>NW_024062674.1:657386-1314773 GCF_006381635.1 Hibiscus syriacus
ATTTATAATTTGATAAGGGATAAAATTATAAATATTTAAAAGATTGACCTAATATTCAATCTATATAAATAAGCATTGGTCTCAAGAAATAAGTTAACTTGTATTACTCTAATCCCATCAAATAATTTTTACGGCAAGAACAAACATATCTTCTTGGAAGTTCACAACCAAAGAAATAATCTAGATTTCAACCAATCGATTAATTCATTCTTGCTTCTACATCTAGTATTTTATTCTTGAGAATTTGATATGATAGATCATGATTAATTTTATGTTTATTATGATTTGATTCTAACAAGTGACATTAGATTAACGTCATATTGAATCACTGAGAATTTATTCATTTATTTTATAGATTGATTCACTCTTAAGATTTTATTAGTGATATATATATATTATACGAATAAGGTTTTATCATTGAAAAAAAGATTTAAAATTTTAAAAAGTTGATTGTAATCAAATATGATAAGTATAAACCCTTAATTATGTGGTTTATATCCGCTGGACATACCTTTTATTAAATTTGAAAATATTTTTTCTATAATTATATGAGGTTTTGTGAATAGCAAAAGCAGTATGTTATTGGTATTTTGTTTAATCCATTAACAATTGAAAGGCAATGTAGCTTATGTGGTGTTTTGCTTATTTGTTGAATGATTGGGTGTTTTGAATTTGACAGCTATCGTTTTTCTGTCATATCGAATCTTTAGGGTTTTTAACGATTGTTAATCTTCTTTTTATTATTGTTATGTTTTGATTAAAAAATAGTATAATAATAATAATAATAAACGAATTTAGATTTAGTATAAGTAGGGTTGTATATGATTCGAGTCAAACTCGACTTAAAAAATATAAAATAGATCTCGACTCAGCTCGAAAACTCACGAGCCTAAAATTTTTAAGTTCGATTCGAACTCGAAACCATGAATTGAAGATCGAAAATGCTTAAAATAAAATAAATCTTAAATTTAACTCGTTGAAGTTCAAACTTGAACATGAACATTAACTACATGAAAATATTATATTGTATTTCTTTTAAAATAACACACACAAATGTAAATGTTACTAAAAATTTATTTATTTTAAATAAAATTTTAATATATTACTTTTTCGAGTTGTTCGTGATCTTTTAGCCGAGTATCAAGTAGTTCGTTTCGACTCGTTAAGAAATTGAGTCGAGTTCATTCAAATCAAACTTTAACCGACTCGATCATGAGTATCTCACGATCTGTCTCATCTCATTTACCACCCTAATTATAAGTTACTTGCAGCATGAGGTTATGGAATAATAAGTTACTTCTCTCGCTAATACTGTTATAATTGCATCTCTTAACGCTAGAACTTCAATCTTGGTTTGTGATGAGAATTAATTGAAAATCTGTTGGGTAAGATTTTGGTGGTTGCATATTTTAATCTGAATATTTGAATAGTGTTGCACCATTATCATTTTTTATGGATATTTTGCTTTAGCTTAAAAAACATATAACAATACTAAAGATTCATGTGATCATTATTTAACTTGTTAGTATGGTTTTTTAAAATATTGATCATTTCGGATTTGTTTTTTTTATAATTTATGAAGTTATGAATAAAATGTAAATTTAAGAATTCTTAAGAAACAATCAAATATATGAATTTTTTCAACTTTTTTTATAGTGTTATATAGGCAACTTTTTTTGGGTTATTTCAGAAATTATAGTCCGATCAGAAATTTTAGTTTTGATATTGGTTATGATGAAAAAATTATTAAATTTAAATATTAATATTTATTTTGAGATGACTTAATTAAAGCAATAAGTATTTAAAGTGACATCAGTTATGAAAAATATTTTATTTTAAAATATAAAAGTTATGTACATGTAACTTAGAATATATGAGCATTAAATTAGTCCAAAGATTAATATTTTTTTTCGTTATATCTTATTGTCAATGTTTGATTACTACAACAAGAGTATTGTTTAATGTTAATTTTATTGTCTGACAACTGTCGTTTTGATATTAAAATAAAATTCATTTTTCTCAGTTAATAAATAAGGAAATACGTAGTAAAGAGAAATAGGGTCGATTCTACAGGGATTTAGAAAATTCTAACTTTCTGTCTGAATTGTTTAGATCAGGCTTGAAACAGTAAAATGGGGGGATTTTGGTAAAAAGATATTTAAATGATAATAAAAGTGGTTTAAAGTGAAATAAAGAAAAGATTTTAAAGTTGAAAATGGATATGGTAAAAATAGCCTCAAGCCTCGCTTTGACTCAATTTCCTTCATATCATCGAATTAGATTTTCCCTTTGGGATTCACGTCGGTTACTTTCTACAAGGGCAATCCCCATGACTCTATTTTGTATATCGAATACCCAAGGCAATCTTTGATTTTGGCTTCGAAATTGATCTAATCAACATCAATTGTCATAGATTAATTACCGTTTAAGTTCGTGGCGACCGACTCAGATTGTTGCTTCAATAACCGTCAATTGTGATCACAATTCCCTCTTGGCGAAGCTATCTCGCCAAGTGTGTTCCCAGGAAGTCGAATGTGTTTTCTATAAGCCGAATCTTCCTCCCACATATTTAATCACAATCTCTTGACCAAAGTCAATCTTTGATTTTGAAAACTGTCTTGATTTTGAAAAATAAGCGCAGAGATTGAGAGAGATATTCCAAAGTTGTTAAGGGCCTGTTTTAATTCTCTCGTTGGAACTGAGTCATCGCTTCAACTCTCGGCTTATGAAAAAATTAGCTAAGCATGACAAAAGTCATACTTAGCAAATTTAAAAACAAAACTTTAAAAATAAAGTAAAAATCGAAAACTTGAAAAATAAAATGAGAGAACTTCTATAAAACTAGAAAGAAAAGAGAATTGTAATCTAAGTTGTGAGTTTAGGCTTACCCCAAGAGGGTATTTATAGCCTCTCAAAGCCTAAGGATAAAAAAAAAATTAAAATAAAATAATCCTAAAGATAATTGTTTTTTCCTAAATTCAAACTTTAAACAAGTCTACTAATTTAACTCTACCCGTCCATCTTCCAGAAGGCGTGCTGAGTAGATCTTTTATAAACTGTCACTGACTGGACCTTTTAGAAATTTCCACGTTAGACTGTGTCGTGCCCATGTCTCCAGTCGTGACCAAATAATAATAAAAATGCAGAATAAGCCTCGTTTTACCACTAGTTCTGGAAAGTAAGGACCTACACGAAACAAGCATAATACAACCAAATCAGCAGCAATAAATCCACAAAATCGAAGAAATAACGAGCAAATATTAACGATTCTGAACACTCATCAAATTCCCCCTTATTTATCTCATGCTTGTCCTAAAGTATGATATAATTAAATTTGTCAAAAATTCCATTTAGCGTTCTTTGTCAAGTTTCACATTCAAGTAAGCAAGGTAAAGACCACAAGAATTATTCAAGTCAAGACATCAATCAATTGAATATCACCAATTGGAACAAGTCAAATGCAATTGTAACATCCATTCATTCATCAATCTCAATGCTTATAACTTAACACCTGTAATACCCCAAATTTTGGTTAGTGTCCAAAATGTAACTTTTGAAGTTTGGTGGCCAAAGTATAAAAGTTGGAAAAATTTAGGGAATTAAGTGAAAATTTTCCTAAAAATAATTTTATTCCATAAATATATGGTTTACTCTTGAGAGTGAAGTTTTATAGAAATTATATTTTTTTATTTGGAATTTTAGTAAAGAAAAATTAGAAATGGTTAAAGCATGTAAAGAATCGGTAATTCATATCGAATTGGAATTTAACAAAAATTTGAAGGATGTTATAAAATGGTTGGAAATTTTATTTCAATATTTTAGATCAGAGAAATTTGGTTTGGAAATGTGTACTTTTTCAGATTTAATCGAAACAGTGGAATTTAGTAACTAAAACAAAAATTCTGAAAATATCATGGGAAATTTCGTAAATCAAAGTCAAAATAATTCATCTTTGACTTTGGAAGATGATAAGGATGAGTTGTCATGGTTTTATGGTGATTATGAAGATTCATTAAGGGTGTTTTGGTCTTATCTCAATTAAATGAATATTTTATTCATTTATAGTGGAATTAAATGTAAACTAAGATGAAATGTGCTTAACATTTCATCCAACTTACTCATCTTCTTCTCCAAGCTGCCATGGGTTTCTTCTAAGGTGAGAGAAAGCTTCAATTCAATTTTAAGCAATTTCCTTAGGATTTTGAGTATGCCGTAAAATATAAATTGTTATACGCGAAAAACGCTATCATTTGGTACCAATATTGCATGATAATCTTGTTGGTGTTCAAAGATCCCAAATTTTACAGTTTGTGTTCATATAAGGGATCATGAAATTAATGATGGATCTTGATGTTTGTGAGGTAGTAGATTCATATTCAAGCATGTATGATGATTAAAACATGTTTAATTTTTCTAAAAAGTGTTCTTTAAGTTTCGGCCATGAATTGTTTGATTGAGAAAAATTATGGAAAATATTATAAGGGTTGAAAATGATGAAGGAAGTATTCTACAAACCTTAGAAAAATATTTGGGGACCATTTTGTTATTTTTGAAAAGTTGGGGATCAATTCAACATTTTTAGAAAATTGATGGGTTATTGTGTAAGTGTTATATAATTGATGTACTATGCTAAAAATTATTGTTTGAGAGTGTTTATTGTAATTATGTCTTTGTATGGGTACTTGGTTGATAATACTTTCAATACTTGAATTTTTGTATTGAAATTTTAAGTGGTAAAATGGTGAAGGACCATTTTATATATAAGTTGGAAAAGTTGGTGCCAATGTTAAAAGGAATTATTAAGTATTAAATATTTGGTAGAAAATGAGTTCCAAGTATATTATGAAGTTGTTATGGGATATGTTTATGTTAGTACAATACTAACATATGTATCATTATAAATTTGTAATTTATACAGATCGTGATTGATTTATGATTAAAGCACGTCAAATAGAAAAGGGTTTATTGTGGACAATTAGTGAGACACATATTTTGGATTATATAAAGTGTCAATGTGAGAACAATACATGCATGACATTATATATGGATGTTTTATACATCATAAGGAAACTTGTGATAAGTTTATCATGTTTTATTAGCATGAAATTTTTGACATGGATGTTATTTTAGGTATGAACTGTCCTAATGTTTGTTTCATGGTTATATGTTGCCATGGATGATTTAATTAATTATTAGATGCCCAAGTATGTTATTGAGGTTCAGTGGTATTAATGTCATGCCATAGAGTCTAGCAATTGCATATTAGGTAGCACTAGAGTGTCTAGAGAAGGCACATAGTGCAGGCCTCAAAGTGTCTAGCGAAGACACGATACAAAACACTATGGTGTAAAAGGTGGGTAAAACTCGACCTCAGCACTACAATGCGTTATTAGGTGAGCAATGCTCGACCACATCACTTTTGTGCAGTATTTGACTCCTATACCGGGTTCCTCATAGATTGAGAATTGTGGGCAATAGTTGTGGATAAAAATGATTTTATTATATTATGTCGTTTTAAATTTTGGCTTTTGAAAATGATATTAAATT
Source organism: Hibiscus syriacus (assembly GCF_006381635.1). Taxonomy (NCBI): domain Eukaryota; kingdom Viridiplantae; phylum Streptophyta; class Magnoliopsida; order Malvales; family Malvaceae; genus Hibiscus; species Hibiscus syriacus. The sequence continues at coordinate 662,934 of NW_024062674.1, forward strand.
TCATGCATAATTTGTATTGCACTGTTTATTGTTTTAAATTGCCTCACTAAGTATATACTTAGCTTGTTATGATTTTCACGCGTAGGTAAAAAGCCAGTAGTGGAATAAAGAGTTCAAAATGACATCAAGCATCAATGAGTATATTTCAATATCAGTAAGACATCATATGATGTAATGTTGACTTTATTAGTAGCATGTACTTATAAATGTTTCAGTTGCTTTGTTAACTATTTTGGAAATAGTTGTAATGGATAGACTATATTGTTCTACTCTTTTTAAAAATGGATAGCATAAATCAATATTAATTTAGAGTTGTTCGGATTGGTAAGGCGTGCCACACATTAATTTAAGACTTCTTCTACATTAGCTCAGGATGAATAAGTCGTGCCCACGCCTTATTCGAAAACCTATTTTGGTCTTCCCAACTTCTTGAATTTCGATTTTCCACTGTTCTTGGTACTATTCATAAAAAACATATTTTGATTTAAATTTGTTATAACAAAATATAATTCATATGAAATGATATTTTTATATTATCATTTACCATTTTAAGAAAATAAATTTTAAATCACTTTTTGAATTTGAAAATGGTTTCAGAAATTCATGGTGGCATCTATAATTTGTATAGGTATAATTATATGGGTTATGGGTGTTACAACACCTTACCGGGATTCGCTCAAATCACTCAATGTGTTTGGTGTAAAGAAACGTTTAATGTCAAAACCGACACGATATTACCATAGGCCAGCAAGTTAATCAAATCTCCACTACTAATAAGAACAAGATGCATAAATCACTCAAATTTGTTTTTTATGAGAATAAAAGATAAAAGGGAGTTTAAAATGAAAAGGTTATAGAGATAGGGAAGTTGGGGTCCATGGTCAAAGGGAAAGAAAAGAGAAAAGAGGATTGGGGAGTGGGGAGTGGGGGCGGCAGAATATTAACACAAAAGGGGGAAAATAATTTGGGTTTTGCTAACGTACGCCGATCTCCATAGAAGTGTGCTAACGTGCATCATTGGAAAACAACGGTATCGATACTGTCAAACAAGTATCGATACTACAATATAGAGTAGTATCGATACCACTTAATGATATCAGTACCATTTTAAGGTTCTGTTTTCATGGTATCAGTTCTTCCTTAGCAGTATCGGTACCGCTAGTTCTATTGCTTTGCACAACTTTTACCACTATTGAGGTTTGATTTTTTACTCTGTTCGAATTTAATTTGCGTGAACCTTAATCGTTTAAGCTTGATAAAAACATTTGGTTCCTGAAAAAAATAAAAATAATTAAATTTCGTTGACTTAACCGAAATAAAATAAATTAGAAAAATGCAATGTAATTAAAAACAATGGGTTGCCTCCCATGAAGCGCTTTTGTTTAACGTCGATAGCTCGACGACCTGATTCAGACTACAGGTTCATAGAGAAATACTTCATCCACTTCATCCATTTTTTTTAACTAAGAATTTCCTTATGAGAAATTCAACGATCGTATAATTCTTTTATTTTCTCCTTGTAGAATTTGACATTCTCATAGGTTATTCTTCGGACCTTTTTTAGATTTGAAAGTGTATCTGAAATAACCAATGGAGTAACATTTTCTCCTAAAAAGGAACTCCTTAAGTTTATCGGCATTTGTTTCAGTTCTATCTCAGGTGCTTGTAAAATAGAAAGGAGACCTTTAGACTTAGAAATAATCAAACGTAAATCAAAATGAACAAAAAATAAATTTTCTAACTCCGTAATTTCCTCATTGTGGTCTTCTAACTCCTTGCATAGATCAAAAGATACATTATTTTTATAAACTCATTTGTCAAATGATAAATAATATCAACATAATTTATGCTCACCACTTTGTCTGGGTGTTTCATTGCCTTATACACATCAAGTTTAACGACCTCACCATCAAACTCCGCGGTTAAAGTCCCGCTTCTTACGTCAATCTATGTGTCTGTAGTACTAAGAAAGGGGCACCCCAATAGAATATCAGAAGAAATACTGATGTGATCATTCTCCATGTCAATTACATAAAAATCAACGAGAAATATTAAATCGGTTAGCTCTTCCAGTACATTTCCCAAAAGTCCTTATAGGTAGATGACAGATCTGTCGGCAAGCTGAATTGATATTTTTGTATCCTTCAAGGGCTCATTAGTAATCATATTGTAAACAAAGAGAGGCAATACATTAATAGAGGCGCCAAGGTCACACATGGCTCGTTTTATCCCAACTTTACCAATTTTACAGGGTATTGCGAACATACATTTGTCTTTCAGTTTCGGTAGTAATTTCGTAGGAAGACGGCTGAGACATGTTCTTCCAAATTCACCTTCTCATTCCCGGTAAGCTTCCTCTTTGTTGTATAAAGGTCCTTCAAAAACCGGGCATATCTTGGAACCTTTCAGATAACCTCAAGGAGAGGTATATTGATTTCCACCTTCGAAATACGTCTAGTATTTCCTTTTCCTCAGCTTGGTTATCCCTTTTTACTAACCTCGATGGAAAATGTGGTGGCACGTTATAGGTAGATGGCGTTGGATCTGTTTGTTCTTAGTCAATCTTTTTCTGGGATCCTGAATCAACAATATTCTTCCCTTTTTAGATTGCTTCATCTTTTGGAACAGGTGGTGCCACTACTGTACCACTCTAAATAGTGATGGTGTTGACATTCTCCCTTGGATTTACCTCGGTTTGGGATGAAAATTTACCTTGTGATTCCAAGCGGCCTATGATTTGAGCCAGTTGTCTTATCTTCTTGTCTATCTCTTGGAAGTGGGCTTCAATACGAATCTAGAATTTTTCCTGGGAAAGTGCTAACCTCTCGACAATTGACTCTAATGATGTCTTCTGTGGCTGTTGGGGTGGTGGAGGTGGTCTCGCTTGATATCCTTGATTCAACCTTGTGTTTTGAACTTAAGTAAAATTCGGATGATCCGTCCATCCTGGGTTGTAAGTATTACCGTAGGGATTGTAAACTCTTTAGGGAGGTCTTGGAAAGTTTTCGACTGCATTGACTGTTGCATCATCTTGGATCAGTGGGAAATCGTTTGTTGGATGACCAGGTAATGCACATATTCCACATAATCTGTTTGGTCATGTATTTTATGCAACAAAAGAGTTGATGACTTCAGTTAATTTATCTATCTTATTTTCTAAAGAAAATGAACTTATCTCATGAACCCTTCTAGGAGGTTCATTATATGTGCGGAACTATTGGGAATTTGCAGCCATTGTGGAAATTAAGTCCCTAGCCTCAGTAGGAGTCATATTCACCAAGGCTCCACCGCTGGCAACATCGGTCATCTTCATTTCCAGAGGAGTTAATCCTTCATAAAAGTATTGAAGGAGTGTTTGTTCAGTTAACCCATGTTGTGGGAAACTAGCACATAACTTCTTAAACCGCTCCTAGTAGTCATAAAGTGACTCTCCATCAAGCTGCTTGATTCCAAGTATTCTCCTTTGTAGTTCACTAACTTTCGCCGCAGGAAAAAACCTGTCAAGAAAAAGAAGAGTCATTTGAGCCGATGTAGTAATAGAATTAGGGGGTAGATAAAATAACCATTCGGCTAAGGAAAAAGGAAAATCTCTAAGTTCGATTTGGTCCACGGTTACTCCTTGCGGTCTCATGCTGGAGTAGACCATGTGAAATTCCTTGAGATGTTTAAATGGATTCTCGTTTGGCAATCCACATAATGTAGGGAGGAGATGAATAAGGCTAATTTTTAACTAGTATGGAGTTTCGCCTTGGGGAAAATCAATGGAAAAAGCCTCTTGTTCAGTGGGTGCCGCGACTAACTCTCTGATAGTAGGATCGACCATCGGAATTGGTTCTATATTAACGGATTCAATTGAATTTGATTCTGATTCTGGATTTGATTGTTGTCTCATTCTTTCCCGAAGTGTTTGTTCGTGAAGTCTCATAGCTCTGGCTTCGATATCCGGGTTGTACTCCACTAATGTACCCGGATTTGTCCTGGTCATAAATCAAAAGCAAACAAAAATTAGTAACTTTGGCAAAGTCCCCGACAAAGGCGCCACTTTGACAACTGTCATTTTGATGTCAAAATAAAATTAATCTTTCTCAATTAATAAATAAGGAAATACATAGTAAAGAGAACTTAGGGTCGATTCCACAAGGACTTAGAAAATTCTAACTCTCTATCTGAATTGTTTAGACCAGGCTTGAAACAGTAAAATGGGGGGATTTTGGTAAAAAGATATTTAAATGATAATAAAAGCGATTTAAAGTGAAATAAAGAAAAGAGTTTAAAGTTGAAAATGGATATGGTAAAAATAGCCTCAAGCCTCGCTTTGACTCAATTTCCTTTATATCATCAAATTAGATTTTCCCTTTGGGATTCACGTCGGTTACTTTGTCTACAAGGGCAATCCCCGTGACTTTATTTTGTATACCGAATACCCAAGGCAATCTTTGATTCCGGCTTCAAAAATTGATCTAATAAACATCAATTGTCATAGATCAATTACCGTTTAAGTTCGTGGCAACAGACTCAGATTGTTGCTTCAATAACCGTCAATTCAGATCTCAATTCCTTCTTGGCCAAGCTATCTCGTCAAGTGTGTTCCTAGGAAGTCGAATGTACTTTCTATAAGCCGAATCTTCCTCCCACACATTTAATCACAACAATCTCATGACCAAAGTCAATCTTTGATTTTGAAAACTGTTTTGATTTTGAAAAATAAGCGCAGAAATTGAGAGAGATATTCCAAAGTTGTTAAGGGTCTGTTTTAATTCTCTCGTTGGAATTGAGCCATCGCTTCAAATCTCGGCTTATGAAAAATTTAGCTAAGCATGACAAAAGTCATGCTTAGCATATTTGAAAACAAAGATTTAAAAATAAAGTAAAAATTGAAAACATGAAAAATAAAATGAGAGAACTTCTATAAAACTAGAAAAAAAGAGAATTATAATATGAGTTGTGAGTTTAGGTTTACCCCAAGAGGGTATTTATAGCCTCTCAAAGCCTAAGGATAAATAAAGAAATTAAAATAAAATAATCCTAAAGATAATTGTTTTTTTCCTAAATTTAAACTTTAAACAAGTCTCCTAATGTAACTCTACTCGTCCATCTTCCAGAAGGCGCGCTGAGTAGATCTTCTAGAAACTGCCACTAACTGGACCTTCTAAAACTACCACGTCAGACCGTGTCGTGCCCAGAGTCATGCTCATGTCTCCTGTTGTGACCAAATAATAAAAAATACAGAATATGCCCGTTTTACCACTGGTTCTAGAAAGTAAGGACCGACACGAAAACAAGCATAATAACCAAATCAGCAGCAATAAATCCACAAGATGGAAGAAATAACGAGCAAATATTAACGATTCTGAACACTCATCATTGTCCAAAGACTTAATATTGATGTAGTATTTGGCATCTTGAGATGTGAATTAGCCATTATTTTTGAATTTATTTATTAAATTGTAAATATCAATGTGAGCTTGATTTTATTTATGTTTTTTTCTATATTCAGTTTATTTATTTATTTATTTTAGTTATCACAATATCTACTAATATACATTTTATACTCATGCTTAGAAAAACAAATATCAAAGAATAAGAATGTACTTACATAAGTTTTTGGTCATATGAACATAAACCTTGTATTAAGGAAAGCACAATTTCCACCTCTTATAGGGATAACATCTTTAATTGGTAAAAGGGATTCACCAAATTGTATGAGTCTAGAGGTCATAGAGCACAATGCTTTTAAAAGCCTTTAGGGACACACAATCTGAAAATATTACTTGCGCCAATGATTTACTTGATGAAATTGAGAAATGTTTTTCCCAAAAACAATAAGGCTAAAATGACATCTTTTTTGACTTCTTTGATGTATATAAAGTATAAGTATCAAGAAAACGCAAGGGAGTACATTATGAGTATGTTACATATTGCTTCAATACTTAAGGCACTTAAGATCGATTTTTTTGGTGAAGAATTATTTGTTATTATGATTTCAATATCGTTTCCTATAGAGTCTAACCAACTCAAGGGGACAAATAAACTCTAAATGAGCTCATTTTTTCATTGTGTGAATTAGGGATAAGTTGAAGCAAAATAAGTTTGAAAGTACTCATTTGAAAAGTGCAAATAAAAAAAAGGTAAAGAAAATTAGAAAAGAGACAACATGTTACAAAGGGTTATCTTCTGTAATAAGTTAAGACATATGAGGAGAAATCAAATTTCAAAACTGTAAACAATTACTTTGGTTATTCTAAGAAATTTAGGGGTTATAAGTTTAATGATATAATAATTAGGAATATTTTAAGATAAGATCTATAACATTTTCTTGAGGATGTTGAGTTTTGAAGGAGAAATAAGGTTTTAGGGATTGCTTTTGAGGAGAAATTAGATTATAACTCAATTCATATTATAGCTTTTGATGATATTCATGTGTTTATACATGTCTTTAATCAAGAAGTGAATCTAGAACCTCAACAAGATAATATTGAACAACTCCTCATTTAAGATGAGAAATTGTTCAGAAGAACAAACTTAACAACCTTAAAGAATAAGTGTCATTAAGAAGATCCACGTGATGAGAGAAATGTTATTTAGATGATTATGTTGTATTTCTTCAAGAAATAAGGATGATAATGAAAGATAATCCAATCAACTTTAAAATGTCATAAAAGTTATAGCTCTCAAAAGTGGATTGATGTCATGTAAGAAAAGTATAAGTCTATACAAGATAATAAAGTTTGAGAACTTATCTCATTACTTGATGTTGAAAAGTTGATTGGTTGTTAATGAATATTCAAAACCAAAATGAATGTAAATGGTGATGTTGAGAGGTATAAGGTATGTCTAAAGGATATACTCATAAAAACGACATTAATTTTGTAGAGACTTTCTCTCTAGTTTCATTGAAAGACTCTTTTAGGATAACTATGATACTTGTTACTTATATTTGATCTTAAGTTACATAAGTTGGATTTCAAGATAGTGTTTCTTAATGGTAACATTGATGAGATAATTTATTTGGTACAATTATAAAATTCTATCTAAAGATGAAAAATTAATGGCATGAAAATTAATAAAATCTATCTATGAGCTTAAGTATTACTCTTTTCAATGGTATAAAAAATTTCACCAAGTGGTTATCTCGTTTGGTATTAAGATGAATTTAATTGACGATTGTGTATATTACAAGTTTAGTGGGAGTAAACCAACTACCCTTATTTTCAAAAGAAACAAATTTAGTTTTGATAAGTGCTCTACTAAAGATTTTGAAACTAAGGAAATGCAAAAATGTTCATTATACTTCAGAAATAAATGAGGAGTTTAATTTATACTCATATTTGTATGTATTCAGTCATAGTATAAGACTTTTTTACATTACTAAGCATATATTTAAGCAATTTGGGCATGTATCATTGGATAGTCGCCGAATGATTCATACAATACATTTAAGAATAAAATATTACATGCTCACATATCGAAAGTCTATTAAGAGATCATAAAATTTACGAACTCCAACTTATTGGAATATGGATGTAAAAATTTTGTCTAATGGACTGCTAATTATGAATTAAATATAAATACCACTTAAGTTATTTTGAGACAACAAATTTGTAATCCTTTATTCCATATATAATAGGAACATCTTAAAGTCTAAGCAAATATGCATTATGTTTCTCATTGTTAAAGAAAATTTAGAGTTGTTATGCGTTTATAGAGCATATTGGTACAAACTCATGATTGCACGCTTACTAAAAAATTGTCACCCTAAGTCTTTCATGAGCACACTATTCAATTTAATGTGAGTTTGTAATTTTAATGCTTGTTTGTTATAGACACAATTTAAGATACTTTAGTATAAAGATATTTATTTTAAAGTTATTTTCTACAGAAATAAAGTTTGTTTTGGTTTATTCACACTTAGATTTTGGTAAAATTTGATCTCACTAATGTTTAAAGATGACCAGTTTAAAATAGGCAAGTTTGGTTCACATTACATGTAATTTTCATGCTACACTCCATGATTGATATATGTCATTTGATTGTGGTGTATACATGACCATTGATAGGTCTAGTTATGACTGATACGCCGAATATCGCTTTGATCGTATATGGATATTGTTGATGGACTTGATTTTTATAGAATACCTATTATATGATAGCAAAATTTGAGCTCATAAGGTTGTACATTTGTTAGGAAACATGTGTTTCTCAATTGGGAGATTGTTAGATTAAAATCTATAATTTTGGGCATATATGTATAATGTAAAATTTTGTCAAGTATTAAATAAAATTAAGTGATCAATTATGTTACATTTATCATAGGTATAAAGTGTAATGGAATTAAAATATAAATACCAGTTTGTAGAATTTCGTTATTATAATGGACAACTGTGAAGAATTTCTTGCTCATTGTTTGAAATGTTTTTGGTTAGATGAAATGAGTTTTTTGTGTACGAGATTGAAGATGAAAGGAGTGTGTAATGTAAGAGATTGAAGATGATGTGCACAACTTAAAGGAAATAAATATTTTTTTACTGTTGGAACTCGTCACATCGACGTGACGAGTTCCATTGAAATTTTTAAAAAAATTCAACCGTTGAACAACAGTCAAAAAATTCAAAATTACACCTGTTGGAACTCGTCACGCTGGCGTGGCGAGCTCCATGACCATTAAAATATTATTTTTTTATTTTTTTTAAAAAAATTTTGAAATAAAAAATTATTTTTTATTGGGACTCGTCACGCCGGAATGACAAGTTTCTCAAGAAATATTTTTTTTATTCCGACTGTAGGGCTCATCTTACACGGCCAATTAAAAAATTATATCATATGGAACTCGTCAAGACAACGTGACGAGTTCCATGGGTACTGTTCAATTTATTGTAGATCCCAAATTAAATGTTTATGTGCCTTATTGTGCTAAATTATTTTCTTGGGTACCATATTTGCCTAATTTGGCCTATGAAGATGGATAAAAATGGTGATTACATCCTTCTAACTAACATAAAATTAGGTGTTCATTCTCACACTTGTGTTGGCAAGGTGTTAAAAGTATGAATCCACGTATGAAGCTCATCCGAGGGAGGTGGAGGTGTATTATATAATTTGATTCGAGTTTTTTTATTTTGTGACCGATTTCGATTTGATTTAAATATTTAATTTTGTAATTCGGTTCAATTTTGATTTTTTTTCATATGAAATATCTTTGTTCTAAATCAAACTAAACTAAAAAAGAAAAAGAAATAACGAGACAACCAAATTCATTTTGAATTTGTTATAAGACAAACTTAAATAAATAAACTCTTAAAAACATTTTTATGAATTTAAGCTTGTGTTTTGCACTTGATTTAATTTAAAGTTTTGTTTTTTAGGATGTTGAATTTGAATAATTGTGAACAATTAAAAACCACAAAATCAAACATAAACGAAAAATTTCAGTTTTCATATTATTTGGTTTTGGTTTATTTTTAAAAAATGACTTGTGTGATACAATTTATCTTTTATTAAAAGTTGAATTGAACCGAACCGAATACATCCTTAACATCGGGTACTAGGACTTGAATATAAATGGTCCCAAAATTTGATTACGTGGACTATAATCTTCTTGGAGTAAAAGGATATATATATTGATAAATTATTAAATTTTACAAATAAGATTAGAAGTATGATTAATAGAAAAAAAGGTGATCATTTTAATCTAATTTGCTCTATTCATAGACTTTAAAATTCAAACTTTTAACTTTGCGTAATGGATTTAGTGTCTTATTCTACTATACCAACTTATTATTTGATGCACGAATCACGTAACATTAATGGTAAATGAATTGTTGTTAATTTTTAAGGTTTCGGGTTCGAACATCAAAAATATCAAGATATTGCATATTGTACTTACTCTATAATAATAATAATAATAATAATAATAATAATAATAATAATAATAATAATAACTTCTATTGGTGCATACCAAAGCCTTTTAGCACGTTTAAAATTAAAAACTTCATTTAAGTGTGTAATATAAAATATGATAAACTTCATTTAAGTCCCTAATATAAAATGTATAGGAAATTATTTCAATTATCGTTTGCTCCTAAAGTTTTTTAATTCGACTTTGCTTTTGTAGAATTTGTTAATTTTTATTTTAAATATAATTTTACTATATGTTAAAAAAAGTTTTTTATTAGTATAATATATGATTATAAGATAGTATTTATTTAAAAAAATTAATCATTTGACAATAAAACACTCAAACATACCTATAAATGATATGCTTAAACCCGATACCTCTAGAGGTAACAATCATCTCTTTAATCATTCAGATAGTTTGACTCATACTAAAATAAAGTTAAAACTGTTGTTATATCTAATATTAATTTTGCTTTATATTTGTTAATACGTGTAATCTTATAATCTTCTTTGATAATATAAAAAATATGTCTATTTTAATTAATTTACGTAAACTATTTATTTTTAATAATACTTATTTAATTTTTAATAAATGAAATAATATTTATATTTAGGTAAATTACCTATTTAGTACCTCACCTATTCCCTCATTTCTGTTTTGGTCACTAAATATTTTTTTCAAAATCATACCTAACGTTATGTTTTGTTTTTATTTTGGTATCTACCATTTAAAAATTAATAGCATTGTTGACATGATATTTTTTATTTTTTTTATTTTCCATATCATTTTTTCTTTCCTAATCAGCAACTCATATAATTTTTTAAATATTTTATTTTCATCAACTTATCAAAGAAAATAAATTAAGAAGAGGAGGAAGCATGAGACCCAAACCCAAAACTACTTGTGAAAAAAAAAATCTTACTCTTAATCACTTAACTAAATCATATATATGTTAACATTTCATCAAAACATAAATTTAAACTTGTCACACAACAATTAGGGAAAAAATAAAATGGATAACTAGAAAAGAGGAGATTGAACCCTCACTTAACCATTAAGCTAAGTAGAAATTGTTCAAAAAAGAAATTATTCGATCATGGATTCAAAGTTTTTCCATTTGTCTAAGTCCAAAGGTATATCTCAAATTTGAAAGGTTATAGACCTTAATTTAAGCCCATTTAACATATAAAAACTAACTCAAAGGAAAAAAAATTGATATATGAACTTTGTGCATCAATATACAAATATTGGAATTTCATGGTAAAGGATAGTATTATGTTCTACTTTTTTCCCTTTTAGTTTCTCACCCATGATATGATTCTAACTTCACTTGAGGCTACTTTAATGTAACATATACGGTTGAGATCAAGGTGAATAAAACTCAAATCAACTCGATTTTTTTTAATTTTAAGTTATTTAAATAGTGTTTTTCAAGCCGACTTGAATGATGATCAAAAGATAAAAGAAATAGAAAAAAAGGAAAAAAAGTTCTCGAATGATTTAGTTGTCTCTCTTAATATACTTTATTATAACTTAAGTTGAAAGAATAAAGACAATTTTCAGATAAGAGGAGTATAAATAATAAAGATAATTTTGAGGTGAAGATTGTATAAAGTCCTTTGATTAATAAACTTAAATTCATTACCATCGAACTTTGACCTAAGCCTACCAAAATAAAGATATTTTGATCTTTACATTCAATCTTAAATCAACAGCGGATACGTGATATGTTTGTAAGCTTATAATAAACTTCTTTTTATGTTATGATTTGAGCGTGGATGTCACTATAAACACATTATGCGATATTGAGTGAATCTTTAGTGAATATGCCAGTCTTATTTTGTTTTGATTCCAAAGGATTAATGAGGTAGTTGTTTATTCGTATTGGTTTCTGAGAATGTATATTGTGAACAAGTTATTTCAAATTTCAATTTCGATTTAACTCAGTGGATATAGAGTTTCACATCATAATATGCTTTGAGGGCAAGTATTATATAAGTGCGGGAAATTTGATAAGTCATAAATTTGCATATATTTTATATTAATCCTCTTATATTTTAGTGACCTAAATTGTCTAAGTCTATCTTTTATTAGATTTTATATTTCACATGTAAAGATGTGTATTAGATTAAAACCAAGATTTTGATGAAATTTGAACACTTAAAGAGCAAAAAGGACGAATTTCATCCTTACTTCCATTAAAACTCTCTCTCTATTTTTGTAATAGAATTAAGATAAACCAAAATAAATAGAATTTACCATTTAAACTCTATAAAGAATGATTAATATTATATAAAGAATCATTACAACAAGGCGAAGTCAGAACAACAGTCGGTCGACGATGACTATCTTTGTCTAGAATATTCCGGCGGCCTACCATTGGAAGAGACTTCGATTACTGTTTGGAAGATACGATGAAGTTGTTGATGCATTTATTCTAAGTTGAGTTGAGTTGAGAGGGAAAAAGGTTTGGGTTTGTAAGATTCTCAAAGAAAATAGTGTAGCTAATAAGAGTGAATTTATTGATGGATTTAATATTTAAATTAAATTCATTTTCCTTTTGAATATTACAAATTAAGAGATATTCTTTAATTTGAATATTAGTAGGATAATTATTCTTTTAGATTTTCAAATTAATAGGTATTTATTTTCTATTTATTAAATATTAAAAGATAACTATATACTTTGAATATTTCAAATTAAAATAATATCTATTTAAGTTTGAATAGTAAAAGGAGTTTAAATCTTTTGAATATTTTAAATTAAAAGATATTATTATATGTTTAAATTTGAATATTAAAAGATATTTAGTTAGAGTAAATATGTCTTGAAAATCCCCTACAAATAGAGAGCTAACCTTCCAGATTTAACACATCTCAGAATTCAAGAACTTCATAAATCTTAAAAAAATGCTTTTTCTCTCTTTAGTTTTCTAATGATAGGTAAAGTCAAGAAATAATTTGTGATCTCGAAAGTTTGTGTTACTTTTCGTTGACCATCTAGTTGTTGTATCCTAGGAGACAAACGACCAAAATATCTCGAACACTAAGGAGTGACCGAAAATATGTCTTAAAGAAATTGTGTAGCGAACGGCCTCAACTGATTCCGATCAAAAGATCAAAACAAAAGAGTGTTTTTCTTTCCATATTTTTTTATTTTATTTTAAGAAGTTTAACTTCTTTTATTTTATTTTCTTAGGTTCAATTTCGTCTCAAATTGTTATTTTGTATAACAATCTTAGGACATATTCAAACTCATTCTTATACCTTTATTTAATCCAAGATGATTTGGAAATTGTGGTGAAATTGATATAGCAAATGAATTTGTTTAAGGATTTATCTTGCCGTCTTAGTGAGTTTGCTAAAATCTCATAGTGGACAAATCTATTTAACAGAAATTATCGTGAAAATAACATTGGTTACTGATTTGTTTCAGAACATTGATTTTGTCCGATAATAAAATTGAAAATAAATGAGAATTAATTTTTTGTTTATTGAAATTATTACTAATTCTGGTTATGTTTTTTTACATAAAAATGGAGACAAGAAACTCCACAAGTTTACCAACTTGGATGCTAAAATGGTGATATCGGTTCAGAATCCAAATATGAATACGAGTCATCCGGTAGTGGCAGTTAACCACAACGAAGAGCCGACAAAATTCTCTGAAGAGATTTTCAAGATGTGGCAACAGAAGATGCTTTTCTATCTGACCACGATGAATCTTTCTAAGTTCTTGAAGCAAGATCCTCTTGTTTTTTAAAAATGAGAAGGAGAATAAGAGGTAGACAATATTACCACCTTCAATATTGTTAATGCTTAAAAGCATACTGATTGTATATGCTGAAACATAATTCTGAATAGTGTATAAGATTCATTGTATCTGACATATGTTGGTTATGAAACAGAAAAGAAGTTATGGAATAAAAATACAAAGCTGAAGACGTTTGAGCTAAAAAGTTTTTAGTTGCCAAGTTCTTGAATTTTACTATGGTTGACACTAAACCAGTAGTAAAACAAGTGTAGGAACTCCAACTGATTGTTAGTGGAATTCTTGCTAAAAGAATGGGCATAGGCAAATTCTTTCAAGTAGCCGCTATTATTGAAAAATTACCTCCTGGATGGAGTGACTTCAAGAATTACCTGAAGAAAAAAAAGGAAGGAACTGATCGTGGAAGAACTAATTGTCAGACTTCAAATAGAAGAAGACTATAGGGTCAATGCCAAAAATCTCAACAAAGAAACCTTCAAAGAGGCTAAGGAAAACGTGATGGAAGTTGGGACCTAAAGGTGGAATTTTAAAGAATGAAAAATTCCATGGAAAGTGTTTTATCTATGGAAAGATGTGGCACAAGTCCACTGAGTGCAGACATCCAAAGAAAGCCAAAGCTCACGAGGCTAATGCTGTGAAAAGAATAGCTCAAGACGTGGATGACATAGATCTTTTTACTTTGATCTCTGAAGTCAACATGGCTGACTCTAATCCAAGATAATGGTGACTTAACATTGGAGCAATATGTCATATTTCTTGTGACAATGACTCCTTTTCTGAATTAACACCTTGCGAAAATAGAGAGAACCTCTATATGGGCAATGTTGTGACTTCCACACGTCATATTCTTCTTATTCCATTTATATGCGTGAGTCATTTAATTTATGGTATGGTAGGCTTGGACATGTTAATTATGATGCTCTGTGAAGATTAATTAACTTAGAACACATCCCTTCATTTCATATTAATTATAATCATAAACATAAAGCATGTGTTGAGCAAAATTAACAATGCCCTCTTTTCAAACTATTGAAATAAATACTGAACCGCTTGATTTAATACACAATGACGTTTGTGACTTAAAATTTGTTCAAACGAGATGAGGTTATAAATATTTTATTATCTTCATCAATGATAGCAAAAAGTACTACTATGTGTATTTGCTTAAAAGAAAAGATTAAGCTATAGAGAAGTCTATACTCCATAAGTAAGAAGTTGAAACCAACTTAATAAAAGGATTAAGATGTTAAGAAGTGATCGTGATGGTGAATATGGCTAACCACTTGGTGAATTTTGTTCACAGCATGGCATTATTCATGAAGTAACACCACCATATACTCCTCAACTAAATGGAGAAACCAAGCAACAAAAAAAAATCGGACTCTTTAAAGAAATGACGAATGCCTTGATAGGAAGCTCTGGGTTATCACAGAACTTGTGGGGGAAGTTTTCATTTCAACTAATTATGTTTTAAATAAGGTACCCCGAAAGAAAAAGTACAAGACACCATACGAATTATGGAAAGGTAGAAAACCTTCGTACAAACAGTTGGAAATATAGGGGTGTCTTGCCAAGGTAATGGCACCATTACCAAAGCAAATGAAAATAGGTCCTAAAACTAGGGATTGAATTTTCATTGGCTATGCAAAACATAACAATGCGTATCATTTTCTTATGTATGAATCAAAGAATCCTTAGTTTCACGAGAACACAATAACGAAATCAAAGAATGCATCATTCTTTGAAAATGTTTTCCCTTATAAATCTAGGGAGGTTGATCAAAGTTCAATAAAATGAACTTTAAAGACTAATAATGAAAATAGTCTAGATGATCAACAAGAGGTTGAAACTAACATAGAGCCAAGAATGAGCAAACGAGAAAGGGTGAAAAGATCATTTGGACCAGACTTCCTAAATTTTATATTGGAGGTTGAACCTCAAACGTATAATGATGCTATATGATACTCTGAAGGCACCTTATAGAATGAAGCTATTAAAAGCGAAATAAGATATCATCATGCAGAATGGGAATTAGTGGATCTTCCTCTGGGGATTAAACCACTAAATTATAAATGGATTTTCAAATGAAAATGAAGGAAGATGGAACAATTGATAAGTAGAAGGCTAGATTGGTAATAAAAGGATATCGACAAAAGGAAAGCCTTGACTACTTTGATACATACTCCCACGTATCAAGAATAACATCCATAAGAATGATACTTGCAATTGCAACTTTGTGAAATCTAGAATTACACCAAATGGATGTTAAAACGGTTTTCCTAAATGGAGACCTTGACAAAGAAATATACATGGAAAACCCTGAAGGTCATGTAGTTCTAGGTCAAGAAATGAAAGTTTGTGGGTTGGTGAATTCTTTGTATGGACTTAAACAAAGACCAAAACAATGGCATGAGAAGTTAAATAGTGTCATAATGACAAAGTACTTCAAGAGAAACAAGTGTGACAAGTGTGTATGTGTCAAAACTACAAACATATGATACATCATTCTATGTTTGTATGTCGATGACATACTCATTATTGGGAGTAACAATGAGATGGTAAAACGTACCAAAGACATGTTAAATTCAAGATTTAACATGAAATATATGAGATTAGCCGATACGATTATGGGTATTAAAATTAAAAGGTCATCTGAAGGCCTTATACTAACTCAGTCACACTATGCAGACAAGATTCTCGAGAAATTTAACAAGGATGATTCTGGTATAGCCATAACTCCAATAGACTCTTGTTCACATTTATCTAAAAATCAAGGTGAAAGTGTTCACCAAGTGGAATATGCAAGGGTTATAGGCAAAATAATGTATCTTATAAGTTTTACTAGAATAGACATCACTTTCATTGTGAGCAGTCTCAGGGGCGGAGCTAGAAAATTTATTTTGGGATGTCATAATTAGAAATTTTATAAATAATGTTTTAAGTGGATGAAAATGAAAAATGAGTGTCAATTTATGTTTAAAGGTACCAAAATTATTTTAATTACTTTATTTTTAAAAAAAATTATATTAAATTTATAAAAAAAATTCAAAAATAAATTGGGGTGTTATTTGACACCCTTGTAATAAGTTGGCTCCGCTAGTGAGCACTCTAAGAAAATTCACGAGCAATCGACGGGAAAATCACTTAAAATCAATAATTAGGATATTGAGATATCTTAGATATACTTGAGGTTATGGGTTACATTATTCCAGAGATCTTGCTGTCTTAGAAGGATATTCTGGTGCTAGTTGGATATGATATTCAAGATACCAAAGGTACAAGTGGATATTTTGGTGCGTAGGTGTTGTGACCGTCGGCGCACCCCATGGCGCAGCGGAAATAAAACTCGACGGTCTCACCAGTGATCCAAGTACATAAAAACAGAAATCGGGAGGAAGGGACGCGAATACTTACAGCGGGTTCCTTGAAAAACAGCAAGGACAGCAGTGAATGCTGGTGGTGTAGATCGGTTCGAATCGTAAGCCTCCACAAAATCACGTCTCGGCCTCTACTCAGTTCACCCGATTGAGAGCAATATTTGTTTTCCCCAAAAACTATTTTTTGAGAAAACGGCTGAAGGTTTATATGTGTGTTAAAAATGGCTGTTAGACCTAACACACCCTTTTATATCCATTATACTAACATCTTAGGGTTTTTGAAGTTATTTCGAATTATAAATAAAATATTATTTAATTAATTCAATTAAATATACATTAAAGACTTATAATCTGAATTATAATCTTTAATGTTTATTTAAAAAAAACTTATTTAATTATTCCGAATTATATATACCAATTAAAAGAGTTGTAATCTAAATTACATTCTTTTAATGCTTACTTACTATATTCGGGATAATTAAAATCATATGTATATCAAATATACATATCTTAACTCTAGATATATTTTAGTAACATACAACAAATTGTACATTTTTGCTCATTTCAATCCTAGGGTGTGACCATGTAGGTTCTTGTAACATTAGTAGTAATTATTAGAATAATAATTCTAATATTACATACAATGAGTGACATCTAGCAATATATCATTGTAACCTAAGTTACAAGAAATTATGATTCGACATACCATCTTCGTGATAAACTCTTTTATGTATTACATCCTTTTGTCCTTTATATCTAGAATAGGCACAAGTCTTAGAATAGTCACACTTGTATAGCCCATCTATTGTTTCTTGATATCTAGAGTAGACTATAATTAACGAATAATTTATGATATCACATATCAACTTATTCGAGCATGGCTATGCATTTCTAGTCTCTCTCAATCAAGTGGCCTGTGATATATTTCCTATTATGTAGAAAGGACAAATCCTATCTTAACCATATACACCTCACTACATATATCGAAATATATTCAATAACAATCTTTATAGTGCAACCAGTTACGGGGCATGTTTAACTGTATCAAAACATACAACAATATATGTTGGGATGACATTGATCTCAAGTCTGAGGATCATACATATAGTCATCACCATGAGCAATGTTATGACCGTTACATAATAATCAAAGACATATACTCATGATGGGTCAATCCAATACATTGTTCTCTAACAATATAATCATGTATCAATTCTGACATCTCTATGTCAATGACAACTCCTTGTCATCAATAACATGTTAGTCTTAACCGTATTATTATTGTTCATGCCCATAATAATACTTGACTATGGATCTTTTCATAATATTATTATATGGACTTTATTATCTTTCAGTTAATGTTAAACACAAACACATAACTGAAAATAATAGTGGCAATGCCTTTATTCAATAAAATCGGTAAATAAATATATTATTACAATCATCATATGATTGGTCTTTGGGCATACTCTAACAATCTCCCTCTAGCACTAACACCAATCACTCACATATCTAATACCGAGTGACTCAGTGTGACGATCATGCCTCTGCTGTGTAAGAGGCTTCGTCAAGGAATCAACAATGTTGTCATCCATGTGTACTTTGCATATTTCCACATCTCCTCGATCTATGATCTCTCGAATAAGATGAAAGCGCCTAAGAATATGTTTGGATCGTTGATGAGATCTGGGTTCCTTTGCTTGTGCAATGGCTCCATTATTGTCACAACGGAGTTCTACAACATCTGATATACTGGAAATAACCCCTAATTCCAATATGAACTTCTTGATCCAAACAACCTCTTTTACTGCTTCACTGGCTGCAATGTATTCAGCCTCTATTGTAGAGTCAGCTATTGTGTCTTGCTTCGAACTTTTCTATCTCACAGTACCTCCATTAAGAAAAAACACAAAACCAGATTGTGATTGTGAGTCATCCTTGTCAGTTTGGAAGCTGGCATCAATATAACCTTTTATACTAAGCTCTTCCTCCCCTCCATAGACAAGAAATTTATCCTTAGTTCTTCTTAAGTACTTAAGGATATTTTTAACCGCAACCCAATGATTTTCACCAGGGTTCGGTTGATACCGACTCATCATGCTTAAAGCATACGATACATCTCATCGAGTACATATTATGGCATACATGATAGAACCAATAGCCGAAGCATATGGAATCTTATTCATCCGTTCTCTTTCTTGTTGAGTTGAAGGACACATTTTCTTCGAAAGAGAAATGCCATGTCTCATAGGCAAAAATCCTTTCTTGGATTCTTCCATACTGAACCTTTTCAGCACTTTGTCTATATATGTACTTTGACTCAGACCTAGAAGTCGTCTTGATCTATTTCTATATATCTTAACTCCTAAGATATACGTTGCCTCGCCCAAATCTTTCATAGAAAAACAACTACCTAACCAAGTCTTAACAGAGTGTAAAGTAGGTATATCATTTCCTATGATGAGTATGTCGTCTACATACAAGATTAGGAAAGAAACAATGCTCCCACTAGCCTTGTTATAAACACAAGGCTCATCTTCATTTCTAATAAAACCAAACTCTTTGATTGCATCATTGAAATGAAGATTCCAGCTTCGAGAAGGTTGTTTTAGTCAATAAATAGACCTATGTAGCTTACAAACCTTTCCAATATTTCCTGGAATGACAAAACCTTCTGGTTGTGTCATATACACATCCTCTTCAAGTTTTCCATTAAGGAAAGCGGTTTTGACGTCCATTTTCCAGATTTCATAATCATGGAATGTAGCTATTGCGAGTAAGATACGGATGGACTTAAACATAGCTACAGGGGAGAATGTTTCATCATAGTCTATGCCGTGAACTTGTCGAAAACCTTTAGCGACTAATCGCCCCTTGTATGTTTGTACATTACCATCCATGTCAGTTTTCTTCTTGAAAACCCATTTACACCCTATAGGTTTGACCCCTTCAGGTGGTTCAACCAAAGTCTATACTTGGTTTACTGACATGGAATCCATCTCAGATCTCATGGCTTTAAGCCATTTTTCAGAGTCTAGGCTAGACACTGCCTCTTGATAAGTCCTGGGTTCATCTTAATATATAAGAAGAACATCTCCATGTGTCGTAACAAGAAATCCAAATCTCTCAGGTGCACGGCGTTCTCTTGTTGATCTAGACAATGGTTGTGTTTCTAAATCTGTTGAATGCTCCTCAACAACTTGTGAAACATGCTCAAATTCAGGTTCATTTATCTGTTGTTCTTGAACTTCTCCAAGTTCAATATTTCTACCCTTCTCTTTATTTGAGAGAAATTCTCTTTCGAGAAAAACTCCTGTTCGAGCAGTAAACACTTTGTTCTCGTTAGGGTTGAAGAAATAGTATCCCTTAGTTTCTTTAGGATATCCAACAAATATACACTTATGAGATTTAGGTTCGAGCTTTGTAGACATCTGATGTTTTATATATATGTTTCACAACCCCAAATCTTCATAAAAGACATATTGGGACGTTTCCCAGTCCATATCTCGTATGGTGTCTTTTGAAATGATTTAGATGGAACACGATTTAGTGTGAAAGCGGCTATTTCAAGTGCATGTCACCAAAAAGAAGTCGAAAGATCACTATGACTCATCATCGATCGAACCATATCTAACACTGTTCGATTCCTTCTTTCAAAAACTCCATTCCACTATGGTGTACCAGGTGGTGTAAGCTGTGAGACAATCCCACATTCTTTTAGGATTTCATCAAAATCTATGCTTAAGTATTCTCCACCTCGATCAGATCAAAGTGCCTTAATACTCTTGCCTAATTGATTTTGTACTTCATTTTTAAATTCCTTAAACTTTTCAAGGGCTTCAGATTTATGGCGTATAAGATAAATATACCCATATCGACTGAAGTCATCGGTGAAAGCAATGAAGTAATGGAATCCACCCCTGGCTTGTGTTTTCATTGGTCCACATACATCACTATGTATTAACCCCAATAAATCACTTGCTCGTTGACCTTTACTATTAAAAGGATCTTTAGTCATTTTTCCCAACAAGCAAGATTCGCATACATCATATTGTTCGAAAACAAATGAATCTAAGAATCCATCTTTATGAAGTTTTTATATGCGTTTCTCACTTATATGGCTTAAACGACAATGCCAAAGATAAGTTTGATTCGAGTCATTTGTTTTTGATCTCTTAGTATTTATGTTATAAATGGTGTTTTCTTGATCCAAAATATAGAGACCATTAACCAATTGTGTCGAACCATAAAAAACACTATAGAGATAAAAAGAACAACAATTATTCTTAATAATAATCTCAAAACCAATCTTGTCCAAACAAGAAATAGAAATAATGTTCTTAGTCAAACTAGGCACATAATAACAATCCTCTAAATTTAAATCAAGTCCACTAGGCAATGATAAAACATATGTCCCTATAACTAATATAGCAACTCTTGCTCCATTTCCCACTTGTAGGTCCACATCTCCTTTAGCCAGATTCCTTCTCTTTTGCAGTCCCTGTACAGAAGTACAAATATGAGAACCATAACCAGTATCTAATACCCAAGAAGTATATGTTGACAAATTAACATCAATAACATAAATACCTGAAACAAACATTTCGTTTGCTTTTGCCTTCTTGACCTCTTCAAGGTAAACAGGGCAGTTTCTCTTCCAGTATCCGATCTTATCGTAATGGAAACATTTTCCTTCCTTGCTAACTCCCCCTTTGAGTTTCAATGCATTTTTCCCTTTTGGTTTGGTCTTACCATTGCACTTAGACTTTGCCACTACCTTTTTTTTCCCTTTCCTTTGTCTTTGTGGACCATCAGAATGGGCTTAGGTCCAACCTTTTTCATGTTACTTTCAGCAGTTCGTAACATGCCAAGTAACTGTGGAAAAGTCTTGTTAATTTTATTCATGTTGAAATTAAGGACAAATTGGCTAAAGCTATCTGGCAACGATTGCAGGATAACATCGGTAGCCAATTCATCTTTGAGAGAAAATCCCAGCTTTTCCAACGTTTGGATGTAGCCCATCATCTTGATGACATGAGCTCCTACAGGATTTCCCTCTGCCATTTTGCATTGAAATAGAGCTTTAGATCTCTCTTGAAGTGCTTGCCCTTCATATATTTCTTTGAGATTTTGAATCATCTCATATGCAACCATGTCCTCATGTTGCTTCTAAAGCTCAGGAGTCATGGTGGCAAGCATTAGACATCCAACATCTAATATATCATCCATTTGTTTCTTGAATTTGTCTTTATCAGCTCTTGAAGCATTAGCTACCGGTTCATCAGGAACAGGTTCCTCAATGGCATATTCCTTCATTTCTTGTTTGAGAACAATTCTCAAATTACGAAACCAGTCAAGGAAGTTTATGCCATTAAGTTTATCCTTCTCAAAGAGTGATCGCAGTGATAAAGTGTTGTTTGCCATTATATCTACAATATTGGAAATATTAAAGTAAGTAAATTTACCGAATTAAAATTTATAAATAGGACTTTATTTACAAAATACTCCCACTATTTTATTCAAAATTAAAAACCCTCTCTGTTTTAATTTCGGAAAAATTCAACAAAAATTTTTCTAGTGGGTGAGGATCCATAATACATCAATTTCCTAAGTCAGCTTTGGCTTTTCTTTTAGGATAGTGATTATTTAGGTAAGTAACAATTTACTACTTATATCTCATGTAACTCCTCATTTTGGTGAACAACCTTTAGGTTTATAATCCTATTAGAATAACCTAGCTAAGTTATTACCAATATTTCAACCGGTGAATATCACTTGCTTATTCTTCGCGTTTAACCAAGATAGATTTATGTGTCAATGCTTTGGCAAAGCCCACACAATATCGATCGAAGCCTTAATGAGGGTAAATATTGGACGGTTAAGTTAACTTAGATTATAAAGAGGGATTTGCGTAATTATCTCATCATTGTTAGTTTTAATATTAGGCCCTTATTGATCTCATCAATATTCATTCTTATTTTATCATTTGATGCATTGCACACATAACAAATATAGCAATAAATAAGATGCAATGGTTATAGCCCAAAACAATGACTAAGGTGGCCCATCCCAAGCCAATGGGAGAACCAAAAACCCTAAAGCCTAAGACTGCTCTCTAGGTATCTTCTCGCCATTCTTCTTCTCCTTGTGAATCTTCATAGGTTTACAATTTTAAAAGAAACTCATTTTACATACGAGGGAGTAAGATGAGAAGAGAAATACAACATAGATATAGAAAGGCACGGCTCGCAGACCTTATTTCAAATTAAACCATTATAAAGTGAACAAGGGCTATAACCATGCATGTCAAACACCGTGCAAAACAAACATATCATATATATATACACGTTCTTATGCCTTTGTTAAAAAAAATTTAATATGGGCCTTCAATTTGTACTCCTTATGAGGGGTCAATGGGCGATTTGAAAAATAGTATTTCCGCTTCTATAGAAAAATCTCACGATTTGATAACACTTATCAACTGAATCGTGCTTTTGGGATTTTCAATCCCTAAGGTTTTTCTGCATCGGAACAACCTTTGTTCCACTGCCAAACGCGATCTGCTATCGCACTCCCACGGATCATCATGTCAACAATTGACATATGGATTTCGTAAAATCCTTACAGTAACAAATAGATCGAAAAATAGATTAATAAAATTAACATATTAATCGTCGTGATTATCGATTCGAACAATGATATCATGCATATTTGCCGAAAATGATAAGACTAGAACATGCATCTCATACATATCGCATCATCCAAGAATTTAACCCGAATTCAGATCGTACAAGTGGCTCTGATACCACTGTTGTGACCGTCGGCGCACCCCATGGCGTAGCGAAAATAAAACTCGACGGTCTCACCAGCGATCCAAGTACGTAAAATCGAAATCGGGAGGAAGGGACGCGAATACTTACAACGGGTTCCTTGAAAAACAGCAAGGATAGCAGTGAATGCTGGTGGTGTAGATCGGTTCGAATCGTAAGCCTCCACGAAATCACGTCTCGGCCTCTACTCAGTTCACCCGATTGAGAGCAATATTTGTTTTCCCCAAAAACTATTTTTTGAGAAAACGGCTGCTAGACCTAACACACCCTTTTATATCCATTACCCTAACATCTTAGGATTTTTGAAGTTATTTCGAATTAATAAATAAAATATTATTTAATTAATTCAATTAAATATACATTAAAGACTTATAATCTGAATTATAATCTTTAAGGTTTATTTAAAAAAACTTATTTAATTATTCCGAATTATATATACCAATTAAAAGAGTTGTAATCTAAATTATATTCTTTTAATGCTTACTTACTATATTCGAGATAATTAAAATCATATGTATATCAAATATACATATCTTAACTCTAGATATATTTTAGTAACATACAACAAATTGTATATTTTTGCTCATTTCAATCCTAGGGTGTGACCCCGTAGGTTCTTGTAACATTAGTAGTAATTATTAGAACAATTCTAATATTACATACAATGAGTGACATCTACCAATATATCATTGTAACCTAAGTTACAAGAAATTATGATTCGATATACCATCTTCGTGATTAACTCTTTATATATTACATCCTTTTGTCCTTTATATCTAGAATAGGCACAAGTCTTAGAATAGTCACACTTGTATAGCCCATCTATTGTTTCTTGATATCTAGAGTAGATTATAATTAACGAATAATTTATGATATCACATATCAACTTATTCGAGCATGACCATGCATTTCTAGTCTCTCTCAATCAAGTGGCCTGTGATATATTTCCTATTATGTAGGAATGACAAATCCTATCTTAACCATATACACCCCACTACATATATCGAAATGTATTCAATAACAGTCTTTATAGTGCAACCAGTTACGGGGCATGTTTAACTGTATCAAAACATACAACAATATATGTTGGGATGACATTGATCTCAAGTCTAAGGATCATACATATAGTCATCACCATGAGCAATGTTATGACCGTTACATAATAATCCAAGATATATGCTCATGATGGGTCAAACCAATACATTGTTCTATAACAATATAATCATGTATCAATTCTGACATCTCTATGTCAATGAAAACTCCTTGTCATCAATCAATAACATGTTAGTCTTGAGTGTATTATTATTGTCCATGCCCATAATAATACTTGACTATGGATCTTTTAATAATGTTATTATATGGACTTTATTATCTTTCAGTTAATGTTAAATACAAACACATAACTGAAAATAATAGTGGCAATGCCTTTATTCAATAAAATCGGTAAATAAATATATTATTACAATCATAATATGATTGGTCTTTGGGCATACTCTAGCAGTAGGTGCCCACATAAGGAGAGTGCCTTCAAGCCCATAAGGACTTACCCAAAGTACATAGCAGAGGTGCCACCCTAAGGGAGCTCCTTAAGGTCCATAAGATCTTACCACTAGGCCCATTAAGCCTAGGAGCCTACCCAAGGGTCATCTTAGATCCATAAGGAATTACCAGTTCAGTCGGTCTGAACTTATATAAGGAATTACTAGTTTGATCTAGTTGAACCTTCCGTAAGGAATTACCAGTTCGATCGGTCTGAACCTATATAAGGAATTACCAGTTTGATTAAGCTGAACCTACAGATACTTCATACCAGATCGCAGAGTACCCCGAAGAAAAACATTTTTTTTCCAGACAGTAACTAGCGGTAGAAGGAAATCGGAGTTCAGACTATCAATTTAGTAGAAATGGTATACAAAGATCATGAATCAGACAGGAAGAGTGGTAGCATAAAATCAGAGTTCAGACACATCAATTCAGTAGAAACGGTATCCAGAGATCATGAATTGGACAGGCATACTTAAAACTTTTGTACTCAGAAATCTCGATAAAACACATTTGAGAACAGATAAAATAATCATATAACACATAGGTAACACACTAGATGATCCAGTTATTTTCTGAAGGTACTAGTATTTATCAGGTTGGGAGCCATGAAACTTCTATAATCTGATTAAATTCAAAAATGAGATCCATATAAAAGAATTTGATAGCTGACGAATTCATCAGTTATTTAGGACATGATTTATCAAGATCATATAGTATTTGGATACTTTTCGGAGGCACTATGTAATCAGAATCCTTTGCATCAGAGTTACTTGTGATTTCATATATGACAGGAGTGATTCCATTATTCAAGAAATCAAGGGCATTTTATACATTATGTTCTTGGAGAATTCTAGTAATTTGATCTAATAAGGGAGAAACAATGATTTATGGAATTTAAGATTCGTGTCAATTTATTGGGATATTGAGTTAACTCGAATTGATTAAATCCCATCACTGTGATACCTGTCAACCAGTCAAATCGTTGGACTTCAAGGGTATTCACACTTTAATACTGACAACTCTTGTCGAACTGACCATCTTTAGAATCATCTATGAATGGATCTTAGGGGCACAAACAGGTATTCTAATGGTATTTATTTCATTTCTATATTGTAACGATATCAGGAAATGTCGACATGCTTTATTCGTGGTTTAAAACCCTTATGGACGGTACACATATAAGATCATCAGCATTTCCAGACTTATCCAAGTTATTCGTTTAATTTTAGGTCTTTGAGTGTACTTAGATCATTTAGTAGTCAATTTATCTTGGTCACTTTGGGGTTTTAGAGTAATTCAGTCATTTTCACAATTCGGATACATACAATACTTCTACTTAGTTCAACTTGGTCATATAATAGTCATTTTACACTTTAAGGGTATTTTGATCATTTTACACTTAAGGGTAACTCAGTCACACTATGTGGACAAGATTCTCGAGAAATTTAACAAGGATGATTCTGGTATAGTCATAACTCCAATAGACTCTTGTTCACATTTATCTAAAAATCAAGGTGAAAGTGTTCACCAAGTGGAATATGCAAGGGTTATAGGTAACCTAATGTATCTTATAAGTTGTACTAGACCAGACATCGCTTTCACTGTGAGCAATCTCAGGGGCGGAGCTAGAAAATTTATTTTGGGATGTTATATTTAGAAATTTTATAAAGAATTGTTTAAGTGGATGAAAATGAAAAATGAGTGTCAATTTATGTTTAAAGGTACCAAAATTCTTTTTAAAATATATTTATTTTACTTTATTTTTTAAAAAATATTTTTATATTAAATTTATAAAAAAATATTTTTCAAAAATAATTTGGGGTGTTATTTGACACCCTTGTAATAAGTTGGCTCCACTAGTGAGCACTCTAAGAAAATTCACGAGCAATCGAGGGGAAAATCACTTGAAAGCAATAGTTAGGATATTGGGATATCTTAGATATACTTGAGGTTATGGGTTACATTATTCCAGAGATCTTGTTGTCTTAGAAGGGTATTTTGGTGCTAGTTGGATATGATATTCAAGATACCAAAGGTACAAGTGGATATGTATTCACTTTAGGAGGATGAGTTGTGTCTTGGAAATCCTCAAGACAAACGATTATAACTAGATCCACAATGGAATTTGAGTTTGTAGCTCTAGGAAAATCTAGAAAAGAAGTTGAATTGTTTCAAAACTTTCTTGAGGATATTCCAGAATGGCTGAAACATGTGCCTACAGTATACATGTATTGTGACAACCAAACAACAATTGCTAGAGCACACAATTTCATGTATAATAGTAAATCGAGACATATGCATTGTTGACATAATATCATTAGACATCTGATCTCAAATGGATTTATCTCTATTGATTTTGTAAGATCAAAGTATAACACCACAAATCTGCTAACCAAATGGTTAAATCGAGATCAAGTTGAGAAACCATCTAGAGGAATGGGACTAAAGCCCATGAAATTTAAAGGCTTTATGTGAAGGAAAATCCTAACTAGTTGACTGGAGATCCCAAGATCCAGATTCAAAGGGACAACCTAATTGTATAAACTGTGTACGGTCACTGTGGGGATCTCTCATCCCAATTCTATTCCTATGATGTAAATAGTGATCAAAGTGATATAGGCTAAGAAAAGCTTTTAATGACCATTGTGTGCTTCGGTGAGCCGAACAACATAAGTCACCTATGTGAGAGTGAAGTGAGGCCACTTCAATGAGACTATTGGGAATAGTTCTTTCAAACTCTTACATAACCAGGTGATGTCCATGGCTTTAACGACATACTCATGAGAACTAAATTATTGTTAAAGGGGTAGTTGTGTAAAGTATGTCATTGTTTATACAAACGGCAAAACAGTTCAAGGACATCACTTCTACTGGTTAGCCAGTAAAGTGAATATACTATCACAATGTAAGGTTCAAATGAGGAGACCTACCTATCCTATGCAACTATCGATCATAGAGTCTATCACCACGTCGTGTCAAAATGTTTTGATAAAATCATCAATTTCATTCATGTGGGAGATTATTGGAAAAAAATAGTGAATTTGTTGATGGATTTAATATTTAAATTAAATTCATATTCTTTTTGAATATTACAAATTAAGAGATATTGCTTAATTTGAATATTAGTAGGATAATTATTCTTTTAAATATGTCATTATAGGTATTTATTATCTATTTAACTTTGAATATTAAAAAATAATTATTACTTTGAATATTTCAAATTAAAATAATATTTATTTAAGTTTGAATAGTAAAAGGAGTTTAAATCTTTTGAATATTTCAAATTAAAAGATGTTATTATCTGTTTAAATTTGAATATTAAAAGATATTTAGTTGGAGTAAATTTCTCTTGAAAATCTCGTATAAATAGTGAGCTAACCTTTCAGATTTAACACATCTTTCAATTCAAGAACTTCATAAATCTTCAAAATTTCTTTTTCTCTCTTTAGTTTTTCTGTGATAGGGAAAGTCAAGAAATAGTTCATGATCTCGAAAGTTTGTGTTATTGTTCATTGATCATCTACTTGTTGTATCCTCGTAGACAAACAACCAAAAGATCTCGAGCATTGAAGAGTGGTCGAAAATTTGTCTTAAGGAAATTGTGTAATAACATGTTTCAACTGATTCCGATCAAAAGATCAAAATAAAATAGTATTTTCTTTCCATATTTTTTTATTTTATTTTAAGAATTTTTACTTCTTTTATTTTATTTTCTCAGGTTCGATTTCGTCTGAGATTGTTATTTTGAATAACAAATTGATGCAGAAAGAGCAGTGAAAAAATTGAATGAGTTTTATTTATATGGATATAAAATCTTGTCGGCCTTTGTCAAATTCAACGGTAGATCAAAGTATTGGCGAAAAGCAAGCTCAAGGTCAAATCGAGCAACGGAAAAAGGGGATACTTATAACGAGAAATCAAGCTTGAAAAATGATATCGAAACTACGAAGTTTAACCCTAGTGTTGAAGAAAAGATGAAAGGTGAACCAAGTGATAGTGAAGACGGGAAAACCAAAAGAATTATAGGGCAAGTGGAGTTGGATGATCTTTGGAAACTTAAGAGATGTTTGGTAGGACTAACGAATTTGGTTTACAGTGTAAGGAGCATCATGGATAGACTTCAAGGATGGGGCTTGGGGGAGATTAAAATTCAAAGAATGGGTGGTAAATCGTTTTTAGCTGTTAGAGGATTTAGACTGGTCTTATCTAAAGGAATTTTTTGTGGAAGTACGTTTATGGTAGAAATTTTAAAACAACCGAAAAGAGTAACATGGTTAGAAGTATCAGGGGCGCAACTCCATTGTTGGAATCATCTACAATCAGAAAGGTGGCAGAAATTTGGGGGTCTTTTGAAGCGTAGGGTGAGAACGTCTCTCGGCTAATGGACTGTGAGAAGGTCAGAGTTTTAGTGTCAACAAATCATAAAAGGAGAATCAATGAGCTGGTTGAATTAGAAGTGGATAATCTCGTCTATGAAATTAGAGTAGTGGAGCTTAGATTCACAGACTCGTCGATGGAATATCGTAGATCTCAAGAAAGGATGAAGAACAGTGGTGCAACGGACAAGAAGGAATCAGATAATCAATTGGAATCCTCATCGGAAAACGTATGGAGGGAGACATTGGAATCTTCAAAAGAGTTCAATCGGTCGGTAAGGGATGAAGCATTGAATGTAGTTTATTTGAGAAAGGAGAAAAATGATATCATTATGCATTCTTGCATGGATAAAACAAGGCCGATTGGAATTAAGGCTCGATGAAAATCAAACGACTGTTGTAGAATCAGAAAAGAACCATTTGATTATTTCTAAGGAAGATAGATTGCAGCTAGTAAAACGTGTAGATCAACTGACAAAGGAAAATGGATGTAGGTCCAGTTGGGATGATGTTGCTGTCAGGTGTTCTTCCATGTGTTTAAACGAAGATGCTAGCTACCTCGAACAAAATGAAGAATATCATTGAGGATTTAGGGTTACCAGTTGAGGAGGTGAATATTATTCCTCAACAAGTGAGGGATGATGTTTGCTTTATGGGCTTTAAGCTAAACGGTAAAAGGGAGGCACAGGTCACAAGTTTCACTTCTTTGAAATCCAACAAATTAAAATCAGCCTGGGCTACAAGTGTGGACGAAAAGAATAACAAACATAAGGATTTCGGAAGACAAAGTAATGATTCAGAAGAGGAAGATGATCTTGGAGCCTTCTTTCCAGAATTGTCATCGCCAAAACAAAAGATTAAAGGAAAAAAAAGTATGGATCGCGGCTAAAATTCCAAGATAAAGCCTTGTCTGAGATTGAAAGAAAAAAAAAGAGATCGAGCGATTAGAAGTAATAAGAAGAAGAAGGATTCAGATTTCTCAGAGCTTTCTGGGAGATCACTTTCAGACTCGGATCTTGTGAATAGATGGACGATGCAGACTCAAGAGGCAAGAAAGGTGCTCGATCGGGAAAAGTCTTGGGATTCAATTTGAAGGTGACGAGAATGAGGTAGTCAGAGAACTTTCTTTTCTGGAAGGTAGCTAACCCCATAAGCGAGGGTGGGGTTGGCTCTTAAAAACGTTCTTGGAATTCATGAGTGTGTTGACATTGAACGTGAGAGGGTCCAAGATAAAGATTTCAGTGATGTAGAGATTATTATGTTCTAATCTAGTCGAGGTGGTTTCCTTCAAGAAATAAGGTATTCATGTTTGAAGATGAATTAAGGAGAATTTGGTTCGATGTTAGTTTGAATTCAAAGTCTCTACGGTTGAGGGGCGCTCTTGCGATTTTTAGTGTCAATTTTGGTTTAGGAATAAGTTCAATGAAGAAAGTGATAATTTACGAAATAGATGTGTATTAATCAAAGGCAAAAGGTTGTCTGAAGGTATTGTTCCTACTTTAGTTAACGTATATACCATGTTGTATTAGAACATATTGAATTGTAGATTGAATTGATAGAGCTGAAAGTTATTTACCGATTAAATGGCTCGTGGGGGTGATTCCTATGTTGTAAGAAAGGGGAAAGAATGAAGCAGTTGGTTCGAGCGATTTGTCAGGATTTGATGTATTCAACGTATTCATCTCAACTAGCAAACTTGTTGATTTGACAATGGAAGGAAAAATTTCACGTGGTTTGGTTGTCAAAACAAGAGAAATAGACTAGATAGGCCTTCGCGGTATGATCACTGGTTTTTGAAGTTTAGAAATTTTGCTCAAACAGATCTTTGCCACTCGTATTCCTTAGTTATTTTCTTGGCTGTTCGCTTTCATTTTATACCTTGGATATTTTCTGTCTGTTTTTCTTGGCTACGCTGGTTATGGTGAGTCCTGTCGGAGAAGCTTTCTCGTTGTTTCAGCGCTGAACACGCTCAATTCGTGATGCTCTGAGAATTGTATGGAGGTTTAGCCGTAAACTGGTGGCTTGATATTTCATTGTTATTGCGTTTGATATTGGTGTTGCTTAAGCTTTACATGTGATTAGAGGGGTTCTTCAAGGTTCAAGATATGAGATCTAATGCGAAAGATTAGTAGGGTCATGATATTATAATAGTCACTCATGTTTGTGGAGGCCTTAGTCATCCTTGATTTCATCGGATGTTCGTGCTGTCATAACAATTTTTTGAAAAAAAAAATTAAATATTATTTAAAAAAAATTATGACTTTTATTTGAAAAAAATTGAGAATTTTGAATTGATTTGAATTAAATGAAAAAGCAGTTGCCATCGACCTTTGGGTTAGGTAGGTTGAATACCTAAAAAGGTCTTTTAAAACAATTTTAAGGAAAAATCATTTTTTAGACAAAAATTGGTTTGTTTTACCAAAAATCCGATTTTACGGGTCAGGGAGTTGATTATGCGTGGGGAAGAATTAGCACCAACAACGCCCAAAAATTGGTATTGAATCGCTTACATGTTGTAAATGGTGGAAATCATAAACCACATCGATAATTAAAGTATGATCCATTTATTAAAGTTGATTAATATGCTTCGAATTAATTATTTAAAGAAAATCATTTTACTCGATAAGAAATCTTGAAATTTGATATCATTCGTCGGGAAAGCTATCTCAACTATTTCTTATTCGTAAAAGAATATTCTATCTTCGAATATATAAAAACACCAATCGAATTGAAAATTGACATTTGTGTAAAATACATTACTATATATAAAAATGCATTATATCATTTAAATGATAACATTAATTAGTAAACTAAATGAGATTCATTTCAAGTTCCCCTGTCGTTAAAATGTCGTATCGGATCGCATCACTTCGACCAAGTGATGTTTTCCACGCTCATTCTACAAATCGAGTTGAAAATATTCAAATGACATATCGAGTTAGACTTAGTTAATAAGTAAACATATTATAAACTAACATATACATACATAAATATGTAAAGTAGAAAAAAACAGAATATACATACATGCTTACAACTATAATTACATATACAATGTCAATAAAAAACAGAATAGAATAGAGAGGACCTAGTGAGAATAAACCCAAAACATATCATACAACAATTTAAAAAAACATAAAGATGAGGATTAATTGGATAATAAGCCCCAACCATTAAGCACTAGGATAGTGACTAAAATAAACTCAATCACAAATCAGGACTCAAAACAAAATATTTACTCTAAACACATTAGCGAACAAATAAAGATCAAAACAAAATAGGAATAAATATTGAATAAAAAATGAAGCAAATAGAAACATAATATGATGACCAAAACGAACAATATACAACTTTAACAACCAAAATCTAAATATTTAAACATATAAAATACTTATATATAGGACTAAAATGAAATATTAAACATATACACAACTCGAAATAGGAGGATAAAAATTCATTAATGACAGAGTGAAACTTGTACAAAATAGAGACCCTTTCTACATGATTTACCCATGCTCCGATAACATGAAATCCTAAGGCCCAAAACTACGTCGTTTTATCTTGTATTTATACTACATTAAGGGTTTTGAAACCCTTATTTTCCCATTTACATTCCCTCAGTCGCATTCCCTTTCCTCTCTACTTCCCCTTCTGTCATTTTTCACTCTAACTTATCATTTCTCCTTTCTTTCACTTTCTAGCAGACAAGGCACAAGATGAAAGTCACCATGGCCATTGTCACCGGCTCCGATGAGGAGTTAAACGACACTCCTTACTCCTTCGAACTGAAAAATCTGTTAACCGAACCCAAACAACCCTTAATCCTCATAAAACCCTCTCTTTTAACCCTAAACCAAACAAAACAAGAGAGTTTTTAGAACATACCTTCGATTTTTTTTCTTTTTGAAGTAAATTTCTTCCTTTAATGAAGAAAAATAAAGATCTCTCTCTTCAAGGTAAGCTTTTTGAATGGATTTTCCTTTTTCTCTCAGTATTTTCTCACTGTTTTTCTTTTTAGGTGTTTTGCTTCCCATTTTTCTCTGATCTTTCTTAGTTTTTCGAATGCTCTTCCCCGAGTCCTCTCTCCTTTTCTTCTCTATCCCCCGAATATTTCTCTATGATCCTTCTTTTTTTCCTCCTTTGCTTTTTATCTTGTATGTGGGTTTGTTGGTGATTGACTTAAGATGTTGCACTGAGATAAGCTTTTTGACAGATTAGGATTTTCCTTGGGATATCATTGATTTTCTTTGATATTTTTTATAATTTTTCTCCTTTGATTTCTTTGATCACTCTGCCATGCTATGTTAATTGTTGTTGGTTGAAAATGGTAGCATCACGAGGTGATAGGGCGGCGGGGAATAATCTGCTTGAGCAGAGGTTGGAGTAAGGGACGGTGAAGCTTCATGTGCCGATAGGGAAGCCGAAGGGTTGCTGGCGTCGGCAGCTTGATACCTTAGGGTTAAAAACCCTAATGTATTTAGGGTTTACCAAATAGACTAGTGTTGGGCTTGGGATTGGATCCGGGTAGGCTTAGATCGGTTGTAATCTGGGTTTGTCTGAGTGGGCTACTGGTTGGGTCTTGTCATTGTGGGCTTTGGGCGGGCTAGCTGTAATTTGGTTCCATTGGTTTGTAATTGGCCTTCGGTGACTGGTGGAATTCGTTTTAGGCCTGTAAAAAATATAATATAAAATAATAATAATGATTATAATAATAATAATAATAGTAATAATAAAATAATATTTTAAGACCCAATCAAAATTGGGTGTCTACAACTGCCCCTCTTTGCATATTCTGTGTTAACAAAAATAGGGCAAAGACGAAAAAATCAATTTTTGTTTGGTTCTCTTTTTATGGTTTTGAAATTTGATATGCTTGTTGTTGGGGACAACATTGCTCATTCATGATGAAGAGTACTGGTCGTCTAAGGGTGGCATGACTCCTACGTGATGAGGAGATCTGGTCAGTGGATGACACGATTCCTACGCGATAAGGACGACAAGCCATCTTTATGAAGGGTGATAATATAGTTCATACGCGATGAGGATAGCTGATTATCTAAGAGTGACATGGCTCTTACATGATGATGAGGTCTGGTCGATTGATGACACGGTTCTTACGTAATGAGGATGCCTGGTCGGTGGATGACACAGTTCCTATGTGATGAGGACGACATGCCATATTTAGGGATAATAATACGATTACTACGTGATGAGGACGACTAGTTATCTAGGGGTGACACGGCTCTTACATGATGAGGAGGTCTGGTAGGGGAATGACACGGTTCCTATGCAATGAGGATGACTGACCATCTTTAGGGATAATGTTTCAATAGAAACAGACTCAAAGATGATGTTTCAAGAGAAACTGTCTCAAGGGAGACAAAATTTGTTTCAATATAAACGATCTCAAAGATGGGTGTTTCAAGAGAAACAATTTCAAAGTTTGTCTTAAGGGAGACTGTCTCAAGTGAGACAAAGTTTGTTTGAGAAAAACAATCTCAAGTGAGATCAATTTTGTTTCAAACTTGAAATTTGTATCTCAAAGGAAAAATGTCTCAAGCGAGACGAAATTTGTTTTCATAAAATTGTCTTAAGCGAGACAAAATTTGTTCTTAGCGAAAATTGTCTCAAGCGAGACAAAATTTGTTTTTAACAAAACTTGTCTCAAGAGAGACGACCCTTTGTTTCGAGAGAAATAATCTCAAAGGTGATCGATAATCTACTTATTCCTGCATGTGGAGGAAAACCTTCAGAAGATCTAATTGTTTACTTCAGGATGTTGAATCTCCAAAGATTCCCCAACATTAATCATTTCTTGCTTCAACACTGATTCTAAGCATGAATTTGTGTCTGAGAGTCACATGTCAACTACCAAGATCCACTCTAGAGAGATTATCTTGTTTGAAAAACATTTTTCTTCTTCTTTTATTTTCAAAAGTATGAAAATATCAATTAAAAGGGTGTTAAAAATGTTTAATCAAAAGTTTGAAAATTTTTGCTTTCTAGGTTTCACAATTGAGACAAATCATAAAATAAGAGTTCATTGGATATCAAAGAATTAATTACACTTTTAATCCTTCAATAAATTATAGCTATTTGACAAGTGTTAAGATCAATGTTATCTTTGAGGTATGGTTAAGTAAGGAAAGGATAAACGTCTCAAGTTGTTATCTTTGGTCAAAGATGTGGTATTCTCGTTTCTTTGATGTTCACTAATTTGATGGAGTAGCTTCTATGCTCATCTATTGGAAGTGTTTTCCGACTCCCACCTCTCATGATCCACTTGGGTTGTACGATGCCTTATCAAGGGATTTGTGCGATCGCCCCCTATGCAATAGTTGTACAGTCTTTATATTCGAGCCGCCTTTTCAGGTTTTCAACTCGAATCCTCCTGTGGTTTCAATACGTTATTCAAAATTTACATCTTAAACCCCATTTGTTATTTTTCTCTATCATGCATTAAAAATTTTAGAAAACCTTTTGTAAATAAAAGATTAATCCTGATGGGTGGGATGAAATCTGAAGATAGTCACTTATGTTTAGAAATCCACGTATGATTAGAAGGGATTTTTTAGCCACGTAATGTAGGCTATGGTTCATGGTTATGAAATAAAATGATAAAAGGCCCAAATAAGTGTTTAAGGGTTATTGAACCAAGGGTCAATTCTTTCTGATGCCTTCAATCTTGTTTTGCTCAATTTGAATATGCTCGTATTTCCTTTATTTTCCTGATGTTCCATGATCTTCTGGTGAAGTGATTCTGGAATAATTGTGCTTGACCAATCTCATGGTTTGATGCTAGATGCGTCATTTGACTCGAGGGACTTTTTGTATGTTCTTTTTATCTTCTTTTTTCTTTGCTTTTTCTTTTGCTTTTTTCTCTTTGTTTTTTCTCTTTGCTCTTTGTTTTTTTCTTTGCTTCTTTTCTCTTTGTTCTGATTGGATCTTTGCACTTTGCATTTGGTTCACTTTTTGGTATCTCATCTGAATCGATGTCTTCACTCATGCGAGCCTTTACCCCGAGTGTGGAGGGTGATCCTTGGTTAGGGTTGAATCAGAAGAAAATATAATTTAGGCTCAAATAGGGACACAAGGATATATATTTTCTCATTTTGTGAAGGGATAATGAAAGGATGTCGTTCATCATTTCATACACAGAAGTCCTTACAGAAGAGGTATCCCTAGGGGATAGATTTTCAGATTAATTTTTACTCACATGAAAACAATGTAATTAATGCATGATAAAATTATTTTGAATTAATTTCTTTTTTTTTCTGCTTCTAGCTTCTAGCATATCTCAATTGTATAAGCTCATCTTCAGAAAATTGTGATCTGCCCCATGTTATCTTCTTGTAGGAAGGTTCATGTTCAAGTGAACATCTTGTACTCAATGTCTTTAGGTTTTATTGGTAGAAGAAAATGTCAGTTTTGCATCTAAGAAGACAATGGTGTGACTTTATTAGCTCAAAAAAAGGTATATGTATGACTTTTAGGTCTCAAAGAAGATAAAGGTAATATTTCAAAGTCTCAAAGATGAATAATGTCAAAATTTGGTCTTTTGGTATGACCATGAATTATTTCGGGTAAAGAATCGAGAGATTTTATTTTTGGTTTTGGATGATATAAGAAAGGTTTAATCTTGCCATATGTCAAAAACCTATAATTCTTGAAGAACTAAAAGAATTTGTAATTCATTCGATATTAGAAGAACCACAAGATTAAAACTCATTCAATTATTCGACCTTAGAAGGTAGCATAAATTAAGTCATCAAGAGATTAAGTAAATATGAAAGACAGAACAAAAATGAGTTCAAACAAAACAATGCTCTCAATGCAAATGGTAGATGCATTTACTTCTTGATTAGCATTAGGATGCCCCCATCATTCATGAATGTCCATGACTCTGCATCAATCAGATTCTGGATCTTACGCTTCAGTGCCTTATAGTTCTCAGTGGAATGTCCTGAGCTTCCTATGTGATAGCTGCCTTACGATATCAACATCAGGGACATTAAGAAATGGGGACTCTTTTGGCGGATCATCCAGGAAGGCTCAACCCTACGATCAGCTGAATAGGCTCCCACTGTATTGATTTCAGCTTCCTTCTTTAATTTTCTCGAATCTTCCTTCTATTCTCAATGTCGTCACATTTCCATCGAATTCTCCATGAATTAATCATCCTGTTTTCATGAACAATGCATGTAAAAATGTTTGAATGCATGTCATGCATAATGCAGTAATACAAATGTAGATGTAAAAATGTTGATCCCAATAATGAATATCGTAGAACAATTTTCATCAGAGGTAAAAGCTTTCACATTACAAGGCAATCCATTTTACAGACATGTCTTCGCTTAGATGTTGAGTCTGAAGTAGATCACTGCTTTGTCTTAGATCTTCGTCCTCGAAAATGATGTCCCTTGAGAACTTTAATTTTGTTAATGCACCTGCGATGGTGAAGTCGGTGCGTCACTCCTAGGCGGTTAGCAATGAAATGATAATATATAAAAATCTCATGTCTGATTACTTATTGGATTAGTGGATCATCATTTCGGTCTCAAATGCTGCACGATCTTCGAGCAAGTCTCATTCTTATACTCTGAACTTCTTTTAGCCCTCAGTTCATATCTGTGTACGCTACTGCTTGATTGAAAACTTTTATCTCTTCTTGTGAAAATTTTCTCATGAATATCCATTTGCGGATCAACACTTTTGCATTATGTCATGATGATGCAATGCAATGCAAAGAAGGATGAAAAAATGACACAAACAAAAGACAAGAAATAAGTTAGTACGAACTAATGAGTTAGTACAAGCAAGATAATCAATAGAGTTAGAATATGCTATCTATAGATAAATATAACACCTAAGCAATCATGATATCTACCCAAGCACGCTTTTATTAGATAGTAATTCTACCAAGACATGCTTTCTACCAACAAGAATTATTTTCAGAAATTAATCTTAACCGCATGGTATCTAGTTCACATGCTTTTATTCAACAGAATTTAAAGCAAAAAGGAAAGGTTCAAAAACACTCATCCTTTGTGTACACTTATTTTGGGTACGTACTGACAGACAGAGGTTCGATATGACTATACCTAGGGTGACCATTCTACGGTTCACTATATGGGGGTTTGGGCTCTATGAGGAAAAGGGTACTCAGATTTTCCTTGATGTCGGTGCTCCCTTGGGCTGCCAAACCCTTAACCCTCGCCCATTATAGGTTTCAAACGAAACGAGTTCAATTCGAG
The DNA here is from genome assembly GCF_006381635.1 of Hibiscus syriacus. Lineage (NCBI taxonomy): Eukaryota > Viridiplantae > Streptophyta > Magnoliopsida > Malvales > Malvaceae > Hibiscus > Hibiscus syriacus. Next base: position 701,979 of record NW_024062674.1, read on the forward strand.
GGGATTCACTGTCTTATACCATACGAGGAATAAATCCCTACGAAGGTAAAAGGTATGTATCCCATGGGTTATTTGCTAAAACTCATACGAAGAATAAATTCTTACACGAGTAAACCATTCACCCTGCCTTATTTGGATCGAAGCTCGAGTCTAGAGCTTATGCCATGCAAATGCACGTGATGTGTGTGATGAGGAGCGTACAAACCTTTGACTCAAAAGAAAAAAAAAGAAAACTCTCAATATAGACTTAATCACTGCTGAAAACAAAGATTTAAAAAAATTAGTATCACAATTAAAAATGAAGAAATTAAAAAACTTCAATAAATAGATCATAAGTTAACTAAAGACTCGAACTTATAATTTCCACCACAATGAAAATGTAAGCGACTTACAGCCTGACTCTCTAAAAAAGTCCCCAGTGGAGTCGCCAAGCTGTCCAATTTTTTGTAAAAATAATTAAATATTATTTTAAAAAACAATTATGTCTTTTATTTGAAAAAAAATTGGGAATTTTGAATTGATTTGAATTAAATGGAAAATGAGTCACCATCGACCTTTGGGTTAGGTAGGTTGAATACCTAAAAATGTCTTTTAAAATAATTTTAAGGAAAATCGTTTTTAGACAAAAAATGGTATGTGTTTACCAAAATTTTGATTTTACGGGTTCGGGAGTCGATTACGTGTGGGGGAAGGATTAGCACCCCACAACGCCAAAAAATTGGTACTGAATCGTTTACATATTGTCGTAAATGGTGGAAATCATAAATCCCATATATAATTAAAGTATGGTCCATTTATTAAAGTTAATTAATATGCTTCGAATTAATTATTTAAAGAAGATCCTTTTACTTGATAAGAAAGCATGAAATTTGCTATCCTCCATCACGAAAGCTATCTCAACTATTTCTTATTCGTAAAAGGATATTCTATCTTTGAATATATAAAAAACCAATCGAATTGAAAATTGATATTTGCGTAAAATAAATTACTAAATATAAAAATGCATTGAATCATTTAAATGATAACATTAATTAGTAAACTAAACGAGATTCATTTCAAGTTCTCATGTCGTTAAAATGTCGTATCAGATCGAATCACTTTGACCAAATGATGATTTCTACGCTCATTCTACAAATCGAGTTCTTGAAAATATTCGAATGACATATCGATTCATACTTAGTTAATAAGTAAACATATTATAAACTAACATATACAAACATAAATATGTAAAGTAGAAAAACTTAACATAATATACATACTTGCTTACAACTATAATTACATATACAGTGTCAATAAAAAACAAAATAGAATAAAGAGGACCTAGTGAGAATAAACCCAAAACATATCATAAAACAATTTAAAAAATAAAAAAAACAGAAAGATGAGGATTAAGTGGATAATAAGCCCCAAACATTAAGCACTAGGATAGTGACTAAAATGAACTCAATCACAAATCAGGGCTCAAAACAAAATATGTACTCTAAACACATTAGTGAACAAATAAAGATCAAAACGAAATAGGAATAAATATTGAATAAAAAATGAAGCAAATAGAAACATAATATGATGACCAAAACGAACAATATCCGAATTTAACAACCAAAATCTAAATATTTAAACATATAAAAATCTGATATATAGGACTAAAATGAAAAAACATATACACAGCTCAAAATAGGAGGATAAAAATTCATTAAGTGACCATAATGAAACTTGTATAAAATAGAGACCCTCCCTACATGATTTACCCATGCGCCGATAACATGAAACCCTAAGGCCCAAAGCAGCACCGTTTCATCGTGTATTTATACTACATTAACGGTTGTGAAACCCTTAATTTCCCATTTGCATTCCCTCAGCCGCATTCCCTTTTCTCTATACTTCCCCTTCTTCCGTTTTTCACCCTAACTTATCATTTCTCCTTTCTTTCACTTTATAGCAGACAAGGCACAAGATGGAAGTCACCATTGCCACTGTTACGCGCTCCGATGAGGAGTTAAACGACACTCCCTACTCCTTTGAACTGAAAGCCCCGTGAATCGAACCCAAACAACCCTTAATCCTCTCAAAACCCTCTCTTTTAACACTAAACCAAACAAAACAAGAGAGTTTTTAGAAGATATCTTCGATTTTTTTCTTTTCAAAGTAAATTTCTTCCTTTAGTGAAGAAAAACGAAGATCTCTCTTCTTCAAGGTAAGCTTTTCGAATGGATTTTCCCTTTTTTATCAGTATTTTCTCACTGTTTTTCTCTTTTGGTAATGTGCTCTCCCGGTTTTCTCTAATCTTTTCTAGTTTTTGAATGCTCTTCCCCGGTCCTCTCTCCTATTCTTCTCTGTCCTCTAAATATTTCTCTCTGATCCTCCTCTTTTTTCTTTCCTTCTATCTTTTTATGTTGCATGTGGTTTTGGTGGTGATTGACTTGAGATGTTGCACTGAGATAAGGTTTTTGACAGATTAGGATTTTCCTCGGATATCATTAATTTGCTTTGATATTTTTTTATAATTTTTCCTCTAATTTCTCTGGTCTCTCTGCCATTCTACTGTTGATTATCACTGTTGGTTGAAAATGGCAGCATGACGAGGTGAGGGACGGTGAAGCTTCACGCGCGGATGGGGAAGTCGAAGGGTTGTAGGCGGCGATGGCTTGATACCTTAGGGTTAAAAACCCTAATGTGTTTAGGGTTTGCCAAATGGGCTGGTGCTAGGCCTCGGGTAGGATCCGGGTAGGCCTGGATCGGTTGTAATCTGGGTTTGTCTGAGTGGGCTGCTAGTTGGGTCTTGTCATTGTGGGCTTCGGGTGGGCTAGTTGTAATATGGTTCCATTGGTTTCCTTGGGTTACTGGTGGGCTTTGTTTTAGGCCTACAAAATATAGAATATTTAAATAATAATAATATTAATAATAATAATATTTTTTAGACCTGGAGAAAAATGGTGCGTCATTATTCAGTTCTCATTCAAGTGAGGGGCATGGTCAAGATTGGAAAGGTTCAACTCCATGTTTCAAGGTCCCGAAAAGTGTTGACTAATTGTTTGGCAAAAAAGATGTCATGACAATATCTCTTTAAAGCTTGGTGTTGTGATTGCATTCATTTTTGGTAGGTTGCCCTTTGTTTCATAATTTCGTATATTGGTGATTGATTATGTGGTTTGATGTTTGCTACATTTTATCTTGGTTTGTGTTCTATTTTTTCCATTCAAGAATAGAGAGGTTTTTAATGAGGTATTCAATCATGTTAATGATTATTCTTGTCTTAATAAAATCTTCTTGCCGAGGAAAAAAGTTGAGAAAGGAAGAAACATATATCTCTCTCATATATTCTTTTTCTTTTTTAGTTCTTTTTCTTCATGAGTTGTTGACTCAATCATCTAGTCAATGTTATTCTAAGTTTTAAATTTAAGGGTTCGTCATTTTTATCTTAATCTTCTTTATTCTTTTTTAGTATTATTATATCTCTTTTTTTATTTGTTATTTATAAATTACATGAACCAATCAATGTACAATTTATCAAATCTATATTATTAATTAAAATATTTTCATCCATAGTTGTGGGAAATTTTTAATACATGTAGTAAAATAACCTAGGAACGTGAAGATATAAGATTTGCTTAAATCATCTACATTGGTGTTAGTTGGTTAATTAAGAGTTGAATCTCTTTAATTTATAAAGCTTTTGATGAGATCATATATCAGTAGTGTCTATGTGGGATTATCTAATCAATAAGAGAATGTATCATTCGAGCGTCTTTTTCGTCATCGAGAAACTAAGAAAATATAAGGTTATTAAGGTGTCCCAAGCAACTATAATCAATATATTCAAAAAGAGTTTAGATAATTCAGCAAACTACTGTAAAATTCGTTTTGAACAATTTTTTTTTTTTTTTATTTTGGCAACTTGTCACCCTGTATATAACGGATCGAATTTAAATTGATATATCTACAGAATTCTTGAAGTCATTCATAGAATTTCTAGTTTACAGATAAACAATTCCAAGAGTGAACTCTACAATATTAGAGTTGGAATGAGAAATTTAATTAAAATTATAGAGCCAACAAGATTAAGGATTGGACAACTCTGTACAGTATTTAGGAGTTCCCTAAACCACCAAAACATTGTAAGAATTATCTTCACATTAGAAGCAAAATTTCCATTTCTCCACCCCTAGTAGTTGTTCAAAAAATAATGATGATGATGATGTCACAGAAGAACTTAATTGATTTCATTGCAATTAGCTCTGAGATTTGCTCCAAATTTCTTTGAACATCAATTGTGATTCGTAAGCTTTAGGTATTTGGTGAAAAATAAAGCAGAGAGGAAAAAGATGCTAAGGAGACCGAGGCAAAGCTCAGTGCCGAAGCGAAAGAACGTGCTCGGCAGATGAAGAAGGCAATTCCAAAAATGAAGATGACCCGTGCATAGATGTCTTTCAATCTTTTATTAGGCACTCAACCAGATATTTAGTAGTACCGATGCCATTAGATGTAGTAGTTCAGGGATCTTCTTAGAATTTGCAGATTATTAGTATCCTCCCTGGGAATTTACTTTAGTTTTCAATTTACATGTATACATGTTCAGTCCAATTAATTCATAAGCCGCATATTGATCAACTGTTTCCGTCTATCCGTCTAAATAAAGATTAATTGAGGGTACTAAAACTGATTCTAAAACCAATCGTGGATCTTATACAGCAAAGCTGAAACAAAACCTCGAAGAAGTCACTGATTAAAAGATGAAAAGGTTGAGCTTTTACCAGCAGGCTGTCGATCGGGTATTGGAGTTGGATCCGAATGTGGATGTCCGAGACGATCAAGGCATCCCATACAAACAAAGTCGACGAAAAACCAAAGAAACATAACCACCAAATCTAAATAAATAAATAAATAACAGACAACAATATCGTCGTTTTCAGTGAGCAGATAGTGGTGTTTCCTGAGCTATACTCCCTAAGCATCCGGCGGAGCCAAAATGAAATCTGTGGGACTGAGCTAAGACAGCTGGTTGAAATTGTGATTCGGTTTTTAATAATGTTCACTTAAAATGTAACTTGATTAATAAAAACGTTTCAACATTTGATAAATATTGCATATTCTTTGGGCTTGCCTATCAATGTAAAATAGCCATGTCATTCATTTTATTGATTATATATGTAATAAAATTATAATTTCTTAATAATATCTCTTTATTCAGTCTAATTTCACACAAAAAAAATAATTCAACCTCACTCTTCGTTATTAATAGAACTTAAAAATTGCTTGGCGAAAACCTCAAGCACAAATAAACATTACATCACTCAATTTTCAACACCTAAAGAAATAAACCAATCAAAAAATCAAAGAACAAAACAACCAACAACAACAAAGTTTGTAATTAAAAGCCTCAATCATCAACTAAATTGGAATTTGAATTAGAAATCTTCCTACTTCCAACAAGCCTTAGACGAGTATCATTCTTAATTGAGAAAAAATAACACTGACCTGACGTCCTCGACTCTCATGACGCCTATTATTCCTCTCCTGCCAAATATAGTAGTTAAACGCACACCAAGCTAACCGAGTGGTAGTAGCCTGTAAAGACTTCCCTTTACAAACCTTTTGCAACCAATTATTCAAGGCCATCCAACCATTGTGAGATCCATCATGCCTACAAGCTTGTAAAATCAACTGTCGAACTTGACAAGCATAATAACATTCAACAAAAAGATAGTCGTGCATCTCTAATTCATCACCACAAAGCAAACACCAAGGATCTATTTTACAACCCCATCTTAGCATCCTACTCTTAGTTGGCAGCCTATCCAACACCACCAACTAAAAATAAAAGAGTGACGAGGAATGGCCAACCCTCCCCAAACAACTCTGAACCAAGGCACCATATCTTGTTTATGTCTAAACAGCTCCCAAACCTCCCTTACTTTATACCTCTCTTGCACATTTACAACCAAAGCCAACTCATCTATAAGTTTTATTAATTTTTTCAAGCCCAATTATGGCTAGCCTTTACTTGAAATTGTCATATAGTGCACCTTTTCAACTGGTATTTCTCCACCCAAGCAACCCAAAGAGAACCAGATTGAGATAAAATCAACCGCAAACACTTCATCATGCATGCTTTATTCCAGACTAAAATGTCTTTAACCCCAAGCCCTAAGTAGAAATATCATTTCCTTTCCAAAGAAAGGCATTGCAAATCTTAGTAATTTGTTTCATAACCTTCAAAGGCAGCAATAACATCCTACTCCAAAAATTTTGTGTACTAAAGATCACTTCTTGAATAAGTTAAAGCCTACTCCAATTTCTTATCCTCTCACAATTTTCCCACCACCCCTCGCAATCAACATAGGAAAGATTCCTAGCAACTAAGGGCACACCTAAATATTTCACAGGTAAGGTACCAATTGTAAACCTGGACACCTCAGCTAGCCTTTGAACATCAGAATCCCCTATTCCAAAACAGAACAATTCACTCTTAGATACATTCATATGCAGCTCAGACATCCTACAGAACACTTCAAAAACCCCTTGAATTGCCATAACAGAGGAAATATCACCCTTGGTAAACACCAAAAGTTCATAAGCAAAACAGATATGAGTTAATCTAACCTTCCTACATTTGGAGTGGAAACAAAAAACATTATGCTTCCCAGTTAAATTCAACAAACAAGAGATACATTCATAATTATAATAAACAAGTAAGGAGATAGTGGAACCCCTTGTCTAACTCCATTTGCACCCAAAAAATATCCCACCAATCCCCCATTTAAACCCATTGAAAACTTAGGCCTTGTTATAAAAGCTTCAATCCATCCCCTAAATTGTTCTAGAAACCCCAAAACCCTAAGAATCTAAAAAATAAACCCCCAACTGATAGAATCAAAGGCTTTCCTTAAATCAATCTTCAGAGCACACCTAGGTGACATACATTTCCTTCCATAACCATCACAATTTCTTGAGCTAATAACACATTTTCCAATGATCTCTACCTGTCAAAAACACACTCTAATTTGGAAAAATAACAATATGTAAACATTGCTTCAATCTATTGGCCATAATCTTGGTGATGCTCTTATACAGAGTACTACAACGTGAAATAGGCCTAAAATCAATAGCTTGAACCGGAGCAAGGACTTTAGGCACTAGAGTAATAATGGTCGAATTAAAGTAGTCAAGAAAATAACTATTCAGAAATAAATACTGCACATCTTTCAAAAAATCCTCACCAACAATTCTCCAAGACACTTGGAAGAACTTTGCGGGATAACCATTCCGTCGTGGAGCCTTATTCCCATTCATAGCAAACACAACATCCTTAATCTCATTTTGAGTAATAGGAGCAATCAAAGAATTCTGCATATCAGCAGTAAATTCCACCCCCAAAATTTCCCTTAACAAGTCATCTGAACCTAACTTCACCTCTCTATCAACAGAACCCAGAGAGCTAGAGAAAATTTTGACCAGCTCAGCAGAAATAGCTTCAAAAGTATCAATTTTATTACCCTGACTATCCTTGAGCATTCGAATAGTGTTAGCTTTTTTTCCTAACACTAACATGCTGAGAGAAAAAAACAGAGTTGTGATCACCTTCCCGAATAAATTGGATCCTGGATTTATGCTTAAAAACTTTTCTTCGGCTCTACACAAAACCCCTAACTCCTCTGCAACTCTCTTTTCTTTCACAATAATTTCCATAGTGGGGTTAACCAACAACAACATTTTAATATTAGTGAGCTCCAATTGCTTCTCAAAAACTCTCCTGAAAATATCACTAAAGCAATCCTTATTAAGCTTACGGAGGGGATTCTTCAACCTCTTAAGCTTAGCAAACAGAATATACAGTGGATTACTAGAAATAGGCACCTTCCATAATTCCTCAACAATATTAAAGAAATCCGGATGATTCACCCAAAAACCAAAAAAATTGAAAGGCATAGGAGGCTTAAACAAACCAACCTTTAAGACCAAAAGACAGAGACAATGATCAGGACAATCAGGAGGCAAAAACTCCACAGCTGCATTAGGGAAAAAACTTAACCAAGCTTGATTCACCAACAATCTATCCAACTTTCTAAACAAATGAGCCTCCTCCCTTTGGTTACACAAAGTAAACAAAGACCCCAAAAAAAGATGGTCAACCACATCAATGCTCTCCTGACAATCCAAAAATTTCTGCATTGCTCCAGTGGTACCCTGACTGCCATCAAAATCTGAAATATCAGTTGGACGATTAAAAATATTAAAATCACCTGCAACAACCCAAGGATAGCCACCAACTCTATCCTTGAAAGAAATTAAATCCCTCCATAATTCTATTATATTCATTAATAAATATCATAAATTGCACGAATTGAACGATTTCGGTAAAAGAATTGTTGTTATTCTTTGAGGTTCTAGGTTCGAGCACCATGAATACCAGGGGTGTGAGTGTTCAATCTCAAATAATTGGGAGTTACTTTGAACAAATATTTCCCTGTACATACCTAGATTAATCAAAAAATTAATAAATATTATAAATTTAATTCAACCATATTGAAATGATAGTCCAAACCATTCCTTCTTCCTCGTGCTTCTAAACCCTAATTTAGTTTCAGCAGGCAAAAATATATCAAACCCATCTTAAAGAATATTATCCATCAATGAAACTGTACATATAATGATTACACACTTCGAAACAAGGCTGCTCCAAACAGGGGTGGGAGCTAAAATATTTATTTTGGAGTGTCAAATTTAGAAACTGTATGAAGAATTTTTTTGAGTGAATGAAAATGAATAATGGCTATCAATTTATGTTTAAGGATGTCAATATTCTTTTAAAAATATATTAATTTTAAATATTTTTATATAAAATTTATATTAAAAGAATTTTTCACAAGTTTTTGAGTGTCATATTATAGTCTGGCTCCGCCAGTGTATCAAAAGTAGATGAAGTTGACACAATAACAACCAAGAAAAAGCACACACAGATGATGTGTGTTTATAGATAATGTCTAATCTAAACAAACTTGGAAGTGCCTAAGCAATAATAACATAATCCAAAGTAGATATGAAAAACCAAAACATACCTTTGAACTTCCAACATCTGTGTTTGATTAACTTGAGTGGAATATCAGTACTGCCAATGGAACCAATAGTGGATGGTAAAGTTGCATTCAGAAACAAAATAAAAATAAAATGTAACGTCAGTATAATATCTTAAAATTTAATTAAATAATCAAAGTAGAAACATAAAAATAATCAAAATAGAAATAAATGAATAAATGAAATATTGAATAAATAGTTTACCTTAAATTTAAAAATTATATACTCAAATCTAGGGATGGCTTATACCCGATCCCGTCTCGTTCTGATAATTTTTAGTTTTTATCACCCTGAATCCTTCCCAATTTTTAAATTAAAATCTCGACTCTGACCCGATCCGAATATATTAATATTTTAAAATAACTAAATTAATATATTATATAATAATATATTTATAATCATTTATTATATTTTAAAAAATTAAAATAATATATTTTATAATATTTTACTACATTTTATCGATTAAAAAAATATATTTTAACACTATAAAAATTAAAATTCCTAAAGTTTTAAATACAATATATATAAGGGAAAAATAATAATTTATACTGGGTCGGGTCGATATATTTTACCTTAAACTCAGCTCCGGCACGCCCTGAAACTATTTTTTATATGACATGCTCCGTCCTGCCTTTAACCCGAATTTAAAAGAAAAAACACCCTTATAAAATCAGATTAGGTCAGTTCATATCTTGTCAGTTATTTTGACCACCCTTACTCATCTCTAAGAAAATTTGAATCTAATCTTGCCCATAAGACTTCAAATTTTAATATTAATAAAATATTTTATAGATTTAAATATGTTTTATAATTAAAATCAAATAATTATATATTATAAGTATTCCGTAGCAATTTTAGTTTCACTTTTTAAGAATATCTATTGTTTGAATATATCAAGAGACTTCAGTAATAAAGGAAATGTTATTTTTCTTATAGATATTGGATTCAAGCAATTGTGTGTAGTAAAAGGAAATGTTATTTTTCTATAGATATTGAGTTCAAGCAGTTGTGTTTGCAAGATGTGTATATGTTGTCAATAGATTAAGAAAGTTGTATGTTCAAAAAATTATAAATTATATGAAAATGAACGCTTAAATACTTCTACAAACGTATTCAAACTCAGGACTTTGAAGATAACAATCATCCTTTAACTAAGAAGACTAATAGATTTGTGCGACTAATGCCACAATAATGTCAGTGATAAGGCTGAATTTTAGGATACAAAAGAATTAAGGGTAAATATAAAAATTGTACATCGACTATTAAAAGTTATAAAATGATCTCTCACTATAAAATATTGACTTGTTGAGTTCACCGACTATTACAAGTTACAAAATGGTCACTCAACTATTCCTATGTTTCAAACCTGTCTTTTTCGTTAAAAAAATGACAACCGTCTGAGCTAGACGTAAACATTTTAACTGGGATATGATGAAATATAATCTCCGAACCATTTGAGATGTATATCGGAATGATCCTTAAGCTTTTTAGGGCTATGGCAAGGAGCGATCCAACTTAATCTTGGAAAGGATTGGGTTTTGAAATAAAGAAAAAAATAATAGATTTGGAGTCGCCATCGACCTTTGGGTTAGGTAGGTCGAATACATAAAATACCTTTTAAAATAATTTTAAGAAAAATAATTTTAAAAGATAAAAAAATGATATGCGTTTAACTAGGAATTCGTTTTGAAAAAAGTTTGGGAGTCGATTATGTGTGGGGAAGGATTAACACCCCACAATGCCAAAAATCGGTACCTAAGAGATTATACGTCATCTAAGTATTGAAATTGGTAAATTCGAATATACATTTAAATTATGATCCTTTTTAGAAAAATATCAAGGATATTATTTGTACGAACAAACCTTGAAAATACCTTCCTTTTCAGTTAAGTGGCATTTCCACGGATTCCTCATATAAAATAATATTACCCCAATTTTTAGATAAAATACATATATTAAATGTATTAAAAAACCAAATTCGTTTGAATATAAAAGGTGTTATTTTGTTCGAACAATTCTTGGAAACACGTTCCTTGTTAGTTAGGGCGCTTTTCTATAAATTCCTCTTCCAAAATAATATTTGGAAATATTAAAATTAGCAAGAAATTAACAAATATGTAAATTATGGATCAAAATAATAAAGATGGTGATTTTAGGGATTAAACTATAAAACCAACAAGAGATCAAGGCAACCATTGCAAATATTTTACAAACTAGGCACCAGAATCGTAAATAAACCAATAACACTATTCAAAAGTAAAAAAAATTAATATGGGGGATTAAACTATAAATCAAACAAAAATCATGGCCATAAAAAAGAAAAACACGCAAACTAGGGACTGGAATCATAATTTAACCACATTAATATTCATGATTAAAATGAAAAATGTTAAAATTGGGTTCTCAAACTAAAATAAACATAAAAATAACATAACTAGTGTAGAGGGACTAAAACAAAACACAAATAAAATTTAAATTACAAATTAAAATTAATATAAATTCATTTCAGTGACCAAATCATAAGTTTACAAAGATGGAGGGATCCGGAAGGGGTTTATCCAAGCGATAAAACCCAGACACTCCCCCTAAAACGACATCGTTCTAGGGTGGGTATAAATACCCAAAAATCAGCTAAAAATAGCCCAACCTTCTCATTTTTATTCTCTCACTAGAATGAGAGAAGATAATTTCTCTCTGGCTTCTCTCTTCCCTCCCTCGCCGGGGAAAGGCCGGTGGTCTCTGATCACCACTCGTCGAAGTGCTCTGCCGCTATCCACGGTGGTCAGATCTCTAAAAATCTACCCAAAATGATGCTCGTCGTACCCTTAACCCAAAAATACACCCCACTCAACCTAAAACCAACCCTAGTGTCTATATCTAATGGAAAAGAAGGGGTTACCTTCGGTTTCCAGTGGTTTCTCTTTCCTCCAGTGGTGAGATGCACGACTTCGGGTGGTAAGCTCTCTTTTCCTCTCTCTCGATTTTTTCTTTCTTATTTTTCTTTTCGAATAGGAGCCCCCGAATTTTTTTCCTCTTGGTTCTATTCTCCCTGATTTTTTTTTCGATTTTATTCTCCCCGAATCCTCTATTTTTGATGATATCTCTCTCCAGCTTTTATCTCTTGTACTTACGTGTTTTGGTGAAACCATGGCAGAGTGATGATGTTCGGTTGGTGTGTGGATTAGGTGAGGAAAATCGGGGCTTTAAATGCTTTGGATTTTCTAGAAATAGGCTAGATTTTCTTTGATTTTTTTCTTGATTTGATTTCGTTTACTGTAGATGAAGATGGTGGGGTATCTGAATCGGAAGCAGTCAGAATTGGCTCGGTGATGGCGGCGATAACTTGCTCTGGCGGCGGGGGTAGAAGACATGGAAACTCAGGGTTTCAAACCTTAAATATTTTTTATGGGCTAGGGTTTTACAATTATGGGTCGATTCTGTTGGGCTTTGCTGGGTTACAATTCTGGGCCCGATTGGCATGTTGGGTATGTAAAAAAATGAAAATAAAAAATTATTAATAATAATATAATAAATAATAATATATTAAATATTAATAATAACCCGGACAAAAACAATTATCTACAACTACCTCTCTTTACCATTCTTATGTTAACAATAATAGGGAAAAGATAAAAAGATTACATGTTTTTGTCTGGTTCCGTCCCGACGTTGTTTCAAGAGAGACCAACAGATAACCTGAAGGATTTAATCATAATGCTAGAAAGACTTACTGATGGCCCAAAGGACTTACTAATTTTGGAAATAATTTATTGGGTAAGAAACTTTAGAAATCGCTTTGTTACTTTTCAAAAATTTCATTTTTTGAAAGCATTAAATGAGAAACTTTGAAAATTACTTTTTATTTTTTGAAAATCATGTGGAAATATCCTTCCCGAAGGTCTTATTGACGGTCCGAAGGTGATGAGTGTTCAAAATCGTTAATCTTTGCTTGTTATTTCTTTGATTTTGTGGAATTATTACTGCTGAATTGGTCGTGTTATACTTATTTTTGTACAGGTCCTTGCTTTCTAGAACTTGTGACAAAACAGGCGAATTCTGCATTTTTTTATTATTTGGTCACTGCTGGAGAAATGGTCACGGCTGGAGACATGGTCACGGCTAGAGACATGGGCACGAAGTGGTCAGACGTGGCAGTTTCCAGAAGGTCCAGTCAGCGGCGGTTTCAAGAAGACTTCATCCGCACGCATTCTGGAAGATTGACGAGTAGAGTTGCATTAGGAGACTAGTTTAAGTTTGAATTTAAATTTAAAAACAATTATCTTTTGTATTATTTTATTATTTTCTTTGCTTATCCTTTAGGCTTTGAGAGGCTATAAATACCCACTTGGGGTAAGCCTAAAGTCATCACTTAAATTACATTCTTCTTTTCACTCTAGTTTTATTAAAGTTTTCTCTTTTTACTTTTCAAGTTTTTCCTTTTTTTTCTTTTTTTTCAAGCTTTGTTTTAAAAATGCTAAGTATGACTTTTTTCATGCTTAGCTAAACTTTTCAAAAGACGAGAGTTGTCGCGATGATTCAATTCCAACAGGAGAATTGAAACGGTCCCTTAATATCTTCGGAATATCTCTCTCAATCTTTGCGCTTATTTTTCAAAATCAAAACAGTTTTCAAAATCAAAGATTGACTTTGGTCAAGAGGTTGTTGCGATTAAATGTGTGGGAGGAAGATTCGGCTTATAGAAAGCAATTCGACTTCCTGGGAACACACTTGGCGAGATAGTTTCGCCAAGAGGGAATTGATATTGGAATTGACGGTTATAGAAACAACAATCCGAGTCAGACGCTACGAACTTAAATGGTAATTGATCTACGACAATTGATGTCGTTAGAATTAATTATCAAAGCCGGAATCAAAGATTGCCTTGGGTGTTCGGTATACAAGATAGAGTCACGGGGATAGCTCTTGTAGACAAAGTAACCGACGTGAATCCCGAAGAGAAAATCTTATTCGATGATCTAAAGGAAATTGAATCAAAGCGAAGCTTGAGGCAATTTTTACCATATTTATTCATAATCTTCATCATCTTATTTTTACTTTAATTGCTTTAATTTATTTACTCTTTTTTACTATTTAAATCTCATATTGCAACCCCCCCCATTTTACTATTTTTTGCCTGGTTAAAAACCATTCAAACATAAATTTGTGATTTTCTAAGTCCCCGAGGATTCGACCCTTATTTATCTATACTACGTATTTCCCTTATTTATTAATTGAGAAAAAGGAATTTATTTTGACACCAAAACGACAGTTGTCAAATTGGCGCCGTTGCCGGAGATTTCACCAAAGTTACTAATTTTTGTTTGCTTTTGATCTATGACCAGGACTAACCCGGGAGCATTAGTGGAGTACGACCCGGAGATTGAAGCCAAAGCTAGACTCTACACACAGACACTTCGGGAAAGAAGAAGACAACAAATAAATCCAGAAGAAGAAACGAATTCAGGTAATATAAATTCGATGGTCGATCCTACTATCTGGGAGTTAGCCGCGGAACCTACTGAACAAGTGCCTTTGAGCATTGATTTTCCCCAAGGTGAAACTCCATACCAATTGAAAATTGGCCTTATTCATCTCCTCCCTACATTCCGCGGATTGCCGAACGAGGATCCACACAAACATCTCAAGGAATTTCATATGGTCTGCTCCAGCATGAGACTACATGGAGTAACCGAGGACCAAAAAAAACTTAGAGCTTTTCCTTTTTCCTTAGTCGATTCGGCTAAGGAGTGGTTATTTTATCTTCCTCCTAATTTTGTTACTACATGGGCTCAAATGACTCGTCTTTTTCTTGACAGGTTTTTCCCTGCGGCAAAAGTAAGTGAACTACAGAGAAGAATACTTGGAATCAAGCAACTTGATGGAGAGTAACTTTACGACTACGGGAGCGTTTTAAGAATTTTATGTTCTAGTTGCCCACAACATGGGTTAACTGAACAAACACTCATTCAATACTTTTATGAAGGATTATCTCCCCTAGAAATGAAGATGATCGATGCAGCCAGCGGTGGAGCCTTGGTGAATATGACTCCTACTGAAGCTAGGGACTTAATAACGACAATGGCTGCAAATTCCCAACAATTTCGCACAAATAATGAACCTTCTCGAAGGGTTCATGAGATAAGTTCATCTTCCTTAGAAAATAAAATCGATAAGCTAACTAAAGTCATAAAATCTCTTGTTTCAGGAAAGATAGGGAAAAATCGAGTATGTGGAATATGTGCATTTCCTGATCATCCCACAGACGGTTGTCCACTGATTCAAGATGATGCAACAGCTCAAGTCAATGCAGTCGGAATTTCCGGGACCTCCCCAAAGAGCTTATAATCCTTACGACAATACATACAACCCAGGATGGATGGATCATCCAAATTTCAACTATGCTCAGAACCCAAGACCAAATCAAAGCTATCAATCGAGACCACCTCTACCACAACAACAGCCGCAGAAGACATCACTAGAATCGATTGTCGAGAGGTTAACACTTTCCCGGGAAAAATTTTAGAATCGCACCGAAACCCACTTACAAGAGTTAGACAAGCAGATGAGCCAACTGGCTCAAATCGTAAGTCACATGGAATCACAAGGTAAGCTTCCATCTCAAACTGAAGTAAACCCGAGGGAGAACGTCAGTGCCATCACTCTTCGGAGTGGTACAGTAGTGGTGCCACCTATTCCATCAGACCAATCAGTCCAAAAGAGAAGAAGACTGATGACGCAAGATCCCATAAAGAGAATGACGAAGAACAAATGGACGATCCGATGCCATCTCCCTATGACGTGCCACCACCTTTTCCATCGAGGTTAGTCAAAAAGGATAAAAAAGCAGAGGAAAATGAAATATTAGACGTACTTTAGAAGGTGGAAGTTAATATACCTCTCATTGAGGTTATCCGAAAAGTTCCAAGGTATTGCCGGTTTTTAAAGGATCTCTGTACGACTAAAAGGAAGCTTACCAGGGTCGAGAAAGTGGATTTAGGTGCAAACGTCTCAACAGTTTTCCAACGACCGCTTCCACCTAAGTATAAAGACCAAGGTATGTTTTCAATACCTTGTAAAATTGGTGAGATTAAAATCAAGCGAGCTATGTGCAATCTAGGTGCCTCTATCAATGTAATGCCTCTCTCCGTCTATAATTTAATTTCCACCAAGCCTTTGAAGGAGACAAGAGTTACACTTCAGCTAGCCGATAAATCAATTATTTATCCTAAATGACTCATAGAAAATGTTCTAGTAGAGGTAGAAAACTTAATTTTTCCTGCTGATTTTTATGTGATTGATATGGAAAATGATCGTTAAAAACTCACGAGAGAAATTACCTGACACATGACTTGGAATTGGAAGTGGTTATGTTTGCTTTGAAAATTTTCCATCATTATCTGTATGGGGAATGGTGCCATATTTATACGGATCAAAAAAGTTTAAAGTACCTGCTGACTCAAAAAGAACTGAATTTGAGACAGAGAAGATGGATTTATCTTTTAAAATATTATGAATTAATCATTGACTATCATCCCGAAAAGGCTAATGTGGTAGCGGATGAACTTAGTCGAAAGACTTTTGCTACTCTAAGGGCCTTGGATGTATATGTCCTTAAAAAGAGATGGTGCGTTGATTGCTGAACTTAAGTTGAAGTCGATGTTTTTATATCGCGTAAAAGAACTACAAGGTCAAGATAAGAAATACTTGGCGAGAAGGGCGCAAGTCAAAAAAGGAGAGGTCAAATACTTCGAAATGAGGGTTGATGGATGTTTTTATTATCAGGATTTAAAGAGTCGGTATTGGTGGCCTGGTATGAAAAGAGATGTATCAGAGTTTGTTACGAGATGCCTGATATGTCAGCAAGTGAAAGTTGAACATCAAGTGCCATCTGTATTGCTATAACCGATATCCATTCCTGAGTGGAAATGAGAACGAGTTACAATGGATTTTGTTTCGGGGCTACCTTTGTCATAGGTAAAAAGGACTCGATATGGGTAATTATAGATACATTGACCAAGATAACTCACTTTATTCCAGTTTGGGTAAATTACTCGATGGATAAATATGCGGAATTGTATGTAAAATAAAAAATTCGACTGCATGGAGTGTCAATATCGATAGTGTCTGATCGAGATCCAAAGTTTACTTCAAGATTTTGGAAGTCCTTACACGAGGCATTGGGTACTCAATTAAATTTCAGCACAACTTTTCATTCGCAAACAGATAGAAAGTCAAAATGAACTATTCAGATATTGGAGGATATGCTAAGGAATGTGTGATTAAGTTTAAAGGATCATGGGAAAGGTATTTGCCTTTAGCTGAATTTGCTTATAACAATAATTATCAATTGAGTATTAAGATGGCCCCGTGTGAAGCTTTGTATGGGAGAAAGTACAAAACACCATTAAATTGGTTTGAGCTAAAGGATCGACCCATAGTTGGCCCGTATTTGATGAAATAAATTAAGGAGAAAGTGAAAATTATTCAGGATAATTTAAAGATAGCCTCCAATCGAAATAAATCTTATGTTGGTTTGAAAAGAAAATAAATTGAATTTCAAGTGGAAGACAAGGCATTTTTGAAAGTTTCGCCTTGGAAGAAAGTATTCCGGTTTGGGTGCAAAGGAAAGCTGAGTCCGAGATTTGAACCTTATGATATCTTGAAAAGGGTTGGACCAGTAACATATCAATTAGCTTTGCCTCGTGATATGGACAAGATCCATAATATCTTTTACGTGTCGATGCTCCAAAGGTACCGATTAGATCTATCCCACATTATCACACTAGAGAAAATAGAGATCTGACCATATTTAACTTATAAGGAAGAACCGGGAGGATCTTGGATAGAGAAAACAAGGAATTGCGTAACAAGAATATTCCTTTAGTTAAAGTGCTCTGGCAGAATCATAAGCTGGAAGAAGCTACTTGGGAAAAAGATGAGGACATGAGGAAGTAGTTTCCACACCTCTTCGTTTCAGGTACATCTTTAAATTCGAGGATGATTTTTTCTTAAGAGGGAGAATTGTAATACCCTAAATAGTAGGCCAGTGACTATTTTGAAGGGATTTAATTTTTGGAGGACTAAATTGAATAAATGGTAAAGTATAAGAAATGATTCAAGGAAGACCAAATAGTAAGAATGGAAAAATGAAAGGGAATTTTGGTCCTTTAGAGGGAAATGAATTTAAAATTCATTTCTATTAGGGATTAAGAAAAGAGGAAAAACGGGAAAGTGGAAATCAAACTAAGCCATCCACACTTCTTCTTCTTCCCGTGTTCACGTGTTCCCCTTCAAAGGCAAAGGTAAGCTTCATCTAACTAGTTTTTCCTTTCATTCTTGGTTTGTTCTTGAAACCTTGAGTGTTATATAAGCTTAAGGAAGGGTTAAAGAGGATTAAAACTAAGAGATGAATATTTTATTTGTTATTGAAGAAAATGGGTTTTTGAATGATATGTTAGAATATGAGTTTTTTTTAGGTTTATTAGTATATTTGACTTGTCAAGGAAGTAAACAAGAGATTATAAACATTGGATGTGATTAAAAACATGTTAGAAAAAGTGGTATGATTCTTGGTTGGAGATGTTCTTTAGAGATTTTAAACTATAAGAAGCTAAATGAAGGAAAGTTAGTTGAGATAAGTGAATAAAAGTTTAATAATATTGTTAGAGGTAAAAGTAAGGGAATTTGATAAAAGTTAGGTAAAAATCAAGCTAAAAATGGAAAACCGGGTAAAAGTATCGGTACTGATAGAACATTATCGATACTATAAGTTTAAATTTATAAAAAAATGATGAACAGTATCAATACTGATGCAATTAGTATCGATACTAATGTGGGTATCGATACTAAAAGAAAGGTATCGATACCATGGATTCTAGAATGCATAAATGGTATCGATACTGAAATTGAGTATAAGTACCATAGTATATAAGTATCGATACCATGGTAGGGATACCGATACTATTGAGCCTGAAATTGTAAGATAGGCTGAAATTGTAATAGAAATTTAAAATAATAGTACTTTTGAGTATTATTAAAGTATAAATGTTAGAGAATATACTAACATTTGTATGGTACGTGTACTAAATGGATGATTGTGTAGATGATAACCAAGCTCCCAAGTCAAGCAAGAAGAAAGACAAGGACAAAGTTGTCGAGCAGTTGGACATCACTATAGCATACTAGGGAGGCATATCAGGTGAGTGCATCTATTGTAATTATATGGGATGAGGGAGACTCACCATGAGTCAACCTCTAATGTTTTAATTTAATGTTGGTTTTACCATATTTAATATATGTTTATAATGTGTATAGAATTGATATTATGAACAATTTTTAGAGTAGGAATTTCTCTAAAATGAAAGGTTAATGCCTAAGTGTGCATTTAGCAGAAAGATGCAATAATGCAAGTTAGATGAAAGGCCTAACTTTACATTTGGCAGAAAGGTGCCAATAATGCAAGTTATATGAAAGGTTAAATGCCTAACTGTGCATTTGGTAGAAAGGTGTCAATAAAGCAAGTTAGATGAAAGGTTAAGTGTTTAACTGTGCATTTGGAAGAAAGATGCCAATAATGCAAGTTAGATGAAAGGTTAAATGCCTAATTATGCATTTGGAAAAAAAAGGTTCCAATAATGCAAGTTAATGAAAGGTTAAATGTCTAATTGTGCATTTGGCAGAAAGGTGCCAATAATGCAAGTTAGATGAAAGTTTAAATGCCTAACTGTGCATTTGATAGAAAGGTGTCAATAATGCAAGGTAGATGAAAGGTTAAATGCCTAACTGTGCATTTGGTAGAAAGGTTCCAATAATGCGAGTTAGATGAAATGTTAAATGCCTAATTGTGCATTTGGCAGAAAGGTACCAATAATGTAAGTTAGATGAATGGTTAAATGTCTAACCGTGCATTTGGTATAAAGGTGCCAATAATACAAGTTAGATGAAAATTTAAATGTCTAACTATGCATTTAGTAGAAAGGTGCCACTAATGCAAGTTAGATGAAAAGTAGTGTACTTCGACATAAAATGTGTCACTTATTGGTTTAACTAAAAATATTGTAAAGGGTTTTCACGAAGTACACGAATTATCTCGGTGTTGATAGTCATGACATGATTATGAATAAATTGTATTTCCTTTACAGTATTATGCCTCACTAAGTAAATACTTAAATGGTGTTGATTTTAAGCATAGGTAAAAATCAAAGAGTAGTCGAGTAAGGTGTGCAGCAGCAATAGCTATCATCAATTTAAGGTTGACCCGTCAGTAGCAGTAGGAAAATCATGTTTAATTTGAATCTTAGATGACATATAATCGAATTTAAGAAAATATTTGTAATGGTTTTAAAGTGATAGTTTTTGGTTATATTTCAATGGATGTTTTATTATTGTATCAAAATGTTTGGTTTGAAATTTGAAAAAAAAATTAGTGGTGTTACAAATGAGTAAATGTTTTCAAAAGTCATGTGACACCTATGACTTATGTACGTAAACGTATACAGGAAATAGGTGTTATATGTATAGCACTCCACTATTCTCGGAGTCTCCTCAAGATGTCATTCCCTAGTTTTGTTATAATATACTTGATTGTGAAACCCTTTGTCCATCATGTAAACCTTTTACTTTGATGACCACTCACAAATCAACACCTTTTGATTATGTTATGATCATGTGATGCAAGCAAAAAGAAAAACAACATAAAAACAAGTTAGTACAAATAAGTTAACAAAATGGAAAGAATTATTATATAGGCAACAATAGCAAAATAAATAAATTATTAAGCTAATGCAAAACAAGAATGCCAATGCAAATGCAAATGCACAAGTGTTAGTTCCAAATGCGACCACCATAGAACAACCTTCATCATACTATAAGTTCTCCTTACACTAGACAGACAAGCTTTATTTTCTTCATTTACTTGATCTAGGTCTTTTGCATGATTTGATATTGTCTTCTTAATCGTTGTTGGACTTCTCAAAGTGTTGATCCACCTATTTTTATCTTAATTCACCTATTGTAAATGTAAGATCTCTATACCTCCATTTTCGTGGGATTCTCCAGAGGAAAACGACCTTGATATCCCATGAAGGATATTCTCATTCTTGACTCAACTAGCATCTAACTATTTTGTACCGTCTCAATCTTTGTTCATTTAATAGGAATCTTCGATCGCATTTGAGCTCTTCTCTCTTCGATCAACTTTTTTTGTCAATCATCGCCTTTACGGAGTTGAATATCTAGTTATGGAACTCTTATGTCGATATGAAAGCCTTCTAATTTGATCAATCACTTGTTAATTAACACCTTGTTTGGTTATGATGTGAAAATGCAAATGCAAATATAAGGCAGATAAAAATAAGATAAAACAAAAGAAATTGTTAGTACCATTTAACCAAAAAATAGAAGAAATATTTACGAAAGGAAAAGATCCTACACAATATAGTATCTACCCTGACATGTTTTTATAACAGTTCTACCCAGACATGTTTTCTACCCACATGCTTTGTTCAACGTATAAATCCTAACCTCATTTTTCTAGTTCACAGGGTGGGTTTGTACAGAAATATAAAACCTAACCGCATACTCTTATAGTTCTCATGCTTTTTGTAAAATAAATAAATAATTCTGAGTAAAGGTTAGAGTGGGTTTCCCCTTTTGTGAACTTTTGAAGAACCACATACAGAGATTTAATATGAAATATATAGAAATTCGGTACTACTAACAAGATCCTCGAATTTTCCTTTGTTGGTGTCCCCTTGGGCCTGCCAAACCCTCGATCCTCACCCATTATAGGCTTAAACGAATCGAGTTCAATTCAAGAGGATGCATTTCCTAATGTCCATACAAGGAAACTCAATGTTTCGCTCGTAAACATGAGTCATATGTACCCCATAGGTTACTTGCTAAAACCCATGCGAAGAAAAATAATATTTCTCACGTAAGCATAGCGTTCATCCCTACCTAACGAAACAGAGCACAATTAGAAGGCTTTAAATATCAAATGGTTATAGCGCGAATGGGGGGAACTCACAATCCTTTGCCTTAATCCAAGAATAATCAAATTGAAAAAGGACAGAAATCTTAATCACGTAAATCAATCACATTAGTACAACTAATAAATAAACAAAAGATGTATGATGTGATGTGATGTGATGCAAACAAAATATGAGGATCAAAATTTAAATACTATTCAAATTTACCATTTTCGACTTAAAAGATGATGTGTAATCGATTATGGTCTGACTCTCTAATGTCCCCAGTGGAGTCGTCGAGCTATCAGAACAACCTTAAACTTTTTAGGGCTATGGTGGGGAGCGATCCAACTTAATCTTGGAAAGGATTGGGTTTTAAAATAAAGAATAAATAAAGGATTTGGTTTTAAAAAAAATTCATTCGAATATAAAATGTATTATTTTGTTCAATCAATTCTTGGAAACACACTCATTGTCAGTTAAGGCGTGTTTCTATAAATTCCTCGTGCAAAATAATATTTGGAAATATTATTAGCAAGAAATTAACCAAATATGTAAATGATGGTTCAAAATAATAAAGATGGTGATTTTAGGGATTAAACTATAAAACCAACAAGAGATCAAGGCAACCATTGCAAATATTTTACAAACTAGGCACTAGAATCATAAATAAACCAATAGCACTATTCAAAATTAAAAAAATTAAACTGGGGGATTAAACTATAAATCAAGCAAAAATCATGGCCATAAACAAAAAAACACTCAAGCTAGGGACTGTAATCATAATTTAACCACCATCAATATTCAGGATTAAAATGAAAAATGTTAAAATTGGGTACTCAAACTAAAATAAACATAAAAATAACATAACTAGTGTAGAGGGACTAAAACAAAACACAAATAAAATTTAAAGTGCAAATTTAAAATGAATATAAATCCATTTAAATGACCAAATCATAAGTTTACAAAGATGAAGTGATCCAGGAAGGGGTTTACCCATGCGATAAAACACAGATACTTCCCCCTAAAACGTCATCATTTTGGGGTGGGTATAAATACCCAAAAATTGACCGAAAATAGCCCAACCTTCTCATTTTCTCATTTTCATTCTCTCTATAGAATGAGAGAAGATAACTTCTCTCTGGCTTCTCTCTTCCCTCCCTTGCCGGGGGAGGCCGATGGTCTCTAACCACTGCTCGTCGGAGTGCTCTGCTGCCGTCCACGGTGGTCAGATCTCTAAAAAAACTACCCAAAACTACACCCCACTCAACCTAAAACCAACCCTAGCGTCCTAGATCTAAGGGAAACGAATGGGATACCTTCGATTTCTGCTGGTTTCTCTTTCCTTCGGTGGTGAGATGCACGGCTTCGGATGGTAAGCTCTCATTTTCTCTCTCTCGATTTTTTCTTTCTTTTTTGTTTTCGAATAAGAGGCCCCGGATTTTTTTCCTCTTGGTTATGCTCTCCCCGATTTTCTTTTTTTTCAGTTCTTATTCTCCTCTTAATCCTCTCTTTTTGTTTCTCTCTCTCTCCATCTTTTATCTCTTGTACTTGTGTGTTTCGTTAAACCATGGCAGGGTGATGATGTTCGGTTGGTGTGTAGATTATGTGAGGAAAACAGGGGTTTTGGATGCCCTGGATTTTCCAGGAATAGGATAGATTTTCTTTGATTTTTTCTTGATTTTGTTCTTTATTTGATTTTGTTTACTGTAGATAATGATGGTGGAGTATCTGAATCGGCAGTAGTCGGAATTGGCTCGGTGATGGCAGTGGTAGCTTGATCTGGCGGCAGGGGCAGAAGACATGGAAATATAGGGTTTAAAATCCTAAATATTTCTATTGGGCTACGGTTTTGTAATTGTGGGCCGATTCTGTTGGGCTTTGCTGGGTTGTAATTCTGGGCCCGATTGACCTGTTGAGTCTGTAAAAAAATGATAATAAAAATTAATAATAATATTATTAAATATTAATAATAAACCGGAAAAAATCAAGAATCTATTATATATTTTGTTGATTGACTCTTTGTTTATATTATACTGTCGAACTAGCTTGAAACATTATGTCGATGAATCAGTGCTTAAAAGCAACAACAGTGCAAGTAGATATAATAAAAATATTATTTTATCATATCTCAGTCAGTATGTTAACATCCAGCTCAGACGATCGTCGATTTTTAACATAAAATGATGAGTTTGGAACATATGAATAGTCAGATGATCATTTTGTAACTTTTAATAGTCAAGGGACTTAATATAACAACACCCTATAACAGATGAACCATTTTATAACTTTTAATAGTTAGTAAACTTAACAAAGTAATATCTTATAGTCAGAAGACTATTTGTATACTTTGTCCAATAATTAATAAGGAGTTTAACTGTAAAGTACTCAATTGCTCAAGATCAATACAACTTTGAAATGAAGAAAAGAAATTTACATGACTATTTTAAATAGAAAAACATGCTACTTCAACGAGTATTATTTAGGGATGTGCATTGGTTGGGTTAGGTCAGGTTTTCGACCAATCCGATCCAACCTAAAAATTTTATATCTTCCACTTGAAATTCGATCTGACCCGAATTATGGTAATTTCACCTTATCCAACTTTTGAGATAAAACTCGAATCCAACCCAATCCAACCTAAAATAATATAAATTTATTAATCTTATTCAATAAAGTAGGTACTTAATTGGAAAAAAAAATATAAAGAGGATATTATTGCAATTATCCCTAAATAGATAAGGTAAAATTATATTATTTTTGGGATCGAGTATTTTTCATCCTAAACCTGAACCTAACTCGACTCGAACTTATCATCTAAAATACCCGACCCGAGCCTGAATTTAAAAAAACTCAATCTGATTAAATAAGATATGATCAAAACACATTGAATTCAAATCTTGTACCCATCCCTTGTATTATTAGTAATCTAATCAATATGTTCGTTTTTTTTTCAATATTTGGAACTCCAGAAGCAAGTGATATCATTTCGTATATACATGTTTTATAGTCATGTTGACGGTTATAGATAAAACATTTGGCAAGTAAATTATATGTATTAGAAAATTTAACATGTTCATGCATTTCTTCTATATTCATGTTTTTTCTAGTAAAAATATTTTTTATTTAATAAATAAATAGGAAATACAACAAGATCACAATCATTAAAAAATCCAAAGAAAAAAAGAAAAAACAAAAGTAGTCTAATATACTAACTAGTCAGTTTTTCTAAAACTATAAAAATCATAAACTATCCATTAAATAATGAAAATAAGATTATACAAAGAAACTATAAAAAGAAAACTCAATCAAACAATTTAAAAAATAAAATATACGAAAAAAATAAACATCAGCACTAACCTAAAAATGAATAGGTTACTAATGACACTCCAAAAATTAGTTTTATCTCGACTCAATGATAACTTATCTCGATGATTGCAAACATTTATCAATATGAAAAACCCAACTCAAGGGTTCGACTTGGGGTAGATCAATAAAATAACCAACTACAATCCAACAAGAGATGTGATGTCAAATTCATCCCTTAAAATAGAAAAAAATGAGATATTGTAGTAAAAAAAGTTGGAGTTTTGTGAGATTTGCAATGTAATTTATGTAATTATTGAATGTTCTTAGATTGAAATGAAATAAATAATATTTATATATGTTTATTTATTCGTCAAAGTATGTTGATCTTGAAATTCGTTTTGTTTGAGAGTGAAGACACCTAATTTCTTCATTTCCATTCGATTAGTATTATAATGTTATATAATAGTTACATTATTACAAATTATATTACATAACATATATATTTATTTTATTTTTACATTGTGTCAGGCCTAAACGTTTGGCCCAAAATCATTATAAAAGCTGCCACCCAAATACAAACAAAACCCAGCAGCCCAGAAGCATTACACGCAACCCAGTTTAGGACCCGAACCGGCCCCAAAGGATATCCAACTCAAAACCAATTTGGAGAAACAATACTTGGATTTCAACTTCACAATGAAGGATATCCAACTCAAAGCTCAACTTCACAACGAAGGAGCCATCCACGGTTTCAACTTCACGACGAAGGATATTGTGCCCAACGGATCGACTTAATCTTACAACAAATAAGTCATCTGGAACAACAGGGGTTTATTCCCCAGCCAAGTACATCATAACTCAAAGGCAATAAGAGTTATCTGTCAACAAACACTATCGAGTTCGATACCATTGAGCTTGAGGACGTATTCACCAAAAGGTAGCAGCAAGGAACTACTTTTCGGTCAAATTTTCACACCAAGGACTTTACGTCGAGAAGAAGACCAAGGTCAAAATTGGAAACAAGAAGCCATTTTCTGATTTTTCCTACGATTTCAACTTCACAACGAAGGATATCGTACCCAAAAGATTAATCCAACTTCACAACGAATGAGTCATCTGTAACACAGTAATACCGAAGTCTTCAAGTCAAGGTTCAGCTTCACGACGAAGTGTCTTGGGCTAGAGAACAATCCATGAACTACTTTCCAAAGATTTGAGTTCGGTTTCAACTTCGCGATGAAGGATATCGTGCTCAGAATTTTCCAGTTCAACTAGACCTCATGTCGAGAGAGTCATTTCGTGATTCAATTCAAATTGACAAACCAGTCTTAACATCATATTTCAACTCTACGACAGAGGACATTCGATATGGACGAAATTTGTGTCTTTTAATCTTTGTTCTATTTTCGTTACACGATAATAAACAAAGAGGGGCATCTTAAGACACCTAATTTCTTCGATTTCCATTCAATTAATATTATTATGTTATATAATATATTTATGTTATTACAAATTATATTACATAACATATATATTTATTTTATTTTTACATTGTGTCAGGCCTAAACGTTTGGCCCATAATCGTTACAAAATATGCCACCCAAATACAAACAAAACCCAATAGCCCAGAAGCATTACACGCGACCCGATTCAGTACCCAAACTGGCTCCAAAGGGATAACTCGACCCGAACCAGTAAGTAGGGTTTCCAGAACCCTAGCCTTTTCTCCACAGTGCCGCAAGCCCACTTTCGAAGAACCCTCACCCTAGTGGCTTGGTCAACCGCCGTTCTTCTCGCAACAAACACAACATGGTGTTGTGGGACTCCAAGCAACTAACAAAGCAAACAAACAATAGTGGATGAGTCTCATTAAGATCTAAAAATAGCATATTTTTCCTATAAATAAGCATGTAAAATCACACACACAAAATGATATAAAAACACCGAAGGAATACAGGCAAAATCTGTAAAGTTTCGAAAGAAAGTTGGAATAAAAGGGTAAAGTTCTTACCTTTCTTAGTTTCTTCACTTGCATGTGCTTTGTTTCGTGCGTTTTCCCTATTTTTGACTTAAAATCGATCGGTCGATGACCAGAGGGAGGGTATTCGAACGATCTTTTTCAGATCTAGCCCTCCTGAGGCTTGGTTTTAAGAAAAACCCTTTTGATTTTTAAAAAATAGAGAAGGAAAGGGTTCGAAAAAAAATTGGCCACCGTTCAACGGCGGCTGGTGAGGTGACGGTGATAGCCGGTTTCTGGGTTCATCAAGAACCCAGGCGGTTGTTCATCCTTTTGATGATCAAGTTGAGAGAAAAATTTTAAAAGAGGGGGCTTTGGAAATTTTTTAACTTTTATACTTGGCTCATGACCGACCCACGACCCGAGCGGATCCCCTATTTTATATGTTTTCAATTTAGTCCTTTTTTTTTTTCACATTTTTAAATTCACCTTTTTAATATTTTATTATATATATATATATATATATATATATATTTTTTTTATTATATATATATATATATTTTATTCATTTTTTATTATTATAACTATTATTATTATTATTATTCGTATTTGTTTATTTTTTGTTTATTCTTATTTATTTTATTTATTTATTTATTTCTTTTGATTTAGTTTTTAGTTTTTATTTTTTATTTTCTCCTTATTCTTATTATTATTATTATATATTTTTTATTCATTTTATTTATTTTTTATCTAACACCTTGTTTTGATCTTTTAAGGGTATTTTGTAAATTCATTAAAGGTAAGCAATTTGGATCGTTATTTTAACTTTTACTTTCACTTATCACTTTCTTAATTAAAGACAATTGGAAATTAACTAGTACCGAAAGGGCAGTTCAAGGGTGCTTGTTGAAAACATTTTGATGTTTCAATATAATAAATTATGTGTTATTAAATTTTAAGATTTTATAATCATTTTTAAGTATATTTGATTAAATTATTCAAATATCAAAATATTACTCAAAGTTTTTCAAATATCAATTTCAATCCTTGCTTAAGTGTAAAGTTATGTTTAATCTTAAAATATTTTGTAAAAAATTTTACAAAGTATTTCGAACCTTAATTGAGCCAAAAATAGTTTTTAAATAGAAGGGCTTCGAACAAAAACATATTGCCCAGAGGGTACCGATACCCCTATACAAGTTTTGGCTCTGATAAAAATAGAATGCCCTAAGGGTACCGATACCCCCTTTGAGGTACCGATACCCCTTTGAGGTACCGATACCCCTAGTCATATAACGTCAAAATATTTGAATTTTACATTGCAGGTATCGATCCCCATTGAGGAGGTATTGATACCCCACGCTCCCAACAACCTTTTTCATGAGAGTTTTCACACTAAAACAGGTCTAACATCACCCAAATGATTCACAATGGCTA
Source organism: Hibiscus syriacus (assembly GCF_006381635.1). Classification (NCBI taxonomy): domain Eukaryota; kingdom Viridiplantae; phylum Streptophyta; class Magnoliopsida; order Malvales; family Malvaceae; genus Hibiscus; species Hibiscus syriacus. The sequence goes on from NW_024062674.1 coordinate 730,722, forward strand.
GAATCAATCCAAGTTGTATTTAAACAAGTTTTGAAGCCATTGATCAACAAGAATTCATTGAGAAACAACAGAGAAAGCATTAAACATCAAGTTTGTGTATTTCAAGCCAATTTTCCTTCAATATTCATTTTTCTTTCAATAACACATATTGTGCTCATTTGTAATCATCTTTGAGTGTTCTTTTCTTGTTCTAGAATTGTGCAAACATATTGCCCTGTGAGGTTTTTCTGTAAGTTTGCGAAATTTGTATTGTTCTCTTTGGGAGAGAGTGTTCTCAAGAATTTTTTGTATAATTCTTGAGGGATTTGTAAGGTTACTCTTTGTCCTCAAAAAAAGACAAATTGATGAATTTGTGGAAAATCCTTAGTGTGGATAGCTAAGGTAGTTGACGTAGACTTTGGTTGAGAAAGTAGAACCACTCTAAATCGCTGTGCAATTATTTTTCATTTTCTGCAAAAGCTTCCACCAAAATTTTTATTGCCAATTCACCCCCTTCTTGGCCTATTCTTCGATCGATTAACTCAACAATTGCTATCATAGCCTCGCTCATTTGAAGGTTTAATCACCTCTTGAGTCAATTTGGGAAGAGTTACATCGATATTCAAGTCATCAATGGCCTCCACTTCAAACTCCGACTTCGGTCTTGATTTTATCCGTCAACAAGCCTCCTTTCTTCAATGTAGCTAATTACGCTTCTTGGAAGAATATAATGAGATACTTCATTAAGCAAGTGACATGAGAGCATGGCATATCATAGAAGACAGATACATCATACCTTCCACTCATTCAAGATTGTGGAGTGAAGGGGAGACAAGAATGTTCCAGCTCAACTCAAAGGCTATCCATATCATATTTTGTGCTCTTGGACCAGATGAATACAGGAGAGTTTCATCTTGTACAACCACCAAGGAGATATGGGATAAACTACAATCACTCATGAAGGCACGAACGAGGTAAAAGAATCTAAAATCAGTCTTCTAACTCATAGCTATAAAAATTTCATAATGAAACCGGATGAAGATAAAAAAGCTATGACGGATAGATTTTCCACAATTGTCAATGATCTCAAATCATATGGAGAGATCATTCAAAACAAGAATCTTGTGAGGAAGTTAGTTTACTCTCTTCCAAAATCTTGGCAATCAAAGAAGACGGCGATCATCGAGGCTAAAAACTTAAAATTCTATAGCCTCGATGAACTTATTGGTTCTCTCCTCACGCATGAAATGATGCTTCAAGATGAGGTAGACCTCGAGAAAAGAGATGAGCCAAAGAAGGAGATGGAGAAGAAGAAAAATTTAGGAATTGCTCTCAAATCCACAAAAGATGAGAGTGATTCGGATAAAGATGATGATGACGAGGAAATGGCATTATTTGCCAAACAGTTCAGAAAATTGATTAAGCCCAACTAAGGAAGAAAATTCAAACGAAATGAAGGCTTCAAAAATGAACCGAATGAGAAAGACCCTATTATTTGCTATGAGTGCAAAAAGTCGGGTCATGTCAAATATTATTGCCCATAATTAAAGAAGAAGGGCTAATAAAAGAAAAAGCACAAGGCTCATGTGGCTACATGGAGCGATGATGAAGGTTCCGATGAAGAGGAACAAGAAGTAGCAAACTTGTGCTCAATGGCCGTCGGGGAAAACTCTCATGTAACCTCTAGCTTATTTAATTTCGAAGATTATTCTTTTGATGAGTTATTAGAGGAATATATTGGGTTGGCTTCGGATTATGTGAAACTATTTTTAAAATACAAAAATGATGTTTCAAAATTGAAAAACGAAAATAATCTCATATCTAAGACCAACATTATCCTTGAAAGTAAAATTAAGGATTTTCAAATCAGACTAGATGAGTTTAAAAATAAAAATACTAATTTGCATAATTTACTTTCAAGAGTAAATGATGATCATCAAAAGAAAATTGATGATCTTAAAACTTCTTTTAATAAAGTTGAAACAAAACATTTTGAAAATGGAGAAAGTTCAAAATCCAACTTTGTTAGAAAAAGTTTTAAAACTACAATCATAGAGGTCCCCAAAGAACCTCTAATGGAAAAATCATTAGAAGTATATGGGTTCCTAAAGAACTCATTACTAATAAAGATAAGGATATCCTACATAAATGGATACCCAAGGGGACTAGAATTTTAGAAACTAATGAATATGGACCCAAAAGAAATTGGGTATCAAAACTCAAAAATTAATCTATGTTTGTAGGGAAAGGAGCATTGCTACAAGGCACGAGAAACAAGTTCAAACTCATGGTACCTTGATAGTGGATGCTTAAGACATATGATCGGAGACAAAAGTCAGTTCATCGAGCTTAATGAAAAAAATGGAGGAGATGTGACTTTTGGTGATAATTCAAAGGTCACATTGAAGGTATAAGTACTATAGGTAATACCTCTTCCATACAAATTAAAGATGTTTTATATGTGAATGGGTTAAAGCATAATCTATTGAGTATTAGTCAATTTTGTGATAAAGGATACAATGTCTTATTTGAAACAAATGGTTGTAAAGTCATTGACATTGCATCTAATCGGATTATGCTTGTTGGTCATAGAATAGAAAACATTTACATGGTGCATTTAGATTCTATTTATATGACTAATTTATGCCTAGTTACTAAGGATGAGCATGATAGTTGGTTATGGCATAAGAGACTAGGACATACGAGCATGAGTGTTTTACAAAGACTAATTTAAAGAGATTTAGTAAGAGGGTTGCCAAAGCTAAAATTTGATAAAGATAAAATCTTTGATGCTTGTGCTAAAGGAAAACATCAAAGAGCTTCCTTTAAGTCCATTAATGATGTATCAACTAGTAGAGTATTACAATTGATCCATAATGATCTTTTTGGGCCAATTAGAACTATTAGCTTGGGTGGAAAACAATATTGCTTTGTATTGGTAGATGATTATTCTAGATATACTTGGGTTCTATTTTTAAGTACTAAAGATGAAGGATTAGAAAAATTCATCACGTTTTCAAAAGAAATCCAAAATGAAAACGGTTACTCCATAACTAGTGTTAGGAGTGATCATGGTACTGAATTTGAACATCTTGGATTTACTGATTTTTGTAATTCTAATGGTATTAGCCATAATATTTCAGCTCCGAGAACCACTCAACAAAATGGAGTTGTTGATAGGAAAAATCGAACTTTAGAAGAAATAGTTAGAACCATGTTTGTGAAAATTATTTGCCAATATATTTTTGGGCGGAAGCCATAAATACCGCTTGTTATGTTATAAATTGAGTAATGATTAGGCCAATTTTAAAGAAAATTTCATATGAACTTTTCAAAAATAAAAAACCTACCATTAATTATTTTCATCCTTTTGGATGTAAATGTTTTGTTTTAAACAACGGTAAAGAAAATCTTGGCAAAATTGATGCTAAAAGTGATGAAGGAATTTTTCTGGGTTATTCCTTAAATTTTAAAGCTTATCGAGTATTTAATAAAAGAAATTTTGTGGTAAAAGAGTCTATACATGTTGTTTTCGATGATAATCTCCTTACGAGTAAGGATTATTATATTGATGATGACATAGTGTTGAGTTAATCGATCGACGGAATCGACCAAGAAGGGGGTGAATTGGCAATTAAAAATTTCGTGGAAGCTTTTGCAAAAAATTGAAAGTAATTGCACAGCGATTTACAGTGGTTCGACTTTCTCAAACAAAGTCTACGTCCACTACCTTAGCTATCCACACTAAGGATTTTCCAACAAATTCACTAATTTGTTCTTTCTTTTGAGGCCAAAGAGATAACCTTACAAAATCCCTCAAGAGTATACCCCAACTCTTGAGAACACTCTTTTTCCCAAAGAGAAGATTACAAATTTGCAAACTTACAAGAAAACCTCACAAGGTAAGATGTTTGCACAATTCTAGAACAAAGAAAAGAACACTCAAAGGTAAATACAATTGAGTACAAAAGTGTTCTTGAAAGCAAATGAATATTGGATGAAAAATAGGCTTGAAATGCTCAAACTTGAGGTTTGATGCTTTCTCTTTGATTCTCTCTTGATTCTAGTTGCTTGATGTTTCTTGTTTTTCATCAATGGCTTCAGAACTTGTTTAAATACCCCTTGAATCAATTCTGAAAGTTGGTGATAATTAGTGGAGTCAATAGAGCCGTTATTGTGTGAAAACAATTAATTTTCTGGGTGGAGCGTCTCACGCATCGATGCATGATCAAGGATGCATCGGTGCATTCGTGTAAAATTCAAATATTTTGACTGTTGGAACACTTGATGCATCGGTGCACCAAGTGTGCATCGATGCATGAAATGCATTCGATGTTTGAAAAATAGCCTGGTGCATCGATGCATGGCTTGTGCATCGATGCATCAAATGCATTCAATGTTTTGAAAATATTCAGAGTGCATCGATGCATGGAGAATGCATCGGTGCATGGAATGCATTCGATGTTTCAATTAATTTATCGATGCATCGATGCATGGACTGATGCATCGGTGCATGCCTTTGAATAATTGATTTAAGGCTTGTTTTTGGTTCAAAATACTTTGTGAAATTGTTTCAAAAATAGTTTAAGTACAAATCACAATTTTACACATTTAGTAAGGATTAAAATTTATCTTGAAAAAACTTGGAGTAATAATTTGATATTCGGTTAATTGAATCGAATATAAATTTGTAAAATCATTTGTAAAATCTTAAAATTCATTTAACTTAATTTGTTATATCGAAATATCAAAAAATGTTTTCAACAATCTCCCCTTTTTGATATAACAAAACATTTAAGTAATTTTAATATTTGTTTAAGAAATTATTTTTGAAATCGATTTTGAAAAACTTACTCCCCCTTACTATAGCACATCTTAAATTTTCTCCCCCTTTTTGTTAAATCAAAAAGACTCTATAAAAACGTTTTAAACAAGAATTTTGAAAAACATTAGCCAGTTGATTTATTAATAATAAGCTGCTAAGATCACAATCAAAAGAGAGATTAGCCATTAGTTTTCACAAACAATATTCATAATAAAATGTGAAATGGCATAATTGGTCATATATCTAATGATGTAAAATGAATAAAATTCAAACCAAATATATATAAACTTAAGTTCAAACATCCAAGCATCCAAATATCCAAACAAATATAAACATCCAAATCAAAAAGTTTAACAATCCATGTTTTAAAAACAAGAAAACATGACAAGCAAGTCTACTCCATCGGAGGATCGGGAGGAGGAGGATAATGAGCTCGAACTTCAAGAGTCAGAGCATCCATACGATCACGCATCTCCCTCTGAAACTCAGAAATCGTAGACTCAATGGAGGCAAAACGTAGATCAAAACAACTCTAGAAAAGATCGAAAATAAGGTGGCGTTTGATTATCTTGCCGAGCTGGTACTTCCTCGTCAATATCTCTCATAAGCCTTTGAAGCTCTGGATCATCATCAGCGTCAGGAGCTGGAGGAGGAGGAGGAGCACGAGAAGAACTAGGAGCAGCTCTAGAAGAACTAGCTCCCGGAGTTGGCTTATTGGGTCGAAAGACCCAAAGACCGGTTCGCTCATCCTGAATCCAGTCTGCTTTCTTCAAAGATGTGAGGTTGATTTGATTTTGGAGAGGGATAGGAGTGTCGAGAGAAACGTTTAAACCAAGTTTGATAAACAGGTTACTAAGTGGACAACCGTAGGCTAAGGTTTCAACATGTTTGGAAGGGACAATATTAACGATGTCTACTAATTGGCTGAATATAATTTGTGGAAGATTTATTTTGATTTTATTTTTAATGCAGAACATCCACCACAAATCCCTATTATGAAGAGTGGAGTAACGACCAGCCGATGGTCTAAACCACCAAGAAATAATGAAGTGAAGAAAACGGTCGTGATGAGTTCGAAGAGAACTGACACTCGCATGAGGGATATAGGGATAATTCACATTCTCTTTTTCATCAAAAGCACCATTATCATCTAATCCGAAATGAGTAGCAATGGTTGCGGAATCAACCACAATGTATTATCCTAAAAGGTAGGATCTAATACCGATGGTTCCACATTGGGTTTCATTTTGAATGCATAGCGCATTTGAATAAAAAATACGGACAAGTTGATGAAAAACGATGGGTTAAAGAGAAAAGAGTTTATCAAACTTCCACCTTCTAAGAGTCGGGAGGTATTCAAATTCAATTTTGTTCATGGCTTGAAGCGAGGGAATACGTTCTTCCCGAATTTGATAGGATTGGAAAGACTCAATGTATCTATTATAAAGTTCGTTTCTACGATGCTCTGGCATATTGAAACAAACACTCAATAAGCCATTAGGAGCTTGAGGATCAGGATTAGGTTGATGAGGAACGGGATTAGGATGTTGAGGAACGGGAGGACGGTTTTGGTGAGACCGACTAGAGGATGACCTAGGGTGTTTAGGATTTGACATGGTAAGGGAAATTTGAAAAAGAATATCACCTGCAATTTTAAAACACATGTATGCACAACAATTAATCCCAAAACTCAAATGAGTCCTCAATAATTCAAGGTTCTTTAACAAAGTCCTAATGGGCAAAGTTTTGAAAAACTATTTAAAATTAATATCATAATACGCATAGTTTTCATGAAACTAACATAATTGAATCAAAAGTATCATTAACTTTTGAAATAATAATAATAATTTTTTTTAATTCGAAATTTCCAAATAATTTTGAAAAATTATGCGTTTTAGATGAAATTCGTTGTAGAAACTAGTTTAGAATCATCATATAGCCAATGCCCGATAATTATTTCAAACTATAACTAATCTAAACTAGTCCTAAGTTCAAAAATTTAATGAAATAGAGTTTTTGTGAAAATACCTTGAAAAATTCAGATTGAGGGGAATGAAGAGATGTTTTGCGCGATTTAATGAGTGTAGCAGGTTTGTAGGATAAAAATCTTGAAGAATCCGATGATTCCCGAAGGTTTTGAGCAAAATGGAGATTTAGGGTGAGAAGGGGACGAACGGCTGAGAAGTTTAGAGTTTATGTTTTGAAAAAAAAAGAAAATGAAGCCTTTAAAACCTAAAACCCGACGGATGCATCGGTGCATGGTCTTATGCATCGATGCATATTCAAGGATGCATCGATGCATTGTTAAATGCATCGGTGCATGAAGCACAAAAATGTCAAAAATCCGTTTTAAACACTTAAAATGCTAAATAATTTGGCTCTAATGGTAATGGCAACTCATATATCAAAAATTAATTATGTTCAATCAAACAAATTAATCTTTAAACTTTATTTGAACATAAAATTATTTTTCACTAAGAATCACAAACTCCCCCTAACTAATAGCAAGAATGCAATCAAAAATTATTATTTATAAGCATTTTTCATTTATTCTTAAAAGTGCTAAAATTATTTTAAACACTAAGTGAAGATAGGTCAGTTAAACCTAATTCTCTCCTAAGTGTCCAAAATCTTTCCTTGTCTAAGGGTTTTGTAAAGATATCCGTTAATTGATGCAAAGTATCAACATATTCTAGAACTACATCTTCCTTAGTGACATGGTCTCTAATGAAGTGATGTCTTATTTCAATATGCTTAGTTCTAGAGTGTTGGATGGGATTTTTAGTGAGACAAATAGCACTAGTATTGTCACACTTGATAGGAATGGTACTTACTTCAATTCCATAATCAAAGAGTTGTTGTTTCATCCATAAAACTTGTGCACAACAACTACCGGCTGAAATGTATTCCGCTTCAGTGGTAGATAATGCAACACAATTTTGCTTCTTTGAAAACCAAGAAATCAGCATATTTCCAAGGAATTGACAAGTACCGGAGGTGCTTTTCCTATCTAATTTGCATCCTCCATAATCCACATAAGAAAAGGCATGCAAGCTAAAGCTAGAGTCTCTAGGATACCAAAGTCCTAAACTAGGAGTGTCCTTAAGGTATCTAAAGATTCTCTTAACAGCTAGTAAATGTGATTCCTTAGGACATGATTGAAATCTAGCACATAAGCAAACACTAAACATAATGTCCGGTCTACTTGTGTAGACACATGAATTTCATATTACAAGGCCTACATGTTGGCCCAACAATGGATTAACAAGCCAAGCCCAAATCACATACAGAACCGGTTCCACGTAGGGTTATTTGAAACCCTAATCTCCTATCTCATTCAGCCGCGTCGCATCACCCATCCCAGCCGAGGACTCCCTGCCGTGCACGCCTCTCCAACAATCCTAGAAACGTCCGGAAACCGAGACTCATGTTCATCACCAACAACCCAACATTAGACTTCTATTAGGATTCAAAATGTAATCTAAAAACATGCTTTTCTTTTATTATAAATAAGTGTAAAGCAACACCATTGGAGGACATTCGGATTACACGAAATAAAAGCAGAAATTCCAAGCAAAATTAGAGCAAAACTGGAACGTTTTTGAGAAGAACAAAAGGTAAAGCTTCTACCTTTTTTTCGTTTTGATACTTGCAGGCGTTCGTTTTGTTATTCTTGATTCGGAAAACCACCAAAGGAAACGTTTTGGCCGATGAACATAAGGGGTAAACCGAAGATCTTCTCCCTTAGATCCACGGTTCCCCAAGGCCCGATTTAGAAAAGACTTTGACTTTTGAAACGAGGGTAAAACGATCTTTCGAATGGCCAAAAAAAATAAGGTTTTACCGCCGTTGAACGGCGGCGGCGAGGCGGTGCTAAGGTGGCCAGAATCTGGGTTCATGCGAGAACCCAGCCATGTTCTTATTTTTAAAGAAAAGACGAGAGAAATGTTGAGAGAGAGGGAGTGACTCGGCTAGGGAAGAAGAGAAAATGAAATTTTAAACAATTTTTTGGCTTTTATACACAACCCATACCCGACCAGTTAACCCGCGTGTTGACCCGACCCAGTCTTCTGACCCGCATGTTTTTACGTATTTAAGGGTAAATCCCTTTTTGGACCCCTATTGTTTTAATTCTTCCATTATCGCCCTAACATCTCTTAAAATTGATCCCCAACTCTGTATTCATTCAATTCGGTCCCCATGTTTTTTTATTTCTTAATTTAAATGTTGTTTATTAGCATTTATATTTAATTATATAGTTTTATTATTTATTTTCTTATTTATTTTTTTTCTTGATCTATACCATTCGGTATTTTAATATATATACATGTTTATATTCTATATTACTACTATATTTTATTATTATCTATATGTACTTTTAATATTTTATTACTATATACTTTAGTTATTTGTCACTTGATTATTTTTATTATTTTTATAAGTCATTATATATTTGTATATTTATAACTAATATCATTTTTTTTCTAAACTACTTATGTATATAAAATATATTATTATTATTTCTTTGCTTTTCTTCTTTATCTTATCTATTTATTTATTCACTTTTCCCTTTTTTATTTCCTTTATCTTTGATCTATTTGCTTATGCTTATTTATTTATTTATGTATATATTGTCTTTGCTCTTTTTATCTTGTTTTATTCTTTTTCCTCTTTATTTTATTTTCTTTATGTTATTCGTTTTATTCACTCTGACACATTCACTTTTAAAGGGTACAACTTTCGAATCAATCTACGGTAAGTAATTCGGAACGATATTTTACCTTCTAATTTAAACTTATATCTTTCTTAATTAAGACAACTGGCAATTGTAGAGTACCGAAAGGGCAGTTCAAGGGTGCTAACCCTTTCTTGACTGTAACCGACTCCCGAATCCGACATATCTTTGGTAAGACGCAGATCAGGTAAGAAATAAGGTACCCGATTAACCTATTTATTTTTAAATAAATAATCGGTGGCGACTCCAATCCATATTTTTCAAGTCGAAGCCCAATTCTGGGGCCCAACCGAAAGACGGTTGCGATAGCTTGGCGACTCCGCTGGGGACACAGGTAAGTGAGTCAGGCTAAGGTAATTTCCAGTTGTCTTTTTAACGAAAAGGGTAAGTTTGAATTTTCAGGTAACATTTCGATCCTTATTACTTACATTTGATTATATTTTTTGAGTAAATAGTTGAACTGACCGTTTTCTAGTGATTTCAGCTTTCCAAACTTTTTCATTCAAGGCTCTAAACCCGAGCTCCGAACCCGTTTTAAGTGGGGGTGAAAGCGATGCATTCGTGTGAATTTATTCACCGCATATGCCTAGCAAGTAGCCTTCGGGATTCATATACCTTATGTCTTCGTGTGAATTTATTCTCCGCATAGACATAAGGGAATGTGTCCTCTCGAGTTTAACTTAGTCCATACAAGCCTGTGATGGGTTTAGGACTAAGGGTCTGGTAAGTCCAAGGGGGCACCGGCAAGGAGAACTCGGGTACCGATTTCAGAACCTAAACTGGGAGACTTTGAAGAATTAGAGCCTACCCCTAAACCACATTCCAAAACCTAGAATATTTTTACCCTAACTATGTTATTTTTTTTTCTTTTTTACTTTTCTTCCTTTCGTCATTTATTGTTTATTTATTTTCCTATTTTACTAACCTTTTCTACCTTTGTGTTTTTTTTTCAAAGCATTTGCATCATAACAAGAGGTCATTGATCCCTAAAAGGTGTTTGTTACACAAAATAATCTGAATTAATGGATAAAGGTGTTGTAATACAAGAGATTAAAAACCCTGAGGTACGACTATAGTCCGAGAAGACTCAGAAAGAAAAGGGAGACAGTCTTCAAGAAAGCTATGTGTCAGAATTGGTTAGCTACGCCTCTATTAGCCTGAAGCAGAACGACGTGCAAGAGCTTCGGGACATCTGGGACAGTTGGAAGAATGATCAGAAACAGAAGTTCAGCCAACGATACGGTGACATTGCATTATTGCTTCATATCAAGATTGATGAGCCTTTGATCAGAGCCTTGGTTCAGTTCTGGAACCCGGGATACAGTTGCTTCACTTTTAACCAGGAGGACATGGTGCCCACTATTGAGGAGTACACTACATTGTTGCACTGTGAAAATATCAGACTGGAGCGAGCTTATATTAAATACATCAAGAGCCAGCCTTTCAAGATTGCACTAGCCAAGGTTGCCGGGGTTGACGAAAGATAGGTAACAGACCGAGCTCGATGTAAAGGCAATGGGGAAGGAATTGCCTGGCTTCATATCAAGCAACTGATGAAGGACCATCCCGATGAGTGGAAGGCAATAGACCTGTTTGCACTGGGTCTGTATGGTCTGATTATATTCCCGAAGACTTTGGGATACATTGATACTGCTGTGGTGGAACTATTTGAGCAACTCCCAAAACGAGTCAACCCAGCACCAACCATCTTAGCCGAGACTTTCCGATCTCTTAATCATTGCAGAAGAGTTGGTGGAGGAAGATTCATTGGGTGTGTTCAGCTCCTTCAAGTATGGATTCACAGCCACTTCTGGAAGACCAACGGGGTTGCCTACCGTCGATTTAGCACTACCTATTCACCTTTGGGAGAGTTCATCACTATGAAATAGCATGAAGGTGCTTCAAAAGAGAAGTGGATAAAAATCTTCATTCATCTTCAGGACCGGGATATTGCCTGGAGAGCCCCTTGGTTGTTCCTCAGTGATGTTCTTTTCCGGTGTGAGGGCTCTGACACGATGACCTTACTAGGACTTTGGGGTGCAGTTGGGTATGCTCCATTGTTAGCACTGAGACAGTATGGGGCACGTCAGTTTGTCCCAGCAACATGCGGACTATCTGGATCAGAGTTTGGGTATCACGGTAACAGCTATAAGAAGATGATCAAAGAAGCAGTCGATTCTTGGAAGAAAATATTCCGGATGGACATCGTAGCTGCCAAGAACATTCTTACCCCAGATTATGTGGAATGGCGAAGATTAAGGAAAAATGACAATATTCCGGTGCCAGACTGTGTGGACACCCGAACTATGGAAGAACATCTCAGGCATGTCCCTTCTGAACTTGAGATAGCCAAGACAGAGTTTGAAGCTGTGAATAATGAGCTGAGGCAGAGGATAAAAGAACTTGAGGCTGAGCGCTATCAGTGGAAGATGGATGCTAACTCTCAGAAAGATAAAGCAGACAAACTGGAAAAGGAACAGAAAAGAGTCCATTTCGAGCTCGAAGACTTAAGAAAAGGGTATCAAGATGTTGTCAAGGATAACTCCAAGTTGAAAGTGTCCTCTGAGTACTGGAAAGACGAAGCTCACAGCTTGAAAAGAAAGTTTGAGGGGCCTGATGAGAGAACCTGGAAGGAAAAGATGAAGATTGCTCAGAGGCGCTTAGCAGACAGTCAACATCAAAACCAACTCTTGAGAATCCAGATGGCTGATATGGAGAAACATCATGAGAGAGATGGCAAAACAATAGGTGAGTTAGAAGCTATCGTAGATGGATTCAAAAAGCAAGCAGCCGAGCTTTAGATAGTGCCCTTTGATGGAAGTCTGCAGTGGTATTTCCGTTGGGAGCAAGCACAACAAAGGGTGAAGGCCAGAGATGCAATCATCCGAGACTTCCTATATCAAGTACAGAAGGCAGCTCGTCATCTTCATGGCCTGGCAAGGGAAGCCAGAGTGGTTCGATAAGGTATTCAACCAGTAACGGGTGAAGGCAGAAGACTTGTCAATCTACTAGAAGCTATTCGGGGTTTAGAGGATTTAGTCCGAGTGTACCTTTGATTGTTTTTATGTCTCTTACAAGATAAGATATTTTTGTCTGAATAAAGATTATTTATAATAATGAACACTTTTTTCTGGATCAGTGCCTCTAAGCTGCATACATCATGCATTGTATATTTTGCATTCTATATTTCATGTTTATTTATATATTTTCCATGTTTTTACATTCGTATTAACAAACATAACATGTCTCAGAAAGCGAAAGAGAAAACACCAAGTCTACCACTACAGACATTAAATACGCATCATCCACATAATACCCGAGCAAAGAAGAGACAAATGGAGGCCAGAATGGAAAAACTCGAGGAGAACATTACGAGACTGCAAAAAGAATTGGAAGACAGGATGGCTCAAAATAGTCAAAGCACCCTGGAGTCCATCAAGAAGAACCAGGAGTCATTGGTCGATCAAATTATGGCCAAGTTATCTGGATTACAGCAATCTAGTGCAGTAGAGGGAGGTTCCTCCGGAGGGGTAATCATATCACCAGCCCCACAGGTGGTTATCTCACCCGAGATCATACCAACACCACAAGATAACTCTTCTGCTGTCAAAAGAAAAGCACCATCTGCTGTAAAGGTGCAAACTTCCACAACTAATCCTGATAATCGTCCAGATGATTACGGTATCCCGGATTTCGATGAAGATGCAAAGCGAAAAAGATAGAAGAAAAGATCAGGATGTTAGAAGATCGAGTGAAGTTGGTCCAGGGGGACTATGACTTTTATGGAGTGGACGCAAGAGAGCTGAGCCTAGTTCCAGATTTGGTGCTTCCGCCAAAGTTTAAAATTCCTGAGTTTGAGAAGTTCGATGGGAACAATTGCCCATCGGCCCATATCACTATGTTCTGTCGGAAGATGACAGGGTATGGAGGGAATGACCAACTCCTGATTCACTGTTTTCAGGAGAGCTTGTCCGGTTCGGCTGTTCGGTGGTACAACCAGCTCAGCCAAACTCATATCAAGACATGGAGAGACTTAGCTAAGTCTTTCCTGGAGCAGTACAAGTACATCAACGATATGAGACCAGACCGGGTTATGCTACAAGGACTGGAGAAGAAGCACAACGAGAGTTTCCGACAATATGCACAGCGGTGGAAGGATTTGTCTGTGCAGATTCATCCACCCTTGGATGAAAAAGAGACTAGAAAGTTGTTTGTACAAACTCTGAAGACACCTTACTTCGGGCACCTGGTGGCAATTACATCAGGGGGTTTTTCAGATCTAGTTATTGCTGGCGAAATGATTGAGTTGGCCATTAAACAAGGGAAAATCGAGGGAGGAGACTCTAATAAAAAGCCTCCCACGAAGAACAAAGACCGAGAGGTCAACAATGTCAATACCTATAACGTCAACAAGGGCGTTACGGTCTCAAGCTCAAAGACCACTGTAGCTGCACCATCTGGTACTTCTAATCAAGCTCAGAGAGAACCAAGGAAAGAAAGGGAAAGAGAGCAGTTCGATCCCATTCCCATGTCATATAAAGAGTTATATCAACAACTCTTTGATACTCATGCAGTGTCGCCTTACCCAATGGATCCAATGAAACCCCCATATCCGAGATGGTATGACGAGAATGCGAACTGTGAATACCATGGAGGTGTGCAAGGGCATTCGATCGAAGGTTGTCTCGCATTCAAGAGGCTTGTACAACGAATGCGGAACAAAAATTGGATCACTTTTAACTCTGAAACACTGAACGTTGCCCAGAATCCCTTGCCTAATCACTCAGAGACTGGAATTAATGCAATCACCACCAGGGACGGCAAGTGAGTCAAAACCAATGTTTCAGAAGTCAAAACTTCTTTGGCCTGGGTATGGAACCAAATGGTAAAGGCAGGACTTCTTATACCGTAGTCATGTCCAACAAGGAATGAAGGTGGTAATTATTGTTGCTACCACGACGAAGAGGGGCATAAAGTGCAAGGATGTTCCGAGTTTCGGACATTAGTCCAGCTCATGATGGACCATAAGGAGCTGGAGTTCTACGAAGAAGTTCAGGATTCCCCGGAAGCAGACATTTGTGCTACTGAAGGAGCATCAGACAAGAGATTCGGCAGGGGTAGTCCTTTGATCATTACCCCTAAGGCAAAGATGTCAACAGTAGTTCCACAAGAAAAGGTGGTGATTACGGCCCCTCGACCTTTTCAGTACAAAGACAATTGGCAAGTGCCATGGAAGTACGGATGCCAGGTGAGTACTTCCGAAGGATGTGACAACAATGTAGGGAAAAGACAACTAGAGCCCTTCAAGGAAGATGTATTGACTATCAATGAACCTATCAAGGAGGAAGAAGCTAAAGAGTTCCTCAAATTTCTAAAGCATAGTGAGTACAGTGTTGTAGAACAGCTCCACAACTTACCGACACGCACTTCAATGTTGGCACTGTTATTAAGCTCGGAAGCACATCGGGAGGCACTGTTGAAAGTCCTGAATCAAACATTCGTGCCACAGGACATACCAGTCAGTAAGATGGATCGACTGGTGAATAATATTCAAGCTGATAATCTCATCTCGTTTTCAGATGATGAGATTCCATCCGGAGGAAGAGGCCGAACAAAGGCATTGCACATCACTACCTACTGCAAGGGGCATGCTCTGCCAAGTGTGTTGATTGACAACGGCTCAGCTCTGAACGTAATGCCTTTAGCCACTTTGAAAAGGCTGCCAATAGATACCTCTCATATGAGGGTATGCCAGAACATGGTCCGAGCATTTGACGGAACCAAGAGAGAGGTAATTGGCAAGATCGAGGTATCACTGACTATCGGACCAGCCACCTACAACATTGAGTTTCTGGTGATGGATATTATGCCTTCTTACAATTGTCTTTTGGGAAGGCCATGGATTCATCAAGCTGGTGCAGTACCATCTACACTGCACCAGAAGGTTAAATTTGTTATTGACGGGGCCTTAGTAATTATTAATGCTGAGGAAGATATTGTGGCAAGTGTAACCACGGAGGCCCCATACATCGAGGTGGATGAGGAAGCGGTGGAGTGTTCATTCCGCTCCTTGGAATTTGTGAATGCCACTTTTGTGGCAGAAGGAAAAACGATTCCTAAACCCTGACTTTCCAAGTGTACCAGAATGGAGATCATGCAAACATTGGGACAAGGTGCCAAGACTGGAAAAGGTTTTGGGAAATTTTTGCAAGGGAGGATTGATCCAGTTCTTCCCATTTCAAAGCCAGACCAGTTTGGGCTCGGCTTTCAGCCCAGTTACCATGAAAGGAGGAAAGAAGTTCAGAAGAACCGAGAAAGAAGACTAGCCAGGTTGATTGGAAGTGAACTTCAATGGGAGCCCATGACATTCCCGCCTCTTTGCCACACATTCAAGACAGGTGGATATGTGTTTGAAACCACCCCGGCAGATTTAGAGGCGGATTTGGAAGAACTGAGCATCAATGTCGTAACCACTGGAAATGCTGACGACATCGTTAGATCTGGGATATGCCCTTTGCCACCTAGATTCGTGCCTAGCAGTTGGACGGTCGAAGAACTACCTGTGTTTTACAAGAATTTTTCAGAGTAATATTCGAACTATCCCTATTTGCCTATACCCGGGGCAATAGGTGATCTTTTGTGAGGGTGAATAAATATTAGGTTTAAGTTCAATAAAAGATGCATTTTTTTTTTCTTCTTTTCATGGCAAACAAATTTTCCTTTATTTCATTTTGAATTCATTATATATCCTCTTTATTTCAATACTTCGTTTCCACTTTCCCTAAAAACTTAATTCTTGATTATTTCGTGTGGGATATTTTCCTCTCACACATGCATATTTTCCCATCTTTCAGATCCCTAGATAACGATAATGTATGCACTAATGATCTTGATCCGGAGGTGGATTTTGAATCGGCCATTTGTCTCGGGGAATTTGATGAACACAACACTGAAGAGGAGTGCAACTTGCCTACTGAATTGTTGAGAATGGTAGAAAGAGAAGATAAACAGATACTGCCCCATAAAGAGACAATCGAAATCTTGAATCTGGGCACTGAGGAAGATCGAAAGGAGGTTAAAATCGGTATAACTCTTTCGACTGAAGCAAGACAAAACCTGATAAATTTACTTCAGGAGTACAAAGAGGTGTTCGCCTGGTCATATCAAGACATGCCTGGACTAGACACAGATATGGTAGTCCACAAACTTCCAATTAAACCAGAATGTAAACCAGTGCAGTAGAAAATGAGAAGGATGCAGCCAGAAATGCTCTTCAAGATCAAGGAAGAAGTCAAGAAACAATTCGATGCCGGATTTCTTCAAGTGGCCAAATATCCGGAGTGGGTAGCCAACGTAGTGCCTGTGCCGAAGAAGGGCGGGAAAGTACGCATGTGTGTCAATTACCGGGACCTTAACAAGGCAAGTCCCAAAGACAACTTTCCTCTGCCACATATAGACACTCTTGTGGACAATACGACCGGGAACAACTACTTTTCATTCATGGATGGATTTTCGGGATACAATCAGATCAAGATGCACCCTGAGGACATGGAGAAGACCACTTTTGTCACAATGTGGGGAACTTTCTGTTACAAAGTGATGCCTTTCGGATTAAAGAATGCTAGGGCAACATATCAGAGAGCCATGGTAACCCTGTTCCATGACATGATGCACAAAGACACTAAGCCTTGGTACTACGACATTTTGCAGTATATCAAGCATAGAAGTTATCCGGAGGAAGCCACTGAAATCGACAAAAGAACCATTAGAAGGATGGCAGCTGGGTACGTTCTTGATGGGGAGGTCTTGTACAAGAAAAGCCATAGTCAAGTTCTTTTAAGATGCGTCGATGCTGAAGAGGCGAAAATGATAATGGAAGAAGTACATGACGGAGTTTGTGGAGCACATGCAAATGGACATATGATGTCGAGACAAGTAATGAGATGCGGATATTTCTGGTCCACACTGGAAGGTGATTGCATCAACTATGCTAAAAAATGTCATAAATGTCAGATTTACGGAGATAAAATAAATGTTCCACCTCATCCGCTTCATGTCATGACATCACCATGGCCTTTCTCTATGTGGGGTATGGATGTTATTGGGCAAATCCATCTGAAGGCTTCGAATGGTCATCGTTTCATCCTTATAGCCATCGATTATTTCACCAAGTGGGTAGAAGCTGCTTCCTATGTCAGTGTCACTCAATCTGTTATTTGTAAGTTTTTTGAAGAAAGAGATCATATGTCGGTATGGTTTACCTGAAAGAATCATTACCGATAATGCTACAAACTTGAACAACAACATGATGAAGGCTGCTTGTGAGCAATTCAACATAAAGCATCACAATTCTACTACCTACAGACCAAAGATGAATGGTGTAGTAGAAGCAGCAAACAAGAACATTAAAAAGATAGTGGAGAAAATGACCGAGACCTACAAAGACTGGCATGAGAAGCTGTCATTCGCTTTGTTTGCTTATCGAACCTCGGTACGAACCTCGACTGGGGCAACTCCATTTTCGCTGGCATATGGAATGGAAGCAATGCTGCCCATTGAAGTGGAAATCCCATCATTACGGGTCTTGACAGAAGTCAAACTGGATGACGCGGAATGGGCTCAATCCATATATGATCAGCTAAATTTAATAGATGAGAAGAGACTGAAGGCCATTCGTCATGGCCAAATCTATCAGAAACGAATGATTCGAGCACATGACAAGAAGGTACGCCCGAGAACATTCCGAGAAGGAGATCTGGTGCTAAAGAGAATTTTGCCAGTTCAGAAAGATTTTCGAGGAAAATGGACGCCAAATTGGGAAGGACCCTATGTTATGAAAAAGGCCTTTTCTGGAGGAGCCCTTGTCCTGGCCGAAATGGACGGACCTGACCTACCACATCCCATCAATTCGGATGCAGTCAAGAAATACTTCGCTTAGGATGAAAACCCGAAGGGGCGTCCTAAGTAAAAAAATGAAAAACGTTTAGGGTGAAAACCCGAAAGGGCGCCCTAAATTGAAAAAAATTGAAAAAAGAAAAAAAACAAGAGAAAAAGAAAAAGAACAAAAAGATGGGTTCAAGATGAAAACCCGCAAAGGGTGTCTTGCAACCAAGGATGGGTCCGAATTGAAAACCCGAAAGGCAATTTGGATAATTCAAAGAAATCCAGACAGTTGAAACTTCCCGGCATCTGAATTTTCTACAGACTCAACGAGTCGGAGAAGGGTTGCACTCTCCTGAAGGTCGTCACATTTTTTACAGATCCTTTGGCAAAGGCTGTATTCAAGGTCACCCAACGGCTTTTCAGCTCAGAAGTGCCCAAATTATTGAAATCTAAGACACTCGTTTATACCTCATTATGTCTTCACCCTCCAAAATATTTGTCATGTATTATTTGTTCTTTTTCCCTTGTGAATAAAAGACAATTCTTTTCTCTACACCAATTCCTTTTGAGCATCTTGGATTGAGCTTAAACTTAGTGATTTATTTATTTGTGCAAAAGATATTCGTATATTACTATACAAAGGTTCATTGAAAAGTACAGGTACTCGGAAGCCGATCAAGGCTCATGCATTTAATTGAGATGGTCGAGAAGCATTTCCCAGATCAAAGATAAAAAAAAACGAACATCAGATTGGAACATTTGAAGAATCCAAGATCATGGATTGAAACCTCATGACTCCATAATCAAGATTTCTAGACAGGCCTTAGCTAAAGTCAAAATCAACTTCGCAACGAAGGATATCTAGCTCGAAGCCAAACATCCACGATTTCAACTCCACGATGGAGGATATCGTGCCACTCAAGACAACACAAGTTCAACTTCACAACGAAGGGACGACTGGTTGTCAACGAACAACTTTCCAATTTCAAAGCTGATTTTCCACGATAGAGGATATCATGCTACCTAAGACAACACAAGTTCAACTTCACAACGAAGGGACGGCTGGTTGTCAACAACAATTTCCCAGTTTCAGGGCCAATTTCAACTTCACAGTGGAGGATATTGGACCCAAGACAGCACAAGCTCAACTTCACAGCGAAGGGGCGGCTGACTGTCAACAAACAATTTCGGAGCCAATCTCAACTTCACAACGAAGGATATTGGACTCGAGACAACACAAGTTCAACTTCACAACGAAGGGACGGTTGGTTGTCAACAACAATTTCCCAGTTCCAGGGCCAGTTTCAACTTCACAGCGAAGGATATTGGACCCAAGACAGCACAAGCTCAACTTCGTAGCGAAGGGGCGGCTGACTGTCAATAAACAATTTCCCGGTTCCAGAACCAATCTCAACTTCACAGCAGAGGATATTGGACTCAGAACAATACTACTTACTCGGATTTAAACTTCACTACGAAGGATATCCAATTCTCAGGTTCAACTTCATGGCAAAGGAACCATATATAAATTCCAACTTCACAAACAGATTGACCCGACTTCACGACGAAGGAGTCATCTGTAACACAGCGACACCAAAGTTATCAGGTCAAGTTCCATCTTCACGACGAAACATCTTGAGCCAGAAAACGACTTAACTTTGAGCTAGGTTTCAGCTTCGCACCGAAGGATACCGCGCTCAGAATCTTCCAGTTAGACTCAACCTCACGACGAGGGAGTTATTTCAAGATTCAATCCAAATCCACAAATCAGTCTTAACACCGGATTTCAACTCTACAATAGAGGATATTCGATGTGACTGAAATTCGTGTCTTTTAATCTTTGCTCTATTTTCGTTACACGCTAATGAGCAAAGAGGGGCAGCTGTAGACACATGAATTTCATATTACAAGGCCTACATGTTGGCCCAACAATGGATTAACAAGCCAAGCCCAAATCCCATACAGAACCGGTCCACGTAGGGTTGTTTGAAACCCTAATCTCCTATCTCATTCAGCCGCGTCGCATCACCCATCCCAGCCGAGGACTCCCTGCCGTGCACGCCTCTCCAACAATCCTAGAAACGTCCGGCAACCGAGACTCATGTTCATCACCAACAACCCAACATTAGACTTCTATTAGGATTCAAAATGTAATCTAAAAACATGCTTTTCTTTTATTATAAATAAGTGTGAAGCAACACCATTGGAGGACATTCGGATTACACGAAATAAAAGCAGCAATTCCAAGCAAAATTAGAGCAAAATCGGAACGTTTTTGAGAAGAACAAAAGGTAAAGCTTGTACCTTTTTTTTCGTTTTGATACTTGCAGGCGTTCGTTTTGTTATTCTTGATTCGGAAAACCACCAAAGGAAACGTTTTGGCCGATGAACATAAGGGGTAAACCGAAGATCTTCTCCCTTAGATCCACGGTTCCCCGAGGCCCGATTTAGAAAAGACTTTGACTTTTGAAACGAGGGTAAAACGATCTTTCGAATGGCCAAAAAAATAAGGTTTTGCCACCGTTGAACGGCGGCGGCGAGGCGGTGCTAAGGTGGCCAGAATCTGGGTTCATGCGAGAACCCAGCCATGTTCTTATTTTTAAAGAACAGACGAGAGAAATGTTGAGAGAGAGGGAGTGACTCGGCTAGGGAAGAAGAGAAAATGAAATTTTAAACAAATTTTTGGCTTTTATACACAACCCATACCCGACCAGTTAACCCGCGTGTTGACCCGACCCAGTCTTCTGACCCGCATGTTTTTACGTATTTAAGGGTAAATCCCTTTTTGGACCCCTATTATTTTAATTCTTCCATTATCGTCCTAACATCTCTTAAAATTGATCCCCAACTCTGTATTCATTCAATTCGGTCCCCATGTTTTTTTTATTTCTTAATTTAAATGTTGTTTATTAGCATTTATATTTAATTATATAGTTTTATTATTTATTTTCTTATTTATTTTTTTTCTCTATCTATACCATTCGGTAGTTTAATATATATACATGTTTATATTCTATATTACTACTATATTTTATTATTATCTATATGTACTTTTAATATTTTATTATATAATTTAGTTATTTGTCACTTGATTATTTTTATTATTTTTATAAGTCATTATATATTTGTATATTTATAACTAATATCATTTTTTTTTCTAAACTACTTATGTATAGAAAATATATTATTATTATTTCTTTGCTTTTCTTCTTTATCTTATCTATTTATTTATTCACTTTTCCCTTTTTTATTTCCTTTATCTTTGATCTATTTGCTTATGCTTATTTATTTATTTATGTATATATTGTCTTTGCTCTTTTTATCTTGTTTTATTCTTTTTCCTCTTTATTTTATTTTCTTTATGTTATTCGTTTTATTCACTCTGACACATTCACTTTTAAAGGGTACAACTTTCGAATCAATCTACGGTAAGTAATTCGGAACGATATTTTACCTTCTAATTTAAACTTATATCTTTCTTAATTAAGACAACTGGCAATTATAGAGTATCGAAAGGGCAGTTCAAGGGTGCTAACCCTTCCTTGACTGTAACCGACTCCCGAATCCGACATATCTTTGGTAAGACGCAGATCAGGTAAGAAATAAGGTACCCAATTAACCTATTTATTTTTAAATAAATAATCGATGGCGACTCCAATCCATATTTTTCAAGTCGAAGCCCAATTCTGGGGCCCAACCGAAAGACGGTTGCGACAACTTGCAGTTAGATAAAGCAAAGAGCCAATCATTGACCTATATAATTTAACATCTACACATTTACCTCCTTCATCTAAGTCAAGCTTTGTTGAAGAGCTCATTGGAGTGTTATGAGGTTTCCCATTTTCCAGTCCAAACTTCTTGAGTATATCTTTGACGTACTTAGCTTGATTAATGAAGATGCCATCTTTTCTTTGCTTGATTTGGAGTCCCAAGAAAAATGAGAGCTCCCCCATCATGCTCATCTCAAACTCACTTTGCATTAAGTTAGAAAATTCTTGGCAAAGAACATCATTAGTAGAACCAAATATTATATCATCAACATAAATTTGAACTACTAATAAATCTTTACCTTTATGCTTTAAAAACAATGTAGTGTCAACCTTTCCTTTTGAAAAACCTTTTTCAATTAAAAAATTTGACAATCTTTCATACCAAGCTCTAGGAGCTTGTTTTAAACCATAAAGAGCTTTTGTCAATTTAAGAACATGATCTGGAAATTTTGAATCTTCAAAACCTGGAGGTTGTTCCACATACACTTCTTCTTTTATAAAACCATTTAAAAATGCACTTTTAACATCCATTTGATATAATTTAAATTCATGAAAACATGCAAATGCTAATAACATTCTAATTGCTTCCATCCTAGCTACGGGAGCGTATGTTTCATCATAGTCTATGCCCTCTTCTTGAGTATACCCTTGAGCAACAAGTCTAGCCTTGTTTCTCACTATATTACCACTCTCATCAAGCTTATTCCTAAATACCCATCTAGTACCTACAATAGATTTATTACTAAGCCTTTCAACTAATGTCCATACTTTACTTCTCTCAAATTGATTTAACTCTTCTTGCATAGCCATAATCCAATGTTCATCATTTAATGCTTCTTTAATATTATTAGGCTCTATGCATGAGATAAATGCAATATAATTACAAATATTTCTAAGAGAAGATCGAGTTGTTACCCCTTTTGATGGATCACCTATAATTTCACCATCCTTGACATAGTTGTACTCTCTTGGATAAGATACTTCCCTTTCTTCAATGGTTGGATTCTCAAGAGGATCATGAGTTTCCTCATTTTTCGTTTCTTCCTTTGATGATGGTTCTCCAACTTCATGTCTAACGTCATTTGTATTTATAACACCTACATCATCATTCACACAAGAATACTTCCTCGGAAGGGGATTATCATCGAAAACAACATGTATAGACTCTTCTACAACTAAAGTTCTTTTATTAAATACACGATAGGCTTTAGAATTTAAGGAATAGCCCAGAAAAATTCCTTCATCACTTTTAGCATCAAATTTGCCAAGGTTTTCTTTATCGTTGTTTAAAACAAAACATTTACATCCAAAAGGATGAAAATAACTAATGTTAGGCTTTTTATTTTTGAAAATTTCATATTGAGTTTTCTTTAAAATTGGCCTAATCATTACTCGATTTATAACATAACAAGCGGTATTTGTGGCTTCCGCCCAAAAATATTTTGGCAAATTATTTTCACAAAGCATGGTTCTAGCCATTTCTTCTAAAGTTTGATTTTTCCTCTCAACAACTCCATTTTGTTGAGGGGTTCTAGGTGCTGAAAAATTATGGCTAATACCATTAGAATTACAAAACTCAATAAATCCAAGATTTTCAAATTCAGTTCCATGATCACTCCTAACACTAGTTATAGAGTAACCTTTTTCATTTTGGATTATTTTTGAAAATGTGATGAAATGTTCTAATGCTTCATCTTTAGTACTTAAGAATAGAACCCAAGTATATCTAGAATAGTCATCTACCAAGACAAATGCATATTGTTTTCCACCCAAGCTAGTAGTTCTAGTTGGCCCAAAAAGATCTAAATGGATCAATTGTAATACCCTACTAGTTGATACATCATTAATAGATTTAAAAGAAACTCGTTTTCGTTTTCCTTTAGCACAAGCATCACAGATTTTATCATTATCAAATTTAAGCTTAGGCAACCCTCTTACTAAGTCTCCTTGAATTAACCGTTGCAGAACACTCATACTAGCATGACCTAATCTCCTATGCCATAACCAACTATCATGCTCATCCTTAGCAACTAGGCATAAATTAGTCATATCAATAGAAACTAAATGCACCATGTAAATGTTTCCTATTCTATGACCAACAAGCATAATCCGATTAGATGCAATGTCAATGACTTTACAACCATTAATTTCAAATAAGACATTGAATCCTTTATCACACAATTGACTAATACTCAAAACATTATGCTTTAATCCATTCACATACAAAACATTTTTAATTTGTATGGAAGAGGTATTACCTATAGTACCAATACCTTCAATATGACCTTTTGAATTGTCTCCAAAAGTCACTTCTCCTCCATTTTTGGCGTTAAGCTCAATGAACCGGCTTTTGTCTCCGGTCATATGTCTTGAGCATCCACTATCAAGGTACCATGAATTTGAATTTGTTTCCTGTGCCTTGTAGCAATGCTCCTTTCCCTACAAACATAGATTAACTTTTGATTTTTGGTACCCAAATTCTTTTGGGTCCATATTCATTAGTTTCCAAAATCCTAGTCCCCTTAGGTATCCATTTGTGTAGGATATGTTTATCTTTAGTAGTAATGAGTTCTTTAGGAACCCACATACTTCTAACAATTTTTCTATTAGAGGTTTTTTGGGGACCTCTATGATTGTAGTTTCTAAAACTTTTTCTAACAAAGTTGGATTTTGAATTTCCACCTTTTTCAAAATGTTTTGTTCCAACTTTATCAAAAGAAGTTTTAAGATCATCAATTTTCTTTTGATGATCATCATTGATCTTTGAAAGTAAATTTTGCAAATCTAAATTTTTCTTTTCAAATTCTTCTAGTTTGATTTGCAAATCTTTGATTTTACTTTCAAGATTATTGTTGGTTTTGGATATGAGTTTGTTTTCATTTTTCAATTTTGAAACATCATTTTTATATTTTAAAAACAGTTTCTCATAATCTGAAGCCAACCCATTGTATTCCTCAAATAACTCATCATAAGATAAATCATCAAAATCGGATGAGTTAGATGTTACCTTAGAATCTTCCCCAAATGCCATCAAGCACAAGTTTGCTACTTGTTGTTCCTCTTCATCGGAACTTTCTTCATCGCTCCATGTAGCCACATGAGCCTTGTGCTTATTCTTTGATTGACCCTTTTTCTTTAATTGTGGGCAATCATATTTAACATACCCTGGCTTTTTGCATTCGTAGCAAATGATTGGGTCCTTCTCCTTTGGTTCATTTTTGAGGCCTTCGTTTCGTTTGAATTTTCTTCCTCGGTAAGGTCTCATCATTTTTCTGAACCGTTTGGCAAACAATGCCATTTCCTCGTCATCATCATCACTATTAGAATCACTCTCATCTTTTGTGGATTTGAGAGCAACTCCAATGTTTTTCTTCTTCTCCTTTTCCTTTGGTGTCTCTTCAACTTTATCAAGGTCCGCCTCATCTTCAAGCATCATCTCATGAGTGAGGAGTGAACCGATAAGTTCTTCAAGAGTTAAGGACGATAGGTCCTTAGACTCGATGATTGCCGTCTTCTTTGATTGCCATGATTTTGGGAGGGAGTAGACTAACTTCCTCACAAGCTTTTCATTTGAGATGATCTCTCCATATGATTTGAGACCATTGACAATCGTTGAAAATCTATCCGTCATAGCTTTGATGTCTTCATTTGGTTTCATCCTGAAATTTTCATAGCTATGCGTTAGAAAACTAATTTTTGATTTCTTTACCTCATCTGTACCTTTATGTGTGACTTGAAGCTTGTCTCATATTTCTTTGGCGGTTGTACACGATGAAACTCTTTCGTATTCATCTGGTCCAAGAGCACAAAAAATAATATGGATGGCTTTGGAGTTGAGCTGGAACATTCTTGTCTCTCCTTCACTCCACAACCTTGGATGAGTGATAGGCTTGATGTATCCTTCTTCTACGGCATTCCATGCTCCCATGTCACTTGCTTGAATGAAGTACATCATTCTATTCTTCCAATAGGCGTAATTAGCTCCATTGAAGAAATGAGGCTTGTTAACGGGCATCGAATCAAGACCGGAGTCGTAATTTGAAGTGGAGGCCATTGATGACTTGGTAATCGATGTAACTCTTCCCGAATCGACTCAAGAGGCGATTAAACCTTCAAATGAGTGAGGCTCTGATACCAATTGTTGAGTTAATCGATCGACGGAATCGGCCAAGAGGGGGTGAATTGGCAATTAAAAATTTCGTGGAAGCTTTTGCAGAAAATTAAAAATAATTGCACAGCGATTTACAGTGGTTCGACTTTCTCAAACAAAGTCTACGTCCACTACCTTAGCTATCCATACTAAGGATTTTCCAACAAATTCACTAATTTGTTCTTTCTTTTGAGGCCAAAGAGATAACCTTACAAAATCCCTCAAGAGTATACCCCAACTCTTGAGAACACTCTTTTTCCCAAAGAGAAGATTACAAATTTGCAAACTTACAAGAAAACCTCACAAGGTAAGATGTTTGCACAATTCTAGAACAAAGAAAAGAACACTCAAAGGTAAATACAATTGAGTACAAAAGTGTTCTTGAAAGCAAATGAATATTGGATGAAAAATAGGCTTGAAATGCTCAAACTTGAGGTTTGATGCTTTCTCTTTGATTCTCTCTTGATTCTAGTTGCTTGATGTTTCTTGTTTTTGATCAATGGCTTCAGAACTTGTTTAAATACCCCTTGAATCAATTCTGAACGTTGGTGATAATTAGTGGAGTCAATAGAGCCGTTATTCTGTGAAAACAATTAATTTTCTGGGTGGAGCGTCTCATGCATCGATGCATGATCAAGGATACATCGGTGCATTCGTGTAAAATTCAAATATTTTGACCGTTGGAACACTTGATGCATCGGTTCACCAAGTGTGCATCGATGCATGAAATGCATTCGATGTTTGAAAAATAGCCTGGTGTATCGATGTATGGCTTGTGCATCGATGCATCAAATGCATTCGATGTTTTAAAAATATTCAGAGTGCATCGATGCATGGAGAATGCATCGATGCATGGAGAATGCATCGGTGCATGGAATGCATTCGATGTTTCAATTAATTCATCGATGCATCGATGCATGGACTGATGCATCGGTGCATGCCTTTGAATAATTGATTTAAGGCTTGTTTTTGGTTCAAAATACTTTGTGAAAATTGTTTCAAAAATATTTTAAGTACAAATCACAATTTTACACATTTAGTAAGGATTAAAATTTATCTTGAAAAAACTTGGAGTAATAATTTGATATTCGGTTAATTGAATCAAATATAAATTTGTAAAATCATTTGTAAAATCTTAAAATTCATTTAACTTAATTTGTTATATCGAAATATCAAAAATGTTTTCAACACATAGGTATTGTAAAAACAAATGATGTTAGGCATGATGTTAGAGAACCATCGTCAAAGAAAGAAACAAAATATGAGAAAACTCATGATGTTCTCGATAATCCAACCATTAAGGAAAGGGAAGTCTCTTACCCAAGAGAATACAAATATGTTAAGGATGGTGAGATAATAGGTGATCCATCCAAAGGGGTAACAACTCGATCTTCTCTTAGAAATATATGTAATTATGTTGCATTTATTTCATGTATAGAGCCTAAGAATATAAAAGAAGCATTAGATGATGAAAATTGGATTATGGCTATGCAAGAAGAATTAAATCAATTTGAGAGAAGTAAAGTATGGACATTAGTTGAAAGGACTAGTGATAAATATAATGTAGGTACTAGATGGGTATTTAGGAATAAGCTTGATGAAAGTGGTAATATAGTGAGAAACAAGGCTAGACTTGTTGCTTAAGGCTATACTCAAGAAGAGGGCATAGACTATGATGAAACATATACTCCCGTAGCTAGGATAAAGTAATTAGAATGTTATTAGCATTTGCATGTTTCAATAAATTTAAATTATATCAAATGGATGTTAAAAGTGCATTTTTAAATGGTTTTATAAAAGAAAAAGTGTATGTGGAACAATCTCCTGGTTTTGAAGATTCAAAATTTCCATATCATGTTTTTAAATTGACAAAAACACTTTATGGTTTAAAACAAGCTCCTATAGTTTGGTATGAAAGATTGTCAAATTTTTTAATTGAAAAAGGTTTTTCAAAAGGGAAGGTTGACACTACATTGTTTTTAAAGTATAAAGGTAAAGATTTATTAGTAGTTCAAATTTATGTTGATAAAATATTTTGTTCTACTAATGATGTTTTTTGCCAAGAATTTTCTAAGCTAATGCAGAGTGAATTCGAGATAAGCATGATGGGGGAGCACTTATTTTTCTTAGGACTCCAAATCAAGCAAAGAAAAGATGGGAAACCTCATGCCACTCCAATGAGCTCATCAACAAAGCCTAACAAAGATGAAGGAGATAAATGTGCGGATGTTAAATTGTATAGGTCAATGATTGGTTATTTGCTTTATCTAACCGTAAGTAGACCGGAAATTATGTTTAGTGTTTGTTTATGTGCTAGATTTCAATCATGCCCTAAGGAATCACATTTACTAGCTGTTAAGAGAATCTTTAGATGCCTTAAGGACACTCCTAGTAAATATGTTGATAGGAAAAGCACCCTGTTACTTGTCAAAATAGATAGTAAAATAGATAGGAAAAGTACCTCTGGTACTTGTCAATTCCTAGGAAATATGTTGATTTCTTGGTTTTCAAAGAAACAAAATTGTGTTGCATTATCTACCATTGAAGCGGAATACATTTCAGCTAGTAGCTGTTGTGTACAAGTTTTATGGATAAAACAAAAACTTTTAGATTATGGAATTGAAATAGGTACCATTCCTATCAAGTGTGACAATACTAGTGCTATTTGTCTCACTAAAAATATCATCCAACACTCTAGAACTAAGTACATTGAAATTAGACATCATTTCATTAGAGATCATGTCGCTAAAGAAGATGTAGTTCTAGAATTTTTTGATACTTTGCACCAATTAGCTAATATTTTTATAAAACCTTTAGATAAAGAAAGATTTTGGACACTTAGAAGAGAATTAGGTTTAACTGATATCTTCACTTAGTGTTTAAAATAATTTTAGCACTTTCAAATTAGAATTGAAAAATGCTTATAAAAATAATATTTTTATTGCATTCTCTGCTAATAGTTAGGGGGAGTTTATGATCTTTAGTGAAAATTAATTATAAGTTCAAATAAAATTTAAAGATAGATTTGATTGATTGAACATAGTTAATTTTCGTAATATGAGTTGTCAATACCACTAGAACAAATTAATTTAGCATTTTTGAGTATTTAAATACATAATTTTAACTTTTATGTTCACTAGGTATCGATTCCCTCTTTGAATGGGTACTGATACCCTCTTTGAATGGGTATCGCTACCCCCATAAGGGTACCGATACCCCCATCGGGTTCTGGGTATTAAAGGTATAATCTCTTCATTTTTTCAAAACCCCCAAACTTAAAACTATTTATCTCTACTCTCATCATTGCTCAAAATCAACGTTTCAAGTCGGAATCTCTTCAGTTTCAACTCCTAATCATGCTAGCATCATTAATTTTGTGCAAACAACATCAAAATCTACTCAATCTTCATCTTTCAAGGTAATTTTTTTTTAAACCTCTATTTTATTGGTTTTGAACATAGGACTAGTTTTAATTAGTTCTAGGTTGAAATAGTAATCAAGCATTGCTTAGATTTTGATTTAAAACAAGAATCGACAACTAATTTCATCAAAAACACAACATTTTTCAAAATTTTATAAAATTTTCGAAATAAAAAATATTTTTTTAAAAATTGTTATTTTTTATTTAATTATGTTATTTTGAAAACTACATATTGATTTTCAAACATAGTTTTCAAAATTTGCCCAATAGGCTTATTTTAGAGAACCTTGGAATATTGAGGACTCATTTGAGTTTTGGGATTGATTACATTGCATACACATGTTTTAAATTGCAGGTATCTATTCTATTCTGATTTCTAGTCATTCAAGCCGGCCACCAAACCCTCCTCTAAATCCTCCTCCTACTAAACAAATTCCTAATCTCGATGATCCCGAAATGACTATTCGAAACTCGTGCTTTAACGAACTTGGTCGTAGGGATAATCTTTACTATAGGTTTGTTTATCTCTTCGAGTCTTACAAAATTCGGGGAAAACGTATTCCTTCTCTTCGAGCTATGGTAGAGATGAACTTTAGATATCTTCCTACTCTCCAAACTTGGAAATTTGATAAAATTTTTTAACTTGAACCAATTATTTACCAACAACTTGTTTGAATTTTCTATTCAAATGATGTTTGTATCCAAAACCAAGCTAGAACCGAAACAATAGGAATTCGATCCTATCTTTTAGTTTAATTCATTTATATTGACTCGGAATACATAGATAATGCATTTGGTTTAGATAATAGAGGATTAGATAATGAAAAACAAGTAGTAGGTTCTCCTTACAAGGTCAAGTCAAGTGCGAGTGTGTTAGATCACCACAATCATTTTCTCCATCTGATGATCTCTTGGTGGTTTAGACCATCCGGAGGCAAATACTCCACTTTTAGAGCTTTAAACCTGTTGTGGATACATTGTATCCATAATAATAAGAAAATAAACCTACCACAAATTATCTTTTCTGAACTCGTTAAAACCGTAAACATTGTCCCTAATAAGAAAGTTTGTGAAACTCTAGTTTACGATTATCTTCTGAGTAACCTGTTTATCAAAGCCCAGCTTAGAGTTTGGCTTGATGTAGCCATCCCTCTCAAAAACGAAATCAATCTGACATC
Source organism: Hibiscus syriacus (assembly GCF_006381635.1). NCBI lineage: Eukaryota > Viridiplantae > Streptophyta > Magnoliopsida > Malvales > Malvaceae > Hibiscus > Hibiscus syriacus. The sequence continues at coordinate 761,663 of NW_024062674.1, forward strand.
TTTACAGAAATAGGGATGGAAGAAGGAAAATGATCAATGGGTCCGATTCCCTGAGAAAACATCAGGAGCTAGTTCTTCACGAGCTCCACCTCCACCGGCATCGGCAAATGATGATGATCCAGAGCTTCAACAACTTATGCAACATATTGATGATGAAGTTCCCGAGGATGAGCCGACACAGCAATAGGATCAAATGTCTTCATATTTTTATCGTTTTTGGAGTCATTTGATCTGAGGTTCGCATCCATCGAGTTCCATTTAACTGCTATGGGGGCTCAACAACGGGAGATGAACAAATGATTAGATGTGCTTACACTCGAGATGCGAGCACATTATCCTCCTCCTCCCGATCCTCCTATGGATGATTAGACCGTTCTTGATTTGTTTTCTTGGATTGAACTTAGGATTTATTGTTTTAACATTTTGAATGTTTAGATTTGTTTGAATTTGTGTTTTTTGGATTTTGGATGTTTAAATTGTTTGCTTGGATGTTTATTTTGGTTTGAATGATATTTGAATGATTACTAGTTATTTGAGCTTCATTTTAATTATTTTTATATGTTGCATCATTTAGACACATATGACCAATTACCATTACACATTATATATAAATATTGATTTATGGAACTAATGGCTAATCTTTCTCTTGATTGTGATCTTAGCAGCTTAAAGCTATATCTATAAAAATCAATTGGCTATTTTTTCACAAACCTTGTTTAAAAATTGATGTGATCCAATTCAGCATCATGATTATCATGGCTATTCCACCCTTACAAGGGAAGAAACTTTCTAACTTTACATACATATATGTTTATTTCATAATTATTTTCATACATATAATATCTATGGTTATTATAATAACTTAATCATTAATATATGAGATATAAGTTATTATATACTATAGTCTACATTATTATATAATACATTGTATAAGTTCATTTACTTAGTTTATTTCTTTATATTATGCATGTAGGCACATTCGGCCAATACTTGGGAGCTGCATTAGAGCTAAATGGAGCATGAAACAGCAAGGAAACTCACATAGGGATGCTTAAGAGATCATAAGGATTCATCGATGAAAAGTTGTTTTGAGGCTGCGAGCTCATAGCTGGATTGAGCTGAAGATTTGAGCTACAAGATGAACTCATTTCAGCTGGGGAGTTGCACCATCATCATCACCACTTAGGACACTTCAAATATGTCCTACATCAAAATTTGTGAAATCGTACCTTTTCGTGAATAGTTGCCATCTCAAGAGGTACCTTTTCACAAGGAACTGCCCAAACGTTCATCATGTTACAAGTCATCTAAGGTCAGCTCACCACCAGCTCATTCACACTCGAAGTAGCTCAAACATGAAGGGTTACCTTTCTCAAACATTGTGACCTTTCATGAATGATGCTGCCCATGAAGATGCCTTTTCAACAAGGAACACATCGGTGAAGAGATCACGCCTATTGGATGCTTAAATCATCAAGAAACATGAGCTAGAGGCTCCATGCCTATTCGGCCACATCACATGCCATACACATGAGAGCCTTTTGGCGCCAAGCATGAAGAGACACACCACCATTCGGCCAAAGGGAGAAAATGGCGCCAAGATGAACCAACATACATATTCGGCCAAGGGAGATGTCTTCCCATCCTTAGCCGAATCATTAAGGCCTTTCATGAAGAGTTAGCCGAACCATCACAAGCCCAAAGGACTTATTCATTCATCTCAAGCATTATGTATTTTCCTAGAGACATGTATCTAGCCGAAACAACTTGTAATCATTCGGCCAAGCCCTCTCATTTCCTATAAATAGAGTGGCTTGCCATCATTTGTACTCATCTCATCTCTTATATAAAATATACTCTTGTGAGTTATTTCTCTTCAAAGTTCTTTGTGAACTTTATCGATTAAACAAGTGTAGTTCCTATACTTGTGGCGTCATTCCTTCCATTTTGATTCCAAAATTCCTATATTGATATCTAGTGGGTTGAAGACACTATCACCACCCCTCAAGCAAGTTTGTGAAGACCGGGATTGTGCTTCATAGCATAGTTTCTTCTTTGGCGTGTTTGAGATACAACATCACCACCATTGCCATTTCATCATCAACATCATCCATCTCTTCCATCAATTCCGCAGCCATCTCTATCCTTTATTTATTTCATTTCATTCTTTATTTTCATTACTTATATTATTATCCCCTTTATTAAATTCCATTATTAATCATTATTTTCTTATCTTATTTTGCAGCCCAAACTTATAAATTCAAGGACATCAGTACTTGTCAATCCTAGATCGGGACACAATAAGGCTATCTACTCTCTTCTCACCAAAGTGTGTAGATTCGCCTTACATCAAGCGGTAATCAGAGCATAGTTGGATTGACAACAAAAGTGTCATTTGGCGTGCAAAGCAAAAAGAAGTTCAAAAGAGAAAAAGACTCCTTCAACAAAATTGGAGTGCAAAAAGAAAGAAAAAGACAAAAAGAAGAAGAAAAGAAAAGAAAAAGAATTCAAAAAGAAAGCAAAGCCAAGGAAAGTGCTCTACCATAGCAAAGTACATCAAAGAGGCCATCTACATTTAGAGAAGATAACCTTATTGTTTCTTGAGAAAGGTTGCAGTAAGTGTTGTTTCTTGAATTGTAAGTCACCTCTTCCTTTTCTATCCTTTCATTTTCCTTGTCTTCAACCATTTCTTTCTTTAAAATACCTTTGAATCCTTTCTTCTACTTTTCCATTTCTATTCCTTTTCTATCCTAACCTATTTACAGCCGACGCACACAAAGGAAGGAATTAACTTGTTATAATCTTGAGTAAGTTCTTCGAAGGACTTAGCAAGAGAAATTTGAGTGGAAAAAGGCTATTGAGATAGTGAGATCAGAAGGGGAATTTTTAAAAGCCAAATATATATTCCCGAGAGTAAATACGAGTGTTGAGTGGAGTGATCTTATCTTTTCTTTGGAGTGAACTTGTGAGACTTTGTGAGTGTGCTGGTAAGGTTTATTTTTGTTTTATTTACTAACCATGTCTCAAAGTCCTAAAGGAAATGCAGGTCAACCCAACTTGCAAATGCAAGCACTGATTGGAGAAATGATAAGGATGTTTCGAACAGAATTTGATGCTCTCCATGAAAAACTAGACCAAAGACGAGATCAACCACAAACCAGAAACAATGATACTCCTCGGAGGCAACAACCTCTTCCAGAAGATGATGTCCCAAATCCTTATGATGAAGAAGAACCAGCATTGATACAAGGACCTAGGCGTGCCAATGTTGATGATAATATGAGCAACATCAAAATCAAAATTCCTCAATTCCAAGGAAAGACTGATCCAGAAGCCTATCTTGAATGGGAAAGCAAGGTGGAACATGTGTTTAGTTGCCATAACTATTCCGAACTCAAGAAAGTAAGATTGGCAGCTATGGAATTTGTTGATTATGCTTTGATATGGTGGGATCAACTTACTATTACTCGGAGGAGGAATGGAGAGAGACCAATTTCAACATGGCTCGAAATGAAAGGTATCATGCGTAAACGTTTCATTCCTACTCATTATCATCGGGATATGTTTCAGAAATTGCAGAACCTAAAGCAAGGCCAAAGGAGTGTAGAGGATTACTATAAGGAAATGGAAGTGGCAATGATCCGAGTCAATATTGAGGAGGATCGCGAAGCAACCATGGCTAGATTTCTTGCTGGACTCAATCCTGAGATTGCCAACACACTAGAATTGTATCATTACATCGAACTTGATGAAATGGTGCAAATGGCTATGAAAATAGAAAGGCAACTTCGGAGAAGACCTATCTCTCGTACTTCAGTGCCTACATCTTCAAGATGGAGTCCAAACAATAGTTTGAGGAAGTCTACCCCTATTCCTACCAAAGAGAAGGCTGAATCATCAAATGCTTCCCAAATTAATAAAGAGAATCGAGGAAAAGAGATCCCTGAACGAACAAGAGACATACGTTGCTTTAAGTGTCTTGGGAGGGGACATATATCCACACAATGTCCCAACCGAAACACCATGTTATTACTTGGAAATGGTGAGATTGAATCTGACCATGAAGAAGAAGAAGCTGCACCGACACCAACAGAAGTTGAGGAAGAAACCGAAATTGGTGCTCCGGTAGAAGGTGAAGCCCTAGTGGTCAAGAGAAGTCTAAGTGCTCAAATAGTAGAAGACGATGCACAAAGGGAAAACATCTTTCATACCCGCTGCCATGTGAAAGAAAAGGTGTGTTTCATGATCATAGACGGTGGAAGTTGTACTAATGTTGCCAGTACCATCATGGTGGAGAAATTGGGATTGCAAACGTTGAAACATCCAAATCCCTACAAATTACAATGGTTAAATGAACGAGGAGAACTTAATGTCAACAAACAGGTGATGGTTCCTTTCTCTATTGGCAAGTACAAGGACGAGGTTATGTGCGATGTTGTTCCTATGCATGCTAGTCATTTACTCCTTGGAAGACCATGGCAATATGATAGGAGGACCATTCATGATTGTTTTACTAATCAGTATTCATTCAACCATGGAGGGAAGAAGATCATCCTAACACCTTTGACGCCTAAACAAGTCCAAGTTGATCAAATCAAGATGAAACAAAGTGTTGAGGCCATGAGGAAAGGAAAATCGAAGTTAAACCAGGAAGAAAACATTCCAAAAACAAGTGCTTATACCTCTAAGTGCTTGTCACAAAGATGCCTATTAACAATATGCAAAGTTGATGCTGATTTTTCTAACCTTAACCAAACAAAAGTTTCCTTTGATTTGCAGGATGAACCAAGCAACACAATCCATCAATTTGGTAAACTAAACGATGTGATCTTTCAAGAACCAAAAGGTGCAACTATTGAAGAGCAAAGAATGGTAACTCTTCATCCAAAGGACGTGACCCATCAAGAATCAAAAGACATGCCTATTGAAAACCAAAGGGAAATGATTTTTCATCCAAAGGGCGTGACTTATGAGGACATCACCATTCCAAGAGTCATCACCTTTCATGAATTAATGCAACTATCTATGGAAAGGGGCATGAATTTTGGAATACAAAAGGACATCAACATTCAAAGCCAAATGTCTTCAATAGACATGAACTTTGAATCTACATCTTTCAGGAAGTATTTCTTAACTTTAATTTTGTTTGATCACATTCATACTAATGAAAGTTTTATTTCTTTCCAGATCAAGAACTTACAAAGCATTCTTTCAAAAGATATGAATCTTTTTATAAAGGTACTTATCAAATGGAATGACTCAAGGAAAGGAAGATCTTTCGATTTGAGGACAAATCGATTAAAAGAAGGGGAGGATGATGTGATCCAATTCAGCATCATGATTATCATGGCTATTCCACCCTTACAAGGGAAGAAACTTTCTAACTTTACATACATATATGTTTATTTCATAATTATTTTCATACATATAATATCTATGGTTATTATAATAACTTAATCATTAATATATGAGATATAAGTTATTATATACTATAGTCCACATTATTATATAATACATTGTATAAGTTCATTTACTTAGTTTATTTCTTTATATTATGCATGTAGGCACATTCGGCCAATACTTGGGAGCTGCATTAGAGCTAAATGGAGCATGAAACAGCAAGGAAACTCACATAGGGATGCTTAAGAGATCATAAGGATTCATCGATGAAAAGTTGTTTTGAGGCTGCGAGCTCATAGCTGGATTGAGCTGAAGATTTGAGCTACAAGATGAACTCATTTCAGCTGGGGAGTTGCACCATCATCATCACCACTTAGGACACTTCAAATATGTCCTACATCAAAATTTGTGAAATCGTACCTTTTCGCAAATAGTTGCCATCTCAAGAGGTACCTTTTCACAAGGAGCTGCCCAAACGTTCATCATGTTACAAGTCATCTAAGGTCAGCTCACCACCAGCTCATTCACACCCGAAGTAGCTCAAACATGAAGGGTTACCTTTCTCAAACATTGTGACCTTTCATGAATGATGCTGCCCATGAAGATGCCTTTTCAACAAGGAACACATCGGTGAAGAGATCACGCCTATTGGATGCTTAAATCATCAAGAAACATGAGCTAGAGGCTCCATGCCTATTCGGCCACATCACATGCCATACACATGAGAGCCTTTTGGCGCCAAGCATGAAGAGACACACCACCATTCGGCCAAAGGGAGAAAATGGCGCCAAGATGAACCAACATACATATTCGGCCAAGGGAGATGTCTTCCCATCCTTAGCCGAATCATTAAGGCCTTTCATGAAGAGTTAGCCGAACCATCACAAGCCCAAAGGACTTATTCATTCATCTCAAGCATTATGTATTTTCCTAGAGACATGTATCTAGCCGAAACAACTTGTAATCATTCGGCCAAGCCCTCTCATTTCCTATAAATAGAGTGGCTTGCCATCATTTGTACTCATCTCATCTCTTATATAAAATATACTCTTGTGAGTTATTTCTCTTCAAAGTTCTTTGTGAACTTTATCGATTAAACAAGTGTAGTTCCTATACTTGTGGCGTCATTCCTTCCATTTTGATTCCAAAATTCCTAGATTGATATCTAGTGGGTTGAAGACACTATCACCACCCCTCAAGCAAGTTTGTGAAGACCGGGATTGTGCTTCATAGCATAGTTTCTTCTTTGGCGTGTTTGAGATACAACATCACCACCATTGCCATTTCATCATCAACATCATCCATCTCTTCCATCAATTCCGCAGCCATCTCTATCCTTTATTTATTTCATTTCATTCTTTATTTTCATTACTTATATTATTATCCCCTTTATTAAATTCCATTATTAATCATTATTTTCTTATCTTATTTTGCAGCCCAAACTTATAAATTCAAGGACATCAGTACTTGTCAATCCTAGATCGGGACACAATAAGGCTATCTACTCTCTTCTCACCAAAGTGTGTAGATTCGCCTTACATCAAAATGTTTTAGAGTCTTTTTTATTTAACAAAAAGGGGGAGAATGTAGTAAGGGAGAGTAATTTTTAATTTTCAAAATTGGTTTTTCAAAAATGTTTTTCAAAGAAAATCTTAAAATTACTTAAATGTTTTGTTATATCAAAAAGGGGGGAGATTGTTGAAAACATTTTAATGTTTCGATATAACAAATTATGACTTATTAAATTTTAAGATTTTATAATCATTTTTAAGTATATTCGATTAAATTATTCGAATATCAAAATATTACTCCAAGTTTTTTAAATATCAATTTCAATCCTTACTTAAGTGTAAAATTATGTTTTAATCTTAAAATATTTTTAAACAGATTTTACAAAGTATTTCGAACCTTAATCAAGCGAAAAATAATTTTTAAATAGAAGGGCTTCAAAGAAAAATAGATTGCCCAAAGGGTTCCGATACCCCCCTTAGAGGTATCGATAACCCCTTAAAGATACTGATACCCCTATGCAAGTTTTGGCTCCAAGAAAAACAGAATGCCCTATGGGTACCGATACCCCTAGTCATATAACGGTCAAAATATTTGAATTTTACACTACAGGTATCGATCCCCATTGAGGAGGTACCGATACCCCAGGCTCCCAACAGCCTTTTTCAAGAGAGTTTTCACACTACAATGGCTCTAACATCACCCAAATGATTCACAATGACTAAAATCAATCCAAGGTGTATTTAAACAAGTTTTGAAGCCATTGATCAACAAGAATTCATTGAGAAACAAGAGAGAAAGCATTAAACATCAAGTTTGTACATTTCAAGCCAATTTTCCTTCAATATTCATTTTGTTTTCAATAACACATATTGTGCTCATTTGTAATCATCTTTGAGTGTTCTTTTCTTGTTCTAGAATTGTGCAAACACATTTCCTTGTGAGGTTTTTATGTAAGTTTGTGAAATTTGTATTGTTCTCTTTGGGAGAGAGTGTTCTCTAGAATTTGGGGTATAATTCTTGAGGGATTTGTAAGGTTACTCTTTGTCCTCAAAAGAAAGACAAATAAGTGAATTTGTGGAAAATCCTTAGTGTGGATAGCTAAGGTAGTGGACGTAGACTTTGGTTGAGAAAGTTGAACCACTCTAAATCGTTGTGCAATTATTTTCCATTTTTGCAAAAGCTTCAACAAAAAATTTTATTGCCAATTCACCCCTTCTTGGTCGATTCGTCGATCGATTAACTCAATAGTGCTAACCCTTCCTTGACTACAACCGACTCCCGAATCTGACATATATTTGGTAAGATGCAAATTAGGTAAGAAATTGAGGTGTCCGATCAACCTATTTGCTTTTAAAATAAATTATCGGTGGCGGATCCAACACATTTCATTCAAGTCGAAGCCCAATTTCAGGCCCACCCAAAAGACAGTTCCGACAGCTTGGCGACTCCACTGGGGACAGGTAAGTGAGTCATGCTAAGGTAATTTCCAGTTGTCTTTTTAATGAAAAATGTAAGTTTAAATTGTAAGGTGACTTTTCGATCCTTTTTACTTACTTTTTATTATTTTTTTCAGATAAATAGTTGTACTGATGATTTATTTCAATGGTTTCAGTTTATCAAACTCATTTTCCACCTAAGGTTCTAAACCCAAGCTCTAAACCCGTTTTAAGTGGAGGTGAAAGCGACGTCTTAGTGAGAATTGTTTCTCTATGCGGGCCTAACAAGTAGCCTTCGGGATTCATATACCTTATGTCTTCGTGAGAATTTATTCTCTGTGCGGGCATAAGGGAATGTATCCTCTCGAGTTTAACTTAGTCCACATGAGCCTGTAATGGGTTTAGGACTAAGGGTCTGGCAAGCCCAAGGGGCACCAGTAAGGAAAACTCAGGAACCTTCTTTAGAACCTAAACCGGGAGATGATAGGGAATTAGATCTTACCCCAAAACCCTATTTCAAAACATAGGATGTTTTTACTCATGCAGTTTTTTTCATTTATTTTTTTTTACTTTTATCATTTATATTTTTTTATCTTACTAACTTTGTGCTTTCGTGTTTTATCTTTCTAGCATTTGCATCATAAAAAGAGACTATTGATCCATAAAAAGGTGTTAGTTATATAGAAATAATATGCATAAATGGACAAAGGGGTTGTAATGCAAGAGGTAACAAACGTCGAGGTACGACTATGGTCCGAAAAGACCCATAAAGAAAAAGAGAACATTCTTCAAGGAATTTATGTCTCAGAACTGGTTAACTACGCCTCTGTCAACCTAAAACATAATGATGTACAAGAGCTTCGGAACATCTGGAACAGTTGGAAGAGTGACTGGAAACAGAAGTTCAGCCAGCGGTATGGTGATATTATACTCTTGCTTTATGTCAAGACCGATAAGCCCCTAATCAGAGTATTGGTTTAATTCTGGAATTCAAGGTATAGTTGTTTCACCTTTAACCAGGAGGACATGGTGCCCACAATCGAGGAGTATACTACACTACTACATTGCGAGAGCATCAAATTGGAACGAGCCTATAACAAGCACATTGAAATTCAGCCTTTCAAGAATGAACTGGCAAAGGTTGCAGGGGTAGATGAAAAATGGGTAACTGACCAACTCCGACGCAAAGGTAGCGGAGAAGGAATTGAGTGGATCCATGTCAAGAAACTAATGATGAACCACCCCACTGAATGTAAGGCAATAGATCTCTTCGCACTAGGCTTGTATAGTTTGGTTATCTTCCCAAAGACTTTAGGGTGCATTAATACAGCTGTGATGGAACTATTTGAACAACTCTCAAGGTGAGTAAATCCAGCACTGGCAATCTTGGTTGAAACCTTCCACTCTCTCAACCACTACAGAAAGACTGGTGGAGGAAGGTTTATAAGGTGTGATCAGCTTCTCTAAGTCTGGATTCATAGTCATTTCTAGAAGATTAATGGGATTGCCTACCGTCGATTCAGCACCACTTATTCACCTTTGGGGGAGTTCATCACTCTGAAATTGCATGAAGGCGCCTCAAAAGAAAAATTAATGAAAGTCTTCACACATCTTCAGGACTAGGATATTGCCTAGAGAGCTCTTTGGTTGACCCACAGTGACATTCTCTTCCTATGTGGGGATTCAAACACTATGACCCTACTTCGACTATGGGGAGGAGTTGGATATTCTTCACTTTTGACCCTTCGACCGTATGGGGCACGCCAGTTTGTCCCAGTAATATACAGACTATCTGGATCATAATTTATTTACCATGCTGACAACTACAAGAAAATGATCAAGGAAGTAGTTGAGTCATGGAATAAGGTGTTCTGAATGGATGTCATGGCTGCCAAAGACATGCTTACTCCGTACTATTTAGAGTAGCGAAGGTTAAGGAAAAATGAAAACATCCCAGTGCCAGATTGTGATGACACCTAGACCTTGGAAGAACATCTCAAGCTTTTCCCTTCCTAACTGGAGATAGCTAGAGAAGAATTTGAAGATGTGAAGAATGAGCTGAAATAGAGGGTAAGGGAATTCAAAGCTGAACGGTACCAGTGGAAGTTAGATGCTGATACTCAGAAGGATCGGGCAGGCAAGTTGGAGAAAGAACAGAAGAAAGTCTGTTTTGAGTTCGAGGACTTGAGAAAGGGGTACTAGGAGCAAGTCCAAAATAACTCCAATCTAAATAGGACTTCTGAGTATTGGAAAAACGAAGCAAGTAGCCTGAAAAGAAAGTTCGAAGGGCATAATGAAAGAATAATTAAAGACTATTCAGAGACGTTTGATAGACAGAAAGCATCAGAACAAGATCCTGAGAATCCAGGTAGCTAACTTAGAGAAGTCTATTCAGAAACAACAAGAGTGGGATGGCAAAACAATAGTTGAGTTAGAAGCTATTGTGGATGGATTTAAAAAGCAAGCAAGCGAGCTTCAGATAGTGCCCTTTGATGGAGGTTTACAGTGGCATTTTTGTTGGGAGCAAGCTCAGCAAAGGGTAAAGGCTATAGATGCAGTCATCATTGATTTCCTGGAACAAGTACAGAAAGCAGCTCGTCATTTGCATGGCTTGGTCCGACAAGGCATCCAACCAGTTACAGATGAAGGAAGAAGACTTGTCAACCTACTAGAAGTTGTTCGGGGTCTAGAGGATTTAGTCCATATGTGCCTTTAGATTATTTTTGTCTCTTAAAAGACAAAACACTTTTGTTTAGATACAAATTATTTATAATAACAGACACATTTCTGGATCAATGCCTCTAAATTTCATACATCGTGCATCTCATACTTTGCATTATATATTTCATGTTTATTTTTATATTTTCCATGTTTTTACATTCATAACTAACAGAACATGTCTAACTAGAAGAAAGAACAAACTCCAAGTTTACCTCCACAAGCTCTAGACACGCATCATCCGCACAATACTCGAACGAAGAAAAGACAAATGAAGTTCAGAATCGCTCAAATCGAGGAGAACATGTTGAAGCTACATACAGAAATGGAAGATAAGATAGCCCAGAACAGTCAGAGTACCCTGAATTCCATAACGAAAAGCTAGGAGTCCTTGGTCGATCAAATCATGGCCAGGTTATCTAGTTTACAACAAGCAAGTGCACCAGGGGCAGGTTCGTCCGATGGGGTAACTATACCCCAACCCAACAGGTGGTTATCTCACCCGGAATCTTACCCGGACAGCAAGGGGACTCATCTGTAGCAAAAGGGAAAGACTCACCTATTACAAAGATACAAACTTCTTCAACCAACCCTGACAATCATCCGGATGATTATCATATCCCATATTTTGATGAGGAAGACAAAGCGAAGAAAATAGAAGAAAAGATTAAGCTGCTGGAAGACCAAATGAAAGTGGTCAAAGGGGACCACGACTACTATGGAGTAGATGTAATAGAGCTTAGTCTGGTCCCAGATTTGGTGTTTCCACCAAAGTTTAAAGTCTCCAAATTCAAGAAATTTAATGGAAATAATTGCCCCTCGACCCATATCACGATGTTCTATCAAAAAATGACGGGCTATGTGGTAAATGATCAACTCCTGATTCACTGCTTCCAGAAGAGCTTGTCCGGTTAAGCTATCCGGTGGTACAATCAGCTGAACCGATCTCATATCAAGACATGGAAAGACTTAGCCATGTCTTTCTTGGAGCAATACAAGCACATTAATAATATGAGACTAGACTGAGTTATGCTACAAAGCCTAGAGAAGGAGCATAACGAGAGTTTCCAACAGTACGCACAGAGATGGAGGGATTTGGCTGTTCAAGTTCATCCACCCTTGGATAAAAAGAAAACTAGGAAGCTTTTTGTACAGACCCTAAAGGCGCCTTACTTCAGGCACCTGGTCGCAATCACATCAGGAAGTTTTTCAGACATGGTTATGGCCGGAGACATGATCGAGTTGGCCATAAAACAAGGCAAAATTGAGGGAGGGGAGTCCAGCAAGAAACCTCCTATGAAGAAAAAATATAGAGAGATCAACAATGTCAGCACCTACAACGCCAACAAAAGTGTTATGATCTCTGGAAAAAAATAACTATAGCTATACCGTCAGGTACTCCTAAACAAAATCAAAGAGAACTAAGGAATGAAAGGGAAAGGGAGCATTTGATCATATTCATGACGTACAAAGAATTATACCAATAGATTTTTGACACTCACGTGGTGTCACCTTACCCTATGGAGCCGATGAAGCCCCCATATCCCAGATGGTATGATGAGAACGTCCACTACGAATACCATGGTGATGTACTGGGGCACACGATCAAAAATTGTCTCACATTCAAGAGGCTTGTACAATAAATGCCAAACAAGAATTGGATCCATTTTAACTCCGAAACACCAAACGTTGCAGAAAATCCCTTGCCTAATCATCAGGAGACTGGAATTAACGCAGTCACTACCAAGAAGGAAAAAAGAGTCAAAGCTAGTGTTTCGGAAGTAAAATCTCCTTTGGCTTGGATATGGAGCCAAATGGTGAAAGCATGGCTTCTTGCACCATATTCGAATACATCAAGGAATGAAGATGGTAACCACTATTGTTAGCACAACGAAGAAGGAAATGAGGTGCAAGATTACCCAGAATTCAAAGCGTTAGTCCAGCTCATGATGGACAGGAATGAGCTGGAGTTTTATGAAGAAGTTCAAGATTCTCCGGAAGTAGACATTTGCGCTACTAGAGAGTCATCAGAAATAAAATACGGCAGGGGTAGCCCTTTGATAATTACCCCTAAAATAAAAACAGCGATAATGACACAAGAAAAGGTGGTGATCACAGCACCCCGACCATTTGCTTACAAGGACAGCCGACAAGTGCTATGGAAGTATGAATGTCAAGTGATCATTTCAAGGGAAATCACAACAAAGTGGGGTAGAGACCACTTGAACCCTTCAAGGAAGATGTGATGACTATCAACTAGCCCGTAAATGAGGAATAAGCTAAAGAGTTCCTCAAATTCTTAAAGCACGACAAATATAGCATTGTAGAACAGCTCCACAACTTGTCGATATGCATTTCAATGTCGACACTATTGTTAAACTCGGAGGCACGCTGGGAGGCACTGTTGAAGGTCCTGAATCAAACGTTTATGCCATAAAACATACCAATCAGCAAGATTGATCGACTGGTAAACAATATTCAAGCTGATAATTTTATCTCATTTTCAGATGATGAGATTCCATCTGGAGGGAGAGGTCGATCAAAGGCATTATATATCACCACTCACTGAAAGGGGGACACTTTACAGAGTATTTTAATCGACAACGGGTCAGCCTTTAATGTAATGTCTTTAGTCACATTGAAGATGTTGCAAATGGATACCTCTCATATGAGAACCTGTCAGAGCATGGTCCGAGCATTTGATGGCACCAAAAGAGAGGTAATGGGCAAGATTAAGGTGTTGTTAACCATCGGACCTGTCACCTATAATATCGAGTTCTCAGTGATGGACATCATGCCTTCCTATAACTATCTTTTGGGAAGGACTTGGATTCATCAAGCTGGTGCAGTACCATCCACGCTGCATCAAAAAGTCAAATTTGTCATTGATAGGGCCCTAGTGATCATTAATGCCGAAGAGGATATCGTGGCAAGTGTGACCACAGATGCCCCGTACATCGAAGTAGACGAGGAGGCAGTAGAATATTCATTACAGTCCTTATAATTTGTGAATGCCACATTTGTGGCAGAAGAGATGAGGATTCCTAAACCCTCGCTTTCCAAGTGTACCAGAATGGAGATCATGCATACTTTGGGAATAGGTTCCAAGATCGAAAGAGGGTTTGGGAAGCTACTACAAGGAAGGATAAGTCTAGTCCTTCCTATATCAAAACTAGATCAGTTTGGGCTTGGTTTTTAGCCTAGTCACCAAGATCGAGGTTTATGTTGACAACATGATTGTCAAGGTAAAAACCAAAAATGAACATGTCGAGAATCTAAGAAAGCTCTTCCAGAGATTAAGAAAGTTAAGAAAGTTTCAGCTAAGACTGAACCCTAGTAAGTGCACCTTTGGGGTAACATCTGGGAAGCTGTTAGGCTTCGTGGTTAGCATGAAAGGCATCGAGGTTGATCGTGATAAAGTTAAGGCTATCCAGAACCTACCTCCTCCATGAACATAAAAGAAGTTTGAGGTTTTCTGGGAAGATTGAACTACATATCACGGTTCATATCTCAGTTAATCGACAAGTGTGACCCAATCTTTCGCCTTCTCCGAAAAACCAACCCTGGAGCTTGGGATAAAAACTGTCACGCTGCATTTGAGAAAGTAAAGGAGTATTTGTCTCACACTCCTATCCTGATGTCCCCTATCTTGGTCAAACCTCTGTTCTTGTATCTATCCATATTCGAGAATTCAATGGGGTGTGTCCTGGGTCAACATGATGAATCTGAAAGGAAGGAAATAGCCATCTACTACTTAACCAAGAAGTTCACCGATTGTGAGGTCAGATATCTTCCTATTAAAAAGGTTTGTTGTTCTTTAGTCTAGGCTACACGAAGACTCAGACAATACATGTTGTATCACACCACTTGGCTGATTTCCAAGTTAGATCCACTAAAATAAATGATGGGTATGTTTGCTCTCTCTGGAAGGTTATCCTGATGGCAAATGTTGTTGTCTGAATTTGACATCGAGTATGTGAGCCAGAAAACCATAAAGGGAAGTGTCATATCAGATTTCTTGGCAAGCAGAACTGATGAGAATTATGAGCCATTGGACTTTGATTTCCCAGATGAAGACTTGATGGCCATATCCTTAAAAGAAGCATGTACTTCTATAGACAGTTCCTGGAGAATACATTTCGATGGTGTATCAAATGCATTAGGACATGGCATTGGGGCTATACTGATACCCCCATAAGGGAATCACTACCCATTTACTATCAGGCAGAATTTTGATTGCACCAACAACATGGCAGAATATGAGGCTTGTGTTTTGGGGATTCGAGCTGCAATGGGGTAAAATATAAAGATCATGATAGTATATGGAGATTCAACCTTAGTAATATATCAGCTCCGTAGAGAATGGGAAACCAAGGATGTAAAGCTGGTGGAATACCAAAAACTAATATTGGATCTCCTTGAGGAATTCGATGAAATCACCTTCTACTATGTACCCAGAGAAGAAAATCAAATGGTTGATGCTTTAGCTACCTTAGCAGCCGCATTCAAGGCTAGCGATGAGTCTGAAATGATGTCAATTGACATGCAATCATATGAGTACCTGGCTCATTGTTACCAAATCGAGGAAGTGAAAGACATTAGGCCCTGGTACCACGATATTATGCAATACATCAAGAATCGATGTTATCCAGAGGAAGCCACCGAAACTGAAAAAAGAACTATTAGAAGGATGGAACCTGGATATGTCCTTGACGGGGAGGTCTTATACAAGAAGAGCCATGATCAAGCTTGTTAAGGTGCGTCGATGCAAAAGAGGCAAATATGATAGTGGAAGAAGTACATGATGGAGTTTGTGGAACTCATGCAAATGGACATATGATGTCAAGACAAATAATGAGATGAAGATATTTTTGGTCAACACTGGAAAGTGATTTCATCAACTATGCAAGAAGATGTCATAAATGTCAAATTTACGGAGATAAAATAAATGTTCCACCTCATCCACTTCATGAAATGACATCACCATGGCCTTTCTTTATGTGGGGCATGGATATTATCGGGAAAATACATCCAAAGGCTTCGAAAGGTCACCGGCTCATTCTCGTGGAAATTGATTATTTCATGAAATGGGTAGAGGCTGCATCATACGCCAGTGTCACTCAGTCCACTAGTTGCAAGTTTTTGAAGAAAGAGATCATATGTCGGTATAGTTTACCTGAAAAGATCATTACCGATAATGCTACAAACCTGAACAAAAAAATGATGGACGCTGCTTGTGAGAAATTCAACATAAAGCATCACAACTCTACTGCTTATAGATCAAAGATGAACAGAGTAGTAGAAGTAGTGAACAAAAAATCAAGAAGATAGTGGAGAAAAGGATTGAGACCTACAAGGATTGGCACGAGAAATTACCTTTTGCATTGTTTGCTTACCGAACCTCGGTGTTAACTTCGACTGGGGCAACTCCATTTTCATTAGCATATGGGATAGAAGCAATGCTGCCCATCGAGGTAGAAATTTTGTCACTTTGGGTCTTGTCAGAAGTCAAGATGGATGATGTAGAATGGGTGCAATCTCGATATGATCAACTGAACCTGATAGACGAAAAGAGATTGAAATCCATTCATCATGGTCAAATCTACCAGAAATGAATTATTCGAGCATATGACAAGAAGGTGCGTCCGAGAATATTCCGTGAAGGAGATCTTGTGCTTAAAATAATTTGGCCAATTCAAAAAGACTTAAGAGGAAAATGGATGCCAAATTGGGAGGGACATTACGTCGAAAAAATGCCTTCTCCGGAGGAGCACTTGTCCTGGCTGAAATGGACGGATCAGAATTGCCAAATCCTGTCAATTCGGATGCAGTCAAGAAATACTTCGCTTAGGATGAAAACCCGAGAGGGCGTCCTAATTCGAAGAAGAAAAAGAAAAATGTTTAGGGTAAAAACCCGAAAGGGTGCCCTAAATTAAAAAGAAAAAAGAAAAAGAAAAGAAAATAAGGACGGTGCAAGATGAAAACCCGCAAAGGGAGTTTTGAAACCAATTATGGATCCAAATTGAAAACTCGAAAGGACAATTTAGATATTGATTCAAAAAAGGTCTCTAATCCAGACAATGAAACATCCCGACATCCGAATCTTCTACAGACTTAACGAGTCGAAGAAAGGTTGCACTCTCCTAAACGTTGTCGCATCTTCAAAGATCCCTTAGCAAAGGTTGCGTTCAAGGTCACCTAACGGCTTATCAGTTCAAGAGTGCTCGCATTATTGAGATCTAAGACATCCATTCACACTTCATTATGTATTCATTTTTCAAAATGTTTGTCATGTATTGTTTGTTCTTTTTCCCTATATGAATAAAGACAATCATTTCTCTAAATCAATTCCTTTTAAGCATCATGGATTGAATTTAAACATAATGATTTATTCACTTCTGAAAAAGATAATTGCATATTACTGTAAAAATATTTTTGAAAAGTACAAGTAGTTGGAAGCCGATCAAGGCTCATGCACTACACTTGAGATGGTTGAGAAGCATTTCTCAAATCAATGACGAAAAATAAAATCTGCACATCATATTTAAACATTTTAAGAATTCAAGATCGGGAATCAGAACTTCAAGATTCCAGAATCAAGAATCAACAAGATAGGCAACCGGAGATCGAGATTCCTCTCCAGAGCCCAAAACAACATATTTGGCATATGCATTTTAGGCACACCTAAGAGCATGGCATCCATAGCATTGCATATATGCATAACTTTGCAGGTTCTAGCTAGAGTCAATTTCAACTTCATAGCAAAGGATATGGACTCGAAGCGACACAATTTACTCGAGATTGAATTTCAACTTCACAACGAAGGATGTCCAACTCAAAGCCAATTTGGTGAAACTTACTCATGATTGGATTTCAACTTCACGACGAAGGATATCCAACTCAAAACCAATTTGGAGAAACAATACTTGGATTTTAACTTCACAACGAAGGATATCTAACTCAAAGCTCAACTTCACAACGAATGAGTCATCCACGATTTCAACTTTACGACGAAGAATATCGTGCCCAACGAATCGACTTAATCTTACAACAAATAAGTCATCTGCAACAACAGGGGTTTATTCCCCAGCCAAGTACATCATAACTCAAAGGCGAGAAGAGTTATCTGTAAACAAACACTATCGAGTTTGATACCATTGAGCTCAAGGACGTATTCACCGTAAGGTAGCAGCAAGGAACTACTTTTCGGTCAAATTTTCACACCAAGGTCTTTAATTCCAAAAGAAAACCAAGGTCAAAATTGGCAACAACAAGCCATTTTCTAATTTTTCCTACGATTTCAACTTCACAACAAAGGATATCGTACCCAAAAGATTAACCCAACTTAACGATGAAGTAGTCATCTGTAACACATCAATACCGAAGTCTTCAGGTCAAGGATTAGCTTCACGACGAAGTGTCTTGGGCTAGAGAACAATCCAGGAACTACTTGCCAAAGATTTGAGTTCGGTTTCAACTTCGCGATGAAGGGTATCGTGCTTTGAATTTTCCAGTTCAACTAGACCTCACGACGAGAGAGTCATTTTGTGATTCAATTCAAATTGACAAACCAATCTTAACATCGGATTTCAACTCTATGATAGAGGACATTTGATATAGACGAAATTTGTGTCTTTTAAACTTTGCTCTATTTTCGTTACACGATAATGAACAAAGAGGGGCAGTTGAAGATACCTAATTCCGTCCATTTCTATTCGATTAATATTATTATTTTATATAATATATTTACTTTATTACAAATTATATTACATAACATATATATTTATTTTATTTTTACATTGTGTCAAGCCTAAACGTTTGGCCCATAATCATTACAAAAGCTGCCACTCAAATACAAACAAAATCCAACAACCCAAAAGCATTACACGCGACCCGGTTCAAGACCCAAACCGGCCCCAAAGGGATAACTCAACCCGAACTGGTAAGCTAGGGTTTCCAGAACCCTAGCCTTTTCTCTACAGCGCTGCAACCCCACTTTCGAAGAGCCCTCGCCCCAGCCGCTCGGTCAGCCGTCGCTCTTCTCGGCAACAAACACAACCTGGTGTTGTGGGACTCCAAGCAACCAACAAAGTAAACAAACAACAGTGGATGAGTCCCATTATGAGTCTCAAAATAGCATATTTTTCTATAAATAAACATGTAAAACCAACACACACAAAATGATACGAAAACACCGAAGGAATACGAGGCAAAATCTGTAAAGTTTCAATAAAAGGGTAAAGTTCTTACCTTTCTTAGTTTCTTCACTTGCATGTGCTTTGTTTCGTGCGTTTTTTTCCTATTTTTGACTCGAAAATCGATCGGCCAATGACCGGAAGGGAGGGCATTCAAACGATCTTTTTCAGATCTAGCCCTCCTGAGGCTTGTTTTTAAAAAACCCTTTTGAGTTTTAAAAAATAGAGAAGAAAAGGGTTCTAAAAAAAATTGAACGGCGGCCGGTGAGGTGACGGTGGTGGCTGGTTTCTGGGTTCATCAAGAACCCAGGCGCTTGTTCATCCTTTTGATGAGCAAGTTGAGAGAAAAATTTTGAAAGGAGGAGGCTTTGCATTTAAACAAGAAAAATGAGGGGCTTTGGAAATTTTTTAACTTTTATACTTGCCCATGGCTGACCCACGACCCGAGCGGATCAAATAAAAATGGGATAATCCCCATTTTAATCATTCATTTTTTAAATCACTTATTTTACCCCCAAAAATTAATTTTCTACCCCAATTGGCTTTTGAATTTTACCACATATTTTATTTGTTTTCAATTTAGTCCTTTTTTTATTTTTCACGTTTTTAAATTCACCTTTTTAGTATTTTATTCTATTATATATATATATATATTATCATTATTTTTTTATTTTATATATATATTTATTATTTTATTTTATTAATTTTTTATTATTATAACTATTATTATTATTATTATTATTCGTATTTGTTTTGTTTTTTTGTTTATTCTTATTTGTTTTATTTATTTCTTTTTTTTTAGTTTTTATTTTTTTATTTTCTCCTTATTATTATTATTATTATAGATTTTTTATTCATTTTATTTATTTTATTTATTTTTTATCTAACACCTTGTTTTGATCTTTTAAGGGTATTTTCGTAAATTCATTAAAGGTACGCAATTTGGATCGTTATTTTACCTTTTACTTTAACTTATCACTTTCTTAATTAATGACAACAGGAAATTAACTAGTACCGAAATGGCAGTTCAAGTGTGTTAACCCTTCCTTGACTGTAACCGACTCCCGAATCCAATATATCTTTGGTAAGATGTAGATCAGGTAAGAAATCGAGGTGTCCGATAAACCTATTTGTTTTTAAAATAAATGATCGGTGGCGGCTTCAACACATTTCATTCAAGTCAAAGCTCAATTTCGAGTCCACCCGAAAGACAGTTCCGACAGAGAAAAAGTGTCAAAAAATAAGCTTCAAGTCAATTATGTTTCATCTGATTATCAAGTGCAACAGCTTGAGAGAATAACATTCTTATATACCAATGAAATCGTTTAATGGGTTCTAGCCTTTTATAACAAACTAAGCTAGAAGGTCCCCTTTTTGTTAAGGGCTAACGGGCTACAAAAATGGCCATATAATCTGACTTTGATTATCTTTGGAATACATTTATGTCTTCCTTAATTTAAGAGGGATAATAATACGTAATTAATTTAGTGTCGAGTTTCTCTCTACGTATAAATAACCAATCATTCGTCAAACCCATAAAGCTAGAATTCTTAGAAAACTTTTAAGAAACCTCATGGAGTAAATTAAGTTGGGAGAACCATAATCGTCTTTACAATATTCGGTCTAGATTAATCGATTAATAAATTAAATACTTATGATTATAAATAAATTGCGAAATGGCACCAACTCTATCCATTAAGTATATATAATATTTACTTAACTTTTTAATGAAAAATATTTTACTTTAATTGTTGGTTTTATTTACCAACCATAAAATTATAACAAGTAAACATGTCAACTTATTTCGTTCAACTTGAAGATGCTACTGAAAAATAGTCATCGTTAATTATTTTTTTAACCAAAAATTCATTTTCTTTCACCTATTTTTCTATTATTGTTTTCTTTTCTTTTTTCCACTAACCACAATACATTTATTTTTATTTTATATAATTATTATTTACAAATATTGATTATAATTAAAACTCTATATAGTAAAGAAGATATCTACTTTTTATATCAATAAATATAAAGTTTAAAGATATATTGTAGATATTCTATTATTACACCTTTTTCTCTTTATTTCCATATTTCTTATTTCTTTGTCCGTTTGTTCATTTATCTGTTTTTCTTTATTTTATAGCAATAATAATTTAAGTATTTAATTTTATCGATTGATAAGATTAGAACATTTAACTCTTAAATTTAAGTTTATCAAAAAAAAATTGAATTTAGGGTAAATTACAATGTTTAGTACATAAACTATTATTTTTATTCCGTTTTGATACCTAAAATTTATTTTTTTCAAAATAATACATAACTTTTAGTTTAGGTTTCAATTTGATATCTCGCTGTTAAAAATTTAACAGAACTGCTGATGTGGTATTTTTAATTTTTTTAATGATGACGTGGTATTATCTTATGGTAACATGTCAATATCACTGTTAAGTTTTTAACGGTGAGGTACTAAACTTAAACTTAAACTAAATGTTATGTATAATTTTTAAAAAATGAAGTTTTAAGTAATAAAACAAAACAAAAGTGATAATTCAAGTACTCTTATTTACTTGTTCATAATGCATCAAACTTTACATCGTCATTGTATTAGGGTAAACTATGTATTTAGTCACTCATCTATTATTGTAGTTCCATTTTGGTCATCCAATTATTTTTTCAAAACATACATAACGTTACGTTCTAGTTCCGTTTTGTTCACCCACCGATAAAAATCAATGATGATGTTGACATGTCATGATAAGGTAATGTCACCTCATTATTGAAAAATAAAAAATTATCACGTTAGTAGTTCTGTTTATTTTTTAAAAACAAGTGATTAAAGCGAAACCAAAATGCAACGTTATATTTTATTTTGGAAAAAATAATTGAATGACCAAAATAGAATCACGATAATAAATAGGTGACTAAATATGTAGTTCACCATTGTATTAAATTATAAACTTATATAATTAAAACCTTTTTCTTAGTATTTTCCCCTTGCCTTTTATTGGTTAAAAGAATGCCAAAGATACGCTAAATATAAACTTATATTTTGTTTCCTTTTCTTCCTTTCCTTCAATTTAAGAGCTTTTCTTGATTTTATCTTCGACACGATGCCATGCATAGCTTTAGCGTTTGATCGAAGAACAGAACACATGGAACCGAGTTCGAATTTTCGAAAGACTATTCGAATTATATACAGTGATCCTTACGCTACAGATTCATCCAGTGACGAAGAAAAGCAAGAGCTGAAAAAAACCAAGAATCAAACTCTGGGATTCAGGCGATTTGTCAAGGAGATTACTTGTTGTGCGGTTCCCTTTCGTTGGCCGAGAAACGATGGCGAAAGACTTCGAAAACCTTGCACCATGCCGAAGGGTGTTCGACGAAGGCCTTGGGGCAAATTTGCTGCAGAAATTAGAGATCCTTTCACCAAGAAACGTATATGGCTCGGTACTTTCGACACTAAAGAGAAAGCTGCCGCTGCTATTCGGGCCAAGCGACGGGAGTTCGAGATGATGAAGGCGGCCATGTATAATAAGAATTCATCGGTAGTTGCATGGTCTCTTTTGTCAACGCTCGATGTTTCGGTCGATGCCATTGAAGTGGAAGACAACAATGAAGAGAAAACAAGGTACGTAGTGAAGAAAGTTGTGAGGAAATACAAATTTGTTCAAGAATGCAAAACTAGTGTCGACAAAGAGGTATCTGTTAAAGATTTATGGAAGGATGAGGCATCAGTTATGGTGTTGTGGGAACCTCCACCGGCTTCGGAATCATGGGATGCTCTCTTCGGACGGTGTGATCTCGAGAATCTTATGTCGAATGTTCATGAGCATCTTTTGTCGAACGTCAATGGCGTCGACCACCGCCCGGAGAATACTAAGTTGATTGAGTTGCCTGACATGAACATAGATAATGAGAATATTGCTTGGGTTGATGAAACAATGACATGAGAAGTGAAGTAAACTTTGCACATAAGAGGAATTAGCCTAAGTTGTTGGTTCTCGGATAGCTTGTTGCTAGCATCATTGCATTTAATATTTTTCACCGGTATTTGATTTATTGATAGAGTAATTCAGATCAGGTACAGCAAAGGCTAGGACGACTCTATCAACCCAGTTTACTCTTTTCATAAATATCAAGATTCGAACTTTAGACATTACTTAAGAAGTTTAGAGTGTCATCCCATAAGACAAATCGGTTGTTGGTATAAAATTCTCAATACATATTATCATTGCGCTTGAATTTAGATTTCTGCAATATCTAAGTATAATATGATTTCTTTTACTTCCAAGTTGAAAGTGAAATCTATGTTCCAATTACTTTGACAAATTAATTAATCAGATTATATGATACTTATAGTATGGATAGAAGAAAATATTTTATGTTAACTAGGAGAGAATCATAAAATTTAGAGATATAATTATCG
Organism: Hibiscus syriacus; assembly: GCF_006381635.1. NCBI lineage: Eukaryota > Viridiplantae > Streptophyta > Magnoliopsida > Malvales > Malvaceae > Hibiscus > Hibiscus syriacus. The sequence goes on from NW_024062674.1 coordinate 785,350, forward strand.
AGATTATGCCTTCTAAGAAATCATCCCATGAACTCGAAGTTGACGGAGGTTCTCATAACACAATGACAGATACCTCTTTGTGGGAGAGGGTTAAACCGAGACGAATGTGTTTGGGTTTGGGAGCTGATGAGGTAATAGATGCAGGGAGCGAAGGAATACAGTGGTGGTGGTGGTGGTGGTGGAGGAAGAAAGGTAAATTCGATATAAAATCATTGTTTAAGAATTTATTTTGTTAACATTGTCACGTCGTCAATTTAATGGTGATGACGGTGGAGAGATCATTTTGATATAAATCGATAACTAAATTATTTTTGAAACTTCAGTAGTGAAAATGAAAACTTACTCAAACATTAGTAATTATTTGAATAGTTTACCTTTTTATTTTTACACCTTAATAAACAGAAAATAAAATTGTAATACCCTAATTTTACTTAGACAATTCAAATCGGGTTAAAGGCGAACGAAGATCAGTTTAAAGTTGTCTGTGTGTATCAATTTGAAGTTTTCTGTTTTTCTAGGTTTTATGAGAACAAAAAATACATAAATTTCAACATTTTCCAATTAACTAGAAAATATTATTAAAAATATGTATTTGAAAAGTCAATTAATAATTAGATTATTTAATGTAATTGCTTTTTTTAATTAACAGATACTTAATCTATTAGTTGATTAATTTAGATCGAGTTTTGTATAAATTTATTATGATTTGCTCCATTCCCAATTGGTACATTTTAACACTCAAGAGTTCAAGACGTCTTAAATATATTTGTTGCTTTTTCTGTGTAGTTGTATTGTACATCAACTAATATGCAGTTAAAAAAATATCGTTATTGGAAATTTAAATGTGTCAAGTCTGATAAAAGAGCTCAAGTTTTATCTTTTTCTCTAAACATGCAAAACCCTAACCTTATTGTAGGGAGTGCGCTAAACTTTGCAACCCCTCTTCCACCGCCGACAGAACCCCCGGATATCGATCATGTGAAACCTATGAGAGAAGACGTTTCGATAGAGGTCCGTGCAACCCTGGAGAGACCAGGTTCTCCATTTAAAAACGGTCGAGTTCTTAAAAAAGTAAGGAACGAGGATGAGGTCTCTAACGACAGCACAACCATGAACGAAGATGATTGCAGAATGTCTGACGATACGAAAGCATCCCTGCAGATAACATTGAAGGAGCCGTTAATAAAGGTATACCTACAGGAGGCATGTGATCGTTTGGGTACAGATACCAAAATACCATATCGATATTACTCAAAGGCATTCTTCAGACATATAGTTGCGATCATCGGAAAGGTGATCAAGATTGATTACAATACACTTGCCCGCGAATGAGGAAAATTTGCTTGATTAGCAGTAATGGTTAATCTGAATAAACCGCAAATCCCAAGTATCTGAATTGATGGAACGCTGCAACACCTTGAGTACGAAGGACTTCAACAGACTCTTGCAAGTGTGGAATTTATGGACATGCAACGGAAGGATGTGGGGCTTCCACATCTTCAGACATTATTGAAGAAACTAGGCAAACGAAAAATCAAGGAGATAAAGACAAGAATGAAGATATAGAATCAACCTTCGGTCCTTGGATGGTGGCAACGAACAAGAAACGTACCTCACGTCCGGCAGGAACAATCCCCAGCAAAAGTCCAAGGCCAGAAGATAATCGAATGGGCTCTAGGTACCAAGCATTGGAAGTAATCGAGGAAGGAAAGAATTCAAATGAGACAACAACAATGGAAAATGAGTTACCATCAAACTCTACAGGTCCTGCGCATGCAAAGGATAAAGGAGGTAACATCAAGCAAGACAAATAAAGATAATCAAATGCCCATACAAAATATAGAACCAAATGCCCATACAAAATATAGAACCTAAAGGAAATAAAGTTCGGGACCAAACTAAAGCTAATGAATAAGCAAACACCAAATCGGATCTACCTGTTGTTATGGTGAAAGATAGCAACAAAGAACCCCAAATCTCATCACAAAGCAACAACTCTGAAAAAGGCCAGCATTTGGCAGTGACCATTGGAGAAGAAAGAAGGGGAACAGAACGTGGTAGGTTCATGCAGAGGAATATGAACCAAGGGGACAAACCGAAACCAGGTAACTTCATGGCACGCAAAGAACTGAAGGTCAAACAAGCGAAGGATTTCCGTCCACCTCAATCCATTGATCCAAGGGCGAATAACATTGCGAATCTCAAAGATCAGGGAGAACGGTTGACACCTAACTTAGGTGTTGGAAATAATGTGCTAAATCAAAACGAATAAAGTTTAGAAACGGGGAGCATTGCCAACATTTCAAACCAGGAAGGCTTGGTCGATGTTAGGATACAAGAGGTCGAGATGATCCCGTTGAGCCAATAAAGGTGTTACAACAAATATCAATGACGTTTATAATGATCAAGTTTTTATTTTGGAATTGTCAAGGGGCTTCTAGCCCCACTTTTCGGAGACACTTTAGAGAATTGTGTAAAATTCACAAACCAAAGATGGTGACTCTTCTTGAAACAAGAACTAGTGGAGAGAAAGTCGACAAGGTAATATCGAAACTGGGTTTTCCAAATTCATTTCGAGTTGAAGCAGTCCGATTTAGAAGAGGAATTTGGATATTATGGAAGGAATCCATGCAAGTTAATATCTTAAATATCTCGTCTCAATTCATACATGGTCGAGCTCGAGGGGAAGGCTTGGCTACTTGGTTATTCTTCACAGTTGTTTACACAAGTCCTCATGCGACCATACGCAAAGAAGTTTGAGGGATGCTTTGAAGTCTTAATATTATGATATATCATATTGTAATTAGTTAGTTGTTAGTTAGTCTATAGTTAGTGTCTTAATCTGTTGTAATTAGGTTAGTTAGTTAATCTTATAACTGTTATAGTTGTGTATAAATAAGCTATGTAATCTTCTTTGTATGCAAGTAAGAAAGCATTCTTCATTCCCAGTTTTCTTGATTGTTATATGGTATCAGTAGTTTGTTTCTTTCTTTTCACGCTTCATCATAGTTAAATCATTGAATGATAGTTTTGACAATGGGGCAAATCCCTATTATTTGCATCAATATGACAATCCTAGTATGATATTAGTGAGCCAACTGCTTTCCAATGATAATTTTCATAGCTGAAAAAGATCGATGATGCTTGCCTTATCCTCCAAGAACAAACTTGGTTTCATTAATGGTTCCATTCAAGCTCCCGACTCATCCATGGTAAACCAGTTCAATGCTTGGACAAGAGCCAACAATTTGGTCAATTCTTGGCTTCTCAATTCAGTCTCCAAAGACATTGCTGCAAGTTTATTGTATCATACGACTGCTGTTGAAATGTGGAAAGACTTGGTTGATCGTTTCCAGCAGTCGAATGAACCATAATTGTTTCACTTAAAGAAGCGATTGTGTGAGCTCGTGCAAAATAAAATGTCAGTAAGCAATTACTATACTCAGTTGAAAAATGTTTGGGATGAACTTTTTTCAATTCGACGGTTATGTAGTTGTCTCTAGTGTAATTGTGGAGGAGTACAGCGCATGCTTGTTAAACAATAGTAAGAACAAGTCATCCAGTTTTTAATGGGGTTGAATGAGTCTTATGCTCATATCAGGGGGCAGATTCTTTTAATGGATCCCCTTCCTCCCATTTCAAAAGTTTTTTCTTTGGTTGTTCAAGAAGAGAATCAAATAAATATGCAATCTCTTCATCCTATTTCTGAGCCAACCTTTGTTGTCAAGGCTCATTCTGGCACTAACACTCACAAGAACATACCTTTATGTAGTCATTGTAACATTCTTGGTCATACAAAGGAAAGGTGTTATAAATTGATTGGCTATCCACCTGGTTATAATTCCAAGAATTGGTATTCTTCAAATTCTTTTCTTGGCAAAGGTTCTCAAGTAATTCACACTAATTATGTGGTTTCTCAGCAAGGCTCTTCTACTGTCACTGAAGCCTTTACTCCTGAGCAATGTCAGCAATTGATTGTCATGCTTACTTCTCAATTACAAATTGCATCGTCTTTGGATATTCCTACCACTTCAATTAATATTTCCATCCAAGGTAAAATCATGTCACACATAAATGGTTCATGTGTTAGAATGTTTAATTACTGGATTTTAGATTCTGGGGCTTCAAGACATATATGCTATTCAAGAACTCTCTTTGAATCATTATTTCCTATAACAAGTTGTTCAGTCACCTTACCTAATGGATCCATCATTCCAGTTAGCTTTGCAGGCACAGTTTGGTTTTCATCTGATCTTGTTTTACATGATGTGATGTTTGTTCCAGATTTTCGATTTTGCTTTCAGTCAGTGCATTGTTGAAATCTTCTGATCTTAGTGTGTTGTTTTACAAAATGGATTGTTTAATTCAGGACCTTCATCAAGTGATTGGGAAAGGTGAGCTGGTTCAAGGACTTTAATTATTGCAGATGTCTTCATTCAAAACCAATATTTCATGTAATAGTGTTTCTAGTGCTTTGTCTAGTGATTGGCATAATAGATTGGGTCATCCAGTCTTCATGTTATGCATCTTCTTAAAGATGTTTTGTCTTTAAAGAATGTAAAAATGAGAGATTCTTGTCAAATTTTCCTATTGGTCGAGCAACAAAGATTGTCATTTCCAGTTTCTTGTTCTCATACCACACGGTTGTTTGAATTAGTCCACTGTGACATATGGGGACCTTACAAGCACAAAACATATTCTGGTCAGGCTTCATTTCTCACTTTGGTTGATGATTTTTTTAGATCTACCTGGGTTTATTTGCTGCAGCATAAGTCTGATGTCAGCACAATCATACATGTATTTATATCCATGATAAAGAAACAATTTGATCTTGATATAAAGTCTTTCAGGTCTGATAATGCTCCTGAATTAAATTTTACTGAGTTGTTTGCTAATTTGGGTATAATTCATCAGTTCTCATATGTGGAAACACCTCAACAAAACTCTGTAGTTGAAAGGAAACATCAACACTTAGTGGATGTTGCTCGTGCTTTGTATTTCCAATCAAAGGTGCCAATCAAGTTTTGGGGTGATTGTTTACTCACTGCAACATACCTAATTAATAGACTTTCATCACCTGTATTGAACAATAAATATCCTTATGAAGTCTTATATGGTCACTTACCAGATTATAGTAGGTTACGAGCTTTTGGTTGTCTTTGTTTTGTTTCCACATTGAAGTCTCAACAAGATAAGTTCTCAACTCTAGCTTTTCCTGTTGTTTTTCTTGGATATTCTCCAGGTGTGAAGGGGTATTGCGTATATATGTTACAAAGCCAGAAGATTATTATTTCTCGAAACATGGTATTTCATGAAGGATTATTTCCCTTTCAAAATATAAGTTTCTCTTACCATTCTGTTGACATTTTTCCAAGACTTTTTCTTACCAAGAGTTGTACATGACATGGTTGATGCTTCACATGTACATAAGATTGAACAGGCTTCTCTTACTGGACCTACTACTGACTCGAATGATAGTGTTTCTCATGGACCTGCTGACGCGCATAATGATGATTTTTCAGAACCTATTGCCTCGAATGATGATGCTTCCCTACATATTGATCATGTTTCAGTACCACTTTGACGTTCTTCTCACACTATTCAGAAGTCATCCTATCTTCAACAATATTATTGTAACAATGCCTCCTCTAAATGGTTATATCCTATCAAAAATTTTGTCTCTTCTTCGAAATTTCAACTGAGTATGGAGCTTTTGTTGACAATATCTCAACTGTTGTTGAGCCATCTTTTTATCATCAAGCTGTCAAGTCTCCAACTTGGAGAAATGCTATGGATGATGAACTTCGAGCTATGGAGAATCTTGAAACATGGACCATTGTTCCTTTACCTGATGGAAAGAAACATGTTAATTGTAAATTGGTTTATCGGGTGAAGTATAATGCTGATGGCTCGGTTGATCGTTGTAAAGCCAGGTTGGTTGCTAAGGGTTTTCAACAAGTTGAGGGAATTGACTACATGGACACATTCTCACCTGTTGCAAAGATGACTTCATTTCGAGCCCTGTTTTCTCTTGAAGCAACATGTAACTGGAATTTGTTGCAACTGGATGTAAATAATGCTTTTTTAAATGGCATATTAGATGAGGAGGTTTACATGAAATTATCTCTTGGATATAAGTCTGAGCTTAAAGGATCTAATATGGTCTGAAGGCTTCACAAATCCATTTATGGTCTGAAACAAGCATCGAGGAAATGGTTTACTGCATTTTCTAGTGTTGTTCTTTAACTTTGTTTTAACAGTCTCCATTTAAACACTCTTTGTTCACAAGAGTATGTGAAAATGGATTTATTACTTTCTCGTATATGTAGATGACATTGTTTTGGCTGGGGAAGACCTACAAGCTCTTCATGAAATTCAAAGTCTTTTACAAAAGCACTTCAACTAAAGGAGTTGGGACCTTTGCGTTATTTTCTTGGCTTTGAAATAGCTAGGAATAGCTCTGGTATTGTTCCATCCCAGAGGAAATAATCGTTGGAGGATACAAGTTGTTTGGGTGCTAAACCAGTCGAATCACCTATGTTCATTTCATCGAAGTTGAGTGTAAATGAAGGAGAGTTACTTTCTGATTCTTAGGAGTATCGACAGTTGATATATCGCTTGTTGTACTTGACTAATACTAGGCCAGACATTGTTCATATTGTGCATTTGTTAAGCCAGTTTGTTTCCTCTCCTCGTCTGCCTCACATGACTACCTTGAAGCATCTTTTGGCCTACATCAAAAGCTCTCCTAGTCTTGGTTATTTTTTTAGTTCAGTCTACTAATCATTTGAGTATATTGTTGATTCAAATTATAGTTCTTGTCCTGATACATGATGTTCCATGACAGGCTTTTGAGTTTTCTTTGGTAATAGCTTGGTGTCTTGGAATTCGAAGAAACATGTTGTTGTTAGCCGATCTTCTTGCGAGGCTGAATATCGAGCTATGCCTATGGCTACTTGTGAATTGGTTTGGCTTGTTTCTTTGCTCTCTTATGTCATGTGGTTATTGATTATGCAAGATTGTATTGTGATAACCAGACTACAATTAACCTTGCAACTAATCAAGTGTTTCATAAGAGGAAAAAGCATATTGAGGTTGATTGTCATTTTGTAAGGGACAAGGTGAAAGCTAGTTTTTTGAAGTTGTTTCATGTTCGTTCCTTAGATTAGTTGGCTGACATCTTCACAAAGACTCTTCGGCCTCCCATACATTGTGGTTTTATTGCCAAGTTGGGTCTTCTTAACATACATGACCTTCCAGCTTGAGGGGAGGGTATTAGGATATATCAGATTGTAATTAGTTAGTTGTTAGTTAGTCTATAGTTAGCTGTTAGTTAGCTGTTTTAATATGTTGTAATTCGGATAGTTAGTTAATCTTATAACTGCTATAGCTATATATAACAAACTATGTAATCTTCTTTGTATGCAAGTAAGAAAGTATTCTTCATTTCCAGTTTTCTTGATTGCTATACTTAACCCTTGAAACAATGAAGCATGGTTACTGGGGGTGACTTCAATGCCACTCTGCGATATGAGGAACGTAAAGGTGGATCAAGCAGAGGGATTGGAGCCAGCAAGCTATTCCAAGAGAGGAGGTCTATGGAAACGTCCGGACCGATGCCTGTTTAATGAAGGTTTGGCTAGGAAGTCCCTTTTGTCTTTAGTCGCACATCTGGATCGCATAGGCTCGGACCATTTCCCCATTTTGTTCTACGAACCTGCGTTGGAAAACAATAAATCGGAAAGACCATTTCGCTTCCTCGCAGCCTGGCAAGAGCATCCAACGTTCCCGGATCTTGTGAAAGAATCTTGGGATGACAATCAAGACATCCTAACCAATATAGAGAAATTCAAGGGAAAAGTTATTAACTAGAACAGTACAATTTTTGGACATATTGGGAAACGAAAGAAGATGTTATTGGCTCAGATTCGAGGTATAGATAAAGCACTTCAACGAGCACACTCAGATCGACTAATACAGCTGGAGTCTGAACTGCGGTTAGAGCTGGATAAAGTCCTAGAAAAAGAGGAGAGTCTATGGCTACAAAAATCAGGACAATAATGAGTTCTGCATGGGGACAAAAATACGAAATTCTTCCACGTTTGCACCATGCAACTAAGGCGTGCAATTTATATCCAGGCCTTTTAAACAAACGATGGAAACTGGTGCTCAAACCAAGAACAACTTCGAGCAATGGTTGTGGAATTCTACAAGGGGTTATTTACTAGCTCCGAGGTAGACGACTCCAGCTATAGAATTCGAGGATGTTTTCCTCCCATACCAGCAGCTTCACTAGAGGAGATCAACGGTACGGTGTCCAATGAGGAAATCAAACAAGTCGTTTTCGAGATGGGACCATTGAAAGCACCAGGAGCGGATGGCTTCCATGCACTATTTTATCAACAAAACTGGACGATAGTGAGGAGCAGCATAAGCAGGTGTGTGAAAGAAATATTTGCGGGGGAGACTTTGACTATACTCTAAAGCACACACTAGTGGTGCTCATACCAAAAGTTCGTAGCCCGAATTTAATCACCCAGTTTAGACCAATTAGCCTATGTCCAGTTCTATACAAAATTGTGACTAAGTTCATCGTCAATTGCCTGAAACCATTCCTCCCTACCTGGGTGTCTTAAAACCAAACTAGTTTTGCTCCAGGACACTCGATAACAGAAAACATCATTGTAGCACAAGAAATCATGCATTCGATGAGATTAAAGAAAGAAAACAAAGGAGTAATGGCCATCAAAATTGATCTGGAAAAGGCATATGATCGCCTAGAGTGGTCCTTCAACGATACACTTAAGACATTAGACTACCAGATAATATTGAAGATTGATCATGCGAAGTGCCTCGTCGGTTTCGACACAGATATTATGGAATGGGAATGCATCAGAAACTTTTCAGCCTACTAGGGGCATCGGACTAGGCGATCCCTTATATCCGTAAATATTTGTCCTATGTATGGAACGGTTGGCACATGCAATCCAAAAGAGTGTCGAAGAACAAACCTGGAAACCTGTCCGCCTAGTCAGAAAAGGACCTGAAATCTCGCACTTCTTTTTTGCAGATGATATGATGCTCTTCGCGGAAGCAACGATGGACCAAATTAAAATCATGGAAGACATCCTCAAAGAATTTTGCCTTGCGTCTGGACAAAAGGTAAGCCTTGCAAAAACAAATATCATGTTTTCAAAAAACGCGGACAGCCAATGACGAGCATAAATCAGCACATCATGCGGCTTTACAGAGGTCGGAAATTTAGGGAAGTACCTCGGAGTACCCCTGCTCCATGGGAGAATCACTAAGGCAACTTATCAATACATTACTCAAAGAGTACTTGATAAACTAAGTGGATGGGGGGCGAAGAGTCTGTCTTTGGCGGGTCGAGCTCGCAAAAGCTGTATTGTCAACTATCCCCTACTATTCAATGCAAACAAGTGCACTCCCAAAAGGAACGTGTTTAGAAATCGAAAAAATAATCAGGAATTTTATATGTGGAAAATCAGAGACAAAGCATGGAGTGAGTTTAGCCAACTGGAATGAAGTATGCACCCCGATCTCGAATGGTGGTTTAGGCTTCAAACGTTTAGAAAAACAAAACGACTCATTCCTCATGAAAATTGCATTTAATCTAGTGCTGCACCCGAATCAATTGTGGGCGCAAGTGCTGCGCACCAAATACAAATGGGACGGGCAAGTACCTGAAGAAATCAAAAGGCCGCACTGCTCGCGGCTATGGAGAGGGGTGAGCTTAGTATGGAAAGATGTCCAATCCAACCTAGTAGGGACAGTAGGGGATAGTACTTCGGTCAACTTTTGGAGAGACCCGTGGTTGAGTGACATTGGGCCATTAAGGAACCATGTCTTGAACTCTAACATAGTATCAAACCTCCCCCAAATAACAGTAGCAGAGATGATAGACGAGCAAGGTAAATGGAGATGGCCATTAATATCTCATCTAGTACCCCAAGTGGTGGTTCAACGGTTAATGGCCATGATGACACCAACTCAGGTGCCCACAGCAGATTGTCCCGGCTGGAAATGGAACCCGAATAGAGAGTTTAGCGTTCGCTCAGCATACGAGACTCTGATAGGATACGAACCAGGATCGGCAAACAAACTTTGGCAAACCGTAGCTAAGAATTGAGGATTGCAAAGAGTCAAATTTTTTTGTGGCTTGTTGCAGGTGAAAAATTACTCACAAATAAAGAACGTGTAAGGAGACATATGGGCTCAAGTTCGGCCTGTGGAGTCTGCGGTACACAAGAAGAAACCCACCTACTCCGAACATGCCCACCAGCATTGGCAATTTGGAAAAAACTCATACGACATGAGAAGCTTAATGAATTCCTTTCAATGAACAACAAAGATTGGTTGTTAATTAATCTCGAGAAACCACACTACTTTGCGACATAATCTAATGACTGGGGATTTGCTTTCCGGGTAAATTATATGGTCTATGTGGAACCAAAGAATCCATCGAGGCAACCCAGGGAAAATAAATGGTAACCACCACTGAATGGATTGATGAAGATTAATACGAACAGTACAAGAAATCCAAGAGATGGGCATGCAACATGTGGAGGAATAATCATGAATAATAATGGAGAATGGTTACTAGGGTTTGCTAGAGGAGTAGGTATTTGTTCAGTGGTCGAAGCTGAGGTTTGCGGAGCATTCGAAGGATCAACACATGCGTGAAACATAGGAGCAAGACAGATAATACTGGAGACAGTGCAGAAGCTTTTCGACTTCTAGCAAAAAAAGGACAAGGGGCAGAGTCGCCGATCATCCTCCAACACATACGTGAACTGGTAGGTAGAAGCTGGAGTGTTTTATTCTCGCAGATCCGACGGGAAGCAAATGGAGTAGCTGATATAATGTCCAGGAGAGTTACAATGGATCAATTCACAGGGAAAGTATACCGAGAACCTCTAGGGGATACTATCTCGAAATTACAGGAAGATGGCCCAGGCTTTAGAAATTGATCATCTAATTAGTTAGGAATAGCTCTTAGTTTACCAAAAAAAAAATGCTTAAATATACAAAAAGTGTCCACGGCCCGTTTTTCCAGTTTAGTACCTAATGTTTTTTCATTCTAGTTTGGTACCTAACATTTCATTTCGTTACTCAAAATGGGTCACACCGTAACGGACCATTAGTTTTCTCCGTTAAGTGACATGTGTCACAATTTGGTAATTTTAAAAAATTATTTTTAAAAATAAATATTAAAAATATTATTATATTTATAAAAAAATCCTTATTTCTTTTAAATTACAAAAAAGCTCAAATCCTAACACTGAAGCTTACCCACGGCGGCGGACGGCGAGAACGACGACTACGACGTGACCGACCGGTTGGGTTTTGAGCGGACGGCGACGAGGAAGCTAAATATGGTGGCGGTGAGGCAAATGGAGGTCTGAGGCTGCCGGAATCATCCAAAATCCGAGGCTTCAGGGTGGGTTTCCAGCAAAACTTCAAGGGCTCGATTCCGACGAACGACGGCATATATGCACGAATTGCTTGGGGAGTTTTGAGATGACGGCGACGAGGAAGCTAACTATGGTTGCAGCGAGGCGAATGGAGGTCTGAGGTGGCCGGAATCATCCAAAATATGAGGCGTCGGGGTGGGTTTTTGGTGAAATTTCAAGGCTTGATTTTGGCGAACGACGACGGCTATCCACGAATTGTTTTGGGGGCTTTGATCATGGCGCTGAGGCGCTTCGATTGGGCTGGGAGGTGACAGGCACGGATGAGCGACGGCGGTAGTCGGTATGGGTTTAGGGGTTGAAATGAAGGTTTTTAAATTTTTGGAGTTATTTCAAAATTAATGTGTTTTCTTTTTAAAAAATATATAATTTAAAATTTTTAGAAATTAGATGTATCTGAAAGACGATTCATACATAAGAAGATACTCTAATCAAAAGTATTTGATTCTAATCCAAAAATTCATTGTAAGTCAACTTACGATTTAATATGGGACGTCCTCAATATATATTTACAATTTAATGTCACTTTAAGTATTTAATGTCCTCAATAAATATCAATTGACTTACGATGAATTTTTAGATTAAAATCATATACTTTTGATTAGAGTGCCTTTTTACGTATAAATCGTCTTTCAGTTACATATAATTTTTAAAAAAAATTCAAAATTGAAAATTATATATTTTTAAAAAAAGAAAACACATTAATTTTGAAATAACCCCAAAACTTTGAAAACCTTCATTTCAACCCCTAAGCCCACATCGATCATCGTCGTCGCTCGTCTGTGCTTGTCACCGCCCATCCCAATCGAAACGCCTCGTCGCCATGATCAAAGCCCCTAAAACAATTCGTGGATAGCCATCGTCGTTCGCCAGAATCGAGCCCTTGAAGTTTCGCCGAAAACCCACCCCAAGGTCTCGGATTTTGGACGATTTCGGCCGCCTAGGACCTCCGTTCACCTCACTGCCACCATATTTAGCTTCCTCCTCGTCGTCCGCTCAAAACCCAACTTGTGGGTCACGTCGTAGTTGCCGTTCTTGCCGTGGGTAAGCTTCGGTGTTAGGATTTGGGCTTTTTGTAATTTAAAAGAAATAAGGGTTTTTTTATAAATATAAAAATATTTTTAATATTTATTTTAAAATTACCATATTGTGACATTTGTCACTTAACGGAGAAAATTAATAGTTCGTCACGGCGTGACCCATTTTGAGTAACAGCATGAAACATTAGGCACCAAACTAGAACGAAAAAAACGTTAGGCACTAAACTGAAAAAACAGGCATACGTTGGACACTTTTTGTATATTAAAGCCAAAAAAATTAACGTGATCGATTTGTATAGTTATTGGTTAAATGAAAATTTGAAAAGTAGCAACTCAAAATGTTACTCACGCCAACCTAAAATATTATATATTTTGATAATATTTTCGGTTACAATCGAAAATGTTATCTGATTATCAAAATTGATTCAAACTTAATATTAAGAGTAAGATTTTAGGTTACGATTGGAAATGTTATCCCTTCGCATAATTTGTTATGATTTCAATAACATTTTAGGTTACAACTTGAAATGTTACACAACCAACCTAAAATGTTAAATGTTTGGCAAAAAACATATGAGGCCCTCGTACATTTGAAAAAAAAAACAATGTAGCTCTTGGATTATTTTTCACCCAATGTGGCCTTCCAACTCAAGAAAACACACACAATGTGCTCCTTGACCAATGTTTCTGTTGTTGATCGTTACGATGCTAACGTGGCAATTCACAATGCTGACATGGCGGACCACAATGGTTGATGACGTGGTAGATTGGTTTTTTGGTCTTGTTTAAAGGCCAAGTTAATTTTTTTCAAAATATTCAGTGGCTTATTTAATTTGTTTTAAAAATAAAGCTATTTTAAAATTTAAAATTTAAATATAAAATATTCAAAAAAATTACTAAAAAATTAAAAATACTATTAAAAATTAAAATAAATGAAATATATAAACTATAAAATGATAATTTATACATTATTAAAAAAATAAAAATGTTTTTAAAAAGATATATTATAAATAATATATACATGTAACATATAATCTTATCATTCACACTTATATAAAATATTCTTACTAGATTAGTCAAAACTTACAGATTTTGTATTTAAATGTAATTAAATAATAATAATAATAATAATAATAATAATAATAATAATAATAGGTTTTTATTATCAACACACACATTTAATCATACCTCAAATATTCAAGTCAGAGTACAAAATTTGTAAGTCTTGACTAATCCAATAAAATTACTTTGTATAAGTTTTGATGATATGACCATTCGTTAGATGTATATATTATGTGTAATATATGTTTTTAAAAATATTTTTATTTTTTAATAACTTATATTTTATTATTTATAACTTATGATATATATTTATTTTTAAAATTTTTAATAGTATTTTTAATATATATATTGAATTTTTTTAGTAATTTGATTTTTATTTTTAACATTTTTATATTTAAGTTTTTGAATATTTAAATTTTATATTTAAAAATTAAAATATTTTAAAAAAAATAAGTCCATGAACTTTTAAAAAAATCAATTTAGCTCTCGAACAAGATCAAAAAACCAACAGGCCACGTCATCAACCACTGTGGTCCGCCATGTTGACACCGTGAACTGCCACGTCAGCACTATGAAGCTCACAAAAAATAAATATAAAAGATTTTTAATGAAGTTCTATACATTATGTACAAGAAAAAATGAAAGAATTAAGAATGTGATTTTCTCTCTCTTGATCTTTAAGATTGAATATATATGTTGTAATCTTCTAAAGTGTTATTGGATTGTTTATATAGCGCGGAATGAGTTCCTTGTCGTTTATGACTATTAAAGATGAGTTATAGTTGCTAGGGATGCAAAACAGGCGTTACCTTAAAAACACAACTTTTATAACATAATTTTTCGATCTTTTTTCAAATATTTGATTGTTATCACTAAAGAGATCCATCCTAATTCTAACAAATGAGACTTGACACATATACTAGCATTTTTCAAAATAAATTGCCAAAATTAATTGTCGTAACTGATTTTCGGTGGAAAGATCGATTCGATATTTTAGAAAATAAATATAAATTTGGTGTTTTGATGAAAAGATGAGAGTCCTCACCAATAATTTTTAAGGTGAGTTTGAACAACTAAAATCAGGTAATTTTAATAAAACATTATATTTTATTAAAAATACCACGTTTTGTTTTGCGAAATAAAAAAATCAGGTTCATGAGTCAGTTATGCGTGGGGAAGAATTAACACCCTCACAACGCCCAAAATTGATACCTAGTCTACTACCCTATATTTTAAAATTGGAAAATTTGAGTTGAATTTAATTTAAAACCACTATGTATGCATATTTTAAAAATGTTGAATTACCAAGACCAATATCGACCACCCCCAAGCAAAAGCGGAAGATTCTTTATCAATCCCAATAAATGAACATTGTATTGTCTATTTTAAAATCATGATGTGGAATTTTGAAAAGAATGATGATTTGCTTCGGAAATCGATAGCGGTCACACCCGGACAAAAGTGGGAGATACACTACTAACCCCCTAATAAACGAATATTGTTTTATTTTGAAAGCAAAATGCAATCAGACAATCGATTATGGAACCTATTTATACTAAATGAATTAATTAAGGCTTCCCTCTAACTTAAAATTTAAAATGTCAAATTATGAAATTTAGGAACCTAAGGATTGAACTTAAAATATAGGCTCTAATATTAATCCAAATTATTTTTTAGTAAATTATCGAGTCGAAAAGTTAAAATGGAACCTCGAGCACAAACGAGGACCAAATAAAAAATTCTCCTAAATTAAAGGATTAGTTATAAAATTAAACCTAAAATGGAGGCTCTAATATTAATCCTAATTCATTTTAACTGATTATTGAATTAAATAATTAAAATGGAACCTTGAGAAAAAGTAAGGACCAAATAAAAAATTCTCCTAAATTAAAGGACTAAATTAAAAAGGATCTAAATCTAAAAAAAGTAATTTAGATTAGGAATAAAATATTAGAAATCTAAATATAAGATTTCAATCTAAAATCTAAGATTCTAGGACTAAATTAAAAGAAATTAGAATTAAAGACAAAATTAAAAGTAATTGACAAATATAAAGGGACTAAATTAAAATATATTAAAAATGAAAAGCTGAAATTAAAAATTCAACAAATAAAGGGCCAAAAAAATAAAACAGAAACTAAAGCTTAAATTAAGAAATTGCATAAATTTAAAAATTAGAATTTAAGGGACAGAAATGTAAATGCTGGAAAGTAAAGGAAGAAATTAAATAACATAAATTTAAAGGACAAAAATTTAAATAACGAAAATAAATCAATCGAATAAAATTAACAGTTATGAGTTAATTTTTAATTGTTACCCGGACTATAAATAACATGAAGCATATGCCATGGCGGGTTATCACAAGGTCTTAAAATTAATTCGAATATAATTTTTTAATTAGAAGTTAGGAGTTAGTAAATTAATAATTAGCGGGTTAAAGTTAGAATTTTACCTGGACCATGAATAATGTGGAGCATACCCCAGGGCGGGTCACCACAAGGTCGAATTAAATGTTTGAATACAATCAAATTAAAAAAGTGACCAAAATGTAATAAAATAAAATAAAAAATGTCAATATTAAAATAAAATAACAATAAAGAAATTGACCAAAATTAAATAAAACAAAACTTGCAGGCTGAATTCGAATAAAAATAAAAAGGATGAAATGGTGACTGAAATGTAAATAAACGCCAAAATTTAAGGGGCATAGGCAAGATTAGACCCTAAACTTTGTTTTAAAACCACATTTTATTTTTCGGTTTCACTTCCTTACCTAAACACTCAAAAAAATAAAAGAAAGCCTTCCATCTACTCTCCTCTCTCACCATGCGGCGCCGACAACTTCCTAAAGACCAAAAACAAAACGGCCTCCCTTAATCTGTACGGCGTCGATGGGCACCGAGAAGGACCAAACGGCCCCGAATAGACCTAAAACTCCCCCTTTCTCCATTTCTTTCGAACGAAACCCCCCACCAAAATCACAAATCCACTACCGGCCGCCCCACTTTGGGGCCGATTAAGTCTTCGAAAGACCACCACGATGGCCCAAGAGACCCAAAACTACAACCAATGAATCGTTTCTAAAAATAAAATCGGGGGCCTCCTCTCTCTGTTTTTTTTTTGTGGGTCTTTTATATTCACCCCTTACAACCGTAAAAAAAAAGGTTTACAACCTATGAAGTGCAAGGGACCACCGTGCGGCTGGAGTACGAGGGGCCCAGCTGGCAGCTTGGCCAGAGAGGGGTAGGGTTTGCCGAATTGCTATTGTTTCATTTGGGCCAATCGGTGTTTAGGGTTGAATGGTTTATTAATTTAGTTGGATTTGGTCGATGGACTGGCAGTGGACATTATGATTTTGGATGTTTGGATCCAACTTAAAAAAAAACGCCATTGCATAGGCATAATTTTGCAAACACCAAAACCTTAACGCTTTGCCAAAATTCATTCGAAGCATGTAATCATTAATCGAATTCCGATCGTGGAGTTTTGATTGTCCCAAATTCGATTAAAAAGTGTTCGGACAAAACTAAGGGATGACATTAATCTACAACTTTTTATATTTCCTAATCGAGATTAGAGAATTCTTTTATGTTCTAAATCCTCAAGTGTCTACACGCTTACTACATACGAATAATGACAAAATAAACTTGGATCATACAAAACAATCAAAGACCACTTCTAGATTTTGTGTATAGATCCTTGCAACATTGGATTTTTAATTTTATTTATTATATTAACCCATTTCAGAAAAACAACAACAAAATTATTGTTGCATCTCTTTTCATTTTTTCAAATGAAATCAATAAAAAACATTAATCATTTTTTAGAAGTTTTATTAAATAAAAAGTAAGAATATGTATCTAAATTTTAGAGAGATGAGAAAGAGAAAAAAAAAAGATTTGAAGGTCGACATTATAAATATGAAAATATAAATACCTAGATTTTTAATTTGATTTTGTTTAGCCAGCGACAGCAATAATTTTAATGTTGGTTGTCGGTCGTTAGTTTTCTTCTCTCTTTGTTTCTCTTTTAGTAAGAATATTTCTTTTTTTTGGTGGCACATTTTTCTTTGCTTTTATGACACGTCTTATCTGCCTATGTGACACATCTTTTCATTTTCTTTTTAATTGTTTGTCCGTTCTTTTTAGTTTATGTTTTACTGGAGATAGATCTGATGACGTCACAACTGATTAAGATGATGTTTATTTGTAATTTTATTGATATTCCCTTCATGGACCCTCAAATTGAATTTGAAATATGATTTTACGTTCGTTGATAGTTTCTCATGACACTCGACTATGATTTGCGATCGTCGATGATCTTTCAATAGCTTGATCCCCTTTTGTATTTCATTTGTTAATACAATCAGATTTGTTTGTATCTAATTTTTGTTCGAGTATTTTAATTTAGATTTTAACATTTTTCATATATAGTCCTTATACGATCTAAAGTGACTAATTTTAATGTTATAAGAAAATATACAAATTATATATTTAATTTATAATAATAGTTATAAACACTTATTATAATTTTAAATATTTCCAATTTTTTTTAATATTAGTGATCAATGACGAGTCGGAGATAGATAGAGCAGTAGTAAGTACTAACTGGGACCAACGGTTGAGATTAATTCGATAGATTGGAAATCGCAGAGCTGAGGTAGCTTTACTAAGCTTTTTAACCATTAGGGTTGAGGAAGACGAAAGACCCAAGCCAAGAACGCCCCCATCTTTCTCTCTCTCGCAGGCTTTGTAAGTTTTGGGTATTAATTGTTTATTATATTCAGTTGTTTTATTTTCCAATTTCTAAAACACTTTACTGTTGTTTTGTTTGTGGCAGCTGCTAATTTCTCATCATGTCTTGGTGCACGATTGAATCCGATCCCGGTATTCCATTTTCTGGTTCTATCTCATACGTTATTATTGTTGAAAATTTGATTGTTTATTTGTTTTGAATTACTCATAATTATAAAGTTAATTGCTTTCTTATTCATTTTTCGATAGGTTTCGTATCTTCGTTCTTCTTTGTTATGTGTTCCATCAAGGTTCTGAATTTCATTTTTGGTACATTTGATGAAGTTTTAAGAGGGGAGAATCTTAAGGGTTCAGGTGTACATATATTTGAATGGTGAAATTGTTGGTTTTAATTTTTCTTAAACTTTTTGTGTATGATATCTTCATTGAGATAGAGATATTTGGGGAAAAGTGAATAAGTTTTCCTTGTCTGAAAATTGTAGCAGAAGGAATTTACAGGCCTATTCTTAGGAAAAGTGGGTGCTTATCCAAGAGGAAGTTTTTTTTATTTTGTCTCTGGTTATAGTTTCATATTCTCAGAATGAGAGGGAAGGGTTTCTGTAGTTGAGATATTTATTTAAAAATCGTCAAAGCAAAGGGCTGCTATGTTTTTTTTTGGGGGGGGGGGGGAAGGGGTGTGATAGTTTTAATTTATATGGTCAATGATGGAAAATCAAGGGACACGAAGTTGAAAGAGAATTCAAGGAATATGATTTTGCATAGCATAGAAGAAATCATCTTAAAATGACCATTAGAGGGTGATTTTGGTGGATTTTTTTTTTGTTAGGATTGTTTTATAGGATCGCTATTAATGCCTTACCTAATGTCCCTTAAGTGGCAGACTCCTTTCTCCCCTTTTATTTTGGTAATTTTGTGGATAATACATGGAGGTATTAAGCCCAATGCATCATTCCTGCTGAGAACAAGCATAAGCTCCATTTATATATGATTTTTTTCTCTTCGTGTTAGATGATTGGATTGTCATGTTCTATTCTTTAGATGCTTATGATCTTCAAAGTACAACATAGTACACGCATGCTATATCTTGAGGAATTTAAAATAATAGTAATGATAATAATAAATAATAATATTGATGTTTATTTCATGATAGTGCCAGAGCAACTCCATGTTTTTTAAAGATGCTCCTCACTGTTTGCCAATGATTAGAGATTAAACCTTCATTTTTCTAAGGGCTATCATCAATCCTTAACTTGAGGAAATTTGGTTCCCGTTCAGTAGCCCATATACCCTTTTTTAGAGGCCTAACGATGACTAGTTCAGATTGGGTTGTTAGGGAGTTTTTTTCTTAAAAAAATCTTTCCATTTTCGCTACTTGTACGACACTTTCAACATTGAATTGTGCTGTACTATTGTTCTGGCGTATGACTTATTATGAATATCTGTTAGTTGAGATTGAACATGTTAACATCTTGCTGCATCAAATGATTAATCGTCTTAGAGTGTTCTTATTGCTTCCTTTAGACTGTCATGCTTTCTTATGATATGTATTGAGATTTAAGATTAACAAGATTGTTTTCTGCCATTCTATCAGGTGTTTTTACTGAACTTATACAGCAGATGCAAGTTAAAGGCGTACAAGTAATACTTTTCTTATGTCATCCTTGGTTCCTTATTTTTGTCTTGTAGATTTGTGTATAATATCTTCAGATTGTTATTTTAATGCATATATACTGGTACTGTCAAAATTATGTTAAATGCATATATACTGATACTGTCAAAATTCTTTTAACAAAAAATGAATATATCAGATTCTAGATTAATTACCTTGGATGTGTTCTGTACTTAGCTATTTAAGTCATGTCAATGTCATCATTGTGGAAGGCATACACTTGTATCCATAGAACCATGTCAATAATGTATGGGTGAAGAACTTAAGGGTTCCCAAAATTGCTCTTTAAACTTCCTTTTATGTCAAGTTGCTCTATGTTCGGTAGAAACTCAGTTAATTGCTGTTGGAAGAGACAAGATGTAGGAGGCTTTAGAACTCAAATCAGTGAATTAGCTCTTGTAGAAATCAACTCTATGAGTTCTAGCAATTCTGGAAATATAAATATTCTTTCATTATATTTGTTAACTATTCTTGTCCAACAGATTAGATTCTTAAAATCTATAAACTTCGGAATGTATTAAAGTTAAATGAGCTCCATTTTAAATCTTCACAATTTAACTAAACTCAAAACCATACCCGATGGACCATATAGATAATGCCCATTCCAGCAGACAGAACCAACTTTTTTGATGATAGGCTGATAAATTGTACTTTAATGTCTTAGTTTCCACCAAGGATGTATTCCTTGGATCAAAAGGATTTCTTTGACAATACAGAAGGCATGATCCTAGCCTTTGGTTTCCAAAAAGGACGCAGCTGTCTAACATGACATTGATGAATCATTAGCACACCTTAACGCCGCTATATTAACCTATTTAATTAGACCCTACTTAATTGGATCAGGTTTGGTTGGTGTTGAATGATGTTGTAGCCAGTGTCATTCCCATCCACTCTTTACTATTTGGTTGTCTTTTGCCCTTATGTTAAATCCTGTCTACAGCTATCAAATTCTATTCTTGATGAAGTGTCTTGGTGGGTGCATAGATGTGCATATTCTTTTTTATGGCTGAATTGTGTATATGTATAATATACTATTAAAGTTTGTGTTTCATTGTATGTTTTATTCTGTCTTGATGAATTATGTCTTACCAGGTGGAGGAGTTGTATTCGTTGGATCTCGATTCTCTGAACAATCTCAGGTCAGTTCTTGCTTGGTAGTGGCCCATTTCACATTGTGATGAATTTCTTCCTTTGTAATCGCCTTTTCCATAATAGGCCTGTGTATGGGTTGATTTTCCTTTTCAAATGGCGCCCGGGGGAGAAGGATGAACGTCTTGTAATCAAGGACCCAAACCCTAATTTATTCTTTGCTAGTCAGGTTGGTTTCAATCTAACTCACTAATATCCGGAGTCGGATACATTTGCAAAATTCTTTGAACTTTTTTTTTTTATTTTTGTAGGTCATCAATAATGCTTGTGCTACACAAGCAATACTGTCTATTCTCATGAACTGCTCTGATATTGACATTGGCCCAGAACTATCAAAGTTGAAAGAATTCACTAAAAACTTCCCTCCAGAGCTCAAGGGTCTAGCTATAAATAACAGTGAAGCCATACGTACAGCCCATAATAGTTTTGCAAGGCCCGAGCCTTTTGTTCCAGAGAGCAGAAGGCTGCTGGGAAAGATGATGATGTCTACCATTTCATAAGTTACATACCAGTTGATGGAGTACTTTATGAACTCGATGGACTGAAGGAGGGGCCCATTAGCCTTGGTCAGTGCCCTACTGGCCCAGGAGACATGGAATGGTTAAAGTTGGTACAACCAGTGATCCAAGAAAGAATAGAGAGATATTCCCAAAGTGAAATCAGATTCAATCTCATGGCAGTTATCAAGAACAGGAAGGAGATGTACACTGCTGAACTTAAGGAGCTCCAAAAGAAGAGGGAACGCATCTTGCAGCAGCTGGCTACCATACAGTCCGAAAGACCTACAGACAAAGCCAGCTTCGAAGCACTAAACAAACAACTTTCAGAAGTGAATTCAGGGATTGAGGGTGCCACTGAGAAAATTTTGATTGAGGAGGAGAAATTCAAGAAGTGGAGAACCGAAAATATTCGAAGGAAACACAACTACATACCCTTCTTGTTCAATTTCCTTAAAATTCTGGCTGAAAAGAAGCAATTGAAACCGCTTATCGAGAAAGCCAAGCAGAAGAATAGTAGCAGCCCTAGGTGAAAATGTTTCTTGTTGCTGCTTTTTCCTTTTTATTTAATTTTCTTGGTTGAATAGATGCATGCTTAGTCCAAACTTGAGGTTTAGTGCAAATCCAAAGAAAAGGAGTGAGCTAAAGGACCATTCTGTGATAATCTCAACTCTGCTGTACCCAAGTGACTTCTTGGTATTTTCTTCCAGTCCCATATTTATTGATGATAATACTCTGCTCTTTATATAAGCATCTTCTTCTATGTTAGACTCAGACTCGGGTGAGTTAGAAAAGCATATATGATTGAGACAATCATGTTTGATTTAAATTTTAAAGGCCGCTGGAAGTTCTTATGATTATATACATGTTCTAATATGCATATGGGTACTCTTTTAAGATATGTGAGTCAAAGTAGCATAGAGCATTTTAGGTGATGGAACATGGCACGTAGGGCTGTAAACTATCCAAGTTGAGTTTGAGCTCCACTTGAATAGGATATTAATTAAATTTTGGATTCATTCTTGGATATTAATTTTACACCTTAATAAACAGAAAAATAAAATACCCATGAATCGAGAAGTTGTGAACATAGTTTCACTTGCCACAGTAGGGCAATTCGGATTTGGATATTCATCGATATCCAATCAGTTCTCTTCTCATTTTAATAATTTATTGATCCAGATATTAACTTGAAAATAAGAGTAACAGATCTGCCTTGTGCGAATTACCTCCGGTCGTGAATTACGAGTAATTAAATATATAATACAATGTTTCCATTTACGTGTTACTTTGAAACTTACACAACAACAAAATCCTATTCTCATATGCAATGGGGAAGGGGGAGGTAGGTTAGAAGGTTGCCCCAACACCAGGTTAAGAGCAGCTTCCGTGGAAGATCTCCGGCAATTCAAAAAATTAAAAATACAGATAAAATACAATGCATGTATAAATAAATAAATACATAGTTGAACAGTCTTCATATGCAGTATTCATATGAGCGTCTGTAATGGGAAGTAATCCCTGCAAATAAAAACCTATCTAAAAATCTCTGCATAAAGACAAAAACGTAAGTCCTGGATTGATTTAAAAAGATGAAACATGAAGAGAATGATACACGGAAGTCAGCGATAGCAAGCTACGAGAAGGAATAAAGTCAAAATGATTAAAACCTAAACTAAGGCAACACTACTCTGCTACTCTAGTTCTAAACGTTCATAAATTCCAATGATAGAAAACGTATAAAAAGTAGAGGTCATGAAAATTACTACAAATGCAATTAAAAAGAAGACAGAGATGCTACAACCTATGGTTGTTGACCCACACTATTCGGTTAACCTTGTTTTTAGCCTCCATACTTTCCTATCAGATGTCATGTCCTCGGTAAGGGATAAATCCTTCAAATCAGATCTCAAGTAGTCTACCCACTTCCTCCTTGGTCGTCCTCTCCTTCTGGCACCGTCGACTGAAATCGACTCTACCCTCCTGACCGCATCCGACGGCTGTCGCCTAAGGACATGCCCAAACCACCGTAGTCTTCTCTTCCTCAATTTTTCGGATACATGCACCACCCCAAGGACATCCTAATAGCAGAGTTTGGTGTCATGTCCCACAGAGTCCTATCGAAGCATTCTCATTTCTGCGGCCTCCATCCTCCTTACGTGATCCTTCTTGATTGCCCAACATTATGATCCATACAGCAGCGCTGGTCTTATTGTCATTCTATAAAAAAAATTCCTTGAGTTTTAGAGGCACTTTCTTTACACAAAACCCCAGTAGCAGCCCTCCATTTAGTCATCCCGCCTTTATACGGTGTGTAATGTCATCATCTACACCCCCATCTTTGTGTATTATAGACTTTAGGTACTTGAAACAATCCTTTGAGGGGAGAACGTGTCCTTCGATGCATACTTCTACATCTTCATCGTTTTGGTTCCCACTGAAGTTTGAACATAAATACTCTATCTTTTCAATATTGATCCTTAGACATTTTTCTTCCAAAGCAGTCTTCCAGGTAGCAAGTCTACTATTTAGCTCATTTTTTGTTTCAGCAACTAGGACAATGTCGTCAGCAAAAAGCATACACATGGAACACCGTCTGGTGTCGCACAATAGATGTCATCCATAATCAAGGCGAAGATGTAAGGGCTAAGAGCCGACCCCTGGTGAAGTCTGATTTCCACCGGGAATGCCTCGGTGTCGCCAACTGTGGTCCTGACGTATGTAGTAGATCTAAAGTATATATCATGAATCGCCCGGATATAAGCAGTTGAGATCCGTCTCGTTTGCAAGGTCTTCCAGATCGTATCGCGGGGTACGCTATCATACGCCTTCTCAAGGTCAATGAACGTCATGTGAAGATCTCTATTTTTTCCCTATATTTCTCCATAAGCCGTCGAAGTAGATGAATCGCCTCCATAGTAGACCTGCCTGGCATAAAGCCAAATTGGTTTTCCGAAATCCTAGTAACATGTCTCAACCTAGCCTCTATCACTCTTTCTCATAGCTTCATGGTATGATTGAGTAGTTTAATACCTCTGTAGTTACCACAACGTTGGGGATTTCCTTTATTCTTATAGATTGGTATCACCGTAGACTCTCTCCACTCCTCTGGCATCTTGGCAGTCTCTAAAATAATATTAAAGATGTTGGTCAACCACTTAACTCCCTCTTCTCCTAGGGTCAACCACACAGTGATATGAATTTGATCTGGACCGACAGCTTTGTCCCTCCCCATCTTTCTAAGGGCCATTTTGACTTCCTCAATCCCAATCTCAATCCTACTTGTAGTGCAATCATTGGCCGTAGTATGATGGTCGGATGACCCCTCCACGTTACTATCTCTGCAGGGAGAGGCATCGTTATTAAATAAGCCAAAGAAGCAACTACCCCATCTAATCTCTTGTTACTTTGAAACCTTGCGGTAAGTAAAATTCAATTAAATTTTAAAAGTAACTTTTTTTAAAATTTAAATTATTTGGGTTGCTGAACCCGTATCTTAATGGTAAAATGAAATATTATTCTATGAGGTCTTAGGTTCGAGTAGTTACGTCTGCGTAGTGTGTGTACTATCAATAGGTTAAGAAAATTCTAAACACATATCACATTATAATCATCTTAGATTATTCAAGAAAATTATTTAAATTATTCGAGTTATTTAAATCAGTTTAAAAAATTTATCGACTTTTAAGTTTAATTTGAGTTTAAATTTGTAAAACTCGAATAATTGTACAATTGAAAATCAAAGTGATATTATTTTAATCTTTAGCTAAGTAATTTGATTTGTTTTTAGAGTTTGATCTTTGATTTTTCTTATTTCTTCAATTCCTCATTTATATTTTAATTCCTCTTTTTGATAATAAATTTCGGGTTTTTTATTTAATCTCTCAAATTTGTATTTTATTCAATTTAATCTCTTAATTGTAACTCTTGACAATTTTTTCCATTAATTCATTTACTCATTTATACTCCCATCAATACTATGTTCTCAAAATCTCTTCTTTTAAAAATAGCATTTAATTTTAGATAATATTTTATTACAAATCTTACTACCACATATATAAAGGAATATGTAGAAATATATACGTATATTGTATATGATTCAAGAGATATTTAAATTAAATCTTATCAAGTATAGTAATATTATAAATAATTACATTTAAATTTAAAAAAACTTGATTAAATCAAATTAAATTTCTTTTTTTATGAGTCTAGAGTGATTACAATATGATTATAAATATATACATATATTCGATTAAATACTCGGCCACTTGCAATTAGAGTGTGCAAAAAGATCTGATTCAATCAATATGATCCATTAATCAGATTTGAAAATTCAGATTTTCGATCCGTTTTTTGATTTTCTAATAATTCAGATCAATATCCGAAAAAATTTAGATAATCAGCTCAGATACTGATAAGATAATTTTCAATTTATGATTATCCAAAAATCTATAAAAAAATTGGGCTTTTAGATTTTAGACAGCATTTAGCCCAATGACTGACTAACACACTAACCAATTAAAGCTTTAGCCCAATCAAAATTAAGATATTTAATTATTTATTGTGTATGTGTAATTAAATGTATAAATAAAATATAGTAGAGATATCAAATAAGTTACATTTAGTCACAAAATATAAAATATAAAATTAATTTTTATATCAAATTAAATTTTATATTCGTATTCAGATGTTCGATCCGAAAATTTGAATATTAGATTAAAAAATTTGAATATTCAATTTTCTTAAATCAGATACGAATCATTATTTTAAATATTAAAAATTTCAGCTATTCGATTTTTTTTTATCAATTTGGATCTGATATTTTTGCAAACCCCTTATGTAAATTCATGGGTTTAGGTTTGGGCCTCTAAAACATAATATTTGGGTTCAAGCACGCTGTCATTTTTCTGCTTCATCTCATTCACGCTACTAGTCTTCTCTTTCCTTCGTTCACGAGAATATAATTCAAAGTTTCCTTTTTTTTTTTTGAGTTTTCCGTTGACCAAACAGCCCTACGTGTCTTTCTAGAATCTATTTTTAGTCAAATCTTTTGGCTGCCTCCCTCTCCAAATATTTATCTTCAATTCAAATCCTGAAAATTTTGTTTCCTATATATATATATATATATATAAAAGGAACCCTAATTTTATTTTATTTTTTAATTGTGATTTTCACAATCAAAATGTCAACAGCAGCAGCGACACCGACGATTTCTCAGCTTTCTTGTTTCTCTTCAATCAACCGGAGATTTCAGCTCTCCCATCGTTCAATATTTCTTCCGTTTACTCGCTCAAAGGTAATTATATTTTTCAGATAAATAAATTTACTTGAAATGGACGGGTGATATTGAATTGCTTAACATGTTGATCATTGCTTTGTTTACATGTTCCATTTTCATATTTATATTGAAAATAAACAATAAAAAACTTGAAATGTTGATCCCTTTCTCTTATTTTTTAGGGGTTTAATCCTTATTACTCATCAATTTGTCTTATAATAAGTAATATTATTTGGGTTTTTTTTTTCTTGAATTTAAAGATTTCATCTTCTTTATATTTGAAGCCTTAAAACCATTTCGCTGGAGTTTAAGTAATTTTCCTTGACTTTAAAGGCTTAAAGTGTTGCTTGCAATACGCTCCACTAGAATAACAGTTATTTTATCCTACATTTGGGCAATCAATTACTCGAGTGGTATGAAAAATAACAAATAATAAATACTCAGAGCGTAGTGAAAATGTTTAGTTTTATGGAACAATTTTGTTCATATAAGTATTCTGAGGTTCTGATTCTATATGTAAAAAAGTATTTGCAGAATAAGATATATTATATTTCAACTATTTTCTTCAGTGTAATTAAATCTAATTTACTCATTTTAGCAAAATTTTTGAAGTAAAAAATAAATTGGAAAAGCAACAGCTAAATGGGGGCTTATTCTTTTTTATTTTTTTATGCTTTGCTATTAGATAACAAGTACATTAAAATGTTTGAGGGAATTAAATAAAAATTATTCCTCCTGCTCAAATGTTAAATCATAAAAATGTAGAAAACAATTGTATTTTATGTGTTAATATTTTATTCTCAATATCTTAATATGGGCGTTTCTTTGTAACCATCAAAGAAATTAGTTATTGTGTTGAAAAAGATACTGACTGCTTCAAATTTCCAGTCATTTGTTGTTATGAGTGTTGATGAGCACGGTGCTGAAACTGCTAGCTCTCAACTTAAAACTACACCAAGTTATGTTGCTGGAGAATCAAAACCAGTAGAAGTGACTAAGTCATATCCGAATGAAGAAGAGCATGTTCCTGAAAATACAAGTAATCTAGGAGAGGAAAATGGTATCATCCAACCAAAAAGGGCCGCAAAAATCCATGATTTCTGTTTTGGAATTCCTTATGGTAAGCGTGCTGTACAAGATTTAGTTGATGCTCTTTTGGTGATAATTGTTGAAATGTTTACTGAATATGGGTTGCATTGCTCAAAAAATTACTTGGCTGATCATCTATTTACTTGAAATGCTTTCTCACATTTATCCTTTTCTTTTGTACCAGTCCAGGTTTATGTATTATCTGTGGTCGTTACAATATCAATTTATTTAGACTCTGTAATCCTTAGGTTAACTGCTTCTCAAATTGGGTTGCAAATTTTGGTGTATTTTTTTCGATGCTTGATATTTACAACATATTTGCTGTCATTAAATAGAATTTTTGTTCTTCTATGAATTAATAAAATAACACATTCACATCCACTTTTGAAAATTTGTGTTACTCGATTATAGGTGGTCTTGTTCTAAGTGGGGGGCTTGTTGGTTTTATATTTTCGAGGAATCCTACTACTTTACTCTTTGGAGGTGCCGTGCTAGCCCTTAGCACCTTCAGCTTGAAAATTTGGAGGGAAGGAAAATCAAGTTTCCCATTCATACTTGGACAAGCAGGTATTTTAACTTTTCTATGCATCGAGGCATTCTTTGAAAACAATTTATGGAAAAATTGCCTTTTTTGTGTTTCACATTTTACAGTCCAGATCTGTTGCTTATAAGAAATGTTTGCCTTGGACTCTTATTTATTTATTTATGGTTTATTTGTTTTATAAAGGAAAAACTTTAGTACCTACATGAGAAGCCATTTAGTACAACATTATAGCTTGATGGATAAGGATGCAACAGTTCCCATTTGATTAGTATTATAGTTAGAGAGCCAAACATCTAATGAATAAAAGTTGCATTTGTTTGTTATAGAATACACTTGAACTAAAGTTTATCTATGTTCAACTGGTAGAACACGTTTTGTTGAAGTTCAAATATTATAACAAAGATGGGTCTAACACATGGTACATATTTGCATTAGATACTCATACATGAGTTCATATAACATAGACATGTATTACTAGGCATCTTCAGATCAGTATAGACTTGAGCATAAATTGCTATTTGACATTACCATTTTAGCTTTATGGTTGAAGACCATCAGATCTTTATTTACATAAGGTGAGAACGCATTTTTCAGTTCGCATAAAATATGAGATTACTATGATTAGAAAGCAGAAAGGGTCTAAACATCCTCAGTTAAGTGAATGATAAATGATATTATTAGCCCAAATTTTGTATATGTTGCAATACAAGAAGTATGCACTTGGATTTGGTGACATGTTGACATATAGCATGATATTATAGACTGTTTCCAAGAAAGTTTTAGAATGTACAATTTGTAACTATAGATACAAGATACAACATTAAGGTATATGCAGTAATTGTTTAGCCATCCTGTTTTCTCTTTGCTTGGTTGCAATCAAGTATTTATTAAAGATTGAAAAAGTACTTATAATCCTTGCCATCTATGTCTAATAATTAATAAATAAAATTGAAATAATAAAATAATATAAAATAGATCATGCATCTTTCTAATTGGCCTGGAAAACTCGACACCTGTGAGAAATTTTTACCACGTGAGCATAAATTTCTGTATCATACTCTCCAGCTAACAAGTACTTCCTTTTGCTGGTTTACCAAACCATTTCACAAAAATCTCCTATACTGTCTGGTTACCCCTTCTTGACCTAGTTTCTTTAACATCTAATACATCTTCAGCAACTTCTGTTTTACCCTTAGTAATGTGCTGCACCTGATCTGAAAAGGATGTAAATCAGAAATGTTGGAAACTGGACTGATTTAAAATTTGATGGCTAAATCACATATGCATTAGAGCCTATTTTCTTCAACACCAAACACTGCCTAAACTTCTTTGGTTTCAACTTGTGATAACTTCGATTTGGAAACATTTTTTGGCCTCAAATGTACGAGGATCAAGTCTCCCTTTGAAACTCCTTAATATGGTGATGTAATTAGCTGCATTAACAATCTTATGATTGCTTGCTTCCAAGGCAGTTACCCCCTTTTGATGAACTTTCTGTACACGATTTGCAAAAGCTTTTCTATTATCACTCACCCTAGTTCCAAGTGGCAAAGGAACTAAATCAAGCACATGTTGATGTTTGAGTCCATATGCCTTAAAAGGCTTCTTCTTAATATCTCTATTCACGGAGTTGTTGTATGCGAACTTAGCTTGAGGAATAACCAAATCCCAACTCTTCACATGATACCCATCAAGTCACCTGAGCGTGTTTTCTAAACTCTGCTTAAGAAACACTATTTGCCCTTATTTTTTTGGATGAAAAGTGCTAGAAAATTTCAGTTAAACCTCTTCCACTAAGTGTTCTACAAATTTGACATCCCTATCATATAAACTATAGATGTAGGAACACCATGTGGCCTTTCCTCTTCCTTGAAAAACAATTCACAATGTGGAGCACTATTAGAACAATAAATGAAATGTGTCATCTTCAAAAAATGATCCACCACAACAAAGATTGAATCATGACCCTCTGTTTTATTTGGTAACCCCAAGACAAAATTCATGCTTTAATGAGTCCAAAGCTCCTTTGACATAAAGTGGAGTGTACGGCCCTGTATTTTGTGAATTACACTTGGCAAATTAACAAAGACTCCTTTCACCAACCTATCTCTATCCTTTTACACTGGCCACTTATTTCATGATTTACCTCCTCCAAAGTACCCTCCAAGCAATTTCCATAGCGACCTTTTGGAAAGCACAAATGATTGCTTGTAAACACATACCCTTCATGTAATCAACAAGGCAATTGTTCATGTCTAGTTGACCCCAATTTGGAAATAATAGGGCTGAAGTAAGTCGATTTTAGTTTATTTCTAAATTGGAACTCCAGTTGGCATGGTAGTCCTTGAGTATGTCTAGTTGACCCATCATGTAATCTCTTCCACAAACGATTGCTAAACAACCATTACCAAAACATAAAACCTTAGATTGGTAGCTTCTTGCTAATATGGTCTACAGGTCTTTGCTGAGAACAGCTGGTCATTTCCTACTTGAGATGCATCACATTCATGAAAAATAGCCTCCCACTTTGGTAGTGCAAGAACATGTGCTTCCATCATCAAAATTTTAACCATTTCAAGGTCTATTTGGCTGATTTTGACTATTCAAAGCTGTCCATCTTAAAAAAAAAATCAGTAGTAGGGCTCATACCTCCTATAAAATGAAGCCAACCCATAAAACCTTCGAACGTCCTTAAAACTTTTAAGTTGTAGGTCATTCTCTAATGTAATGAACCTTCTTCAAATCCGATTTTATGCCATCACATGAGACAACCCCAAGAACACAACTTCACACAATTTGCTGCACAGATTCAAATTCAGAAAAAGCTCCTTTTTTTCTACACCTCCAAAACTTGTAGCATGTGAGATAGTTGTCCTTCCTTGATCTTATTGTAAATAAGATGTCATTAAAGTAAATAACAATAAAGGAAATTCAAAAAGGGCTCAAGTACTTCATTTATGACTCACATCAATGTGCTTGGTGAGTTAGAAAGGCCAAAAGGCATCACTAACCTCTCATAAAGACAATCTGCAATCTTGAATGTTATCTTACCTTCATCTCCACCTCTCAACCTAATATTGTGATACCCAAAAAATCAAGCATATCATTTAAACACCAGGGTTGCAAATATTAATGAGATACAGGCTCATTTTGTAATGAAGTAAACAATTTCGTTTAGGAGTTATTTGTTTCTATTAAAATGTTGCCGTTTTACACTTTGGGTTAAAACCCCAAAATTGTTGGGGTTTCAACATCGAAATACTGAAATGAAAATTTGTTGAGTTCTTCTGTCTCTTTCTCTGCTGTTCACTCTGCCTTCTGCATCTTCAATTCTCTCTGCTATAGCTGTTCTTTCTGTTTTTTGTTTCATTACACATCATACTGCTGATTGTAAATCTATTTTACAGTTTCTTTATACCAGGGTTACAAATAAACTTTTAACCCTAACCCTAGATTTAAACACTAAAGATAACTTATCCATCTATCTGTGTCTATAATTAATAGATAAAACTGAAATAATAAAATAATATAACGTAGCTCCTGCATCACTGAATGCAAAAGTGAGATTCATTCTGCATTGGTGGCTGTATTTAGAGACGGTGATTTGGAAGATACTCCCCTGAAGAGATTATGAGTTTTGTTATACATGAGATTAATTGGCTGATAATTGTATAATAACATATTTTGGATGAATACTAGGAGTACATGTCCTTCCCATTCAGCTCGTTCATATGTATATACATTTGGTTACCATGTATATAATTCTTAGAGAAATGCTGTAGTGCCTTCTTATTGCAGAATTTGGCATGCAGCAAAGAGACAACAAGACATAGTTGTAACTATTTTGGATACCGAATTTGGGTTCAAGAAAAAGATTTCCAAATTTACTAGTTCATTAAATTAAAGATTCAATATATACGTTAGAAAATAGTTTCAATGTTGCAAGATGTACATAGCCTATGATCATCAGTCAATCTGTGTGCTGAATATTTAAAATTGGTCAAGGTGCTAAACCTTAACCGACATTCGTATCCATTCCAAGTCATTTACAATCATAAAAGTGTTGCTATGTTCAGTCTTATTTAGAATGCATTTACCTCATTGTATGTGTGTTCTAACTTTACAGCACTAGCAGCGGTCCTTTTCTGGAAGAACTTTCAGACTTACTCATCGGTATGCATCACATTAGTGCATCTTATCCCTCTCTGGCTGATTTCGTTTGTTTCTAACTTTATAACTATATGAGAATGCAGACAAAGAAGCTATTTCCTAGTGCATTTTATGCTGCTATAAGGTATTAATCCAAAAACTTCCAGTGCTTGTGTTTTTTTTTAAAAAAAGATACATCTTGAGTTGGTCCCACTTAGTCTTTTTTTGGGAATAAATTTCCGTGTGATGCAGTGCTGCAATGATGTTCTTCTATTCATATGTTGTGATCTCTGGAGGGAACCCACCCCCGAAGAAGATGAAGCTGTCTGCTACTCATTAATCACTGTAATCTTAATTATATAAATGTTGTAGTTTGACTTGAACTGAGATTATAGGTGAATGAACATCGTGTTATTTATCACAGAAAACTGCCTGTTTGCTACAAGTTGAGAATACCCTTTTTTTCTGTTTACTTTTAAGATTAGGCTAAACAACTCAAGGTCTCTTCCATCCGGAAATTCCTTTTTTCTGGGATGTTCGTAAACTGTTATGGTGTTTTGATACAATGATTTGATTTCTGAGACTTTAAGATGAGATCTTCCGTAAACTATTATGGTGTTTCGATACAAGGATTTGACTTCTGAGACTTTAAGATGAGATCTTTCGTAAACTGTTATGGTTTTTCTTAGGAGACAAGTTAGGCATTTACTGTGAGTCAGTGATGAATTGAAACAGGGTAAACTACATATTTAGTCACCCAAGTATTCTCGCGGTTCTATTTTGATCACCTAATTATTTTTCTTCCAAAATCATACCAACCTATCGTATCATTTAGCTTGTTGACATACAAGTAGTAGTCATAATTACTATATGTTTGAAATAGCCAGCTAGAGTCGTTATAAATACCTCTAGCCACAATTGAGAAAGGGGCTATCTACAGTCTTCACCATCTTCTCCATATAGTTTCCACCATCTTCCCCTTATTCTTTCAACTCTCTCAAAGAAAAACATTGGCCAATAATCGTTCTTTCATTAATCGGGACTCTCCACTCAAACCAGAAGGGATAAATCGTTAATGGCTGATGAAACTCACTTATTACCATCAATAATTATTATTATTTTGAGATATATCAAGCCTTAGCCAAAAGATATGATAATTTGTCGACTAAGCTCCAAAGTGCAAACAACACCCTTGCATCCATTCGTTTTTTTCAAAATGTAAAGTAATGAATTGAGAAATAGAGATGAGAAAGGAGAAAAAGAAGCAATTGTTCCTTTTTGACTTAACCTCAAGCAAATCTAATTAAATACTAAAATATATTCACTGTTGAGGAAATTATCTCAAATGCTCACTTCATTTTCTACTGCAGATCTGTAAAAAATATTTTTTTATTGGTTTCTTACAACAAAGATAGATTCCTAAACGATAAATTTTCTGGTTTTGCTTTAGTTTAACTTTGATTTTTCGTTAGTTGTAAAAATGACGTTAGTCACATGATGAAATGGATTGTTTGCTTCTTATTCTCTGATCTAAGCGTCGAAGTCTGTCATCAATAGTAGGTCATTAAAAAAAAGGTAAATTATGCGATTAGTTCCTTTTGTCTACGGTCTGTCTTACTTTAGTTACCAATTTAAAAATTAAGTATAAATGATCTCTATTATAAGTGGTTTGTCTGGTTTTAAGTTTTTTTGCCGTTAACCTTTAACGAATATTTGATATAGTTGAGGAACTAAAATAAAATGAGAATTAATGGTTGATAAATTAAAATCGTACGGAACAGTAACATTGGGACCTGTACCCTTAATTTTTAAATCGGTAATCAAAATCAACTAGACCGAAAATAAAATGAACTATTCACACAGTTTACCCAAAAAAAATATAAAACTACTGAAACTCGTTTATATCTTCAATTTACAATGTCTAGCACCTACTTGTTTCAAATTTTTGTGAATAAAAGTAGTATAAGTTACGTGATTAGTACTTAAACTATAAATTTTGGTTCGTTTTACTACTTAAATTTTTAATATTTTCAAAATCATGCATAACGTTTAGTTTTTGTTTCATTTTAGTGCCTCGTTAAAAATTTAACGGCATTGCATTTTTATGGGTAAATTACATTATTCATCACTCAACCATATTCTCACTCCTATTTTTCTACTAAAATTTAAAAATGTTCAAATGTACTACTCAACTTTCAAATTGCTCTTATTTTAATCACTGTAATTATTTTATTAATAATCTATGAAATGATATTTTTTATTATTATTTTATTAATATATATTTAAAATTAAAAAAATAAATTTGAAAGTTAAGAGTGATTAAATTAGTAGTAATTTAAAAGTTAAGTAATTAAATTAAAAAAATAAACTTTAGTGACCAAAGTAGGAGTGAGAATATAATTGAATGATGAATGATGTAATTTACCCATAAAAAAGTGCCACATGCAAATCACTCGATAAGTTTTTAACGGCGAGGTACTAACACGAAACAAAAACTAAACGTTAGGTATTGTTTTGAAAAAAAATTAAGGTTTTGCTACTAAAATGGATCAAAATTTATAGTTTAGGTACTAAATACGTAGTTTACCCATAAATATGTTGTATAAAAGATAGCTTTTCTTGCTCAAACATAGAATTCAAGGGGGTTGAGAGTTAATAATCTTAATATATAATCTTGTTCATAATCTTCTCATTTTTATTTAGAAAAGTTGAAGACGAATATGAATAATAAGAGAGTTTTGGGGTTAAAATAAAAGCATATATATATATATATTTGTATTATTTTCAAATTATGATTAAATTTATAAAAATTATAAATATTGAGGGTTAAAATTATTTTACGTCAATATCTTTATTAAGTCAATAGTGAAAGTTAAAAAATAAGTGAACAAAATAAAAATAAAATGTAATGTTAAATATAATTTTGTTAAAAAAATAATTAAATAATCAAAATTATATGAAATACCAAATAGATAGTTTATCCAGATGTTTTTGTTATTTACTTTACATAAATTTAGACTTAAACCTTTTTTCAATTTTAAATCAAAATATTGAGAAAACTATAGAACATGAAGAATCGAATTGTTATTGGTTAAAAGAATTTTTCTTTTATTAAAGTTAACGGTTGGAGTTAAAATAATAATAGAATAATAGTTTAAATATTTATTTTAAATTAGTTACTTAAAATAAAAATGTCATTATTTAGGTATATATTTTTATCTAAATATTATAACAATATTAATTATTATTTAAAATATAATTTATTAATTAAAATAATATTTGATTAACCCATAATATAATATTTAACATTTTTATTATAGTACGAACTAAGAGACCTCAGTTGTTAAATGGATGATTGTTATCGCTAGAGATCATGAGTTTGAGTACCACATTTAGGGAGTGCTTGAGCATTTATTGTCAAATGGTTGAGAGTGTTCTAAACCGTAACCACCCCAATTAGAAAAGGGTAAACCACATGTTTAGTACATAAACTATTATTTTTATTCTGTTTTGATACTTTTACTGTATTTTTTTTCAAAATCATACATAATGTTTAGTTTAGGTTTCATTGTGGTACCCGTTATTAAAAATTTAGCAAATTGTTGATGTAGCATTTTTTTTTATTTTTTTGATGATGACATGGCATTACCTATGGTGACAGTTAAGTTTTTAACGGCAGGATATCAAAATGAAACCTAATCTAAACGTTAAGTATGATTTTGAAAAAAATAAAATTTGGACATCAAAACAAAACAAAAGTAATAACTTAGGTACTAAATATGTAGTTTAGCTAAGGAAAACATTTTTATTAATATAGATTAAGGGACAAATTTTGGGAGAAAATAAATTTTAGAAAAATCGAATAATATGGGGCAATCTGGTGTATGTAAAAGACATGTAAGTAGGTAGTAGGGATGAGCATGGGTCATATTAGGTTGGGTTTTCGGTTAATTTGATCCGATTCGAAAATTATAAACTCTCTACCCAATTTGAATTTGAACTGAAAAATATATATCTTTCACCTGACTCGAGTTTAACCCGTATTTTTTTAGATAAATATAGAATCCGACCCGACTCGAAATAATACATTTATAAAAAAATTATTTTTATTCAATAAAAATAGATATTTAATTAAAAATAATAATAAATAGAGAGTTATTATTGTAATTATCTCTAAATATATAAGATAAAATTATTATTTTTTAAATCGAGTCAAATCTTATATTTTTCATTTTAAACTCAAATTCGACCCAACCCCAAACATAACTTTTAAAAAACTTTGACCCAATCCGACATCAAATATTTTTTTAAAAAAGTAGATCAATAGGATTGGGTTCAGATCCTATGCTTATCCTTAGTAGATAGTGCCGAAGAACAAATACAACAGCTAATGGTGAGAAAGGTTTGCTGTTCCACGTTGCCAGTTGTTTTACAATCCGACCTCCAAATGTCAAATTTTAAGATACCATCGAACTGCATATTGTTTTACAAGAGCACGTACACGCGTGAGGACTACAGTTTCAATTTTATTATCTTTTTTAAAAATGTATTGGCCTTAAAAATAACTCAAGTCCTCAAATTTTTACAAAATATCAATGTAGCAGCTCAATTTATTTTGCATTCAATATTATCCTTAAACTTTAAAAAATCAATATAGCGTTTTGACAAACGAAATTAGGCATTGATTATGATGTTTATATGGCAGTTCACGACACCGACGTGATAATACGCAGTGCTTATATGGCTATCCACAGTGGATGATAATTGGTAGATGGTTTAATTGGGTTTTTTTAGGTTATGTCCGAGGACCTAATTAATTTTTAAAAAAAGTTTGAAATCTTTTTAAAAAATAAAAAATAATTAAATATTTATATTTAAAATATAAAATATAAAAAATTAGTAAAATATTTAAAGAAATAAAATATAAAATTATTTAAAAAATTGATAAGATAGAAGACGCTAATTTTATTAAAAATAAAAAATATTTAAATTACAATAAAAGTTTACAACCACAATCGTAAACTAAAACATATAATAAAAACATTTTCCTATAATCATTAACACAAGAAACTAGTCACTTAATATCATATAATAACCATATAAGAAAAATATTAAAAATCTAACCAAATAAACTTGAATAAAAGGAAGATACAAATAAATCTGATTGTATCGGTAAACGAACCACAAAAGGAGATCAAACTATTAAAAAACTACCGATAAACCATAAATTAAAATCAAGTCAAGTCAGAAAACTATCCACAAATGTCAATTGTATATCCAAATCCAATTTGATAATTCAAAGCATAGAAGATCGACATGATAATAAATGAGCGTCATCTTGATCAGTCGTGACGATATCAAATCCAATTGCGAGAAAAAGGATAAACGAAAATAACAGTCAAACGACAAAAACATATCAAAAGGAAGAGGAAATGTTCCATAAAGACAGAGGAAAATGTGTCATAAAGACGTAGTTATTAAAAATTAAAAACAAGAAAAAAACGAAGATACGATATAAAAAAAAAATGAATACTAACAGTTAGCGACCAGCAGTAAGGTTGGTGCCACCATCGATTATAAAGATAAAGAAGAAGAAAAAAACTAACGGTAAGAAAAAAAGGCGAAAACTAGAGTTTACAAAATAAAATATTATTACATTTTGATATACTTATTAAAAATAAAGATTAAATTATTACTAAAAATATAAAATATCATATGCAATTATAAAATTATTAAAAATATTAAAATTTTGAATACATTCGTCAAAAGATCTTAGATTCTTATCGTCAACTGTTTCTACTGTTTATTATTATACGA
The DNA here is from genome assembly GCF_006381635.1 of Hibiscus syriacus. Classification (NCBI taxonomy): domain Eukaryota; kingdom Viridiplantae; phylum Streptophyta; class Magnoliopsida; order Malvales; family Malvaceae; genus Hibiscus; species Hibiscus syriacus. Next base: position 823,890 of record NW_024062674.1, read on the forward strand.
TAAGGACATAAATGTTTTTATATTTGTAATAAATTTTAATTCTTATATCATAAGCTATAAAAATTTCTTGGATTCTATATATTTTTTTAATATTTTTAAACATAAGGTCATAAAAATATGAATTCAGAATTTCAAAAGTAAGCTAAGTGTATTTTATATACTAACTTATTATAATATCTGCTAGAGCCTACGATTAATTCTTAGAGTCGTCTAAAATATAATTAGATGTGTGTATTGATACGAATAAATTACGATTTTTACTAACTATATTTAAATTTAAAATTCATTGGTCTACACTAATTCAATAAGAATATTTTATATAAGTATTGATGATATGATCGCATAATAATAATAAATATGTTTAATATATATACATGTATGATATTAAAGTATATAATATCGATATATATATATATATAATAAAAGTACGCTGCCTTGGCAAGAGCTTAGTTGTGCATCCCCATTGTTAGAGTGCATATTTCAACTACTACAACATTGTTTTGATATAATAAAACGAAAAAGAGAACCGAGTAATCAGGTACAAGGTTCATAAAAAATTTATGATTCAGGTTTGATCCGAAAACCTCTGATTTGGATATCTTTATTTTTAATACCCGATTATTTTTACTTGAATCGAAGGGTCTAGTAGTTCGAATTGAATAATTTTTAAATACTCTCTTTCATTTCATAATCCAGCATGAATTATCATTTCAATATCGTAAATCGTACATCAATAATATAACAATTAACATCCAATTATATTGGTCAAAAAACCATATTAATTTTATTTCAATCTAAGGATTAATAAGTTCGAGGTGACATTAATTTTTTCAATAAAAATTGAAGACTTTTTAGATAAAAAAATATTTAAATTCAGATAATATAATTAATTACAATTTACCACATCCATTAAGTGTGATTAAAAAGATATAAATTGAAAACGACATATATTTAAGAAGTGTTCCCCGACCCTTCCTCTTTCTGCTATGGTTGTTTTGTTTTTTTATTTGATTTAATGATATTTGAATTGGTCGAACTTTAAAAATAATAATATGATCACAAAATTTATTTTAAATCGAATATGATACTTAAATTGAAAACGAAATTAATATGATCCTTTGACTAATTGAAAATAATGTTGACCGTTACAATGTTAAAGTGACGATTTATGGTACTAACATGACGGTCTATAGTGGATGATGGAGTTTAATTGATTTTTTTATAGAAATTTTGAGCATTTTGTTATTCTCTTATAAAAAATTCAAAAGTTTATTTAATCTTTTCAAAAAATAAAATTAAGAAACTATTTCAATTTAAAATATAAAAATATTCAAATATTTAGAAAATAATACAAAAAATTAAAGGTTTAAAAATACTATTAAAATTAAAAAAATAAAAATAAAATATTATAGGCTAAAAATTATAACTTATTAAAATATTTTAAAAAATATTAAAAGTTTTGTAAACTTTCATTATAAAAGTTTTGAACCATAATTGTGACCACCAAAAAATTTGGTCCCCTAACCATGCTTTATCAGGTGACAATGGTGTCTAGCGTAATCCCCCTAGGGAACAACTTTTTTTTTAAATACAACCGGTTTCTGATTTATTAATCGATTAAATCTGGATCGGGTACTGCAGAGACAATGACGACCCTCCCAACCTAACTTGTCTCATTCGTAAACGTTAAAATTCGAACCCCTAACTTTACTTAAGAAATCTAATTTCTCATTCGACTAAATCAATTGATTGTTAGTCCTACCGACAACACTTTGATGTGGTGGAACAATAATTAGGAATAGTAATTATGATAAATAATAAAATACATTTCCAGTACAGTTCGAAGATTAAGGCTAACAAGATTTCCCATTACATGAGGAACATTTTTAGCAAAACATAAATATTTTGTCAATAATACTATGTAATTATCTTGGCTCATTGATATGACTATAAATGAGATGAGACATATCGTTATTTAAGTTTGATTTGATAAAAGTTTGGTCAACATTCAATTTGAATGGATTGACTTGAGCTCGAACACGACTCGAGTTTTTAACGAACCGAAACAAACTACTTGATACCTAACTTGAAAGCTCGTGAGCATCTCAACTTTTAATTTTTAAATTAAATAATTAATAATGTTAACATCTATACTTTGTTATTATATAAAAGTGCAATATAAGATATTTATGCACTTAAGATTTAGATTTAAGCTCGAGCTTTTATCGAATTAAGTTTTTGAACTTTCTGAGTCGAATTCAATAATATTAAAACTCGACTTGACTCATTTACAACCCTACTTAATGGTTAAGCCTTGGATCCCTTTACAAAGGCCCTCATATTCTAGTCCCACTCATCCAAGTTAATTCTTTATATTTTCATCATTTTCTAAATAAAAAGAATTATTAAATTATTAAAGAAAATGACATATATCATACTACGACTGAATCGACAAATAATCCAGGTGGGTGGATTATTTGGCCCAATAGGGCAACATGAAATTTATTTTGGGATATAGGGTGAATGGTACAGTGACCATGGAACTCGTCATCCCAGCGTGACAAGTTTCATGGGATATATTTTTTAATAGGTCGTGTCACGTGGGTCCTATAGCCTGAATTATTTTAATATATCCTATGAGACTCGTCACGTGCCCCAATAATTTTTTTTTTAAATTTTATAAAAGCATTGAAAAAAATATTATTTTATTCCAGATGGAACTTCAACAAGAAGGTGTGACAAGTTCCAACAGGTATAATTTTGACTTTGTTGACCGTTGTTGACCGAACAATTTTTTTTTTAAAAGTCAATGGATCTCGTCACACCGGCGCGACGAGTTCCAGCGACTATTTTCAATTTGAAAAAACTAGTCGTTTATAGCCGTTGGGTAAAATAGTATAAATAGAGGTTTGAGTTGTATTGATTTTTCACTTGGAATCAAACATTCTATTGAGAGCAAAAACTTTTGTGTTGAAGATTTTGTGTTGAAATGGAATCAAGAGAATAAATGTTACATCTTGATGATGTTCATATTTATTCGATCGAATTGACTACGGTAAATTTAATTTATTTTATTTCATTTAGCTTTGAAAAAATTATAGTATTAATAATAATTATTTATGCAATTGTATTAAATAATTTATTTTTAAATTGTAGTGAGTAGAACGAGCCATTCGTCATCGAGGAATGCGTGCGGAGGCGATATGACATCTTCATTGCATTTGACGCGATATGACGTTTACAATAGGCAGGATATGCGTGCAGAGGCGTCCATTTATTTTTGGGTTTAGAAGTTGTGCTTAACAACCCAGGCGACCGATCTGATATCATACAAACTACATCTTAAATGACAACATGGGAACGCAAGTTGGAGAGAAAGAAATTCCAAGTTTCCTGCAATTCATTTTTAACAATGGCAAAGGCAATTGGGAAAATATTTCTGTCTCTATCTTATGCAACGACTATCATTAAGACATGACTGTATAGCCCATACAAAAAATTCCATCTACTTGAATCATTTGTTTGCAAAATCTGAACCCTTCGATAGCTGACTTAAATGCCCAGAACAAGCCACCAAAAATTCTCTTCATGGGGATAACGTCTCCCTCAAGCGTGACTATAGGATGAGTATAGTACCTAACAGTGGTTCCAGGGATGAAAATTTTCATTGCTTGTAGTAGACGTGGTAGCTCATTATATAACTGATCCCAATCACCATACAACAAGGTCATTGCTTTCTGTTTAGCCATCCATGCTTGTAATAAGTTGGAATATAACCAAATGTATTCCGAATGGATGCCACTAACATAGAAATGGACACTATTGGATTTTTTCCACCAACAGCTTCACATAAGAGCATATGACATACGAATCTAAATGTTTGCGGTCTTGTGTCAATGAGGTCATTGTACATGCGTGCTGTGCATTGAACCTTGTGACTTCCCACAACATCTTCCGTTGTAGGTATGATACTCGTATCCTCCATTTACAGCCAACATCATGATGCATACACCGTATGAAATAAGTCTTTTGATTCGACTCCACCAAATAGAATTGAATATGAGCTTTTATGCAATACTCTTTGATTGCTAGTTGTGCCTATTTTTGTTTCAAACTGAGACCCAATGGCCAACTCAGATGACCGTTCGTCTGAAGAACCCCAATGGGCAGCAAATAACTCTAGCATATCATATATTTCAGGATTCCGCATAGTATCGTAGTTAATGTCATGCATTGCAACTGCATGATGATACCGAGAAAAATCATGGCGAGGCATTTCAGGTTTAGGGTATTGTTTTGCCCAAACATTTGAGCATTCTACAATCCTTAACATCTTGAAAGAACTGCCTCCCATACATCAGCCTCAACATCCACACCTTGTACCTCTGAAGAATCCTCAAAGACATCAGACTCATTAACTAATGGTGTGTCGTCATCATCTAGCAATGGAACAATATCTTCATCATCCTCGCTAAATTCAGCAAGGCTTTCACCGAATCGTCCAACAAGGTTATCATCAACATTACTTGTGTAATACCCTAATTTTGTCTGAAAATTCAATAGATAACAAAATAGAGGGATCAAACTTGTAATATTACATTTTTGTAATTTATGGGGATTTAAAAGCCAAGCAAAAAGCAGATTTCGTGCTCCCCTTTTGGTAAACCAGATTGAAAGTAAATAAAAAACCAGAGGGATTTTTCTCCTTCACATTAATATATATATATATATATGTGTGTGTGTGTGTGTGTGTGTGTGTGTGTACTCTATTTTCCTTATTATTTGGGGTTCTCATCGAGGGGTCACTGTTGAAGCCGATTATGGAGCTTGGTTAAGCTTCGACCGAGAGAGAAGGGAGTTGAAGAGAAAGGAAAGAGGGTGTTGGATTTGTTTTTTTGTTGTTTTAGAGGGCCATTGGCGACCATAGGTGGTGGCCGAGGTAAGTAGCCATTCATGTGTGGCATCGACTGTTGGTCAGTGATGAGTTTGGGAGCTTCTCTTTCAAACCATGCATAGGGGAGGGGGAAGTTTTTAACCTTTAAGCCTTCGGTCGGGCTACCTTTGGTTGTAGTTGGGATCGTCAGTTGGAGTAGAGTGGTCACCGACCCGTTGGCCAGCATGTGAGAGCTGGCGAGCGGCGGCCGAATGAGTTATTGAGGCTTGGTATTTTTCTCGACCAATTGTGTGAAAGGGGGGAAGAAATACGTATGTTTTGTAAATTTGGGTTAATCACACATAAGCCCCTTCATTTTATCCCTTTTTGCGCCATGGTCTTATTTTATTTATTTCGAATATTCATGCTGATTTTAATAACCTATAATTTAGCCATTGTTCTGCTATGTTATTTATTTTTAACTACTAACTTTATTTTATTGCACTTTAATCATTGTTATTTATTTATTTATTGTTTCTATTATTAGATTCGACCTTGTGGTGATCCGATCCAGGGTATGATTTGCATTATTATGGTTCAACCTCTGATAACTGCTAACTTTCTAACAACTAACCTTTTAACTGCTAATTACTAATTGTTAACCTTTTATTTATTTGTTTATTTTATTTCATGTTCGAACCATGTACGACCTTGCGACAATTCATCCTGGGGTATGACTCGCCTCGTTTACGGTATGGGATACATAATAAAATTCAATATTAACATTTTATTTTTATTTCATTTTATTTCCGTTATTTAAATTTATGCACTTTTAAATTTATGCCTTTTTATTTTGTTTATTTAATTTTAGTCCTTACCTTTTATGTGCTTTAAATTTATGATCTCTTATTTTTACCCTTCATTTTTCAGCACTTTAATTTTAGTCATTTTACATATTTTAATTACCTTTAATATTTATATTCTTTTAATTTAGTCCTTGATAGATCATTTTTCATATCTAGTCCATAACTTTTTAATTATTCGACTCATATTTAGTCACTAAATTAAGAGAATTCTTAATTTGGTCATCGCTTTTGCTCGAGGTTCCTATTTAATTATTAGAGTTGCAATACTGATTTAAATTAATGATAAAACCTCCAGTTTTAGTTAGATTTCAATATAGTCCTCTTAGTTTAGAGAATAATCCGAGCCAGCCCTCGCGTAAGTGCTCAAGAGACCACCTCAATTATTTGACTCAATAATTGGTTAAAATCAAATAGGATTAATATTAGAACCTACACATCTAGGTTTGTGCCTTTAGGTCCTTTAACTTTCATAATTTGACACTTTAAGTTAGAAAAACCTTTAATTTACCCTAGCTTAATTAGGATTAAATAAAAAATTTGTTTGATTGCATTGTTTTTTAACTCTAAGGCACTGTTTTATTATTAAGGAATTAATAGTATATCTCCCACAATCATGCTCCGGGAGTGACTACTGGTAATTCCCGAAATAAGTTGACATCCTTTCAAAATCGCACCATGATTTTCTAAAAAACGAGGCAATATTCGATTTTTAGGCACTATAGCTGATCTTCCGCATTTACGCTTGGGAGTGAATGCTATCAGTCTCAATAAATGAATACATTTTTCAATTTTGCATCTGTAATGAATTTTAAATTAAATAAAGATTGAACTCAAAATTTTAGATTTTAAATATAGGGTAATCAACTAGGTACCAATTTTTGGGCTCTTGTGGGGGTGCTAATCCTTCCCCACGCATAGCTGACTCCCGGACCCGATTTCTGGATTTTTGCAGACATTAAACCTCGGTATTTTGATAAAAATAAAATGTTTTATTAAAATCACCCCGCTTTTATGGTGTCCCAATCGCACCTTAAATGATTAGTGGCGACTCTTCACATTTCGAAACCCTTTTCAAAGAAAAGCCCCGAGTCGGTATCAATTTTTCCCCACCCGGGCGAAAAATGATGTCGACAACTTGAATTCTCTTTAACTAATTTTGCAAATAAAATTAATCATGAGGGGTAGAATGCTGAAGATAGTCTCTTAACTTATAAATCAATGTATTATTAGAAGGGACATTTCAGGTACATAATGTAGGTTGGGGCTCACAGTTATGAAAGAAAGGGATAAATAGGCCTAAACAAGTGTTTAAGGGTTAACGAACCAAGGATCTATTCATATTGTTGTCTTCAATCTTGTCTTGCTTGACTTGAATTTGTTCGTCCGTCTTTTATTTTATTTTCTTTTGGTGTTCTCTGATCTTCTGGCGAATTGATTATAGATCTTTGAACCGCTCGTCTTGAAGTATTTGATCGGTTTTCTTTCTTATTTCTTCTTTTTTCTCTATTTTTTTTCTCATTCTTCTATTTTTTTTCTATTTTTTCTTTTTTTCTTTCTCACTTTTTTTTTTCATTTTCTCTTTTTTCTTTCTTTTCTATATTTTTTCTATAACTTTTCTTCTTTCTCTCTGTGTCGTCAACAAGATTTTATCTTCGAGCACTTCGTATTTGGTCTACCTCGCGGTATCTTGTTATTTCTCACCTTATTTCATCATGACTTTCTTCTGTAGCGAAATCTAGATTGATGATCTTCACTCATGCGAGCAGATGTCCTTCATCTTTTCCCCTAGTGTGGAGGGTGATCCTTGGTTAGGGTTGAATCAGAAGAAACAATATTATAGGCTCAAAAGGGGACAACAAGGGATATATTTATATATATACATATTTTTGAAAGGATAAATGAAACAAAATAATTCATCGTCTTATACATGGAAGTCTTTGTAAAAGAGGTATCCCCAGAGGGACGAGTATTCAAGATTAATCTTATTTATATGAAAACAATGTAATTAATGCATGATTGAATTATTTCAATGATTCCCTTTGTTTTTCTTCTTCTATTTGCTCATAGTATGCCCCAATTATTCAGATTCTCTTGCAAAAACTTGATCCACAACACTCTATCTTATCTTTCTTGTAGGAAAGGTCCTTGTTATGCCCCCAGGATTTATTGAGGTTGGGAAATGAATGTTGGTTCCGTGTCTAGGAAGGGAAATATGTGACTTTAAAGTCATTATTTTGAAAAATGTAATGTTATGAAAAGGTTATTTTCATCTGGAAAGGTAAAAAAATACATGTTTTAGTGCCTCGGGGGAATAAGGGCATGACTTTATGGTTTCAGGGGGAAGTGATATCAAAGTTCGGTCTTTTGGGAGTAAATATGTGTTATTTCTGGTAAGGAACCAAGTAGTGGTTCTTTCAACTTTGGATGGGGTATGGAAGGTTTAATCTTGCCACTTGTCAAAGATCCGTAATTATTGAAGTAGTGAAAAAACCTTTAATTCATTCGATATTCAGAGAATTAGAAGATTAAAACTTGAATTATTTATCATAACCTAAAAAACCATAAGTTCAATCAACAAAATATTTATTGAGAAAATAAAGAAAGAACAAAAACACGTTCAAACAGGACAAAGTTACATTTCACAGTGGATGGAAGAATTTTTCTTGGCTCACATCGGGATGCCCCATTATTAAAGGTTTATGCTATTGGGTTAATTAAATTTTGCACCTGGCTCTTCGGGGCCCCGTATATCTCAACGATGTGCCTCAAACTTCAGACGGGGCTAACATTACGTCCACAACTCTCAATCTTTTTTGGTACGAATGGGGTGATTTCTTCTTACCTCAAAACTTTTATCATGAGATTCTCTGTAAGTTACTCCACGGGTCCGTGATTAATTCACGATGAGATGCAACGTATACCATGTAATGCACAATGTATATGAACAAATGCAAAAATGTAAAGATGCACCTGCAAATGCAAAGATGCGATAATGAGAGTGCATAATGCAAGATGAAAATGAAACAATGAATTGGTATAAAAAATAATTATTCCTTGAACAATTCTTCAAAAAATGACAATGTCTCGGTACAATGGGCAAGTGAAAATCTGGTACATCTGTAAGTTGCCTAGCTCCTGCGAGCATCTGGGTACTGCATCATCTTCAAAGATTCCACTTCATCTTCTACTTCCAAAAATATTTCAAGCTGGTTTCGGATCTTTAACTATGGGCTTCAGTGTCGAATCGTCTCGAGTTTAACTTGTTACCTCAGTAGGCAGATATCTTGCTCATCTCCTTAGTAGGTAGACTCCCTCTTGACACTACTCAATCTATGTGGAGCATCTTTGAAATCCTACCAATCCCAGTGAAAGGCATTGTTGTGGCATTGTTTTTTAAGAACCTTCTAAATGATCAGTTATTTAGGGATCAATACCTTTGAATGATATGTCATGTTCATGCAAAAATGCAATAAGAGCAGTCAAAAGGAATCCAATGTTAGTAGAAACAAGACAAAAAGAATCAAGTTAGTTGAAATGATTAGTCCAAGAAATGTAATCTTAGCAAAAATAATTAAATTCGACTCAAAGTTGAGACTGAAAAAAATAAAGCATACAAAGAAAATTAATAATCCTAACTGCGTTCGTTATATCTCTCCTAGGTTATCCACATGGCTCTAGCAGGGCAGGTTTACTAAATTCTCTATATGAGGTTGGGTTCTAGGAAAGGTTCCCAAGCCATCTTTACAACCTGCTAAGGTTACCCCCGATCCTGGCCCATTACATACTTGTGAATCGGATTCGGCTCGGGGGATCACACCGCTAAAAGCATATCTCGAAACTGATATTCGATAGGAAACTTAGGATGTTTCCAGAGATACTTTGTCAGACCCACAAGGAAGTTTAATGTCATCGTGAGGTGTGATGTTTCTCCCTACTTAGGTAAACTGGGTTTGAGCTCGGGTCTAGAGCTATGATATGCAACCGTCATAAATATTCACAGAAATGGAAACATTAATCAGAGAATTTTTTTTTTCTTTTGAAAAATCATAATGAACTGTAATTTAAAATAAGATCGAACTATATTAATACAGAGTAATATTTCTTTAAAGGTAGTGCAAATTGCCAGAATATGAAATTATGCCAAATTTTAGAAGTTAACCAAATTAGAAGTAAAGGATAAGTTAAAGCTTAGTGAGGCTTATATTTTAACTTGCATATAATGTCAAAATGATTTCAATGCATGCATAACATTATACATGAATGTTTTATGCATCATTAGGTAGGACTTGCGATAAGTCTACCTTGTTTATGTTGACATGATATTATGTCATTTATCATATATTTGACATATTCTAAATATGTCAAAGGTTGAATATAAAATGCATTGATCACTGATTGTTTCATATGATGTATCATGAACATATATGATTTTTTTATCATGAATGATATTACGGGTATGAAATGCCCAATGTTAAATGGTATTGATATACTTTGCAATGGATGGATCAAATAAAAGTAGACTATATGCCCAAGTATGTTATTGAGGATCAATGGTATTAATGGCATGCCATAGAGTCTAGCAGTTGCATATTAGGTAGCACTAGAGTGTCTAGAGAAGGCATATAGTGCAGGCCTCAAAGTGTCTAGTGAAGACACGATACAAAACTCTATGGTGTACAAGGTGGGTAAAGCTCGACCTCAGCACTACGGTGCATTATTAGGTGAGCAAAGCTCGACCTCAGCACTTTGGTGCAATATTTAACTCCTATACCGGGTTCCTCATACAATTATACTTTGGGTTATGGTTTATTGGTTAATAAATGATAAACTGGCAAATAAGCTTACGAGCTTATGGTATAAATGGCAAGTATATTGGTAAAAAATTTATATTCGATTATATCATGTTATTTTATGGTAACATGGATGGTATACAGGTAAAGTGATCATATTGCATTGAATGTTTTTATTCCTTTAAATTGTGTGTTGCATTGTTTTAAATATTTATATGGTTGCCTCATAAGTGTATACTTAGCGTGTGATGATTTTCACGCGTAAGAAAAAGGAAGAGGAGAAGTAAGGAGTTGAGTTTGGAATCAATCACCAAGGAAATATTTACAGGTAAAAATGATGACATCCTATTGTGTTCTAAAAGTCTTAGCTGGCATGTATACGAGAATTAAATGTTTGAAATTTCTTAATATAATATTAAATTAATTTGGGTTTTAAATCAAACTTGGTGAACAGTCGTATTTATTTTATGAAACAAAATAAAATTGTCTATCATTGCTTAATCTAGTGATGTTTGAAAGAAACAAAAATTTTCTCAATTTAATTAAAGAAATGTTTTGAATCTTTTATGTGATATCTGTAACTCATATTTGTTTATGCATACGGGTTATGAGTGTTACGTTTATTGGTATCAGAGCTACATTCTAGGACTAAATTGAGCTTATTTTATGTTAAAAAGTGTGTACATGCCACTAGGATGTCATTGTTACTGATTTGGTGATTATAAGGTTGATTGATGACATTCCTTACTCATAAAGGTGAATAAATATAATGTATGAAAAAGATGTGTGTATTCAAGGGTTGTAGAACGTGATTGAGCAGGAGGTTCAAAAATAAGCTAATACTGATAGTAATGATGTTAATCATCATTCTTCCGTTTAGTCTAATAAGATTTGTATTGGCATAATAGGAAGTGCCAAGGTTGGATTAGGAAACCCTTGTTTATGCGTAAGAATAGTATCGATTGAAAGAATGAAACATTATGATGAAATTGATCCTAAGTGATATGTGTAGACAATAATTTTCTGGTAAGGATTAAACGTGTAAATTTATAATAGACTTGATAGAATTATCTTTCGAAGGTAATTTTTGGAATGGATTGATTACCTTCTACCATGTTATGATGAATTATCGTTTAAAGCGATTGATTTTAAAGAAGACAAAAAGTTTTGAGATAGTTATGGTAGGGAAAGAGTAAATTTGATTTCTAATGTGATTTTAGCATCAACTATATAAAGTTATTGTTACTAGGTTGTCAAGCATTTTTAGTAAAGGAAGTGAATACTCAAATTTCTTAGTTAAGTTGGAAGATATTTCAACTGTTCGAGGGTATCCAAATATGTATATGTAAAAGTTACATGAATTACCTCTAAATTGAGATGTAGAAAGTAAAATGGCTTTAACTGAGCTAAGAGAATTGAAGGCATTGTTTGTAGAATTTTCAAGAACGAGAATTTACAAGACTAAGCGTGTCATCTGGATTGCACCGGTGTTATAGTGATGAGTCTATGCAATTATTCATGGATTATCGTCTACTAAATAAGGTAAGAAAAAAGAACAAGTATACTCTTCTGAGGATTAATAATCTTTGATCAATTAAAAGGTATATCGTGTCCTCTACGTCAGATCTCCTATCGGGGTATATTAGTTAAAGATAAGGAAGAAGATCTTCCTAAGACAGTTTTCAGAATTTGATTTGAACACTACGAGTTTCTATAAGGCCATTTGGTTTAACAAATGTTCTTATGACACTTAAGGATTGGATAAACCGAGTATTTCAATTATACTTGGATTAATTGGTGGTAGTGTTCATCAATGTTATTGTGAGATGTTGTAAGACCAGGGAAGAATATGTTGACTATTTTTGTATAGCTCTTCCAACTATTCAGGAGAAAAATTGCATGATAAGTTGACCAAGTGTAAATGTTGGCTGTCTAAGGTTGTATTCGTTGGCTAAAATGGACTCAGCTAAGGGGATAAAAATATATATCAAGGAAGCATGGGATAGAGTTGAAAGATAAATTCTAAAGAATGTTTTCGAATTTCAAAGTTTCAATGGATTTGTTGGTTACTATCGAAGGTTCATAAAGAACTTTTCGATGATTATATTCCCTATGACCAAATTATTGGGTAAAGATGTGTTTTCATTTGGACTGTTAAGTGCCAAGAAAACTTTGAGATGTTAAAAAGAATATGATATAAGCTCTAAGGTCAGCATAATTAGAATCTGGAAAAGATTATGTGAATTATAGTAATGTGTTTCATAATGATTTGGGATGCGTGTTTGTGTATGAGGTAAAGTTTTAGTTTATTCTCCAAAGCAACTAGAGAATCATGAAATAAATTATTTGACTCATGATCTCGAGTTGGCAATAGTTGTGTTTACTTTATTGATATAACACCACTATCTACATGGTGACGCTATATCTATACGTATATTAAAATTCAAAAGTATGTGTTGATTCAATGGATTGAAAATAAAGGAATGGATTGAATTCCTTAAAATGATGACGTTCTTATCAACTGTAAATAGGAAAGGCTAATGTGGTGGCTAATACGATAAAGCTGAAAGACATTTCTATCTGGGATTTTGAATATGTGATTGTCTGTAAAGAAAGATGGCGTTTTGATTGTTGAATTAAATTTAAAGCCTATGTTGCTAGATCGAATAAAGGATCATCAGAGAAAAGATGAAAATTGTCGTGCTTATCAAAGATAGAACAGCAGAAAAAGGTGAAACTAAAGACTTTAAGGTTAAGTTTGATGAATGTTTATATATCGATGAAAGAGTTTAAAAGAAAGTATGAAAGAGCTATCAATCGAGCATGAAGATAGCTCCATATGAAGCTTATATGAGAGAAAGTATTGAAAACATTAAATTGTTCGAGTTAAAAGATCGAGATCTTGTTGGTCCTAATTTATAGAAGATGTTGAGGATAAAGTGAGGATAATTCAGGATAATCTGAAGATAGCATCTGATCGGTAGAAGTCTTATGTAGACTTGAAGCAAAAGATTGAATTCCTAAAAGTGATATAGAAGTAATTTTTAAATTATCACATTGGAAAAAATATTAAGGTTCATACGCAAAGGAAAGGAAGTTAGATCAATGATTTATCAACTAGAAGTGCCTCTGGAAATGGACAAGATCCATAATGTTTTTCATGTGTCGATGCTCAGGAGGTATCGATTGGAAATAGAGATTCAGATAGATTTGATTTATGAAAAAGAACTAGTACTTATTGAAGTTTGATAAAGAAATCAAAGTGAAAAAGTCACATCATTGTCTATTTACATCGAGTATGTATTGGAAAATTTGATGACAAATTTCCTTAAGGAGAGGAGAATTGTAATCCCACAATTTTGGATAATGGCCAAAATGTAAATTTTGAAAGTTTAAGGATGAAAATAGAAAATTGGAAAAGTTTAAATACATAAATGGTATTTTCCCAAAAAGAATTTTATTCCATAAATGGATTTAGTTTAGTGATCAAATTATAAGATTTTGAATGTTTGGACCAAAGTATAAACTTTAAAAAGTTTAGGGACCAAAATGTAATTTAAAAACACAAACTGGTCACGAAATAAGGAAATAAATATTTATTTCACATTTTTAAATGTTGAAAAATAATATTTAATGGTTTAATTTCAAGTTTAGTTTGGATTGTTGGATTAAAGTGGCAGAATTGTAAGTTTTGAAAATTACAAGGGCAAAATGGTAAAGTGGGAAAATATTTTGTCTATCTTTGACTATTGAAAGCTGATAAGGTTGTTGTGACTTATTTATTGTAAATATCAAGTTCATTAAGGGTAAATTAGTATGGATATTTGATTTTAAGGGTAAAGTGGTAATTTGACATTTAATGAATTTTTAATTCATTATTAACAAAGAAAGATGAATAATGTAAGATGAATTTCTTCATCTTCACCAACAGCAAGAACGTGAGTTCTTCAAGGTAAGAAATATTTTATTTTCAATTTTTGAGCCAATTCTTTTGGAATTCGAGTTATATCGTGAAATAGGAAAGTGATCTAGGCAAAAAAAAAAAAACGCTATCATTTGGTACAAATATTGCTTTCTAGTCTTGCTGGATTCAAAGATCCCAAATCTAAAGGTTTATGTCATGATAAGGTTCATGAAATTGATGATAAATCTTGATGTTTTGAGGTTGTAGGTTCATTTTCAAGCTGATTTATCGTTAAAACATGTTCAATCTTCCTATAAATTATTCTTTAAAATTCAGCCAAATTATAAGTTAGAGAACTTGTGTTTTGATGAAATTGATTAGGGCTTTGATTTTAGAGATGATGTAAGGTTGATTGAAAGTTGATTTCATGCTTGAATCGAATCAAAATCGAGAAAAATCGTGAAAAACCTAGTTTTGGAACTTTAAACCATTAGGCCTTGGTCTTAAAGGATGAGGAAAATTCTGCAAAAATTATGAAAGGTTTGGAAATGATGAAGGTATTTTACAAGCTTTAAAAATTTAGGGACCATTATGTAATTTTTGAAAAGTTAAGGAACCAATTAGACATTTTTGGAAAGTTGTGAATGATTGTGTAATTGGCTAATATTTGATGTACTATACTGGAATTTCTGTTTTTGGAATTGAATGAGTGTTTAGATGTGAACTATGATAATTTTAGAAGTTTGGAAAAGTTTGGTGTTTTAAACGAAGTATTCAAATAGTTTGGAGTGCTTATTTGTAATTATACCTTTGTATATGTACTTGGTGATAATTATTTCAATACTGGAATATGGTATTGAAACTTTGAATGGTAAAATGGTAATGGACCATTTTAATAAATTGGAAAAGTAGTTCCAAATTTAAAAAAGGATTAATAAGTGTTAAAATATTTGGTGGTGAATAAGTTTCAAGTATGAATATGGATTAAATGTATTTGAATGGTCAATTGGAAATGTTAAAGTCAACATTTATGTTGTGACATGGAAATTGTATTGAATAAGCATCGGGAAACTTGTTAGGAATTTATTTTCCAAAGTATGAGTGCTTGAAATCGAGATCAAATATTATTAAAGCTAAGAAGAAGCTAAGGATGAAATGTAAAATTCCATGGAAGGTTGCGAGCAAAGGACACTAGGTGAGTGCAAATTTAATTTGTACTTATGTTATCCAACAAACATTGACTTGCGATGAGCCAGTGACGGAGTTACTATGGTAAATTGACTCCTAAAATATTATTTGAGTTCTGATGTATGCATATATGTGCATTTGGTGAACTAATAGAATTAGCGAACAAGTTAAAAATGCAAATTGGTGAAATCTGTTTAGAATTTATGTTCTGGACAGTAAGTTTAGAAAATTGCCGTAATTCTAAAAAAATGATTAAAGGATGATTTTACCGTTTGATTATCATATCAATATAGTTTTGTTTAGAATAAATGGAAACTGATTTCAAGTTATATGTAAAAAGATATGAATTTTTAACCGAGGAAAAGGTCAGAAAATCAGGGTATATACAAACAGATTCTGTTGGTCAACTTTGAAAATTTACCATAAATTGTATAGAATGAATTAGAATGATTTCTTTATATGTAGATTCATATTTGATTCTAGTTTCCAGTGGTATAAACAAAATAATTTTTAAGGGGTATATAATACATAATAATTTTCTTTAAAGGTAATGCAAATTGCCAGAATATGAAATTATGCCAATTTTAGGAGTTAACCAAATTAGAAGTAAAGGATAAGTTAAAGCTTAGTAAGGCTTATATTTTGACTTGCATATAATGTCAAAATATTTCAATGCATGCATAACATTATACAGAATGTTTATGCATCATTGCGTAGGACTAGCGATAAGTCTACCTTGTTTATGTTGACATGATATTTTGTCATTTATCATATATTGACATATTCTAATATGTAAAAGGTTGAATATAAAAGCATTGATCACTGATTGTGCATAACATTATACATGAATGTTTTATGCATCATTGCGTAGGACTAGCGATAAGTCTACCTTGTTTATGTTGACATGATATTTATGTCATTTATCATATATTTGACATATTCTAAATATGTAAAAGGTTGAATATAAAATGCATTGATCACTGATTGTTTCATATGATGTTATCATGAACATATGATTTTTTTATCATGAATGATATTGCGGTATGAAATGCCCAATGTTAAATGGTATTGATATACTTTGCCATGGATGGATCAAATAAAAGTAGACTATATGCCCAAGTATGTTTTTGAGGATCATGAAATAAATTATTTGACTCATGATCTCGAGTTGGCAATAGTTGTGTTTACTTTATTGATATAACACCACTATCTACATGGTGAGTGACGCTATATCTATATAGATCTTAAAATTCAACAGTATGTGTTTACTCAACGGATTGAAAATAAAGGAAATGGATTGAATTCCTTAAAGAATGATGACGTGCTTATCAACTGTAAATAGGAAAGGCTAATGTGGTGGCTAATACGATAAAGCTGAAAGACATTTCTATATGAGAGTTTGAATATGTGATTGCCTGTAAAGAAAGATGGCATTTTGATTGTTGAATTAAATTTAAAGGCTATGTTGCTAGATCGAATAAAGGATCATCAGAGAAAGATGAAAATTGTCGTGCTTGTCAAAGATAGAACAGACAGAAAAAGGTGAAACTAAAGACTTTAAGGTTAAGTTTGATGAATGTTTATATTATCGAGGAAATAGTTTAAAAGAAAGTATGAATAGAGTTATCAATCGAGCATGAAGATAGCTCCATACGAAGCTTTATATGAGAGAAAGTACTAAAAACAATTAAATTGGTTCGAGTTAAAAGATCGAGATCTTGTTGGTCCTAATTTATAGAAAGATGTTGAGGATAATTCAGGATAATCTGAAGATAGCATCTGATCGGTAGAAGTCTTATGTAGACTTGAAGCAAAAAGAGATTGAATTCCATAAAAGTGATAAAAAAGTATTTCTTAAATTATCACATTAGAAAAAAAATATTACGGTTCAGACACAATGGAAAGGAAGTTAGATCAATGATTTATCAACTAGAAGTGCCTCTAGAAATGGACAAGATCTATAATGTTTTTCATGTGTCGATGCTCAGGAGGTATCGATTAGAAATAGAGATTCAGATAGATTTGATTTATGAAAAAGAACTAGTACTTATTGAAGTTTGATAAAGAAATCAAAAGTGAAAAAGCCATATCATTGTCTATTTACATCAAGTATGTATTAGCAAATTCAAGGTTTAGTGATCAAATTTAGTGAAGATCAAATTATAATGTTTGAATGTATAAACTTTGAAAAGTTTAGACCAAAGGATAAAATGTAATTTTAAAAAGGTATTTAGGGACAAAATGTAAAGGAAAATATAAATTATTTTCACATTTTTAAATAAGGAAATATATATTATTTTCACATTTTTAAATGTTGGAAATATATTTAATGGTTTAATTTCATGTTAGTTTGGATTGTTGGATTAAAGTGGCAGAATTGTAAGTTTGGAAATTACAAGGGTGAAATGATAAAGTGGGAAAATATTTTGCTATCTTTGACTATTGAAAGATGATAAGGTTGTTGTGACTTGTTATTAATGTAAATATCAAGTTCATTAAGGGTAAATTAGTATGGATATTTGATTTTAATGGTAAAGTGGTAATTTGACATTTAATGATTTTTTAATTCATTATTAATAAAGAAAGATGAATAATTGTAAGATGAATTTATTATTCTTCTCCAACAACAAGTACGTGAGTTCTTCCAAGGAAAAAAATATTTTATTTTCAATTTTTGAGCCAATTCTTTTGGAATTCGAGTTATGTCGTGAAATAGGAAAGTGATCTACACAAAAACGCTATCATTTGGTACCAATATTTCTTTCTAGTCTTGCTGGATTTCAAAGATCACAAATCTAAAGGTTTATGTTCATGATAAGGTTCATGAAATTGATGATAAATCTTGATGTTTTTGAGGTTGTAGATTCATTTTCAAGCTTGATTTATGGTTAAAATATGTTCAATCTTCCTATAAATTATTCTTTAAATAAATGATAAACTTTGAATTTAAAGGATTGATAATCTTTTGATCAATTAAAAAGGTGTATTGGTGTCTTTTAAGTCGGATCTCCTATCGGGGTATTATTAGTTAAAGATAAGGAAGAAGATCTTCCTAAGATTTTTTCAGAATTTGATATAAACACTACGAGTTGCTAATTCCATTTGGTTTAACAAATGTTCTTATGACACTTAAGGATTGGATAAACTGAGTATTTCAATTATACTTGGTTTAATTGGTGGTAGTGTTCATCAATGTTATTGTGAGATGTTGTAAGACCATGGAAGAATATGTTGACTATTTTTGTATAGCTCTTCCAAGTATTCGGGAGAAAAATTGCATGATAAGTTGACCAAGTGTAAATGTTGGCTATCTAAGGTTGTATTCTTTGGCTAAAGTGGACTCAGCTAAGGGGATAAAAATATATATCAAGGAAGCACGAGATAGAGTTGAAAGATAAATTCTAAAGAATGTTTTCGAATTTCAAAGTTTCACGGGATTTGTTTGTTACTATTGAAGGTTCATAAAGAACTTTTCGATGATTATATTCCCTCTGACCAAATTATTGGGTAAAGATGTGTTATTCATTTGGAGTGTTAAGTGCCAAGAAAACTTTGAGATGTTAAAAAGAATACTAACATAAGCTCTAAGGTCAGTATAATTAGAATCTGGAAAAGATTAATGTGAATTATAGTAATGTGTTTCATAATGATTTGGGATGTGTGTTTGTGTAAGAGGTAAAGTTTTGGTTTATTCTCAAAAGCAACTAGAGAATCATGAAATAAATTATTTGACTCATGATCTCGAGTTGGCAATAGTTGTGTTTACTTTATTGATATAACACCACTATCTACATGGTGAGTGACGCTATATCTATACGGATCTTAAAATTCAAAAGTATGTGTTGACTCAACGGATTGAAAATAAAGGAAATGGATTGAATTTCATAAAGAATGATGACGTGCTTATCAACTGTAAATAGGAAAGGCTAATGTGGTGGCTAATACGATAAAGTTGAAAAACATTTCTATTCTGAGAGTTTTGAATATTTGATTGTCTGTAAAGAAATATGACGTTATGATTGTTAGAGAAACTTGTATTTTGATGAAATTTGATTAGGTCTTTGATTTTAGAGATGATGTAAGGTTGATTGAAAGTTGATTTCATGCATGAATCGAATCAAAATCGAGAAAAATTGTGAAAACCTAGTTTTGGAACCTTAACCATTAGGCCTTGGTCTTAAAGGATGAGGAAAAATATGCAAAATTATGAAAGGTCTGGAAATGATGTAGGAAGTATTTTACAAGCTTTAAAAAAATTTAGGGACCATTCTGTATTTTTTGAAAAGTTGGGGGACCAATTTGAAAATTTTGGAAAAGTTGTGAATGATTGTGTAATTGGCTAATAGTTGATGTACTATGCTAGAAATTTTTGTTTTGGAATTGAAATGAATGTTTAGATGTGAGATATGATAATTTTAGAAGTTTGGAAAAGTTTGGTGTTTTAAACGAAATATTCAAATAGTTTGGAGTGCTTATTTGTAATTATACCTTTGTATATGTACTTGGGTGATAATTATTTCAATACTGGAATATTGGTATTGAAACTTTGAATGGTAAAATTGTAATGGACCATTTTTAAATAAATTGGAAACGTTAGTTCAAAATTTAAAAAGGGATTAATAAGTGTTAAAATATTTGGTGGTGAATAAGTTTCAAGTATGAATATGGATTAAATGGAATTTGAATGGTCAATTGGAAATGTTAAAGTCAACATTTATGTTATGACATGGAAATTGTATTGAATAAGCATCGGGAAACTTGTTAGGAATTTATTTTCCAAAGTATACCTATGTTAGTAAGATTCTAACAATTGGTTTGAAATTGTGTATATTTGGTAATGGTGTCCATTTAGAGATTGAGTTCTTGAAATCGAGATCAAATATTATTAAATATAAGAAGAAGCTTAAGGATGAAATGGAAGATTCCAAGGAAGGTTGCGAGCAAAGGAAACTAGGTGAGTGCAAATTTAATTTGTACTTACGTTATTGAACAAACATTGGCTTGCGATGAGCCAGTGACGGAGTTACTATGGTAAGAATTGACTCCTAAAATATTATTTGAGTTGTGATCTACGCATATATGTGCATTTGGTGAACTAATAGAATTAGCGAACAAGTTAAAAATGCAAATTGGTGAAATCTGTTTAGAATTTATGTTCTGGACAGTAAGTTTAGAAAATTGCCATAAATTCTAAAAAAAATGATTAAAGGATGATTTTATACCGTTTGATTATCATATCAGTATAATTTTTTTAGAACAAACAGAAACTGATTTCAATGTATATATTAAAAGATATGAATTTTTAACCGAGGAAAGGTCAGAAAATCAGGGCAGCAGATTCTGCACAAAAAAGATTTTGTCGGTCAACTTTGAAAATTTACCATAAATTGTATAGAATGAATTATAACGATTTCTTTATATGGATTGATTCATATTTGAGTCTAGTTTCCAGTGGTATAAATGGAATAATTTGTAAAGGTGTATATTAATACAGAATAATATTTCTATAAAGGTAGTGCAAATTGTCAGGATATGAAATTATGCCAAATTGTCAGGATATGAAATTATGCCAAATTTTAGGAGTTAACCAAATTAGAAGTAAAGGATAAGTTAAAGCTTAGTGAGGCTTATATTTTGACTTGAATATAATGTCAAAATGATTTCAATGCATGCATAACATTATACATGAATGTTTTATGCATCATTGGGTAGGACTTGCGATAAGTCTACCTTGTTTATTTTGACATGATATTTATGTCATTTATCATATATTTGACATATTCTAAATATGTCAAAGGTTGAATATAAAATGAATTGATAATTGATTGTTGCATATGATGTTATCATGAACATATATGATTTTTTATCATTAATGATATTGCGGGTATGAAATGTCCAATGTTAAATGGTATTGATATACTTTTCCATGGATGGATCAAATAAAAGTAGACTATATGCCAAAGTATGTTATTGAGGATCAGTGGTATTAATGGATGCCATAGAGTCTAGCAGCTGCATATTAGGTAGCACTAGAGAGTCTAGAGAAGGCACATAGTGCAGGCCTCAAAGTGTCTAGTGAAGGCATGATACAAAACACTACGGTGTACAAGGTGGGTAAAGCCCGACCTCAGCACTACGGTGCATTATTAGGTGAGCAAAGCTCGACCTCAGGAATTTGGTGCAATATTTGACTCCTATATCGGGTTCCTCATACAATTATACTTTGGGTTATGGTTTATTGGTTAATAAATGATAAACTGGCAAATAAGCTTATGAGCTTATGGTATAAATGGCAAGTATATTGGTAAGAAATTTTATATTCGATTATATCATGTTATTTTATGGTAACATGGAGGGTATACAGGTAAAGTGATCATATTGCATTGAATGTTTTTATTCCTTTAAATTATGTGTTGCATTGTTTTAAATATTTATATGGTTGCCTCACTAAGTGTATACTTAGCAGCGTGTGATGATTTTCACGCATAGGAAAAAGGAAGAGGAGGAGTAAGGAGTTGAGTTTGGAATCAATCACCAAGGAAATATTTACAGGTAACAATGATGGCATCCTACTGTGTTCTAAAAGTCTTAGCTGGCATGTATAAGAGAATTAAATGTTTGAAATTTCTTAATATAATCAGTATTAAATTATTTTGGGTTTTAAATCAAACTTGGTGGAAAGTCGTATTTATTTCATGAAACAAAATAAAATTGTATCATTGCTTTAATCTAGTGTGTTGAAAGAAACATTTTTTTCTCAATTTAATTAAAGAAATGTTTGAATCTTTGATGTGGCATCTATAACTCGTATTTGTTTATGTATACGGGTTATGGTTGTTACACATAGTTTGGCCGAGAAGCTTCCAAACTCATCGCCGACCATAGCCTGACGCCACACATAGGTGGCTACTTACCTCGGCCACCACCTATGGTGGCCAATGAACCTTTAAAACAACAAAAAACCAAATCCAACGCCCTCTTTCCTTTCTCTTCAAATCCCTTCTCTCTCGGCTGGAGCTTAACCAAGCTCCATAATCAACTTCGACGGTGACCCACCGATGAGAACCCAAACAACAAGAAAAATAGAGTAAAAAAATAAAATATATATCAAAGTGAATGAGAGAAAGCCCTCTGGTCTGTTATTTACTTTCAATCTGGTTTACCAAAGGGGGAGCACGAAATTTACTTTTTGCTTGGCTTTTAAAGCCCCATAAATTACAAAATATAATATTACAAGTTTGATCCCTCCATTTTAATCCCTATTGAATTTTCGGACAAATTTAGGGTATTACAGCTGCCCCTCTTTGCTCATCTGTTGTGTAAACAACAAAGAAGCAAAGATAAATAATTGACTAATTTTTTCTAGCTATGATGTTTGCTTCGTATCTGGAGCTCCAATTTCTTCTGATCAGACGTGTTCTTCTCATTATGAACTCTTCGTTGGGGATGCCACTCCACTTCCTTCTGTGATGGAATCCCCAAGGTTGAACAAGTTCTTCTCATTATGAACTTCTCTCCCTTTTTGGATGCGTTATTCTCATTATGAACTCTCCACTGGAAATGTTGATCCACCTCTTTCAGTGATGGAATTGAACCAAGGTTGAACAAGTTCTTATTATGAACTTTTTCTCTCTCGTCGTATGAGTTTTTCTCATTATGAACTTTTTCTCACTCGTCAGATGAGTTTTCTCATTATGAACTCTCCTATTAGAAATATTGAGTCAAGGTTGAACAAGTTCTTCTCATTATGAACTTCTTCTCCCTTTTCGGATGATTTCTTATGATCTCTTATTGGAAATGTTGAGTCAAGATTGAACAAGTTATTCTCATTATGAACTTCTTCCCTCGTCAGATGAGTTCTTCTCATTATGAACTCTCCACTGGAAATGTTGACCGAAGGTTGAACAAGTTCTTCTCATTATGAACTTCTTCTCCCTCGTTGGATGAGTTCTTCTCATTATGAACTCTCCACTGGAATTATTGAGCCAAGGCCGAACAAGTTCTTCTCATTATGAACTTTTTCCTTCGTCGGATAAGTTTCTCATTATGAACTCTCCACTGGAACTGTTGAGCCAAGGTTGAATAAGTTCTTCTCATTATGAACTTCTTCTCCTCCTTGGATGAGTTTTCTCATTATGAACTCCTCACTGGAAATGTTGATCCAAGGTTGAACAAGTTCTTCTCATTATGAACTTCTTATCCTCATTGGATGAGTTCTTCTCATTATGAACTCCCTGCTGGAAACGTTGATGCAAGGTTCAACAAGTTCTTTTCATTTTAAACTTCTTCCCCTCGTCGAATGAGTTCTCATTATGAACTCCCTGCTGTAAATGTTGACTGGTTTATATTCTCTTTGAAGATTCAAATATGAATCTATACATATAAATAAATCTTTCTAATTCATTCTATACAATTTATGGTAAATTTTCAAAGTTGACCGACAGAATCTGTTTTGTGCAGAATCTGCTGCCCTGATTTTCTGACCTTTCCACGGTTAAAAATTTATATCTTTTTATATATACCTTGAAATCAATTTCCATTTGTTCTAAACAAAACAATACTGATATGATAATCAAACGGTATAAAATCATACTTTAATCATTTTTGTAGAATTTATGGCAATTTTCTAAACTTACTGTCCAGAACATAAATTCTAAACAGATTTCACCAATTTGCATTTTTAACTTGTTCGCTAATTCTATTAGTTCACCGAATGTACATATATGAATACATCACAACTCAAATAATATTTTAGGAGTCAATTCTTACCATAGTAACTCCGTCACTGGCTCATCGCAAGCCAATGTTTGTTCGATAACATAAGTACAAATTAAATTTGTACTCATCTGGTGTCCTTTGCTCGCAACCTTCCTTGGAATTTTCCATTTCATCCTTAAGCTTATTCTTAGCTTTAATAATATTTGATCTTGATTTCAAGCACACAATCTCTAAATGGACACCATTATCAAATATACACAATTTCAAACCAATTGTTCAAATCTTACTAACATAGGCATACTTTGGAAAATAAATTCCTAACAAGTTTCCCGATGCTTATTCAATACAATTTCCATGTCACAACATAAATGTTGACTTTAGCATTTCCAATTGACCATTCAAATTCCATTTAATCCATATTCATAATTAAAACTTATTCACCACCAAATATTTTAACACTTATTAATCCTTTTTTAAATTTTGAACTAACTTTTCCAATTTATTAAAAATGGTCCTTTACCATTTTACCATTCAAAGTTTCAATACCAATATACCAGTATTGAAATAATTATCACCCAAGTACATATACAAAGGTATAATTACAAATAAGAAATCCAAACTATTTGAATATTTCGTTTAAAACACCAAACTTTTCCAAACTTCTAAAATTGTCATATTTCACATCTAAACACTCATTTCAATTCCAAAACAGAAATTTCCAGCATAGTACATCAACTATTAGCAAATTACACAATCATTCACAACTTTTCCAAAATTGTCAAATTAGTCCCCCAACTTTTCAAAAATTATAGAAGGGTCCCCAATTTTTTTAAATCTTGTAAAATACTTCCTACATCATTTACATACCTTTCATAATTTTTGCAGAATTTTCCTCATCCTTTAAGACCAAGGCCTAATGGTTTAAAGTTCCAAAACTAGGTTTTTCACGATTTTTATACATTTTGATTCGATTCAAGCATGAAATCAACTTTCAATCAACCTTACATCATCTCTAAAATCAAAGCCCTAAAAAAATTTCATCAAAACACAAGTTTCTCTAACTTATAATTTGGATGAATTTTAAAG
Organism: Hibiscus syriacus; assembly: GCF_006381635.1. Taxonomy (NCBI): domain Eukaryota; kingdom Viridiplantae; phylum Streptophyta; class Magnoliopsida; order Malvales; family Malvaceae; genus Hibiscus; species Hibiscus syriacus. The sequence continues at coordinate 849,315 of NW_024062674.1, forward strand.
AATAATTTATATGAATATTGAACATGTTTTAACCATAAATCAAGCTTGAAAATGAATCTACAACCTCAAAAACATCAAGATTCATCATCAATTTCATGAACCTTATCATGAACATAAACCTTTAGATTTGAGATCTTTGAAATCCAGCAAGACTAGAAAGCAATATTGGTACCAAATGATAGCGTTTTTCGCGTAGATCACTTTCCTATTTCACGACATAACTCGAATTCCAATAGAATTGGCTTAAAAATTGAAAATAAAATATTTTCTTACCTTGGAAGAACTCACATTCTTGCTTCTGGAGAAGATGAAGAAATTCATCTTACAATTATTCATCTTTCTTTATTAATAATGAATTAAAAATTCATTAAATGTTAAATTACCATTTTACCCTTAAAATCAAAATATCCATACTAATTTACCCTTAATGAACTTGATATTTACATTAATAACAAGTCACAACAACCTTATCATCTTTCTATAGTCAAAGATAGACAAAATAGTTTCCCACTTTACCATTTTGCCCTTGTAATTTCCAAAACTTATAATTCTGCCACTTTAATTCAACAATCCAAACTAAACATGCAATTAAACCATTAAATATTATTTTACAACATTTAAAAATGTGAAAATAATATATTTATTTCCTTATTTTCGTGAACAATTTGTACATTTTTAAAATTACATTTTGGTCCCTACACTTTTCAAAGTTTATACTTTGGTCACCAAATATTCAAAATCTTTGTAATTTGATCACAAAACTAAATCCATTTATGGAATAAAATTCTTTTTGGGAAAATACCATTTATGTCTTTAAACTTTTCCCAATTTTTTCCTTTGATCCTCAAACTTTCAAAATTTACATTTTGGTCATTAACCAAAATTTTGGGATATTACAATTCTCCTCTCCTTAAGAAAATTCGTCCTCGAATTTTCCAATACATACTTGATGTAAATAGACAATGATGTGGCTTTTCAACTTTTGATTTCTTTATCAAACTTTAATAAGTACTAGTTCTTTTTCATTCTGAATCTCTATTTCTAATCGATACCTCCTGAGCATCGACACATGAAAAACATTATGGATCTTGTCCATTTCTAGAGGTACTTCTAGTTGATAAATCATTGATCTAACTTTCTTTCCTTTTCGTCTGAACCGTAATATTTTTTCCAATGTGATAATTTAAGAAATACTTCTTTATCACTTTCATGGAATTCAATCTCTTTTAGCTTCAAGTCTACATAAGACTTCTTCCGATCAGATGCTATCTTCAGATTATCCTGAATTATCCTCACTTTATCCTCAACATATTTTAATAAATTAGGACCAACAAGATCTCGATCTTTTAACTTGAACCAATTTAATTGTTTTCAGTACTTTCTCTCAGATAAAGCTTCGTATGGAGCTATCTTCATGCTCGATTGATAACTCTTTTCATACTTTCTTTTAAACTCTTTCCTCGATAATATAAACATTCATCAAACTTAACCTTAAAGTCTTTAGTTTCACCTTTTTCTACCTGTTCTATCTTTGACAAGCAAGACAATTTTCATCTTTTCTCTGATGATACTTTATTCGATCTAGCAACATAGGCTTTAAATTTAATTCAACAATAAAAACACAATCTTTCTTTACAGACAATCACATATTCAAAACTCTCAGAATTGAAATGTCTTTCACCTTTATCATATTAGCCACCAAATTAGCCTTTCCTATTTACAGTTGATAAGCACGTCATCATTCTTTAAGGAATTCAATCCATTTCCTTTGTTTTCAATCCTTTGAGTCAATACATACTTTTGAATTTTAAGATCCGTATAGATATAGCATCACTCACCATGTAGATAGTGGTGTTATATCAATAAAGTAAACACAACTATTGCCAACTCGAGATCATTAGTCAAATAATTTATTTCATGATTCTCTAGTTGCTTTGAAGAATAAACCAAAACTTTACCTCTTACATGAACACACATCCCATATCATTATGAAACACATTACTATAATTCACATAATCTTTTCCAGATTCTAATTATACTGACCTTAGAGCTTATGTCAGTATTCTTTTTAACAACTCAAAGTTTTCTTGGCACTTAACAGTCCAAACGAATAACACATCTTTACCCAATAATTTGGTCAGAGGGAATATAATCATCAAAAAGTTCTTTATGAACCTTCGATAGTAACCAACAAATCCCATGAAACTTTGAAATTCGAAAACATTCTTTAGAATTTATCTTTCAACTCTATCTCGTGCTTCCTTGATATATATTTTTATCCCCTTAGCTGAGTCTACTTTAGCCAAAGAATACAACCTTAGACAACCAACATTTACACTTGGTAAACTTATTATGCAATTTTTCTCTCGAATGGTTGGAAGAGCTATACAAAAATAGACATCATATTATTCCTTGGTCGTACAACATCTCACAATAACATTGATGAACACTACCACCAATTAATCCAAGTATAATTGAAATACTCGGTTTATCCAATCCTTAAGTGTCATAAGAACATTTGTTAAACCAAATGGTATTATAGCAACTCGTGATGTTCATATCAAATTCTGAAAACTGTCTTAGGAAGATCTTCTTCCTTACCTTTAACTAATAATACCATGATAGGAGATCCGACTTAGAAGACACGAATACACCTTTTTAATTGATCAAAAGATTATCAATCCTCGGAAGAGTATATTTGGTCTTCTTTGTTATCTTATTTAACGGACAATAATCCATGAATAATTGCATAGACTCGTCTTTCTTTTTTCACTATAACACCGGTGCATCCCAGATGACACGCTTAGTCTTGTAAATTCTCGTTCTTGAAAATTCTACTAACCATGCCTTTAATTCTCTTAGCTCAGTTAAAGCCATTTTACTTTCTACATCTCAATTTAGAGGTAATTCATGTAACTTTTACATATACATATTTGGATACCCTAGAACAGCTGAAATATCTTCAAACTTAACTAAGAAAGTTTGAGTATTCACCTCCTTTACTAAGAAGGCTTGACAACCTAGTAACAATAACTTTATAGCAGTTTATGCTAAAATCACATTAGAAATCAAATTTACTCTTTTCCTACCATAAATATCTCAAAACTTTTCGTCTTCTTTAAAATCAATCGCTTTAAGATAGACAAAATATTTACATTAATAACAAGTCACAACAACCTTATCATCTTTCAATAATCAAAGATAGAGAAAATATTTTCTCACTTTACCATTTTGCCCTTGTAATTTTCAAAACTTACAATTCTGCCACTTTAATCCAACAATCCAAACTAAACATAAAATTAAACCATTAAATATTATTTTCCAACATTTTAAAATGTGAAAATAATATATTTATTTCCTTATTTTCATGACCAATTTGTACCTTTTTAAAATTACATTTTGGTCCCTAAACTTTTCAAAGTTTATTCTTTAGTTTCCAAACATTCAAAATCTTATAATTTGATCACTAAACTAAATAATAGTTCATTGAATATCAAATAAGTCAAATTTTCTTTTAATCCTTCAAAAATTATATACATTTGAAAAGTGTAAAGATTAATGCTTATAAAAGGCTTAGGCTAACTTGGGAAGATAATGTGTTTCAGGTTAATTTGGAGAGGTAACGTGTTTCAGGTTGGCTTCTTGCGTCCTCAATATTGGTGTTCATTGTCCTGATGAAGAAACAATCATGCTTCTCTTCTGGAAATGTTCATTGGTTCTCAGTCCTCGTGACCGCCTTTAGACTGTACAATGCTTTATCAAGAGATGTATAAGATTCTCTTTTGTGTAGTGGTTGGTAATCTTCGTATTCGAGCTGTCTTTTCAGGTTTTTAACATGAATTCTCCTTTGGTTTCAAGAAGTCTTCTAAAATTTTACGTCTTGAACTCTCCTATTATTATTTTTCCTTCTCAGTAAAGTTGCCAAGCTGTCGACATTGTTTTTTGCCCGGGTAGGGAAAAATTGATATCAACTCGGGGGTTTTCTTTGAAAAGGGTTTCGAAATGTGAGGAGTCACCACCAATTATTTAAGGTGCGATTGGGACACCATAAAAGCCAGGTGATTTTAATAAAACATTTTATTTTTATCAAAATACTGAGTTTTAATGTCTGTAAAAATCCAGAAATCGGGTTCGAGAGTCAGCTACGCGTGGGGAAGGATTAGCACCCCCACAAGCGCCCAAAAATTGGTACCTAGTTGATTACCCTATATTTAAAATCCAAAATTTTGAGTTCGATCTTTATTTAATTTGAAAATCATTACAAATGCAAAATTGAAAAGGGTATTCGTTTATTGAGACTGATAGCATTCACTCCCAAGTGTAAATGCGGAAGATCAATTATTAATCAAAATTTTGGCCAACCAAAATTCTCCCCTCCTTAAGAAAATTCGTCCTCGAATTTTCCAATACATACTTGATGTAAATAGACAATAATGTGGCTTTTTCACTTTTGATTTCTTTATCAAACTTCAATAAGTACTAGTTCTTTTTCATAAATCAAATCTATCCGAATCTCTATTTCCAATCGATACCTCCTGAGCATTGAAACATGAAAAACATTATGGATCTTGTCCATTTCCAGAGGCACTTCTAGTTGATAAATCATTGATCTAACTTCTTTTCCTTTACGACTGAACCATAATATATTTTTTTCCAATATAATAATTTAAGAAATACTTCTTTATCACTTTCATGGAATTCAATCTCTTTTTGCTTCAAGTCTACATAAGACTTCTACCGATCAGATGCTATCTTCAGATTATCCTGAATTATCCTTACTTTATCCTCAACATCTTTCAATAAATTAGGACCAATAAGATCTTGATCTTTTAACTCGAACCAATTTAATTGTTTTCAGTATTTTATCTCAGATAAAGCTTCGTACAGAGCTATCTTCATGCTCGATTGATAACTCTTTTCATACTTTCTTTTAAACTCTTTCCTCGATAATATAAACATTTATCAAACTTAACCTTAAAGTCTTTAGTTTCACCTTTTTCTGACTGTTCTATCTTTGACAATCACGATAATTTTCATCTTTTCTCTGATTATCCTTTACTCGATCTAGCAACATAGGCTTTAAATTTAATTCAACAATCAAAATGCCATCTTTGTTTATAGACAATCATATATTCAAAACTCTCAGAATAGAAATGTCTTTCAGCTTTATCGTATTAGTCACCACATTAGCCTTTCCTATTTACAGTTGATAAGCACATCATCATTCTTTAAGGAATTCAATCCATTTCCTTTCTTTTCAATCCTTTGAGTCAACACATACTTTTGAATTTTAAGATCTGTATAGATATAGCGTCACTCACCATGTAGATAGTGGTGTTATATCAATAAAGTAAACACAACTATTGCCAACTCGAGATCATGAGTCAAATAATTTATTTCATGATTCTCTAGTTGCTTTGGAGAATAAACCAAAACTTTACCTCTTACACGAACACGCATCCCAAATCATTATGAAACACATTACTATAATTCACATAATCTTTTCCAGATTCTAATTATACTGACCTTAGAGCTTATGTCAGTATTCTTTTTAACATCTCAAAGTTTTCTTGGCACTTAACAGTCCAAACGAATAACATATATTTACCCAATAATTTAGTTAGAGGGAATATAATCATTGAAAAGTTCTTTATGAACCTTCGATAGTAACCAACTAATCCCATGAAACTTTGAAATTCGAAAACATTCTTTAGAATTTATCTTTCAACTCTATCCCTTGCTTCCTTGATATATATTTTTATCCCCTTAGTTGAGTCCACTTTAGCCAAAGAATACAACCTTAGACAGCCAACATTTACACTTGGTTAACTTATCATGCAATTTTTCTCCCGAATAGTTGGAAGAGCTATACAAAAATAGACGTCATATTCTTCCCTGGTCTTACAACATCTCACAATAACATTGATGAACATTACCACCAATTAATCCAAGTATAATTGAAATGCTCGGTTTATCCAATCCTTAAGTGTCATAAGAACATTTGTTAAACCAAATGGCATTATAGTAATTCGTAGTGTTCATATCAAATTCTGAAAACTGTTTTAGGAAGATCTTCTTCCTTATCTTTAACTAATAATACCCCGATAGGAGATCCAACTTAGAAGACACCAATACACCTTTTAAATTGATCAATAGATTATCAATCCTCGAAAGAGTATTCTTGTTCTTCTTTGTTACCTTATTTAACGGACGATAATCCATGAATAATTAAATAGACTCGTCTTTCTTTTTTTCACAATAACACTGGTGCATCCCAGATGACACGCTTAGTCTTGTCAATTCTCGTTCTTGAAAATTCTACTAACCATGCCTTTTATTCTCTTAGCTCAGTTAAAGCCATTTTACTTTCTACATCTCAATTTAGAGGTAATTCATGTAACTTTTACATATATATATTTGGATACCCTCGAACAGTTGAAATACCTTCCAACTTAACTAAGAAAGTTTGAGTATTCACTTTCTTTACTAAGAAGGCTTGACAACCTAGTAATAATAACTTTATAGCAGTTGATGCTAAAATCACATTAGAAATCAAATTTACTCTTTCCCTACCATAAATATATCAAAACTTTTCGTCTTGTTTAAAATCAATAGCTTTGAGCGATAATTCATCATAACATGGTAGAGGGTAATCAATCCATTCAAAAAATTACCTTCGAAAGATAATTCTATCAAGTCTATTATAAATTAACACGTTAAATCCTTACCATACAATTATTATCTACACATATCACTTAGGATCAATTTCATCAAAATGTTTCATTCTTTCAATCGATACTATTCTTACGCATAAACAAGGGTTTTCTTTAATCCAAACTTATCACTTCCTATTATGCAAATACAATATCTTATTAGACTAAACGGAAGAATGATGATTAATATCATTACTATCAGTATTAGCTTATTTTTGAACATCCTACTCAATCACGTTCTACAACCCTTGAATACACACATCTTTTTCATACATTATATTTATTCACCTTTCTGAGTAAGGAGTGTCATCAATCAAACCTTATAATCACCAAATCAGTAACAAAGACATTCTAGTGGCATGTACCCACTTTTTAACACAAAACCAGCTTGATTTAGTCCTAGAATCGGCTAAACCTATAGTTCTGATACCAATAAATGTAACACTCATAACCCGTATACATAAACAAATATGAATTATAGACGTCACATCAAAGATTCAAAACATTTCTTTAATTAAATTGAGAAATTTTTTTGTTTCTTTCAAACATCACTAGATTAAAGCAATGATAGATAGTGTTAGGATTTTAAGAAGCTCGAATGGATAACCGGAACGGATTGCAAAGAGGGGTCGAAACGGTTTTTGAGTTTAGAGAGTAAGGAGATTTAAAGATAGAAAATTGCACAGCGATTTAGAGTGGTTCGACTTTCTAAACCAAAGTATACGTCCACTACCTTAGCTCCTCACCAAGGATTTTCCAACAAATTCACTAATTTGTTCTTTCTTTTGAGGACAAAGAGATAACCTTATAACTCCCTAGTTTTTCCGGGCTAAACTAGAACCTTTCTCTAGTTTTTACACGAGATTAGCTAGAACATTTCCCCATTACAAAAGGATAAAATATGTAAACAAGAAAACCTCTCTAAGGTAGGTGTTTACAAGATTGAGCTCACAAGAATAAAATATTTACAAGAGAAAGATGAAATAAGAATGAAAAACTCTTCTCTTGTGTTTGATTGCTTGGATGGTTGTTCTCTTTCTTCTTCAAGTGTTCTTAGCTTGTATTTATAGCTTGAAATGTGTTTGATGTTGTATATAGCCATTGGGGATGTTTTGGAGCCATTTGGGGATGATTTTTCTACTCAAAAAGGCTGCCCATAACATGGTGCATCGGTGCACTATCATGGTGCATTGATACCCCTTCATTAAATTCAAATAAACTAGCTGTTACTAGCCGTTGCAGCCTTGATGCATGGATGCATGGATGCATGGCAGGATGCATCGATGCACTAAGTGCATTCGATGTTTTAGTGCATGGATGCATTGCATGATGCATCGATGCAATAGTGCAGGTGCATGGATGCACTACAGGGATGCATGGATGCACTTTGACACCCTTTAGCATTTTGGCTCAAATCCGATTTTAATGGACTTTGAATTATTATTGAAACCTTTTAAAACTTTGAATGAATTCAATTAAGTCCAAAAATATTTTGTAAATTCAATTCAAGTCCAAAAACATTTTGCCTTAAATTGTTATATCAAAACATAGTTCAACAATCTCCCCCTTTTTGATATAACAAAACATTTGAAAATTTGTTTTTGGCAAAACTCCCCCTTAATAAATTGTTTAATGAAAAAGATATCAATTGTTACCAATTGTTGGAAAATGTATGAAAATGTTAAGCTCCTCATTTTTCATTAAGAAATTGAATTTTTAAACCAAACTTCTCCCCCTTTTTGTTATATAAAAAACAATTCAATCTTTGAAGTTCAAAATAACTTTGGAGAGTAAGTAGTAAATTTTACATTTAAAAATCATTTGAAAAATCAAAGCTCCCCCTCAATAAATGCATTCCAAACAAAATTTAGCTTTAGGATCATGACACTTAAACAAAATTGAATTTCAACAAAGAATAACAAACATGTTAGTAGCACATGAAATTATGCAATATCAATTTAAAATTTAGAATACTTTATGCAATATCAATTATTGAAATTAAGTGCATATGCATAAAGTTTTCCAAAAATGTTATGCATTTGAAAATTTTGATATCAATTATTAAAGATTTATCATTTTCATTTAAACCACATGCATAAACATTTAAATTTAGGTCAAAAAATTTAAAATTTATAAAATCAAAACATTTGAAAAGTTGATATCAATTGTTAGAGAGATATCATTTGCATTAAAACCAATTTTGACCAAAATTCCTTATGATGAACTAATAATTTAAAAAAATCATTAAAACTTTAAAATGTTCATCATAAAACCTTTTTAACATACGTGAGATTAAAATATAATGTATAATCATTTAAAACCAAAACTCATGCATGCTTAAAATCAATTGAGCAACCAAATAATCAAAATTAAAAACATTAAGCTTAGAGGTTACACATTCACTTTTCATGTGTGGCTAAAGCATCTTGAATATCATCATTTTCATCATCATTGCTCCCACACACCTACAAGAGACATTTAAGTAGATTTTGGTATCCAAATTGCTTTGGATCCTTGAACGTTAGTTTCAATGCCCCTTGTTCCTTTTGGAATCCATACTTGTCTAATTTTAAAACATTTTCCTTTCTTCAAAGGACAAGTATGTTCCTTGTGAGCATGATAATGACAAGTATGTTCCTTGTCAAAAGAAAATCGTTTTTGATTTTAAATTTTGAAATAATTTTTTTATATTTGGAGTTCATGGTCTCAAACTCCGAATATAACCTATTAAAAGCATCTTGTAACTCATCAAACGTATATGAATTAAATTTATTTGAGTTAGAAGATACCTCGGGCTCTTCAAGAGCCATTAAAGACACCACCTTTGTTGGTTCTTCTTTCTTGTTTACATGGATTTCCTCGAGCTTACTCCAAAGCTCCTTGACACTTGAACATGAAGAAACCCCTTCATAGATTTCAGGACCAAATGCACAAAACAACATGTGCATGGCTTTGTCATTAAGTTGAGCTTTCTTCCGTTTTTTGTCACTCCGCTTCTTCTCCTTCTTCTTTGGAGAAGAGTAGCCATTCTCGATTATCTCCCATGCATCAAGATCATTGGATTGGATGAATACCTTCATTAATTTCTTCCAATGACGATAGTTGACTCTATTGAAGTATGGAGGCTTGTCAGTTGCTAGGGAGTTTTCTATGTGGAACGAGCCAGAGGTGGAAGCCATCTTCTCGGTTGTGTCAGAAATTGGTAGAGCTTCTTCTAGGACCGTCTCAAGGTGGTTAAACCTTCTTAACAAGTTAGGCTCTGATGCAAATTATTAGGATTTTCGGAAGCTCGAATGGACAACCGAAACGGTTTGCAAAGAGGGGTCGAAACGGTTTTTGAGTTTAGGGAGTAAGGAGATTTAAAGATAGAAAATTGCACAGCGATTTAGAGTGGTTCGACTTTCTAAACCAAAGTCTACGTCCACTACCTTAGCTCCTCACCAAGGATTTTCCAACAAATTCACTAATTTGTTCTTACTTTTGAGGACAAAGAGATAACCTTATAACTCCATAGTTTTTCCGGGCTAAACTAGAGCCTTTCTCTAGCTTTTACACGAGATTAGCTAGAACATTTCCCCTTTACAAAAGGATAAAATATATGTAAACAAGAAAACCTCTCTAAGGTAGGTGTTTACAAGATTGAGCTCACAAGAATAAAATATTTACAAGAGAAAGATGAAATAAGAATGAAAAACTCTTTTCTTGTGTTTGATTGCTTGGATGGTTGTTCTCTTTCTTCTTCAAGTGTTCTTAGCTTGTATTTATAGCTTGGAATGTGTTTGATGTTGTATATAGCCGTTGGGAATGTTTTAGAGCCGTTTAGGGATGATTTTTCTACTCAAAAAGGCTGCCCATAACATGGTGCATCGGTGCACTATCATGGTGCATAGATACCCCTTCATTAAATTCAAATAAACTAGTTGTTACTAGCCGTTGCAGCCTTGATGCATGGATGCATGGCAGGATGCATCAATGCACTAAGTGCATTCGATGTTTGAGTGCATGGATGCATTGCATGATGCATCGATGCATTAGTGCAGGTGCATGGATGCACTACAGGGATGCATGGATGCACTGTAGGGATGCATGGATGCACTTTGACACCCTTTAGCATTTTGGCTCAAATCCGATTTTAATGGACTTTGAATTATTTTTGAAACCTTTTAAAACTTTGAATAAATTCAATTAAGTCCAAAAATATTTTGTAAATTCAATTCAAGTCCAAAAACATTTTGCCTTAAATTGTTATATCAAAACATAGTTCAACAATCTCCCCCTTTTTTGATATAACAAAACATTTGAAAAATTGTTTTTGGCAAAACTCCCCCTTAATAAATTGTTTAATGAAAAAGATATCAATTGTTACCAATTGTTGGAAAATGTACGAAAATGTTAAGCTCCCCCTTTTTCATTAAAAAATTGAATTTTTCAAACCAAACTTCTCCTCCTTTTTGTTATATCAAAAATAATTCAATCTTTAAAGTTCAAAATAACTTTGTAGAGTAAGTAGTAAATTTGACATTTAAAAATCATTTGAAAAATCAAAGCTCCCCCTCAATAAATGCATTCCAAACAAAATTTAACTTTAGGATCATGACACTTAAACAAAATTGAATTTCAAAAAAGAATAACAAACATGTTAGTAGCACATGAAATTCAATACATCCAAGTCTAAAATACTTTATGCGATATCAATTATTGAAATTAAGTGCATATGCATAAAGTTTTCCAAAAATGTTATGCATTTGAAAATTTTGATATCAATTATTAAAGAGATATCATTTTCATTTAAACCACATGCATAAACATTTAAATTTAGGTCAAAAAATTTAAAATTTATAAAATCAAAACATTTGAAAAGTTGATATCAATTGTTAGAGAGATATCATTTACATTAAAATCAATTTTGACCAAAATTCCTTATGATGAACTAAAAATTTAAACAAAAATCATTAAAACTTTAAAATGTTCATCATAAAACCTTTTTAACATACATGAGATTAAAACAATAATGTATAATCATTTAAAACCAAAACTCATGCATGCTTAAAATCAAATGAGCAACCAAATAATCAAAATTAAAAACATTAAGCTTAGAGGTTACCCATTCCTTTTTCATGTGTGGGTAAAGCATCTTGAATATCATCATTTTCATCATCATTGCTCCCACACACCTACAAGAGACATTTAAGTAGATTTTGGTATCCAAATTGCTTTGGATCCTTGAACGTTAGTTTCAATGCCCCTTGTTCCTTTTGGAATCCATACTTGTCTAATTTTAAAACATTTTCCTTTCTTCAAAGGACAAGTATGTTCCTTGTGAGCATGATAATGACAATGTGAGCATATTGTCATTAATGAACTAAATGAATTATTTAAAATGATTTCTTTTTCTTTTGTTAAGAATTCAAGCTTAACTTTTAAATCAAACTTTTCTTTTTCAAAACTTTCAATTTTTATTTTTGAAAGCTCTAAATTCTTTTTCAAAATTTCATTTTGGCTTTCAAAATCTATTTTTGTTTTCAAAAGAAAATCGTTTTTGATTTTAAATTTTGAAATCATTTTCTTATATTTGGAGTTCATGGTCTCAAACTCCGAATATAACCTATTAAAAGCATCTTGTAACTCATCAAACATATATGAATTAAATTTATTTGAGTTAGAAGATACCTCGGGCTCTTCACGAGCCATTAAAGACACCACCTTTGTTGGTTCTTTTTTCTTGTTTCCATGGATTTCCTCTAGCTTACTCCAAATCTCCTTGAACTTGAACATGAAGAAACCCCTTCATAGATTTAAAGACCAAATGCACAAAACAACATGTGCATGGCTTTGTCATTAAGTTGAGCTTTCTTTCGTTCTTTGTCACTCCGCTTCTTCTCCTTCTTCTTTGGAAAAGAGTAGCCGTTCTCGATTATCTCCCATGCATCAAGATCATTGGATTGGATGAATACCTTCATTAATTTCTTCCAATGATGATAGTTGACTCCATTGAAGTATGGAGGCTTGTCAGTTGGTAGGGAGTTTTCCATGTGGAACGAGCCGGAGGTAGAAGTCATATTCTCGGTTGTGTCAGAAATTGGTAGAGCTTCTTCTAGGACTGTCTCAAGGTGGTTAAACCTTCTTAACAAGTTAGGCTCTGATGCCAATTGTTAGGATTTTTGAAAGCTCGAATGGACAACCGGAACGGTTTACAAAGAGGGGTCGGAACGGTTTTTGAGTTTAGGGAGTAAGGAGATTTAAAGATAGAAAATTGCACAATGATTTAGAGTGGTTCGACTTTCTAAACCAAAGTCTACATCCACTACCTTAGCTCTTCACCAAGGATTTTCCAACAAATTCACTAATTTGTTCTTTCTTTTGAGGACAAAGAGATAACCTTACAACTCCCTAGTTTTTCTGGGCTAAACTAGAACCTTTCTCTAGCTTTTACACGGGATTAGCTAGAACCTTTCCCTTTTACAAAAGGATAAAATATGTAAATAAGAAAACCTCTCTAAGGTAGGTGTTTACAAGATTGAGCTCGCGAGAACAAAATATTTACAAGAGAAAGATGAAATAAGAATGAAAAACTCTTCTCTTGTGTTTGATCGCTTGGATGGTTGTTCTCTTTCTTCTTCAAGTGTTCTTAGCTTGTATTTATAGCTTGGAATGTGTTTGATGCTGTACATAGCCGTTGGGGATGTTTTAGAGCCGTTTGGGGATGATTTTTCTAGTAAAAAAGGCTGCCCATAACATGGTGCATCGGTGCACTATCATGGTGCATCGATACCCCTTAATTAAAGTCAAATAAACTAGTTGTTACTAGCCGTTGCAGCCTTGATGCATGGATGCATGGCAGGATGCATCGATTCACTAAGTGCATTCGATGTTTGAGTGCATGGATGCATTGCATGATGCATCGATGCATTAGTGCAGGTGCATGGATGCACTGCAGGGATGCAGGGATGCACTTTGACACCCTTTAGCATTTTGGCTCAAATCCGATTTTAATGGATTTTGAATTATTTTTGAAACCTTTTAAAACTTGGAATAAATTTAATTAAGTCCAAAAATATTTTGTAAATTCAATTCAAGTACAAAAACATTTTGCCTTAAATTGTTATATCAAAACATAGTTCAACAGACAGTTTTATTTTGTTTCATAAAATAAATACGACTGTCCACCAAGTTTGATTTAAAACCTAAATTAATTTAATACTGATTATATTAATAAATTTCAAACATTTAATTCTTGTATACATGCCAGCTAAGACTTTTGGAACACAGTAGGATGTCATCATTGTTACCTGTAAATATTTCCTTGGTGATTGATTCCAAACTCAACTCCTTACTCCTCCTCTTCCTTTTTCCTACGCGTGAAAATCATCACACGCTAAGTATACACTTAGTGAGGCAACCATATAAATATTTAAAACAATGCAACACATAATTTAAAGGAATAAAAACATTCAATTTAATATTATCATTTTACCTGTATACAATCCATGTTACCATAAAATAATATGATATAATCGAATATAAATTTTTTTACCAATATACTTGCCATTTATATCATAACCTCATAATCTTATTTGCCAGTTTATCATTTATTAACCAATAAACCATAACCCAAAGTATAATTGTATGAGTGACCCGATATAGGAGTCAAATATTGTACCAAAGTGCTGAGGTCGAGCTTTGCTCACCTAATAATGCACCGTACTACTGAGGTCGGGCTTTACCCACCTTGTACACCGTAGTGTTTTGTATCATGTCTTCACTAGACACTTTGAGGCCTGCACTATGTGCCTTCTCTATACACTCTAGTGCTACCTAATATGCAGCTGCTAGACTATATAGCATGCCATTAATACCATTGATCCTCAATAACATATTTGGGCATATAGTCTACTTTTATTTGATTCATCCATGGAAAAATATATCAATACCATTTAACATTGGGCATTTCATACCCACAATATAATTCATGATAAAAAATCATATATGTTCATGATAACATCATATCCAACAATCAGTGATCAATGCATTTTATATTCAACCTTTGACATATTTAGAATATGTCAAATATATGATAAATGACATAAATATCATGTCAACATAAATAAGGTAGACTTATCTCAAGTCCTGCCCAATGGTGCATAAAACATTCATTTATAATGTTATGAATGCATTGAAATCATTTTTACATTATATACAAGTCAAAATATAAGCCTCACTAAGCTTTAACTTATCCTTTACTTCTAATTTGGTTAACTCCCAAAATTTGGCATAATTTCATATCCTGTCAATTTGCACTATCTTTAAAGAAATATTATTCTGTATTAATATACACCTTTAAAAATTATTCCGTTTATACCACTGGAAACTAGACTCAAATATGAATATATCCATATAAATAAATCGTTCTAATTCATTCTATATAATTTATGGTAAATTTTCAAAGTTGACCAACAGAATCTATTTTGTGCAGAATCTGTTGCCCTGATTTTCTAACATTTCCTCGGTTAAAAATCATATCTTTTTATATATACCTTGAAATCAGTTTCCATTTGTTCTAAACAAAACTATACTGATATGATAATCAAACGGAATAAAATCATCCTTTAATCATTTTTGTAGAATTTATGGCAATTTTCTAATTTTACTGTCCAGAACATAAATTATAAACAGATTTCACCAATTTGCATTTTTAACTTGTTCACTAATTCTATTAGTTCACCAAATGCACATATATGCATACATCACAACTCAAATAATATTTTAGGAGTCAATTCTTACCATAGTAACTCCATCACTGGTTCATCGCAAGCCAATGTTTGTTCGATAACATAAGTACAAATTAAATTTTCACTCACCTGGTGTCCTTTGCTCACAACCTTCCTTGGAATTTTTCATTTCATCCTTAAGGTTCTTCTTAGCTTTAATAATATTTGATCTCGATTTCAAGCACTCAATCTCTAAATGGACACCATTATCAAATATAAACAATTTCAAACCAATTGTTAGAATCTTACTAATATAGGTATACTTTGGAAAATAAATTCCTAACAAGTTTCCCTATGCTTATTCAATACAATTTCCATGTCACAACATAAATGTTGACTTTAACATTTCCAATTGACCATTCAAATTTCATTTAATCCATATTCATACTTGAAACTTATTCACCACCAAATATTTTAACACTTATTAATCCTTTTTTAAATTTGGAACTAACTTTTCCAATTTATTTAAAAATGGTCCATTACAATTTTACCATTCAAAGTTTCAAAACCAATATTCCAGTATTGAAATAATTATCACCCAAGTACATATACAAAGGTATAATTATAAATAAGCAATCCAAACTATTTGAATATTTCGTTTAAAACACCAAACTTTTAAAATTATCATATTTCACATCTAACGCTCATTTCAATTCCAAAACAGAAATTTCCAGCATAGTACATCAACTATTAGTCAATTACACAATCATTCACAACTTTTCCAAAATTGTCAAATTGGTCCCCTAACTTTTCAAAAAATACATAATGATCCCCCAATTTTTTTAAAGCTTGTAAAATACTTCCTACATCATTTCCAGACCTTTCATAATTTTTGTAGAATTTTCCTCATCCTTTAAGACCAAAGCCTAATGGTTTAAAGTTCCAAAACTAGGTTTTTCACGATTTTTCTCTGTTTTGATTCGATTCAAGCATGAAATCAACTTTCAATCAACCTTACATCATCTCTAAAATCAAATCCCTAATCAAATTTCATCAAAACACAAGTTTCGCTAACTTATAATTTGGCTGAATTTTAAAGAATAATTTATAGGAATATTGAACATGTTTTAACCATAAATCAAGCTTGAAAATGAATCTACAACCTCAAAAACATCAAGATTCATCATCAATTTCATGAACCTTATCATGAACATAAACCTTTAGATTTGGGATCTTTTAAATCCAGCAAGACTAGAAAGCAATATTGGTACCAAATGATAGCGTTTTTTGCGTAGATCACTTCCCTATTTCACGACATAACTTGAATTCCAATAGAATTGGCTTAAAAATTGAAAATAAAATATTTTCTTACCTTGAAAGAACTCACGTTCTAGCTGCCAGAGAAGATGAAGAAATTCATCTTACAATTATTCATCTTTCTTTATTAATAATGAATTAAAAATTCATTAAATGTCAAATTACCACTTTACCCTTAAAATCAACATATCCATACTAATTTACCCTTAATGAACTTGATATTTACATTAATAACAAGTCACAACAACCTTATCATCTTTGAATAGTCAAAGATAGACAAAATATTTTCCCACTTTACCATTTTGCCCTTGTAATTTCCAAAACTTATAATTCTGCCACTTTAATCCAACAATCCAAACTAAATTTGAAATTAAACCATTAAAAATTATTTTCCAACATTTAAAAATGTGAAAATAATATATTTATTTCCTTATTTTCGTGATCAATTTGTACCTTTTTAAAATTACATTTTGGTCCCTAAACTTTTCAAAGTTTATACTTTAGTCACCAAACATTCAAAATCTTATAATTTGATCACTAAACTAAATCCATTTATGGAATAAAATTCTTTTTGGGAAAATACCATTTATGTCTTTAAACTTTTCTTTATTTTCTACTTTGATCCTCAAACTTTCAAAATTTACATTTTGGCCACTAACCAAAATTTTGGGATATTACAATTCTCCCCTCAAGAAAATTCGATCTCGAATTTTCCAAAACACACTTGATGTAAATAGACAATGATGTGGCTTTTTCACTTTTGATTTCTTTATCAAACTTCAATAAGTACTAGTTCTTTTTCATAAATCAAATATATTTGAATCTCTATTTCCAATCGATACCTCCTGAGCATCGACACATGAAAAACATTATGGATCTTGTCCATTTCCAGAGGCACTTCTAGTTGATAAATCATTGATCTAACTTCCTTTCCTTTGCGTTTGAACTGTAATATTTTTTCCAATGTGATAATTTAAGAAATACTTCTTTATCACTTTCACAGAATTCAATCTCTTTTTGCTTCAAGTCTACATAAGACTTCTACCGATCAGATGCTATCTTCAGATTATCCTGAATTATCCTCATTTTATCCTCAGCATCTTTCAATAAATTAAGACCAACAAGATCTCGATCTTTTAACTCGAACCAATTTAATTATTTTCAGTACTTTCTCTCATATAAAGCTTCGTACGGAGCTATCTTCATGCTCGATTGATAACTCTTCTCATACTTTCTTTTAAACTCTTTCCTCGATAATATAAACATTCATCAAACTTAACCTTAAAGTCTTTAGTTTCACTTTTTTCTTCCTGTTCTATCTTTGACAAGCACGAAAATTTTCATCTTTTCTTTGATGATCCTTTATTCGATCTAGCGACATAGGCTTTAAATTTAATTCAACAATCAAAACACCATCTTTCTTTACAGACAATTACATATTCAAAACTCTCAGAATAGAAATGTCTTTCAACTTTATCGTATTAGCCACCACATTAGCCTTTCCTATTTACAGTTGATAAACACGTCATCATTGTTTAAGGAACGCAATCCATTTCCTTTCTTTTCAATCCTTTGAGTCAACACATACTTTTGAATTTTAAGACCCGTATAGATATAGTGTCACTCACCATGTAGATAGTGGTGTTATATCAATAAAGTAAACACAACTATTGCCAACTCGAGATCATGAGTAAAATAATTTATTTCATGATTCTCTAGTTGCTTTGGAGAATAAACCAAAACTTTACCTCTTACACGAACACGCATCCCAAATTATTATGAAACACATTACTATAATTCACATAATCTTTTCCAGATTCTAATTATACTGACTTTAGAGCTTATGTCAGTATTCTTTTTAATATCTCAAAGTTTTCTTGGCACTTAACAGTCCAAATGAATAACACATCTTTACCCAATAATTTGGTCAAAGGGAATATAATCATCGAAAAGTTCTTTATGAACCTTCGATAGTAACTAACAAATCCCATGAAACTTTGAAATTCGAAAACATTCTTTAGAATTTATCTTTCAACTCTATCCCGTGCTTCCTTGATATATATTTTTATCCCCTTAGCTGAGTCCACTGTAGCCAAAGAATACAACCTTAGACAACCAACATTTACACTTGGTGAACTTATCATGCAATTTTTCTCCCGAATAGATGGAAGAGCTATACAAAAATAGACATCATATTCTTTCTTGGTCTTACAACATCCCACAATAACATTGATGAACACTACCACCAATTAATCCGAGTATAATTGAAATATTCAGTTTATCCAATCCTTAAGTGTCATAAGAACATTTGTTAAACCAAATGGGCTTATAACAACTCGTAGTGTTCATATCAAATTCTGAAAACTGTCTTAGGAAGATCTTCTTCCTTATATTTAACTAATAATACCCCGATAGGAGATCCGACTTAGAAGACATCAATACACCTTTTTAATTGATCAAAAGATTATCAATCCTCAGAAGAGTATACTTGTTCTTATTTGTTACCGTTACCTTATTTAACGGACGATAATCCATGAATAATTGAATAGGCTCGTCTTTATTTTTTCACAATAACACCGGTGCATCCGAGATGACACGCTTAGTCTTGTAAATTCTCATTCTTGAAAATTCTACTAACCATGCCTTTAATTCTCTTAGCTCAGTTAAAGCCATTTTACTTTCTACATCTCAATTTAGAGGTAATTCATGTAACTTTTACATATACATATTTGGATACCCTAGAACAGTTGAAATATCTTCCAACTTAACTAAGAAAGTTTGAGCATTCACTTCCTTTACTAAGAAGGCTTGACAACCTAGTAACAATAACTTTATAGCAGTTGATGCTAAAATCATATTAGAAATCAAATTTACTCTTTTCCTACCATAAATATCTCAAAACTTTTCGCCTTCTTTAAAATCAATAGCTTTAAGATAGACAAAATATTTACATTAATAAGAAGTCACAGCAGCCTTATTATCTTTCAATAGTCAAAGATAGACAAAATATTTTCCCACTTTACCATTTTGCCCTTGTAATTTCCAAAACTTACAATTATGCCACTTTGATCTAACAATCCAAACTAAACAAGAAATTAAAGCATTAAATATTATTTTCCAACATTTAAAAATGCAAAAAAAATTTATCTATTTCTTTATTTTCGTGATCAATTTGTACCTTTTTAAAATTACATTTTGGTCCCTAAACTTTTAAAAGTTTATACTTTGGTCACCAAACATTCAAAATCTTATAATTTGATCACAAAACTAAATCCATTTATGGAATAAAATTATTTTTGGGAAAATACCATTTATGTCTTTAAACTTTTCCCAATTTTCTACTTTGATCCTCAAACTTTCAAAATTTACTTTTTGGCCATTAACCAAAATTTTGGGATATTACACCATGTGTATGGGAGGGGGAAGTTTTCAATCTTTAAGCCTTCGGTTGGGCTACCTTTGGTCATAGTCGGGATCACTGGTTGGAGTAGAGTAGTCACTGGCTCGTTTCCCGGCATGTGAGGGCCGGTGAGCATCAGCCAAATGAGTTGTTGAGGCTTGGTATGTTTCTCGGCCAAATGTGCGAAAGGGGGGAGGGAATATGTTTGTTTTCTAACTTTGGCTTAATCATGAATAAGCCTCTGCATTTTATCCCTTTTTGCACTCTGGTCGTTTATTTTTATTTATTTCGAATATCCATGCTAATTTTACTAACTTTTAATTTGGTCACTGTTCTGCTATGTTATTTATTTTTAACTTCTAACTTTTATTTTATTGCACTTTAATCATTGTGATTTATTTATTTATTTATTGTTTCTATTATTTGATTCGGCCTTGTGGTGACCTGATCCGGGTTATGATCCACATTATTATGGTTCGAACTCTGCTAATTACTAACTTTTATTTTATTGCACTTTAATCATTTTTATTTATTTATTTATTTATTGTTTATAATATTCGATTCGGCCTTGTGGTGACCCGATTCGGGGTATGATCCGCATTATTATGGTTCGTGCTCTGCTAATTACTAACTTTTATTTTATTGCACTTTAATCATTGTTTTTTATTTATTTATTTATTTATTTATTTATTTATTGTTTCTAATATTTGATTTGGCCTTGTAGTGACCCAATTCGGGGTATGATCCGCATTATTATGGTTTGGACTCTACTAGCTACTGATTTTTATTTTATTGCATTCTAACCATTGTTTGTTTATTTATTATTTATAATATTTGATTCGACCTTGTGGTGACCCGATCTGGGGTATGATCCGCATTATTATGGTTCGGACTTTGCTAACCGCTAACTTTTCTAACAACTAACCTTTCTAACCACTAATTACTAATTGTTAACCTTTTATTTATTTGTTTGTTTTATTTCATGTTCGAACAATGTACGACATTGCGACAATTCATCCCGGGGTATGACTCGCCTCATTTACGGTATGGGATACATAATAAAATTCGATATTAACATTTTATTTTTATTGCATTTTATTTCCGCTATTTAACTTTATGCACTTTTAAATTTATGCCTTTTTTATTTTCTTTATTTAATTTTAGTCCTTACCTTTTATGTGCTTTAAATTTATGATCTCTTCTTTTTACCCATCATTTTCAATACATAGTCATTTTACATATTTTAATTACCTTTAATATTTATATTCTTTTAGTTTAGTCCTTGATATATCATTTTTCAGATTTAGTCCATAACCTTTTAATTATTCTACTCATATTTAGTCATTAAATTAAGAGAATTCTTAATTTGGTCCTTACTTTTGTTCGAGGTTCCTATTTAATTATTCAAGTTACAATATTGATTTAAATTAATGATAGAACCTCCACTTTTAGTTAGATTTCAATACAGTCCTCTTAATTTAGGGAATAATCTGAGTCGGCCCTCGCGTAAATGCTCAAGGGACCACCTTGGTTATTCGACTCGATAATTGGTTAAAATCAAATATGATTAATATTAGAACCTACACATCTAGGTTTGTGCCTGTAGGTCCTTTAACTTTCATAATTTGACACTTTAAGTTAGAAAAAACCTTTAATTTACCCTAGCTTAATTAGGATTAAATAAAAATTTGTTTGATTGCATTGTTTTTTTAACTCTAAGGCAATGTTTTCTTATTAAGGAATTAATAGTATATCTCCTGCAATCATGCTCCGGGAGTGACTACTGGTAATTCTATAAATAAGTCGGCATCCTTTTCAAAACCACATCATGATTTTCTAAAAAAATGAGGCAATATTTGGTTATTAGGCACTATAGATGATCTCTCGCATTTACACTTGGGAGCTAAAGCTATTGGTCTCAATAAACGAACACCCTTTTCAACTTTGCATCCATAATGATTTTCAAATTAAATAAAGATCAAACTCAAAAGTTTCGATTTTAAATATAGGGTAATCAACTAGGTACATGTAATATCCCAAAATCAGGGTTAGTGACTAAAAAGTAAGTTTTGAAACTTTGAGGTCTGATTTCAAATAATTAAAAAGTTCAGGGACTTAATTAAAATTTCTTTGGGTAGGAATGATTAGAAAAAAAGGAAAGAATGAAGGGCAAAAAGGTTTTTTCACCAAATTGAATTAAAAATTCAAGTGTTGTGTATTATATATACATGTGGAATAAGGAAATGAAGAGAAAATATCCAGAGTATTCTTCAGCTTTCTTCTTCCTCTCCATCGTGGGTTCTTGTATAAGGTAGTTAATATCAAGTTGGTTATTTCTTTCATTTTAAAGTTGCTTCTGATTATTGAAGTGATAAGAAAGCTTAAAAGAGGATTAAGATTGCTTGAAAATCAAAGATGAATAAGTTATGTAATATTGAACTAAAGAGTTTATAAGGGAATTGTTGAGTAAGAGTTAGTAAACAAGTTTTGAAGTGAAATTTGACTTGTCAATACTCTAATTAAGAAATTAGAAGCAATAGAAATGAATTAAGAACATGTTGAACAATTGGTAAGACTTTTAAATTCAAGGGTTCTGATGAGATATTGTATGATTTGATGAGTTAAAGTAATATAAGAAGGTTTGAGCAAGTATATTTGAGTTTGATGAAGTAAAAGAAGTAATAGAGTGGAAATTTAATAAGTTATGGAAAATTTTCGAGTGAAACAAGTAAATTCTAGGCAAGAGTTATCGGTATTGTTCATTCAATATCGATATTTCAAAGAGAAAAGAAGTAGTAATTGGGGTATGGCTATCGATACTGGTTGAATGAGTATCAATACCCTAAGGCAAAAATTCATATAATTGTTCATAGAGTATCGATATCAATGAGTAGGTATCGATACCATAGTATAGTAGTATCGATACCATGTTAAGGGTATCGATACCAGACAACAACAAATCTAATATTGGTTTGAGTAAGTATATTTGAGTTTGATGAAGTAAAAGAAGTAATAGAGTGGAAATTTAGTAAGTTATGGAAAATTTTCAAGTGAAACAAGTAAATTATGGGTAAGGGGTATCGGTATTGTTCATTCAGTACCGATACTTGAAAGAGAAAAGAAGTAATAATTGGGGTATGGGTATCTATACTGGTTGAATAAGTATCGATACCCTAAGGCAAAAATTCATATAATTGTTCATAGAGTATCGATATCAATGAGTAGGTATCGGTACCATAGTATAGTAGTATCGATACCATGTTAAGGGTATCGATACCAAACAACATCGAATCTAATATTGGTATCGATACAGGAGCAGGTATCGGTACCATAGCATAGAAGTATCGGTACTGTTAGGGTAGTATCGATACTACTTAAGCTGGAAAGTAGAAATTAGTACTTTGATTAGCTTGCAATAGTAAGAATCTTTGCAAGTAATTCAAATTTTGATATTTATTGGATTATGTATTCGTGTAGATAACAATCGAGAGCAAAGTCCGGATAAGTCAACCATGTAATAGTCCTCGAGAAAGAGATAAGAGATCAGTATTGACTAGTGAGACCAAGTGAGTGCATAAATTAAATATGATTTGATGAGAAATTATACTTGCGATAAGTTTGTTTCCTACATGTTGAAATATATGACTTGTATGCCTTATATGTCATGTGAACATAAGAGGACAGAATATAAATTATATGATATGAAATAAGTGAAGGTATGCATATATGATATATGTTATGAAATAAGATATATATGGTTGCATGAGACCTATAAGAAAATATATATGTGACATGTGAATTATATGGAAATGATCTACGTGTAAGTGAACTACGTGACTATGTGATCATATGAAAATGTGATAATAAGCTATGTGAAAGAACTATGATATTATGTGCTTATGTGATATGAATATGTGAATGTGTGATAACATAAAAGATAATGCCCATGTTATGTGTCATGAGATCTAGAGGTATAGTTGGCATGCCAAGAGTTGAGGGTTCTACGTAGTCCTTCGGGACAAATCCTACACGCCCCTAGTGGTAATTATACGAGATGTGGTGACAGCATATGTGCACAACCTCTATGTACTCACATATCTTTAGTTCTCACATGTGTACACGGGCTAATAAAAGAGATGATATAAAGAAACCTTGTATGATACTATGTGCTTTATTGGTAATATGTGTGGTATGAAGTGTCATTAAACTTTAAATACAGGATTATATGTTTTAAAGGGATTAATGATAATGATAATGATAATGACAATGATGGGATTATATTAGTGTTGATATATGTGCATATATATAGTTGTAATATGAATGATTATATGATATTGGTATTATGTTACTATTTGAAATGTGAAATGTTCATGGATAGTTAAATATTTAGAGTTTTGATTATATGTGTTTTATGCCTCACTAAGTCATTGACTTAGCGTGTGAGTATTTCACACGTAGGTTCCGGAAAGCGAGAAGAGAAGCTAAGAAAAGCAAGACAGGTCAGATTCCCCTTTTCAAAGATTAGATTGGAAATGTATTTGAATACATGTATTTGTTACATAGAATGTAATTGGCATATAGTCTAAAGATTTGAATTGTTTAAACTCTGATATGTTTTGTAAAACCAATTGATTTAAATTAACATAAAATATTTATTTTCTTGAATTGTGAATTTAAATTTTTAACCAATTTGTGAAGGAAAACGCTTTAAAAAGTCAATGTGACACCTCAGACTCAGATCCGGGTCAGATATGGGTTAGGGGTGTTAAATTTAATGGTATCAGAGCTAAGTTTTAGCCGATTCTAGGCTTAAACTGAAGTTAAATGAGTTTTAAAATGTGTACATGTCAACCCAAAGTGAAAATTTTCTAATCTGATTGTGTATGGAGTATGTTGTCTTGCTAATAGAATAGAAGAGTTATGTTATATGAGATATCTAGCCATAAGAATTTCCCGAAAAAAAGTGAGAGGTGATGAACCTGATGGTGGTAGCCATTTACCTGCCCTGACCAGGCAGGATGAAGAGCGAACACCTCAGAAAGTGCTTTGGAAAAACCAAAGGTTGTTTTCAGAAGTTGAAAACATGTTAGAATAACGTTAAAGGGTATTTACTAGTCTAAAGTGGAGAAGTTAGATAAAGTAGTATAGATATTATGTAGATGAGTTGAACTATAGTGAACATATGTTATCATGAGAATGATAGAATATTAAGTGATGTGGTTATTAGTTTAGAAAAGTTTGATAATAAGTACTCGGTGATAAGTTTATCAGATAAATGAAGCCAGAGTTTATAAGTTTGAAATAGGGGAATCATAATGTGTATGGATAAGAGTGCAGTTTGATAAGTTGAATGAATTGTTGTGAAGTTAATATAAATGAAAATGATGTATGTAAGTGATGTGTGGAGGGTGTGTGCATAGACTAAAAGAGTGTTATTGGTGTTGAAATTGTTCCTTCTTCAAGAAGTGGTTAATTGTGTTAAAGATCTAGAGAGAGCTCAGAAAGATTAAGAGAATTAGTATTTTATAAAAGTCAACACTATCGAAGAGAGACAGAGATTATGATTTTCAACTACAGATCTGGTTTGAATCAGTTATATTTCATGTTGGAAGATCAAATCTGATGAAAGTCAGACTCACTTAAAGTAGTAGAGTTTGGTACTGGAAAATTAAACAAGGAGTTAAAGATAGATACAAAGTTAAGTTTAGATATGAAAGGGGTGAAATGGATTGAAAATTCTGTTAAAAATATGTAAATTGAATAAGAAAAACTATTTAAAATAGATTAAGTGATGTGGATATTATTTCGGAAGAGTTTAAAAATGGGTACATCGGTGATTAATTTATAAGACAAACGAAATTGAAATGTTACATTTGAACAAAGGAAATTTCATGATGTATGAGAAAGGATGTGTATTTGATAAGTTAAGCTAACTAAATATGGTGTGGACTTAGATATGGTGGTGTATTCTGATTATGTAAATGTGGTATAGTTAAGAAGATAAGGATTTGTGTATCCAAATGAAGCTAAATATTGTAGTAGAATATGTATATTGTAAATAGAATAAGGATTTTGTATAAGAACAAGATTTTGTGCAATTCATGTGGATTATAAGAGTTATGAAGATGTGATAAAGATGGGTAATCAGAGATAAGTATAAGTGATATGAAAATAGTATGAGAGCATAGAGGAAAGATAGAGTTTATTTATGTTATAAGGATATCTTGATTATGAAAGGATAAATGGATAAAGAAATGAAAATGATGGAGTTTAAAGGATCAAGTAGGATAAGGGTTATATTGAGGTGTAGATTATAAGTTTGCTATAGAAGTGAGAAAAGTAAGTAAGGTTACCTTAAAGCTATGAAAACCTTTGATTAAGGTCTCAAGAAGTTGAATTCGTTGTAACGTTTATCTCCATACATCGACAGATAGTTAGTTAAGTGTGACCTGTATTGGTTCAAGGATGTGTTTCTTAATCATATAAGTATAATCAAAGAGATATGAATTTATTTATAGGTATGAAGAAAGTTTGAATACAATTGAAGGATTATATTTCTCTTTGATTAAAATGTTAAAGATAAGAGTGTTATCTTTTAGATGATAAAAGAATATGAGTATTGTAAATTGGATGAAGATGGTACAAGAACAAAAGGTTTGGTTACTATGGTAAGGTAATTAGAGATTAATAAAGGATGCAATTTGATTCATGATTTTGAATGGAAAGGATTGAGGTTAATGGTTATTTTCTATATGATAAGTGACATTAAATGGATGTATAAAGGAAAAAGGTAGTTGAAGAACTAAAGGAATGAAAGGCAAGTTTCTGACGGTGACAGGAAAGATTAAGTAAATGAAACAACATGAGAACATTAGAATATATGCTTTTATCGATGTGTGCAGTGAAAATTTGAGGATGAATTTTCTTAAAATGAGGGGAGATTTGTAATATCCCAAAATCAGGGTTAGCGACTAAAAAGTAAGTTTTGAAACTTTGAGGTCTGATTTTGAAGAATTAAAAGTTCAAGGACTTAATTAAAATTTCTTTGGGTAGGACTGATTAGAAAAAGAAGGAAAGAATAAAGGGAAAAAATGTTTTTTCTCCATATTGAATTAAAAATTCAAGTGTGGTGTATTATATATACATGTGGAATAAGGAAATGAAGAGAAAATATCCAGAGTCTTCTTCAGCTTTCTTCTTCCTCTCCATCGTGGGTTCTTGTATAAGGTAAGTTGATCTCAAGTTGGTTATTCCTTCTATTTTAAAGTTACTTCTGATTATTGGAGTGATAAGAAAGCTTAAAATAGGCATAAGATTGCTCAAAGATGAATAAGTTATGTAAGATTGAAGGTAAAGAGTTTATAAGGGAATTGTTGAGTAAGAGTTAGTAAACAAGTTTTGAAGTGAAATTTGACTTGTCAATACTCTAATTAAGAAATTAGAAGCAATAGAAATGAATTAAGAGCATGTTGAACAATTGGTAAGACTTTTAAATTCAAGGGTTCTAATGAGATATTGTATGATTTGATGAGTTAAAGTAATATAAGAAGGTTTGAGTAAGTATATTTGAGTTTGATGAAGTAAAAGAAGTAATAGAGTGGAAATTTAATAAGTTATGGAAAATTTTCGAGTGAAACAAGTAAATTCTTGGCAAGGGGTATCGGTATTGTTCAATACCGATATTTCAAAGAGAAAAGAAGTAGTAATTGGGGTATGGCTATCGATACTGGTTGAATGAGTATCAATACCCTAAGGCAAAAATTCATATAATTATTCATAGAGTATAGATATCAATGAGTAGGTATCGGTACCATAATATAGTAGTATCGATACTATGTTAAGGGTATCGATTTCAGACAACAACAAATCTAATATTAGTATCGATACCGGAGGGGGTATCGGTACAATAGCATAGAAGTATCGGTACTGTGAGGGTAGTACCGATACTACTTAAGTTGGAAAGTAGAAATTAGTAGTTTGATTAGCTTGCAATAGTAAGAATCTTTGCAAGTAATTCAAATTCCGATATAATTGGATTGTGTATTCATGTAGATAACGATCGAGAGCAAAGTTCGGATAAGTCGACCAAGTAATAGTCCTCGAGAAAGAGATAAGTGATCGACATTGACTAGTGAGGCCAGATGAGTGCATAATAATATTAAATATGATTTGATGAGAAATTATACTTGCGATAAGTTTGTTTCCTACATGTTGAAATATATAACTTGTATGCCTTATATGTCATATGAACATAAGAGGACAGAAAATAAATTATATGATATAACATAAGTGAAGGTATGCATATATGATATATGTTATGAAATAAGATATATATGGTTACATGAGACCTATGAGAAAAGATATATGTGACATGTGAATTATATGGAAATGATCTATGTGTAAGTGAACTACGTGACTATGTGATCATATGAAAATGTGATAATGAGCTATGTGAAAGAACTACAAGATTATGTGCTTATGTGATATGAATATGTGAATGTGTGATAACATAAAAGATAATGCTCATGTTATGTGTCATGAGATCTAGAGGTATAGTTGGCATACTAAGAGTTAAGGGTTCTATGTGGTCCTTCGGGACATATATGTAATCCTTTGGAACATATATGCGGTACTTCGGTACACTTATTTGGTCAATTGGAATATGTATATAGTTCTTAAGGAGTGGGCCTTCGGGACATATGTGATAATGTGGTCCTTAAGGACATAGTGGTCATTCGGGACAAATCCTACGCGCCCCTAGTAGGAATTATACGAGCTGTGGTGACAACATATGTGCTCAACCTCTATGTACTCACATATCTTTAGTTCTCACATGTGTACATGGGCTAATAAAAGAGATGATATAGAAACCGTGTATGATACTATGTGCTTTGTTGGTAATATGTGTGTTATGAAGTGTCATTAAACTTTAAATACAAGATTATATATTTTAAATGGATTAATGATAATGATAATGATAATGACAATGATGAGATTAGATTAGTGGTGATATATGTGCATGTATATAGTTGTAATATGAATGATTATATGATGTTGGTATTATGTTACTATTTGAAATGTGAAATGTTCATGCATAGTTAAATATTTAGAGTTTTGATTATATGTGTTTTATGCCTCACTAAGTCATCGACTTAGCATATGAGTGTTTCACACGTAGGTTCCGGAAAGCGAGAAGAAAAGCTAAGAGGAGCAAGACAGGTCAGATTCTCCTTTACAAAGATCAGATCAGAAATGTATTTGAATACATGTATTTATTACATACAATGTAGTTGGCATGTTGTCTAAAGATTTGAATTGTTTAAACTCTGATATGTTTTGTAAAACCAATTGATTTTAATTAAGGTAAAGTTTTTATTTTCTTGAATTGTGAATTTAAATTTTTAACCAATTTGTAAAGAAAAACGCTTTGAAAAGTCAATGTGACACCTCAGACTCAGATCCAGGTCAGATACGAGTTGAGGGTGTTATAGTACCAATTTTTGGGCACTTGTGGGCGTGTTAATCCTTCCCCACTCGTAACTGACTCTCGAACCTGATTTCTGGATTTTCGTAGAATTTAAAACTCGGTATTTTGATAAAAATAAAATGTTTTATTAAAATCACCCGGTTTTTATGGTGTCCCAATCGCACCTTAAATGATTGGTGGCGACTTCTCACATTTCGAAACCCTTTTCAAAGAAAACCCCTGAGTCGGTATCGATTTTTCCCCGCCTGGGCAAAAACGGTGTCGACAACTTGCATATGATTCAGAGGGTCATGCTTCTTCTGTTCTTTGAGCTGGTACTGATGAGGTCAGAATATCAGTTGCAATCGTTGTTTCAACGTAAATCTTCACCATATTATTATTTGATGATTGATGAAGTCCAACCATAACAGCGACATCGTCACCATCATTAAGCTAGACTTTCATATGTGATTGGATTTGAGGATATTAGGTGCTGATAACTTAAACATGAAACAGAAGCTCCAAGTTTTCTCTCAATTTTTTACTTCATTTGGCGATGAGATACATCTACAGGGAACATCATATTGATGGGCCTGTGTGACTTAAACACAACACAAACATCAGTTTGTAGAATTTTACCATTATAATGGACAATTGTGAAGAATTTGTTGCTCATTATTTGAAATGATTTTGGTTAGAAGAAAGAAGTTTGTTGTGATGAAAGGAGTGTTTTGTGTGTAGGAGATGAAATGAGTGTGTTATGTATGTTAAATTTTTAGCCGTTGGAACTCGTCATGTCGATGTGACGAGTTCCATTGAATTTTTTTAAAAATATTGCCCGTTCAATAACGGTCAATCTAAAGGTCAACAAATTCAAATTTTTACCCGTTGGAACTCGTCACACCGGAGTGACGAGTTCCATCAGTAATAAAATAATCTTTTTAAATGCTTTTAAAAAAAAATTAAAATATATTTTTTATTGAATATATTAAAATAATTCAGGCTATGGGACCCACATGACACGACCCATTAAAAAAATATCTCATGGAACTCGTAACACTGGAATGACGAGTTCCATGGTCGTATCATTTGCCCTAGATTCCAAAATAAATTTTTTGTTACCTTATTGGGCCAAATAATTCACCCGCTTGGATTATTGGGCTAAAAAATGTCATACTAACTCAGATTTCGTTGAATGTAGGCTTGTCAAGTCCGTTGCTATTAATGTTTTAACGATTTAGGGATTAAAATGAAAGTTTTTTATTTCAACAATAAAAATGAAAATGTACAAAAAGTTCATACGCGGGAACAGGTAATACTTTTCTTGGCAAAATGTAATGTGAGGCCTCGTAATTTTTCAAAAAAAGTAATGCTACTCTCGTGCTTTTTAAAAAAACTAATGAATATCATTTTTTTATACTTAATGTGGCCCTTAAATTTAAAAAATAAATCTAATATAGTCTTTTAACCAACAATTTTAGTCGTTGACAATTATGATACTGACCTAAAACTTAACAGTACTAACGTGATGATCCATGGTGGTTGGTGACGTGACGGATGATGTCGTAGATGGGTTAAATTGGTTTTTTTGATCGAGTTCAAGAGTTAAATTGAGTTTTTTTTAAAGTTCAAGGACTTATTCGATTTTTTAGAAAAATTAAAATATTTTAAATTTAAAATACACAAATTTTTTTTAAAAAATAAATATCAAAAATAAAAATTAAATTACTAAAAAAATTAAAACTCTAAATATCTTTCGAATTTGATTTCACTAAATTTTATAAATATTATAAAGTCTTATAAAAAATAAAATTTAAAAGTTATAAAATTAAAATTTATGTATAAATTATCATGAAAATATATAATTAAAAAATATAAAAAATAGTTATAAAATTAAGAAGAGCATTTTAGTGAATATAACATGATAGAAGAAAATAAGATTCACACAAACTTGATTTAAAAATAGTAATAGGAAAATTGTTGTACCTTGTCAATTTCTGTTAAATACAACTCTATAAAGTCAAGTAGATATAAACTCCACGTGATTGAGATATTTTTATTATCATTTTTATTTTTATTTTTTAAGGAATAATAAATTATAAAATAAAACTCAGATTAGAATTGACATGTATGAACATAATAATATAATTATACTGCTAAATAAAATAAAAGTTCACATTAGAATTAATCTCTAAATTGAATGAATCATTTAACAATAATATTTTCAACTACTCTGATTAATATATATATTTAATATTTTTAGTAATTTAATTTTTATTTTTAGCATTTTTGTATTTAATTTTTATTAATATATACTTTGCTTTTATATAAAAATATAATATAAGATTTTTATGTAATTAAAATTTAGATTTGAACTCGAGATTCAATTGAATTAAGTCTTTGAATTTTTTGAGTCAAGTTAAATAACACTCAAACTTGATTCGACTAGTTTACAATCCTACTTAATGGTTAAGCTTTGAATCCCTTTACAAAGGGCCTCATATTCGAGTCCCATTCATCCAAGTTAATTCTTTATATTTTCATCATTTTCTAAATAATAAAACAGTATTAATTCATTAAAGAAAATGACATATATCACACTAACTTTGATTTCGTTGAATGTAGGCTTGTCAAGTAATGATTTAACGATTTAGTGACTAAAATGAAAGTTTATTTATTTCAACAATTAAAATAAAAACGTCCAAAAGTTTATATACCATCAATGTAAATTTCCAGGAATATTAAATCCACTAGTTGCACTTCATGCAGACGCGGAAACAGGTATTGGTTTCTTTTTTCAATAAAATACGGAAAGTCAAAACTAAACAACTAATTCAAAGAATGGCAATCTTGTAATAATGTACAAAACTAAGCCTAATTTAACTAACTATAACGATAAATATCAATTACCTGTAAGCAAATTAAAAAAGTACACACAAAAACAAAGAAAAAGCTCTCTTTGCCCAGAAAATTTTCCGAAATATGTCCGGTGGATACCCTCAACACCCTCCCGGCTACGGGTACGGCGCCCCGCCGTCTCAGCCGTACACAGCCGCTCCATACACCGCCGGCGCTCCGACTCCGCCTCATCCGTACGACGCTTCGACTCCGCCTCAGCCGTACGGCTCTCCGACTCCGCCTCAGCCGTACGGCTCTCCGACTCCACCTCAGCCGTACGGCTCTCCGACTCCGCCTCAGCCGTACGGCGCTCATACTACGCCTCAGCAGTACGGCGCTCATACTACGCCTCAGCCGTACGGCGCTCCATACGGCGCTGCACCATACGGTGCACCTTCTGCTCCCTATTCTGCCCCTCCGGGCGGGAAGCCACCAAAGGACAAGCCCCAGGCGCATGGCTTCGGCGGTGCTCCTCCAGCACACGGCGGGAGCTATCCTCCGATGGGAGGCTATGCGAGCCCGTTCGCAGCTCTGGTGCCGTCGGCGTTTCCACCGGGGACAGATCCTAACATCGTGGCTTGCTTTCAAATGGCCGATCAAGATGGAAGTGGATTCATCGATGATAAGGAGTTGCAGAGAGCGCTTTCTTCGTATAATCAAAGCTTTAGTCTCAGAACTGTTCGTTTGCTCATGTATCTCTTCACTAATACTAACACCAGGAAGATCGGTGAGTTTCCTTATTCATTCATCTTACTTCTTTCACTTCTTTTTTCCCCAATTGCAATTCGTTAGGTTAATTTTTCAAAAAAAAAAAGGAACATTGGAATATAGTAGCGTAATTGTATTTGTACAGACGAAGATGACTTAAACAACCCTTTCGTGTTCCATCGTAGATTATGCCACTTGTTATTAAAATTTGACAAGTACTGCGTGGGTATTTTGGTCCATTTGAAGCGTGTTAGGAAGATATTTTCACAAGTATCTACTGCTTGTCTATTTTCGCATACTGTGGAAAGATAACGTGGGTCGTTACTGGGGTTTCATTAATGATTAATTAATTAGTTTATTTAATTTTGTTTATTGCGGGCATCAGATTTGAATCTTATAAGAGTTAACTGGATCGTATGTCCCCAAATTATAATCCTCATTTTAAATTAGTTTTAAACTTTTGAATATTCTAATTTCATCCCTAAATTATGACTTATTTTAAATTAGTCCTTAAAATTTTTAATATTATAATTTTATCTCTAAACTATGACCCTCTTTCTAAATTAGTCCTCAAACTTTTGAATATTTCAATTTCATTCCCAAATTCATCCAAATATGTAATTAGTTTCAACAATAGTTTAACTTAAATTTTGTTTTTTAAACATATAATAATATAACTTGGGTTAGTAATTTTATTAACAAGGGATGTGATTAGTATATACGTATGGTTTAGGATGAAATTGGAATGCTCAAAAAGTTTGAAGACCAATTTAGAATGAAGGTCATAGTTTGGGATGAAATTGAAATGTTCAAGAGTTTGAGGATTAATTTATAATGATAGTCATAGTTTAGGGATGAAATTAGAACATTTAAAAGTTTAGGGATTAATTTAAAATGAAATACATAATTTGAGGACATATAATGCAATTAACTTGTCTTTTAATACTTTGAGGACATATAATGCAATTAGGATAAACTACGTATTAATTCACTCAATTATTATTTTAGTTGTGTTCAAATTATTATTCTTTTTCTAAAATCTAAATGTTTTAGTCACCTATTGTTAATTAATAGTGATGTTGACGTATTACCATAAAGTAATGCTATGTTATCATTGAAAAAATCAATTCGGGTTGAATAAATATGATTTCCCCCCTAAAAACTGAGGTCAACAATTAAATTGAATTTTACTGTTTAAGGGTGTGTTTGGAAAGCCACGTGAGCTTAATTATAGAATGGTGGTGTGTTACTGCAGGCCCATCTTCTTTAATTCTTAGGGGAAATGTAATTACACTCATTAAGTTTATAATTAATATTATTTTAAAATTCAAACTTTAATTACAATTTATACTACTAAACATGACATAGAGAATTGCAATAATTATATTTCGCCAGTCAAATATATCCAAGGAGCTAGAATTCTTTGTAAACATGCAAATGTAATTTACTTCAAATGATTTTTGTACTATTCTTGCCTAGTCCTGTATATGATATAGGTGAACATACCCTTTTTTTATCAACATTTTAACTAGTTGTCTCCCATGAAAATTTCTGAATGCAGGTCCGAAGGAGTTCATTTCTGTGTTCTTTAGTCTTCAGAATTGGAGGGTAATTTACATCCCTTCTATTTGTTTATAAAAAGGTTGTTTGTCTTGATTGCCCTTACGGTTTATTCAGCTAAAGAAAGGGGTTTGTTGCAGGCCATCTTCGAGAGATTCGATCGGGACAAGAGTGGAAAAATCGATGTCAATGAACTCAGAGAAGCACTTTTGAATCTAGGATTTGCAGTTTCTCCGGTTGTGTTGGATTTGCTTGTCTCAAAGTTTGATAAAACTGGAGGCAAATCCAAAGCCATTGAATATGACAACTTCATCGAGTACGATCACTGTTATATGGCGTTGAATTGAATTACTCGATATCATATAATCATGATCAGTTAATGTATATAAACATCATCTAATATATCTTTTCCCTTTCCTTCTTTTTGGATGCAGGTGCTGCCTTACAGTTAAAGTAAGCTCTCTTATTCGTACTTCATCTCTTCATCTTACTCGATGGGTGATCGGTTTTTAATCTATGTTCGGCTCTTGGTTTGATTGTGTAGGGACTAACTGAGAAATTCAAGGAGAAGGACACGAATTTCAGCGGTAACGCGACGTTTACTTACGAAGCCTTTATGCTCACCGTTCTGCCATTCCTGATTGCATAAATCAATAGATTATGAAAGCAAAACGGTGTGTTTGTTGATTTCCCTTTGAACTTGTGTGTTTAACTAGGTTTTTCTTTTTTGCTATATATTGACATATAGCTAAAATAAAAGATGTATTTCACTTGTATTAGCACTATTTTGAAGTTGATTCCAATGGCCAGTTTATGCGGTTTTCATGCTTTCTTGTTGCTCGTGATGAGTTTTGTTCACATTTAGTGAAGGCATAATGTCAAAAGTAGCTCACAATGTTTATCAATATGGTCATTTTGACTCGTAACCTTTTTTTTAAAGTATTTTAATTTTATTTTGGGGAAAAAATTCTCTATAAATGAAAATAATTAATTTACACATGATTAATGCTTCATGATAGGAGTATTTTTTAACCTAAAATGAAACGTTGAGAGTTAAAATATTTCAAAAAAAATAAAGATCAAAGTGATTATTCTGTCAAGGTTAGAGGGTTTTTTGTCTAAAATAAAATGTTGGAATCAAAATATTCTAAAAATCGGATAGGGGCAAAATGATAATTTTGATAAATAATAGACTAATATTGATATTCTGTCATCTTTATACTATCAATCAACCATTGACATTGTAAAACAATTGTGGGGGGGGGGGGGAAACTGCAACCATTGCCATTGTTGACTACCCACTTTTGATCATGTATAAGAAAATGCTTCAAGATATGACGTTTTTGAAAAAAGAAAAAAAAAACAAATAAAGATGTTGATTCTCCTCTCTTGAGGACATGTTTAAAATATCTCTTGAGATATGTTTTGAAACTTAATTCGTTTACTTTGGAACTGTTTCTCTTGAAATTTTATTTGTTTCCCTTATACTTTTTATTGAAACCAAATTTTGTGTCTAGATCTAGTAAAGTTAACTGTATCCGATTATCCGAATCGATTTACTTGATCCGAGACATGATATAG
The DNA here is from genome assembly GCF_006381635.1 of Hibiscus syriacus. Classification (NCBI taxonomy): domain Eukaryota; kingdom Viridiplantae; phylum Streptophyta; class Magnoliopsida; order Malvales; family Malvaceae; genus Hibiscus; species Hibiscus syriacus. The sequence goes on from NW_024062674.1 coordinate 885,666, forward strand.
ACCCAAATATGATGGTTCAAAATTGATCCGAAACCCGAAATAAACCGAATCGAACCAAAACTGACCTAAGTTTTAGTTAAATCGAAAACAACCTGAACCAAAACAACCCGAATAGAAATCAATCCGAATCAAAATAACCCAAACCGAAAGTAACCCAATTTTAATTTACCTATATCCGATCCAAATCGAACTTCGATCCGATTTTAACCCAATAATCGAGTCTAAGTAAAGGAATAAATTCTTATTATTATTATTATTATTATTATTATCTATTTAATAATTTGATAAATAGTAAAATGATGCATATTTTATTCTCATTTGTATTATACCACTACTTAACCATTAGTCTATCACCTTTAATAATAGTTGAATGGTTCAATATAACATTTCCTCATTTAAAATATCTTCTTTGTATATGATCCAATAATTTTTAAATTATTTAAAAATTATATCAATATTCATTCAAATATAATTATTATATTATTATATTATTTTTTAATTATGTAAATATTATATTTATAATTAAACATCAAACATCTAATTAAAATTTTTAATTGAGAATAAAATTTATAATTTAAAATTTAATTCTTCACGAAATAGGTTTCACCACAAACTTTTTAGGTTAGATCAATATGAAATTCAAATCACAAAATTTAATGTCTTACAGGTTCGGGTCAAATTGTCATCCATAAATCATAATGTTATTTAAAACATTGAATGTTGAAAGTTGAACTTGAACCTAAATGATAAGGTTGACAAATAAAAATATTTTTTTCTTATAAGAATATATCAATAATAATTGATATATATTTGATTGGACTCATACTTAACTTAACCCAAATTGACCCGAAAATCTAAATATTGACCCGAATTGAGACTGTTCAATCTGATATTGGTCCGACCCGAAAATTGATCAATCCGATATTGAACCAACCCAAAAATTGATCAATCTGATATTGACCTGACCCGAAATCAACCGATCTGGTATTGACCCAACTCGAAAACCAACCGGTCCGACATTGACCCGACTTGAAAACCAATGATTTGATATTAATCTAACCTGAAAACCAACTGATTTGATATTGACCTGATCTGATACCCGATCTGTTGAGTTAATCGATTGACGAATATGGCCAAGAGGGGGGTGAATTGGCAATTAAAATTTTGGTGGAAGCTTTTGCAGAAAATTGAAAGTAATTGCACAGCGATTTAGAGTGGTTCGACTTTATCAACCAAAGTCTACGTCCACTACCTTAGCTATCCACACTAAGGATTTTCCACAAATTCACTAATTTGTCTTTCTTTTGAGGACAAAGAGTAACCTTACAATCCCTCAAGAATTATACCCCAAATTCTTGAGAACACTCTCTCCCAAAAGAACAATACAAATTTTGCAAACTTACAAGGAAATCCTCACAAGGTAGATTGTTTGCACAATTCTATAACAAAAAAAAGAACACTCAAAGATGGATACAATTGAGCACAAAAAGTGTTCTTGAAAGCAAAATGAATATTGAATGAAAATAGGCTTGAAATGCTCAAACTTGAGGTTTGATGCTTTCTCTTTGATTCTCTCTTGATTCTAGTTGCTTGATGTTTCTTGTTGTTGATCAATGGCTTCTAAGCTTGCTTAAATACACCTTGAATCACTTCTGAACGTTGGGGATGATTAGAGAAAATAATATAGCCGTTTTAGTGTGAAAACAATTAATAAAACAGTTTGGAGCGTGGGGGGAATCGGTACCCCCTATGGGGAATCGGTTCCCTAACTGTAAAATTCAAATATTTTGACTGTTGAACAGGGGGAATCGGTACCCCCTATGGGGGAATCGGTTCCCTCCGAGCATTCTGGAAATCTCAGAGCCAAACCATTCAGGGGGGAATCGGTACCCCCTTGGGGGGGAATCGGTTCCCTCTGAGCAATCTGGAATTTTTGGCTTTGAAATGGTTCAAAATACTTTGAAAGATTATTTTGAAATTGTTTTAAGATTAAAACTTAATTTTACACTTAAGTAAGGATTAAAAATGATTTTTGAAATATTTTGAGTAATGTTTTGATATTCGAATAATTATATCGAATATACTTAGAAAATCATTTTGGAAAATCTTAAAATTCATTTAACTTAATTTGTTATATCGAAATATCAAAATGTTTTCAACAATCTCCCCCTTTTTGATATAACAAAACATTTTAGTAATTTTAAGATTTTGAAATCAAGTTTTGAAATTACTCCCCCTTACTTTAACACTTCTCCCATTTATCATTTTAAAAACACACTTAAAACACACTTCTCTCCCTTTTTGTTAAATCAAAAAGATTCAAATAAACGTGAAAAATATTAAGCCAATTGATTAGGTATATGTATGCATAAGCTGCTAAGATCACAATTAAGAGAAACGTTAGCCATTAGTTCCGTAATCAATATTCATAAATAATGTGATATGGAAAAATTGGTCATATTGCTAATAATGATGTAAATGATGCAATAATAAATAAATCACACCAAACATATAAGTTCAAACCATCCATAAATCCAAACAAATTCACAATCCTCAAATTCAAACATCCCAAAATATTCAAAATGTTAAAACAATAAGTTTGGAAAACAAAGTAAAACATTTAATCATATATCCGGATTAGGAGGAGGAAAACGAGCTCGCATAGCGGCCATTTCGTTAGTGAGGTCATTAATACGTGCATTGGTTTCTTCATTATTTGCACGCATTTCCCGAAGAATTTCTAATTGTTGAGCTCCCATTGTGGATAAATGGGACTCTATATAAATAAAGCGCGAATCTATGGTCGCATATCGGTAATCAAATGTCTCCATAAAAGATTGAAAATATGGAGGCATTTGAGTAGATTGTTGTGCTTGCTCTTCGGGCTGCTCCTCGGCCTGCTCAGGTTCAGCTTCAGCTTCATCGATGTCTCGCATTAGTTGCTCAAGCTCGAGATCTTCGTCAGCTTCGGGTGGAGCTTGTGAAGAACTAGCTCCCGGAGTAGTTGCAGAAGTTCGAACCCATTCCCCGGTTTCCTTATCCTTAATCCATCCCGCTCTCGTTAAGGAAAGAAGGTTAATTTGTTTCTTAAGAGGAAAAACGGCATCTAGACCGACTCTAAGCCCAGCTTTGGAAAACAGATTACTCAAAATACAACCGTAAACAAGAGATGAACAAAGTTTTTTATTAGGAACAAGATTTACGGTTTCAACAATTTCAGCAAAAATAATCTGAGGTAGGTTGATTTTAATATCGTTTTCGAAACAATGTAACCACCAAAGATCTAAGGCTCTAAAAGTAGAATAACGACCTCCAGATGGTCGAAACCACCAAGAAATCATTAGATGAAGAAAACGTTCATGAAGGTCTAGGACACTTGCATATCCCTTCTTTTATAACGAGATCCTAAACCTGTTTTTCATTTGAAATCCCTTCATTATCTAATCCGAATGTATTGGCTTGTAAGCCGAGTCAATATATAAGAATTGTCCTAGAAGGTAGGAACGAATTCCTATGGTTTCGGTTTCAGTTTGGTCTTTAACACAAACGGCATTAGAATAGAAAATACGAACAAGTTGATGGTAAACGATGGGTTCAAGGTCAAAGAGTTTATCAAATTTCCACTCTTGTAAAAGAGGAAGATATTTAAAATTGATAGCTAACATAGCTTGACGAGAAGGAATACGTTCTTCCCGGATTTTGTAAGAGTCGAAATATTGATAATACCAAAAATGATGATTTCTAGGACCAGGATGATTGAAACACGAATTTTGGATAGTCAAATTAGGATCAATAGGATTAGGATTAGAAATTGGAATAGGTGGAGGATTTGGAGGTGGATTTGGTTGTCGGTGTGAACGACTAGATGAAGACCTAGCACGCTTAGGATTAGACATGGTGAAGGAAATCGGAATAGATTGGATAACCTGCAATTTTAAAAACAAATGTATGCAATTCAATTAATCCCAAAACTCAATTGAGTCCTCAATATTTCAAGGTTCTCTAAATCAATCCTAATGGGCAAAGTTTTTGAAAAACTTTTAAAAAAATATGGTTTTGAGAAACAATATATGTATAGTTTTCATAACAATAACATAATTTAATCAAAACACAATGATTTGAAAAACAACAATATTTTTTTTTTAATTTCGAAAATTTAAAATTTTTGGAAAATTTTTGTGTTTTTGATGAAATTAGTTGTAACATCTAGTTTCTAATCACTAAACAATCAATGCCCGATCACTATTTCAACCTAGAACTAATTAAAACTAATCCTATGTTCAAAATCAATGAAATAGAGAGTTTAGAAAAATTTACCTTGAAAGATGAAGATTGAGGGGATTTAGATGTTGTTTGCACGATTTTAATGATGATTGCAAGTTTAGGAGATGATATTGAAGTGATTTCCGATTAAAATCAATGATTTGAGGCAAGAATGGAGATTTGAGTGTTTGAGGGAGAGAAACGGCGGAATAGGTTTTGGGGTTTTGGGTGTTCTTGCCCGATTTTAACAGAACCCCAGGGGGTATCGATTCCCCTGTGGGGGGAATCGGTTCCCCTTCAAAGGGGGGATCGGTTCCCTCATGGGGGGATCGATTCCCTCTGCACCAAAATGCTAAAATCCGACTTTTAAGCACATAAAATGCTAAATTAATCTTCTCTAGTGGTATAGGCAACTCATATATTGAAAAATAATTATGTTCAAACAATTAAATTAATCTTTAAACATTATTTGAACATAAAATTAATTTTCACTAAGAATCATAAACTCCCCCTAACTAATAGCAAGAATGCAATCAAAAATTATTATTATAAGCATTTTTCAGTATTTATTAAAAGTGCTAAATTATTTTAAACACTAAGTGAAGATAGGTTAGTTAAACCTAATTCTCTTCTAAGTGTCCAAAACCTTTCCTTGTCTAAGGGTTTTGTAAAGATATCCACTAATTGATACAAAGTATCAACATATTCTAGAACTACATCTTCCTTAGTGACATGGTCTCTAATGAGATGTCTTATTTCAATGTGCTTAGTTCTAGAGTGTTGGATGTGATTTTTAGTGAGACAAATAGCACTAGTATTGTCACACTTGATAGGAATGGTACCTACTTCAATTCCATAATCAAAAAGTTGTTGTTTCATCCATAAAACTTGTGCACAACAACTACCGGCTGAAATGTATTCCGCTTCAGTAGTAGATAATGCAACACAATTTTGTTTCTTTGAAAACCAAGAAATCAGCATATTTCCAAGGAATTGGCAAGTACCGGAGGTGCTTTTCCTATCTAATTTGCATCCTCCATAATCCGCATAAGAAAAAGCATGCAAGCTAAAGCTAGAGTCTCTAGGATATCAAAGTCCTAAACTAGAATTGTCCTTAAGGTATCTAAAGATTCTCTTAACAGCTAGTAAATGTGATTCCTTAGGACATGATTGAAATCTAGCACATAAGCAAACATTAAACATAATGTCCGGTCTACTTGCAGTTAGATAAAGCAAAGAGCCAATCATTGACCTATATAATTTAACATCTACACATTTACCTCCTTCATCTAAGTCAAGCTTTGTTGAAGAGCTCATTGGAGTGTCATGAGGTTTCCCATTTTCCAGTCCAAACTTCTTGAGCATATCTTTGACGTACTTAGCTTGATTAATGAAGATGCCATCTTTTCTTTGCTTGATTTGGAGTTCCAAGAAAAATGAGGGCTCCCCCATCATGCTCATCTCAAACTCACTTTGCATTAGCTTAGAAAATTCTTGGCAAATAACATCATTAGTAGAACCAAATATTATATCATCAACATAAATTTGAACTACTAATAAATCTTTACCCTTATGCTTTAAAAACAATGTAGTGTCAACCTTTCCTTTTGAAAAACCTTTTTCAATTAAAAAATTTGACAATCTTTCATACCAAGCTCTAGGAGCTTGTTTTAAACCATAAAGAGCTTTTGTCAATTTAAGAACATGATCTGGAAATTTTGAATCTTCAAAACCTGGAGGTTGTTCCACATACACTTCTTCTTTTATAAAACCATTTAAAAAATGCACTTTTAACATCCATTTGATATAATTTAAATTCATGAAAACATGCAAATGCTAATAACATTCTAATTGCTTCCATCCTAGCTACGGGAGCGTATGTTTCATCATAGTCTATGCCCTCTTCTTGAGTATACCCTTGAGCAACAAGTCTAGCCTTGTTTCTCACTATATTACCACTTTAATCAAGCTTATTCCTAAATACCCATCTAGTACCTACAATAGATTTATTACTAGGCCTTTCAACTAATGTCCATACTTTACTTCTCTCAAATTGATTTAATTCTTCTTGCATAGCCATAATCCAATGTTCATCATTTAATGCTTCTTTAATATTCTTAGGCTATATGCATGAGATAAATGCAACATAATTACAAATATTTCTAAGAGAAGATCGAGTTGTTACCCCTTTTGATGGATCACCTATAATTTCACCATCCTTGACATAGTTGTACTCTCTTGGATAAGATACTTCCCTTTCTTCAATGGTTGGATTCTCAAGAGGATCATGAGTTTCCTCATTTTTCGTTTCTTCCTTTGATGATGGTTCTCCAACGTCATGTCTAACGTCATTTGTATTTATAACACTTACATCATCATTCACACAAGAATCCTTCCTCGAAAGGGGATTATTATCGAAAACAACATGTATAGACTCTTCTACAACTAAAGTTCTTTTATTAAATACACGATAGGCTTTAGAATTTATGGAATAACCCAGAAAAATTCCTTCATCACTTTTAGCATCAAATTTGCCAAGGTTTTCTTTACCGTTGTTTAAAACAAAACATTTACATCCAAAAGGATGAAAATAACTAATGTTAGGCTTTTTTTTATTTTTTTTTAATTTTTTGAAAATTTCATATGGAGTTTTCTTTAAAATTGGCCTAATCATTACTCTATTTACAACATAACAAGCGGTATTTGTGGCTTCCGCCCAAAAATATTTTGGCAAATTATTTTTACGAAGCATGGTTCTAGCCATTTCTTCTAAAGTTCGATTTTTCCTCTCAACAACTCCATTTTGTTGAGGGGTTCTAGGTGCTGAAAAATTGTGGCTAATACCATTAGAATTACAAAAATCAATAAATCCAAGATTTTCAAATTCAGTACCATGATCACTTCTAACACTAGTGATAGAGTAACCTTTTTCATTTTGGATTATTTTTGAAAATGTGATGAAATTTTCTAATGCTTCATCTTTAGTACTTAAGAATAGAACCCAAGTGTATCTAGAATAGTCATCTACCAAGACAAATGCATATTGTTTTCCACCCAAGCTAGTAGTTCTAGTTGGCCCAAAAAGATCTAAATGGATCAATTGTAAAACTCTACTAGTTGATACATCATTAATGGATTTAAAAGAAACTCGCTTTTGTTTTCCTTTAGCACAAGCATCACAGATTTTATCATTATCAAATTTAAGCTTAGGCAACCCTCGAACTAAATCACCTTGAATTAGCCGTTGCAAAACACTCATACTAGCATGTCCTAGTCTCCTATGCCATAACCAACTATCATGTTCATCCTTAGTACTAGGCACAAATTAGTCATATCAATAGAATCTAAATGCACCATGTAGATATCCCTATTTTATGACCAATAAGTATAATCAAAAGTAGATGCAATGTCAATCAATTTTGTAATCATTTAAAATAAAACATTGTATCTTTTATCAATTTTTTTAAAAGATTATGCTTTTAACCCATTCACATATAAAACATTATGCAATGTTGATTATAGAGAGTAAGAGCACATGCATAAAGTTTTTGAAAATGTTATGCATTAAAACTTTATAATATTTAAACAAAAATCTATGCATAAACATTAAAAATTTCAGATCAAAATTTTGCAAAACCAAAGTTCTTGAAAAATCAATATCAATTATTAAAGAGATATCAATTACATTTTAAAATCAATTTTGACCAAAAATTAATATGATGAACTAGAGTTTAAAAAAACAATTTACCAAAAATTACCATGTTCATCATACAATATTTTTCAACATACATGAGACAAAACATAATCATTTAGAATTATTTAACATTTAAAACCTCATGCATGCATAGAATAAATGAGCAACCAAATAAAATAAAAAAAATTAAGTTTAGAGGTTACCCATTACTTTTTCATGTGTGGCTAGAGCATCTTGAATATCATCAACTTCATCACCATTGCTCCCACACACATACAAGAGACATTTAAGTAGATTTTGGTATCCAAATTGCTTTGGATCCTTGAACATTAGTTTCAATGCCTCTTGTTCATTTTGGAATCCATACTTGTCTAATTTTAAATCGTTTTCCTTTCTTTAAAGGACAAGTATGTTCCTTATGACCATGATAATGACAATGTGAGCATATTGTCATTATTGAACTAGATGAATTATTTAGAATGATCTCTTTTTCTTTAGTTAAACATTCAAGCTTATCTTTTAAATTGAAATTTTCTTTTTCAATACTTTCAAATTTCATTTTTGAGAGTTCTAAATCCTTCTTCAAGATTTCATTTTGATTTTCAAAATCCATTTTCATTTCTAGAAGAAGTTTGTTTAATTTGAAAATTTCTTTTTCAAAGTTTTCAGATTTTATTTTTGAAAGCTCTAACTCCTTTCTCAACATTTCATTTTGATTTTCCAAGTCTGTTTTAGCTTTCAAAAGAAGATCATTTTTAGCAATAAATTTAGAAATCAATTTATTGTATTTGGAGTTCATGGTCTCAAACTCCGAAAATAATTTATCATAAGCATCTTGTAACTCATTAAAAGATTTTGAATTTGATATATTTGAGTTAGAAGATACCTTTGGCTCTGTGAGAGCTAATAGAGACATCACTTTTATTGGTTCTTCTTCTTCCTTGTCTCTATAGATCTCCTCAAGCTTATCCCACATTTTCTTGGCACTTGAACAAGAAGAAACTCCTTTATATACATTAGGATCAATTGCACAACACAACATGTGCATAGCCTTTGAGTTTTGTTGAGCTTCATTCCGTTCTTGAATACTCCACTTCTTTGCCTTCTTAGAAGGAGAGGAATATCCTTTCTTGATTATCATCCAAGCTTCCATATCAAATGCTTTGATGAATATCATCATACACCTCTTCCAATGATGATAATTTGTTCCATTGAAGTGTGGAGGCACGTCAATTGGTCTGGATTCTTCCATGGAGAATGAACCGGAAGTGGACGCCATCTTTATCGATTTAACTCTTCCTGGATCGACTCAAGAGGCGATTAAACCTTCAAATGAGTTAGGCTCTGATGCCAATTGTTGAGTTAATCGATTGACGAATATGGCCAAGAGGGGGTGAATTGGCAATTAAAATTTTGGTGGAAGCTTTTGCAGAAAATTGAAAGTAATTGCACATCGATTTAGAGTGGTTCGACTTTATCAACCAAAGTCTACGTCCACTACCTTAGCTATCCACACTAAGGATTTTCCACAAATTCACTAATTTGTCTTTCTTTTGAGGACAAAGAGTAACCTTACAATCCCTCAAGAATTATACCCCAAATTCTTGAGAACACTCCCTCCCAAAGAGAACAATACAAATTTTGCAAACTTACAAGAAAATCCTCACAAGGTAGATTGTTTGCACAATTCTATAACAAAAAAAAGAACACTCAAAGATGGATACAATTGAGCACAAAAAGTGTTCTTGAAAGCAAAATGAATATTGAATGAAAATAGGCTTGAAATGCTCAAACTTGAGGTTTGATGCTTTCTCTTTGATTCTCTCTTGATTCTAGTTGCTTGATGTTTCTTGTTGTTGATCAATGGCTTCTAAGCTTGCTTAAATACACCTTGAATCACTTCTGAACGTTGGGGATGATTAGAGAAAATAATATAGCCGTTTTAGTGTGAAAACAATTAATAAAACAGTTTGGAGCGTGGGGGGAATCGGTACCCCCTATGGGGAATCGGTTCCCTAAGTGTAAAATTCAAATATTTCGACCGTTGAACAGGGGGAATCGGTACCCCCTATGGGGGAATCGGTTCCCTCCGAGCATTCTGGAAATCTCGGAGCCAAACCATTCAGGGAGGAATCGGTACCCCTTGGGGGGGAATCGGTTCCCTCTGAGCAATCTGGAATTTTTGGCTTTGAAATGGTTCGAAATACTTTGAAAGATTATTTTGAAATTGTTTTAAGATTAAAACTTAATTTTACACTTAAGTAAGGATTAAAAATGATTTTTGAAATATTTTGAGTAATGTTTTGATATTCAAATAATTATATCGAATATACTTAGAAAATCATTTTGGAAAATCTTAAAATTCATTTAACTTAATTTGTTATATCGAAATATCAAAATATTTTCAACACGATCCAAATCAAGTCCAAACCAAAATGGCACAACTTGAACTCGATCTGAATGACATGTTTGCCACCTCTCTTTGTGTCCTATAACATTTTCAACCTCTTGAGGTACTTTTGTAAAACTCAGTATAGTAGTGACATTAAGTTTCTCTAAGACAAATTTATCTAAATTTGAGGCATGTGTACTCAAGATAATTGCATAAAGATTCATTTAAGATCAATATATTGATAAAATTAGGTCAATAATGCATCAGAATAATTAATTAGTAAAATATGACACCTTCAAATTTATTTTGGGATCTAGGCTATTTGCTACAGTGTTCGTGGAACTCGTAACGCTCACGTGACTAGTTTCATAAAATATATTAAAAAATTTAGAACTTGTCATATGATATAGAACAAAATTGAATAGATTGGTCATGTCCTGTGATGTGTTCGAAATTTTTAATATATTTTATAAAACTCGTCACACCCACGTGACGAGTTTGACGTGTACTGTAATAAATGACTTAGATCCTAAAATAATTTTCAACCGCCTCCATTTTTTAAAATTCTTTTCCCAATCTAAATCAATAGACATGGTGATAGAATAACGATGCATTGAAGACATCACATCTTTGAAAAAGAGAAATTTTAGACGAGATAATTTAATCTCATTCGAATCTCGTGATAATAATTCGAATTATTAGTAATTCTTTTGAGTATGATGAAAAATCATTTGATTATCAATAATTTTTTCTAACTTGACGATAAGTACTTCGAACCATTTGTAAGTAGAAATGATCAAATTAAAAATTTAGAATTAATTGAATTGATGCTATGATTGATTCACAGACAGCAAGTGCAGCCAAATCATCCCAACAGGTTGAGTATGCACATCCACAGGTTATTAGTGTCCCCTTGGTGTTTAGACCACTCCAAGGACGTACCTACCAGCTTATTATCAATACAAATTTAATGGTCTAATTATCTTTTCTGATAAAATCAAATCTGTTTAAATTAAAAGAGTTAATTGCATCATATGTTTTTAAAGTACGACACTCATTTTAAATTGATCCCTAAATTATAAAATATTCCAATTTAATCCTTAAACTATTATTACCATTCTAAATTAGTCCTCCAACTTCTGAACATTACAATTTCATTCCTAAACTATGACCTTCATTCTAAATTGGTCCCCAAACTTTTTGAACATTTCAATTTCATCCTAAACTATATGTATATATTAATCACATCACTTGTTAATAAAATCATTAGGTCAAGTTATATTATTATATATTTAGAAAAAACACAATTTAAGTTAAATTAGGATTAAAACTAGTTACATATTTGGATGAATCAAAGGAAGAAATCGAAATACTAAAAAGTTTGGGGAGTAAGTTAAAAAGAGTGTCATAGTTTAATGATAGAATTAGAATGTTCAAAAGTATAAGAACTAATTTAAAATAAGTTTTAGTTTGAGGATGAAAGTGGAATATTCAGAAATTTAAGAACCAATTTAAAATGAGTGTTATAGTTTGGAGAATATAATGCAATTAACTCCAATTAAAAACAATTGGAAAATATAAAGGAGAAAGAAATGGGTTCTTTTTAGAAAAATTAGTGATTATTCCAATTAAATCAGTCCAATTACATATTTTTTTTTACTAAATGAGAGTATTTAACAAGGTAAATAACTCAAAGTCGACCCCATAATTGTATACAAAATAAACTCTCTTATAATCTCTAAGATACAACCTAAAATAAGGACAATTAACATGTATTCTAACAAGCAAATTGATAAAAGATGTAAGCTTTAAGGGCTAAATTTATGATTATGCCTACAAGAAATTGTAAGCATTAATGGATGAAAAACATTCATTTTGAAATTTCCACTGAAAAAAATGAATACAAAAGAGGCATATTTAAACAAGCCATTAAAGACGGCACCCCAAATCCATATCAACATGATGGCCTAAATCATCAAGAATGTGTATCTTCTATATTCTCTATAAAATAAAACTGTATTCCTATTTTCCCAACACAGCTTTAATGGCCTGAAATACTGAAAATTCAGGTGGCATCGGCACGAAGGTATCGATTTTAAGAGACTTGGCCCAGCTGCTACATTTCACAATAACTTGTTGATCATGGAAGAACTTGTGGCAGCTAGAGGCTTTGCTCCCAATTTCTTAACGAAAATTGGGGTTATTTAGGCATAAAACTTTAGCTAAATAGCTGTCTTACCATCGAGAATGAGAAGAATGTTTATACTCCTTCCAACTCCCCTGCCAATATCGTCTATTTGAACTCCTCTCGTAAGGATAGCGGCCCTCGTCTTGTCGTTGTCTTTCATAAGAGCTGCTTCTGTTTTGCTTAGGAGCTTTCCGGATCTCCTCTTCAAGATCATATTCTGACCGCTGTAACATAGGAAATCGCACATCAAAACAAGAACGATAGCAAAAATTACAATAGGAGAAACCATCCAAAATGGAAATTCTTCAAATAAAATAACTACAGTAGGATCGAAAAAATCTAGACATCGAACAAGAACCTTTGATTAAAAAGGTCTTTTTTTATATTTACAGATGCAATTTTGGTCCAACTTCCATGTGAATTTCAAAAAAAGATGTTCAAATGAAACCATCATAATAGCAAAAAATCTACAGGAACAAATTAAAATCCACTTTGTAAAGCTTGAATTAAATACTCATTTGTTGGCCAAGATAAGGGTAATCGAATAATATTAGTTGGTAGCACAGGCAATATACAATTAGCAAAGCAGACATGACAAAGGTGCAAGTAGACAACTGCAGAACCAAGATGGGAATGATAAAATTAGGTGCAACATTGAAGTATCTCAAGTTTCAATTAGATGGATAGCAAACCTTCACAGTATCCGATAACACCGCATATGCCTCTCCAATCGTTTTAAATAGCCTGTCAGCATCATTGTGAATCACCTCAGCAATTTCCTTCCAGAGTCGCCCCTCATCTCCATTCTCAATCCTTGCCAAGAATTGACCAGCCTAACTCAACCCAAGGAAATAGACCAACACGATATATAAGCACTTGTCATACAATAGAAATCAATTAAAATGTATACCAATGACAAACCTTGTCTGGGTGATGCCTGAGCGCTGCTTTGCGATATGCCTTTTTAACATCAGATGCAGAATCCGATGGTTTAACTCCCCTGCCATTGCAATTAAAGATGGTTTCAGAAGATCAAAAAATATAGTGTTGCATCAACAAGACGAATATTTGAATAAGTACTATCAAAACAATGATTTATTCAGGGAAGGTCAGAAAAAATGTTTGTTCCTATTTTACTACTAATAAATAAAAGTGTAGCAGCAACAGGCTGAATGATTGAACAAATATTATCAAGACAATGGTTTCTTCTGGGTCCCAAGAATTAAATGAGGCCAGAGAAAAAAACATGTTTCAGCTTTAGCACTGATATAACTTAAAGCAAAGATTTCCACTACATGATTCAAAAGTATTAATTGGCTTTGGTCCTTTATTTATTATAACTGTTATTATTACTTTGTCAACTAATATGTTCATGAATAACAATAACTTAACCAAATCGAAATGTCCTTCAGTATTAGGATAACACTAATTACCCTACAAAATAGATTAAGCAATGATCATGCCAACTTGACAAAAGCTTTGCATTAAGGCATGCTACAAAGGGAAAAAAAATATCAAGACCAAGAGCAGTTATATCCCCTACCTCTAAGCTTAACATATAACAAATTATATAGAAAATACTCTGTTCCCAAGCTTTCAAAAAGTACTTACAAAATGAGGTATAAATCTAATGGGATTTCTTTTTTAGCTTCTTCTTGCATGGATGATAACTGACGACGCGCTAGTCCTATCTCTTTTGAGTTGCCAGTAGATCTATCCCGATTGTCAGACTGGTGAGTCTTTTTCTCAGACTGATGAGTCTTTTTCTCCGACTGCTTTTCAAGAATGCAGATAAGTCTTTGAAAATCAATAGATGCTTGGCTGTAATCTCTGATCATCCCATATAATGTTGCTCTCCTGGAAACTGCCTGCTTTACAGGGCAGGACAGCCAGTGAGTGCAAAGTAGTGAAGAAATAATAGTTAAAATAACTGACAAGAAAACCAAGCACAAATGCTTAAAGACTCAAATGAGTAAAAGAATGCAAATTTTACGTCTATCACATACCCTTCTCTCGCCATTCAAGTTTTAAATTGAGATAAAGTTAAAATTGGAATGTCCAATGAGGGGCCTAGAGAATAGGTATTACAATGGTTAATGAGCTCAACAACATACCTCCCTAGAGCTTTTTCCTGTATTCAATTATTTTTATACTAAAAACAGTGCAATTTACACAATATTTGTTTACAGTTTGCAACAGACTTATTCAGGTTATGCCTCTCCACTTATTTGCTATTAGATAGATGTTTATCGTGATATTAGAGCCAAAGTTGTTTTGGTTTTGTAGCATTTTATTTGCTGTCCACGAGCTAGGCCATTTTTTTGGGATAAGAAATTAGGAAGGAAATCCCAAAAGTTTAGCAGAATTTTGGTTTCACCATTTACTGATACATGAAAATCAAAGCTAGAACATTAAGATCGAAGACCACATGCATTGCTTGCAAATGAATGTAGACCACTATCATTGGTAGTCAAGGGCCCAAATAGCCGTGGCCACAAATGCAGTCATTTGTGATGTACCAAAATGACCTATTTTTCCGTGTCTAATCTGTACCCATCTCAATTATCATGAATCAAACATTAACCAGTAATCAAATCCACGCAATTGAAATCAGAAAATTCTCGAACTTAATATTGAATGATCAGACACAGAAATAAATATAAATCCTCTCAGAATTAAGGGGAAGCAACTATACTAATTGAATAAGTGTAACATGAGCTAGGCAACTTTTTTGGGAGAAGTAATTAGGAAGCAGATCTCAAAAGTTCAGCAGAATTTTGGTTTCACTATTTACTGATACTTGAAAATCAAAGCTAGAATAGGAAGATCGAAGACCACATGCATTGCTTGCAAATGAATGTAGGCCACTATCATTGGTAGTCAAGAGCCCAAATAGCCAAGGCCACGAATGCAGTCATTATTGATCAACCAAAATGACCTATTTTTCTGTCTAATTTGTATCTATCTCAATTATCATGAATCTCACATTAACCAGTAATCAAATCCACGCAGTTAAAATGATTAAATGCTCAATTTAAAATTGAATAATCAGGCTGAGAGAAAAGTATAAATTCCTGCTAAATTAAGGGGAAGAAACTATACAAATCGCATAAGTGTAACATGAGTAAGAAACTTAAAATCCAAGCCTGACAAGTAATGAAATGGATTGCTCCTCACAAGAATAACAGCTTGTGTCCCATTAAGTGCAATCAATTTAAGGTTTTAAACATCAATAACAAACTGGAAATCCAGATAAGCGTTCTTTGTATTTAGTTTTCTGTACTATCACTCCTAATTAGGAGTGAGCAAAACTCGGTTAACAACCAAGTTAATGGACCAAACTGAGGCAAATTGGTTATTTGGTCCGGTTAATTATGTTCAGGTTTTGGGTCAATTGGGTGAGTTGGTTAAAATCAACCACCAAATTAACCGACTTTATATAAATATATTAAATTTTATATACTTTACATATATTCCCCAAACCCAAATAAATAAACCAATTATTCAAAAATCAATTCCAACCAGAATTCTGAACCCAAATTATAATATTCTCAACCAAACTATAATATTCCCAAACCCAACAAAAATAATGACATCCATTAATATTCTTTTTTCAGTTAAGTTGGTTAACCAAATGAACCGGCCAACTTAAGTTGATCCAATATTACGGTTTTTCTTTACAGTCGGTTTGGTTATTGGCTTTTAATTTTTGAAGGTCAGTTTAAAGTGTTTTTTAACTGAACGGACTGATTGCACACCCCTACCTCTAATCAGTTAATCTTTGTGTTCCTAAAAAGACTTATCAAACAGAAAGAAGACCACAATCGAAAAGCATAGCAAAACCATTAAAGAAATCTTCCCAAAAAGATCCAAAAATAGCTATTGCAGCTACAGAAGCATTCTTTGGTTACATATGGCAGAAAGGAAGACAGAAGGAGAAATACAGACCTTGGAATAATTTTCATCCAGGGCCATTGCTAGACTGCAATCTGCAATTGCATCGGCAATTTGGCCCAAAGCTTGGTGTGCAGCAGCACGATTGCAGAAACAAATTGCTGCAAAAGGTCGTGATTCAACATTGCTTGACAGAGCACTTGTGTAATACTCTATTGCTTCTGTATACCTACCAGAACGAACTGCATCGTTCCCTGCATTCTGAAAGTAAAAAATGGCAAAAGAGACAAAATAAATAAAGAATACAAGTACTTTAGGAGGCAACACCTGAAATTACACACTATACATGAATCAGCCAACTGGGTAAATGATCACAACAAAATGTAAATGTCATTTTTACAAAATCACCTTCTCACCATCTCATAAGCCATTAAATACAATTTATGAGTTGTTTTTATCATTCCCTCCAAGAATAACAAAATGAAGGCTTTGATGCCATCTTTTCACCAGATCAGATTCTCCTAAAACTTCTCATAACAAAAGCTTTAACATTCATGGGATAGTACTGAAAAGGCCACGGTGATTCTGACAGATGAATATGCCCCATAATCTTGTCTTTCATAGTCACAGGCATAACAGCTCTCTATTTCCTTAGTTATATCAATTATCAAAAACTTGTGAGCACAGAAAACATCATACAACTTTCTTGTTTTTTTTCCAGGAAACTGTTCCAGGGGACTTATCCTGACATGCTGGAAAAATGATTTCTAGGGGAAGATCGCTTCATCGATCTAATTCATCTTTAACTACTAGGAGTGAGTCGTTGGAAAGGAGAACGGTTAGTTATAAAAGAGTGTATTCGAGATCAAGGGAGAGAAGACATTGGCCATTATCTGCAGAAGAGGAAGCCTTAGACAAGCTAAAGGGTAAGGACTTGGTGCTAAATTCAGTTCTGCCAGTCAGTCCAGTAGCAGATTTTAATATGGATGATTGTGTGGAGTCTTCTGAGGAGAGGCATGTTGCTAATAGCAGTTTGGGTAATACGTGTGAAGGGTGGTTTTCAGGAGGTGATGATTCTGATTTCAATTCCACTGCATTGATTCGAAGAGCAAAAAGGTTGTTGATAAGGGAGGCATTGGATCGGGCAAGCATTTCAACAGTTTCTTCTCCAGCTTTTTCAGTTCTATTGGAGGAAGCCTTAGCTACTTGGGAAGTCAGTAAGCTTTTGGGGGTGTCTTTCAAGGAAGGGAAGTAAACTTTTCTGGAAAAAATTATTAAGTTGGAGGAAGATTTGAGGCTGGTTTGAGCTTCGGTTTTCTTGGCAGTTCTGGTTTTTTATTTTTGTGATGATTAACCAATTAGCAATTATTTCATGGAACGTTTGGGGATTGGGAAGAAAGGAAAAACAAAGATCTGTTCAAAAATTAGTTCTAAAGAAACGCCCTATTTTTCTTTTGCTTCAAGAAACGAAAATGGAGAAGATTCAGAGGCAATTTTTGAGGAGGAGTGGCTTGAATACCCTTCAAGGGTTTACAGAATCTCCAGCAGTGGGTTCTTCTGGAGGTTTATTGAGTTGTTGGGATGAGGGCATGTTTGAAGTGGAAAATCATGTTATAAACAGAAGGTTCATTGCTACTTTTGGGAAATTTCGAACTTCACAACTTAGGTGTGGTTTTATCAATGTTTATGGTCCTACTGTTGAAGAAGAAAAAGCTTGCTTTTTTGAAGAGTTAGCTGGTTTTATTTGTGGTCAGAGTACTCCTCTTTGTGTGGGAGGTGATTTTAATGTGTATCTTTCAGAAGAGGAGAAGATTGGAAGAGCCCAAAACAGAAATTCAATTAGAATTTTCAGTCATTTTATCAAACAGACAGGCTTAATTGATTTACCTCTGCACGGGGGTAGGTTCACATGGTGTAGCAATCAGGATATACCCACCTTTGTTAGACTGGACAGGTTCCTTGTTGATGTCCGTTTTTTGGAAGCCTTTCCTGAGACTACACAGTATTTGTTACCTAAGGCTTTATCAGATCACAATGCCATTTTTCTTAAGAATGGTGGAGTTAGTTGGGGTAAAAAGCCATTCAGGTTATTTAGTTATTTGATGGATGAAGAAGGTTTTCAGAATTTAGTTGGCTCTGCTGTTCAAAACTGCAAGAGTAAACACAACAGAGCTGGAATTTTTTCTATCCTGAAATCTACCAAATTGGCGATCAAGGAATGGGCAGGGAATAGAGATCAATACCCAGCTGTATAAATTGCAGAATTAGAAAGGAATATCCACTTAGCAGAGGAAAATTTCCAGCAAATGCAAGACTCTAATGGCTGTGAAAAAGCTGCAGAATTGAGAACTATGAGAACAGAATTATGGAAGCTTTATAAAATTGAACAGATTTGGTTTCAAAAATCGAGATCAAAATGGGTGCAAGCAGGGGATCGTAATACAAGATTTTTCCATGCATGTGCTTCAGTCAGGAGAAAGAGTGGTGAGGTTATTCAAGATCCAGCTATCATCAAAGCTACTGTTAAGGACCATTTTTTTGGAATCTATAATTCTAAGTCTACCTTGGAAGTTGAAGATTTGAAGCTGAATTTTTCCAGAATTTATGCGGAGCAAAGTGTGTTTTTGGAAAGAGAATTTATTGAGGAAGAAATTTGGGAAACTCTTCAATCGTGTGATAATAACAAAGCTCCCGGACCGGATGGCCTAAATATGGGCTTTTTCAAGAGATTTTGGTCTATTCTAAAGGTAGATATTCTGAAATTTTTTCATAATTTCTATATGGGGAAAGATTGGGAACATGGAGTCAATCATACTTTCATTACTCTTATTCCCAAGGTGTCTAATATTGGTGGATTAGATGATTTTAGACCCATAAGCCTTGTAGGAGGGTTGTACAAGATCCTTTCAAAGTGTCTTTCAAGGAGATTAAGGAATTGTATTACTGGTTTGATCAGCCCAACGCAGTTTGCATTTATTCCAGGTCGTCAAATACTGGATTGCTCTCTTATAGCTAATGAGGGAGTTGACTTTTGGAGGAAGAAAAGGCTTAAAGGATGTGTGTTTAAAGTGGACTTCAGAAAGGCCTATGATACTGTGAATTGGTCCATTCTTTTTACGGTTATGGAGAAAATGGGATTTGGCTTCAAATGGAGGAGTTGGATCAGACAATGTGTAACAACAGCCTCAATTTCAGTTTTGATTAATGGGGTTCCTTCTCAGGAATTCCCTATGGCAAGGGGTCTCCGTCAGGGTTGTTCTCTATCTCCTATGCTTTTCAACTTGGTTGGGGAACTTCTAAACTTATTGCTTTCAAAAGCAGTATCTGAGGGATTGTTTTCTGGACTGCAATTTGGAAGAAATGAGACGGCTTTTAATTTATCTCATCTGCAATTTGCAGATGACTTATTTATTTTCTGTGGAGCTTCGAAGAATCAGATTTTAAATGTTAAGAGGGTCCTAAGAGTGTTTGAACTCATTTCTGGCCTTCAATTGAATTTGAAGAAAAGCAGATTATTTGGTGTTAATACGGCTGCGGAGGAGGTTGAGGAGTGGGCCTCGTCTATTGGTTGAGCAGTTGGGAATTTTCCCTCTGAATATCTAGGTTTGCCTCTCGGTGCATCTAGGAATTCTTCCTCTCTTTGGGATCCGGTGGTTTTACAATTTAACAAGAAGCTTGCAGGTTGAAAATCGAACACTCTTTCATTGGTAGGGAGGTTAGTCTTGATTAAATCGGTTCTCTGTTCACTTCCAACCTACTATTTATCTCTGTTTAAAATTCCTTCCTCGGTTAATTCCAAACTCAATTCCATAATGTCTAAATTCCTATGGGGAGGTGGAACGGATAAAAACAAGATTCATTGGGTCAGCTGGCCCAATGTGTGCAAATCTAAGGAGGAGGGAGGTTTGGTAGTGTTGAATATTATTAATATGAACAGAGCTCTACTGGGGAAATGGTCTTGGAGGTTTGCTAATGAAAGGAATGCTGTTTGGAGGAGGTTGATATGTTCAAAATACAATCTGGATCCCTACTCTTTACTGTTCAATAGCAAGATTCCAGCTCAATCCTCTTGGATTTGGAGTTCAGTGGTTAATTCTCATTTTAAAGAAGACTCATTTGGCTCAAAATTTTGAAGTATGTGCAGAATTCAAGTTGGTTGTGGTCAGTTTATCCGTTTTTTGCAGGACAAATGGGCAATTGACTGCCCTCTTAAGGTCTCTTTCCCAAGGCTGTTTGCTATCTCTTCAAATCAGAGTGGTAAATTGATTGATTTCAGCGAGTTTAGTTCTTTAGGTTGGATTTGGAATATTCGATTGAGGAGGAATTTGGCTGATTGGGAATTTGAACACTGGACTAATCTGATGACAATCATTTCTAATTTTTGCTTGTCTAAAGATGCCAGCGATGCTCTGATCTGGAAAGGGAAAGGGGATGGTGTTTATTCTGTTAATTCTTGTGTGAAGATTTGTTCCTCGGTTTCTCAGGCGAACTCTTTTTGGAAGAAAATTTTGTGGAAAGGATTGGTGCCACCAAGGATTGAGACTTTTATGTGGCAGGTGGTCCTTCAAAAACTACCAGTGAGGACTGAACTGGTTAAAAGAGGGGTTTCGGATATTGTAGATCTTTCATGTCCTTTATGTAATTTGGTGGATGAATCCTCTTCTCATTTATTTCTCTTGTTTTGTCGTGTGGTCTTTGTGGAATAAATTTTTGCAGTATTGGAGTATCAATTCGGACTTTCATGGAAATGCACAAAACTTTCTTCTAGCTTGGGAAGATCTAAATTTCAGTTCTACTATTTGGAACTTTATTCCGGCTGTTGTTATGTGGACTGTTTGGAAAGTTAGAAATGACATCGTCTTCGAAAGAGGGAAGTTATATCAAACTAATTTATTTTTCTTAGCTAGAGTAAGGCTTGCATCTTGGTTCCTAGCTAAGTTTGCAGATTCGGTCATTTCTTTGGATTCCCTTATCAATGACCCTTCCCTTGGGGATTCATGTTTCCCTCCAAACAAATCAATTGTCTCTACCATCCCGTGGTCCCTCCCTCCTAAGGGCTTTGTCAAATTGAATGTGGATGCAGCTACTAGTTCTGACTGGAAGAGCAGTGGAATTGCAGGTATTCTAAGAGATGAAGAAGGTCTACTTTTAGGTTCTTTTAAGACAGCTTCTGGTCCGGGTCCACCTATTCTGATGGAGTTAAAGGCTGTTAAGGAGGGTTTAAATTTCTTTCACTCAGTGAGAGGAGGTATTAAGGGTCGGTTGATTATAGAATCAGATTGTAAAATGGTAGTGGATTGGATTAAGGATGGATCTTGTTGTCCTGTTTTCTATGCCTCCATTGTTAGGGAGGTAGCTGTTAAACTCAAAGAACTCGAGGGAGTTATTAGATGGGTGGCTAGGACAGCCAATATTGAGGTTGATGGGTTGGCTAAGTCTGGTATTGGTTAATTTTACTTTGTTGTTGGGATATTTTATTTTGGGTTATTAGGTTGTTTGTAAGGGTTTTATCTTATTATTGTAAATCTTATGTATCTTTATTAATAAACTTTAAGGCACTCTTTTCCTCCTTCCTCTGATTTAGGAATTCAATATGAGTTCCTTAAATCATGAAGGGGGTTTTTAATGAGGCTTCAATTCCTATAAAAAAAGACTAATTCCTGCAGGCATGATCATGATGGTGTACCATACCATTGAGATCAAGCCTTAGGGGATTAGCATTATCTTCATGTCAAAGGACCACCTATGAATTTGAACTATCCCAGTATTCAAGAGAGAATGTATGCAATAAGCAACATCCTGATGAAGGGCTATATCATATACCTTAAGGCGCAAAAGTTCTCGAATTGTAATAGCCAACAAAACAGACATTTCCAAAATTTTGCCGCTCTGCCTACAAAATTACAACCAGAGTTCAGAATCATAAATCATAGCATGATATGCAAGGACATGATGGTAACAGAGCAGTAAAAATATGTTTAAAAAAATGAATAAAAATATTATGTATACTTGTCCTCCATAGATCCCACTTGCTCAAGCTTCTGAAGTAAATCAAGTGCCTTCTCAAGCTTTCCCATACAGAAGTATGATTTGGACATCAAGTTCCACCTCCACACCATAGCAAAAGAATAGCATCCTGAACCATCTGTGCTTGCTAACTGGTTAGCTGTCTCTGCTTTAGAAAAATTCTTCTCGGCAATAGAAAGAGATTGTTCACACAATTGAATTGCCTCTTCATATTTCCTCAGCTGCAAGAAGCCAAAATAAAAAATGCAATCCAAACTTAGATTGTTGCTTATAGCGTATAAATTAAATGCTTAAACGAAAAGAAAAAAATGAAATGGAAATAATAAAGGGAGAAAAGAAATGGAGAAACTAAAGTGGCATATGGTACTTTCGCATGTTAAGAATACAATGGACCCGTTCTTGGGAATGTGATTGCTAAGAAAGTAATTGCTAGAAAAATAACATTTTAACGTTTAGTATACATGGGAAAATATTGATTAAAATCATGAGAAAGTTACATTGATATGTTTTGCACCAAACACTTTACAAAGAATGTGATGGTAACAACACTCAAAATTAACCTCATCAAATAAAATACAAAGTTTATTAATTTTAACTTCTTTAATGATATTTATTATTAATAAAAGATAGTTTCTTATTAACAAGCACAATATATAATCCATTTATTTTTTATAATATTAATTTATTTTTTAAAATAAATAAATTAAGACATATAAAAAATAAATGGTATATTATTAATTTAAAATAAGTTTTAGATATTTAATATTTATTTAAATTAGAATATAAATTAAATTTTAAATTGATATAGTAATTAAAATAAATTTAAAATAAAATATTTTTTATGATTTTAAAATTAGAAAAAAAAGTGAATAAAAATAATGGAAAAAATGAAAAAGGCTATTTTTGTCTCAAATGTATTTTTTTAACTTCCCAACTACATTGGAAAATTACTTCCACGCTGGAATCACATTCCCATGTTTGAGGGAGAGTAATTCCTTAAGAAAGTTACATTCCCATGAAAGTTGATGGGTTTTAGCATACCAAACATGGAGATCACTCTCCCCTTAAATAAATTCATTGGAAAGAGTATTCCATCATACCAAACGCCCTCTAAATCAAATTACGTGTTGAAAGAGAACATACCATATAAAGAGCCTCTGCCTTCATTTCAAGCAATTTTTCAGAATATGGACTGATAGACAAGGCCTCAGCAATCATATCTAATGCACTAGATGCTGAACTGGATGACTTTTGTTCCAAAAGTGCTGTGGAACTAATTAGAAGCTCATCCACTTTCTGCAGGCAAAAAAAGAAAAAAGAGGGTGAGAGAGAATCAGTCACCAGCCACCACAATATACTTCAAAAATCAGGCAGCAAAACATACCACTACAGTCTAGTAATCTTAGCCTTGTAGAGCTTAAGCACTGAACTCGAAGCCTGAGCCACTTAAATTCTATTACTCAAATTCCTAAACTTCAATCAGTTCTATTTAATTATTGAAAAAAAATACTTACATGGACGTTTGAAAATAGTTATTGGATTTCAAATGTTTTCTATGTAAAGCAGTATATTGAAGAATCAAGCAGAATTTACTAATTTATTACTTAAAATAGAACTAAGTTGAAAGTTAACTACCATAACATTTACTGTCCTGTCAAACAAGACCAAGAAAATTCATGTTTACTTATCTTTGTAACCTATTTTGATCATATTTGACTGAAAAGGTTAGATATTTGTATACATCCAATATAAGCGAGTTCAATTTTTTCCCGAATTACATATATATATTGATATTTTTGGCTGGGTCAAGACCCTTATCCCTTCCTACATTCAAGTGCCAAGTGAATCTGATTTAGGAAAAAGGCAAGGCCAGACTGTTTGGGGAGTGTGTATACATATATATTTGTAGAATTTCGCATTCCTGGAGTTGATTTCCATTTTAAATCAAGCAGGAGGCTTCAATAAATTTAGCAAACAAAGAAAAGTAAGCTTAGGCAGACTATTTGTTCTCTATTTAGAGGTTTTGATTTGCTCCACTAACCTAGTCAAGGACTATTGGACTTCCATCCTGTCAGCTACTCTTATCATGGTTAGTCATTAGCACCTCTAACTCGAGTCCCCTTTCACCTCCAAACAAATGCAGAATAATCTCTCTATAGAGAGTTTTCAATCCTGTATGGGCAAGGAAATAACTAGGGATGGTCAAATTTCAGGTTTGAATTAGGTCAGGCCGGGTTTGTGAATGGGAGAATTGGAGTCGGATTTTGGGTGAAAACCCTCAATCCGACCTGGGGTAAATAACTAATATACCCCTTATATGTATAATATATGTTTGGTTATTTTTACCCTTTGTGTCTCCTTCCTCAGCCTCTCCTCTGCTTCCGACTCTTTCGTTCTTTCTTTCTTTTCCTTTTTATTTTCTTAAACTTTTTTCCTGCAAATGCTTTGATTTCCCATTTTGTTTTTCTGCTTTATTGGTTTATCACGTTATGAAGAGTGTTTTTGCTTTCCCACCAGATCCATTCATTCATTCTTTACTTTCTTTTTTATTTTAATAGTCTTTCAATTTCCCATTTTTTCCTGACTTCAAACTCTATCCATTATGTTTCAGATAAAATTTTAATTAAATATATTAGGGTTTTCAAACTCAATGATTTCAACATATATGATTTAGGGATTTTGCATTTATTTTTGATTTAGGGATTTTGCTGAGTTTTCTGTTTCCTAATGCTTCTTTTTCTACTTTTCTTCAATTTTCAAGAAGATTTTTAGTTTAACTACACGATGCAAAGCTGAATCAACCAATTTTAGTGTTGGGTTTTGATTTTATTTCTGGGGTTTGATTGATTGATTTATTTTATTTTTTCCTTCATTTCTGAAGATTGATTCCGTGCTAAAGCAGCAAAAAAAGATTGAAATTTGCTTGGGTTGGATCGGATCAAGGGCATATTCCAACTTCAAATTTCAGGGTGGGTTTGAATCGGGTGGAGAGTTTTTTTTCCTCAGGTTGAGGTCAAGGCAGCCAAAAGTCCGACCCTACCCAACCCGTGCCCATACCTAGAAATAACCAATGACCTCATAGCAGCAAAACTAGGCACAAAATAGCCAGACAGTATTGAACATTTCCATTCCTTCATAACAAACAGGAATCTTACTAGTCTAAGGGTTTCTTCCAAGGTTATAACTTACTGAACACAATCTACGGAGTACCATAATTTCATTAACCTGACACTTTTACCAAATACTAGACATGACAATGTTAAAATCAAAAAAAATAGTGCACCGATGTAAAGCTTAATGTTAAGGAATTATATTTTCATCTGAGAAACCATCCATTTCCAATTTCTCAGTTCACTTCCTGCCGTCTTATCTCCTAGAACCTATCAAGATTACTGCTAATCTGGGGGGTGTCAACCAACATGAAAACCAAAGCACGGCAGGTAGAGATGCCTCTATTATAAAATCATTACATGCAATTTGATCAAATATATTTGTAAATAAGCATTATAATAACTTAAGAACTCCAAGACTTCTGGGGCCAGGAATATTTGATATCTGGAATCTTACTAGTCTAAAAGGTTTCTCCAAGATGGTTATAATTTATTGACCACAATATACTAACTACCACAATTTCATTAACCTGACAATGTTCAAAATCAAGACATGAGGTTGGAGACACTGCAGTAAAGCTTACTAATAAAACAATGATATTTTCATTTGAGAAGCCTTCAATGTTCCTATTCCTCAGTTCACTTCCTGCCATCTTATCTCTTCTTATTAAGACAACTGTTGATCTTAGGGTTGTCCAACAGGAAATCAAACTACAATAGGTAGAGAGGTATCTATTGTACAGTCATCATATCCAATCTGACAAAATATAATCATAAATAAGCAGTATAATAACTTATGCACCCTGTGACTTATGGGATCTCTAAGATTTGATAATGCTTCCAACCTAGTAAGCAAGTAGAAAAAGGCCTTTTTTATTTTAATAAGGTAGGCATCATAGGTCAATCTATACAAGATTGACACTTGCTCGATGATAATGACATAAAGATTCAAAATGTAGCATACCTTAGCTTTTTGAAGGCCATTCGCAGCATCTATTGTAGTTCGACGATCCAAGCACACATCAGCTCCTGAACCTAAGCACTTACTGAAACACCGGACAGCAGTTTCAGTTTCTCCCAGCAAAAGGTGACAACTGCAAATTGCACACAATTGGTTTTTAGGACAGCAGTGTTCCTCATAAGGAATTAGTGAAAAAGGTTACACCATATATAACAATTCTATGCACATACGAGGAATTCCTAGATGAGAAGGGCAGTTAACAACTTAAGAAACCCCTGTATAAATAGACTTTTTCTTATAGAAATCCATATAAATAGTAGATAAAATAATTGGTCTATTTCACTGAATATTTAACCAAAACAAATCAGTTTTAAAGAAAATTTAATCTTCTAGTTAACAAACAATAAGGATGGAGGATGATGCACCTAAAATCTTGGTCATAAGCTCCAAGCAAGATTTCCTCCATTAATGGTTGACATACCAAGTTCATCCATAATCAGAACAGTTATTTTACCAAGGCCATATTCTTCTTCAATTTCATTTTATAGTTCACGCAAACTGTATGATTTCCAAGTACTTCAAAACTTCAATATAGTACTTCTGTATATAATAATAATAATATCCATGTCCCAACTAAATAAAACACAGTGCAAAGCCAAACTTGAGGGCCTTACTTGGCAGCTCTGGCATAAACTTTGAGAAAATTGGGATCAAGAGCAGCAGCCATCAGACAGTCTGCCAAAGCTTCCCTCATCCTTCCAAGAGATATCCGAGTGGCTGCACGGTTGCTATAGCAAAGCACAAGAGGTTTGATGGAGCACCGCAAAGTTTCATTTGAGGGGATAGAATTGATACCCTGTGTGTAGAATTCCTCAGCTTTAGGCAGATTATCATTTCTATAAGCCTGATTTCCCCTGATACAAAATCAAATCTTCCACATAAAAATAAAATCCAATTTCTCAGAGCAATATTAATGAAAACTAAATCACATCAGCAAAAAATAATCCAGAGAACCCATCATAGACAAAATTATATGCCTATCAATCATAAAGATACCTGAGTCGCCACATTTCGCAGACTTCGTTGACAGAAACAGTATTGGAGTTAGACCCTTGATTGAAATTTTTATTCTCCTCATTGCTGTGGTATGTAGGTTTATCTTTTTGTTCAGGCTGTACTGGATCACAAGGTGGAAACTGGACAGAGGAATATCCTTCTTTAAAATTTGAGCTTGGAGTTATAATAAATGAAGCATTCCCAATTTTCACCTTATTTTGCTTTCGAGGTTTATGCTTTCTGAATGATGAGCTACCTAGCCCAGAAGTTGATGTTGCGGAGAAGGTAAAACTTCTCTCATCTTCCACTCCTGAACCAGAACAATACTTTCCTGTGTGCTTGCTTTCCTGGGTCCCATTAAGGTCTCTTGCCCCTTCAACACTAGTGCAACTGCTATTGCATAACCAGCCAGATTTGAAAGTAGTGCATGCAGTTTCTGCTTCACAAACAGACTCTTTTGAAGGATCACCAAAAAAAATTCTTTCATGATCATACCCAAAATTCTCTTCATTTGGCTCACTGTGTTTCTGTTCAGCTTCGGACATACTGAAGGTTGATGGGTGTAATGCAGAGGGAATAAAATTGTATTCCAATGGGGAAGCCTCTTCCGATGCCTGAAAAGTTCCCTTTGATGATAGATCAGCTTCAGTAATTTCTTGGTAAGGAGAAACATCCATGGGTGAACAACATTCAGAGGAGTCTTGAATTACTTGAGAACTGCTTTCATTTAGCACATGTTGTTGCTTGGACCAAAGCTTATGCAGATAAGATTTCTTTGATGTGCCTCTCATTTTCTTTACTCCTTTCCCCTTAGCTAAGCCACTTTTTACATCAATTTCCAACTTCTCATCCACTTCGGTAAATAGATGTGCTTTGAAGGAAGAAAGATCCCACTCAGGTGTTTTAAAATCACTGAACGAAGTCCCCATTTGATCTAGATTGCCAGTTGAACAACTTTCATTGTTCTTTTCTATTCCAACCGTCACCGAGTCAACTGCACTATTTCCTTGCGAGTTGAGATTGAGAGATGCACATGTATCGATCTCACTTAGACCTACATCATCTCTACCATGACCTTGGAAAGAGTTTTCAATATTAGAAGCCTTACTGATGCCTGCCCTAAATGTAAATGGTTTGGCATCAGAAATTCCAGCAGTATCTTCACTAAAGCTATTAGAAGATACAACACCATTCACATTTCCATTGTTGGACCAATCTTGACAAGGACCACCATCTGGAGCGTTTTTCAAAGGGCCAGATACCTTCTCACAGCTTCCAAAAACAAATATGGTCTCAGAATCCACTTTTGTGTCTGAACCCTCAGTTGTGTCACTACCATCAACATTTCTATAGCAACTGATATTTAGTTTCTGTAAATCATGTTGCAATATAAATATTGAGTTTGCACCAGAAGAACCACCAACATCATTGCTATTCACAAAACCATCCTTAGACGAACCATTGTCAACAGAAACTCCAAAATTTCCACTGCTTGATTTGATTCCATCTTTGCATTCATTAGAAAAGGAACCTTTACCGCTAGTGGCACCAAAAACAAAGAAATCATTAGCACAATCCTCAACACAACTCTCATTTCCATTAACATTGAAATTAACTGCAGCAGGTTCCATTTTCTGGGACTCTGTTCCACCCTTCATATTCATCTTCCCAAAATCACCAGAAATTGGCTGTCCAAAGCTTTTGCCAGATTCTCCCCTTTCGGGATTAAATGAGGATGAATCATGGAGATTAGGCCCAAATATTGATTCCCCCGCAAAAATGGTAGACTCAATCCTATCAGAATTGGAAGATAAATTTGAATATCTTTGACTAGAACCAAACACAACACCAGCGTCACAACAATCTGGCTCATTGAGAGTCTTATCAAACTGTACTTTCCCTGAACCCCAACTAGATTCTAAACCACTCTTGGTCACACCAAAAGAAAAATCTAAATTACTATCTTTACCACCCTGGGAACCAGTCTCTACTTTCGCTTTCCCCATACAACCATCAAAACTCACTACATAATCTCTGGATTTTCCCTTTCCCGGATTTGATTTTACCCCTCCATCACTCCCATTAGCACCAAAAACAAAACCAAAATTTTCAGAGACCAATTTCTTCATGCCGCCACGCTGATTGGCTTCAAATACAAATCCATCATCCTCACTCTCTCTAAAAGGCTCCTTATTTTCATTCTCAACCTCAACATTTCCACTAAAGTCTCTATCAGTTCCATTATTAAGACCAAATACAAACCTTGGATTATTATTGTTATTATCATTGTTAACTATATTCAAACTATCTAAAAAGCTGGATGAAGATAGATTACCAATTGTGCTTGATCGACCCCAACCTTGAACGGATTGCTTAAACGGGTTGAAATCTGACCCAACTTCCCCCAGTCCGCCTCTCACCTTCCCATTCATCGGCTTCCTCAACTTGGACAGCCTTACCCGAGGCCGACCCGGCGCAGCTGACTTCTGGTTGAAGCCGTTCCTGCCGCAATCGAACTCCCCAGCACTATCAAAGATCGAGGAAGTTGATGAATTCATTTGGGAATGGATGGTTCGAGGAAACGCATTGAAGTTATAGGGTATTGCATTAGCGTTTTGAGGGGCGTTGGAGGGTTTAGCATTGGAAGAGTAGGTATCCATTGATCGAGTTTCGACGGCGGCCAGAGACGTATAGAAGCGAGAATAATTGTAAGTTTTGGTGAAATTTTAGGGTTTTGGTTTATCAAAAATTTAAAACAAAAATTTTCGATCTTGCTGTAGGGTTTTGAAGAGATGAAGTATGAACTGATTTTTTTGTGGCGTAGAAGTTCAAGTATCGGAATGCATTTCTTATTCAAATTATGGCATTTAATAATATTTTGAAAATTGAAATTTATTTATTATATTTTGATAAATGGTCTAATAAATCACGTATTATTAAAATGTTTCCATTTTGATGCTAAAAATCATTTTTTAAGATTAAAAAGTAATATATGTGTTTGATTTTAAATATAAATAAGGCAAAATACTAAAAATAGTCCCTCAATATTTATTAAAATTATCATTTTGGCTCCTATTCTTTCTTTTGGAACATTTTGGCCCCTAATGTTTCACTTTGGGGCAAAAAGCACAATTAATGTTCCAAAATATGAGCTTTTTAAACATAAAATAAAACGTTGAAGCCTAAAATGACCCAGAAAAAAGAATAAAGACCGAAGTGATTATTCTATCAAATGTTAGGGGCCTTTTGCCCTAAAATGAAACATTGGGGTCAAAATGCTTCATAAAATATAATAGGGGACAAAATAATTATTTTGCCAAATATTGGGCGCTAATTTTGGTATTATGCCTATAAATAAACTCATTAATACTTATAGATAAATTGTTTGAATTCAAATTACCTATAAAATTAAGATTTTTTTTATCAATTTGGAATGTCAGATCACGACTTAAATTTTAGAAATATTATGGGCGGGAAACAAAAATTTGAAAAATACAGGTGTTGAAAATTTATTTTGAGATTTAGGCCATTTTTTATAATACATATGGAATTCGTCATGCTTTCGTGACGAGTTTCATAAAATATATTACAAAAATATAACTCATCATGTGGACTTGAGGAAAATTGTATGGAACTCGTTATGAGGGCATAACGAGCTCTAGTTATTTATTATATTTTATAAAACTCGTCACGATGACATGATGAGTTTCAAAAGCACTTTAACAAATGACTTAGATCTCAAATTAATTTTCCAACACATATATTTCTTTTTCTTTCTTTTTTTGGATTATTTGTCTAATAAAACGTTGCATCTCTCATTCTTAATAGTTAAGTATTGATACTTATAGTTTTAACAAAATCTAAAATTTAATGTTTATTTTATAACTTCTAAAAATTAAATGATTAAAAAAATATTTTATCGCAGTTTAAAGATCATTTGTAAATTTACTCTATTTTATATTGGTACATATCGATGTGTGATGTTCATGAAAATTCATCCTCTCAACTAAATCTAATAAATAACAAAAGAATTTTATTAACAAAAATACTAATTACCTCTTACTCCATTTTATCTTTAAAAAAACATTAACCTAAGAAATTATATGCCAACTGCTTTTAAAGAATATCGATTTCCTCTTTTATAAAAATTTAATTTTTCAATAGTTTTTACTATATCTTTATTTGTTGAACCATGTTTTATAATATTTTGATATAACAAATTAAGGCAAAATGTCTTTGGACTTGATTTAATTTGTTCAAAGTTTTCAAAAATAATTCAAAGTCCATTAAACTAGAATTTGACCACAAAACAGTTTTCTGGGTACATAGTACCAATATTGTTCTTACAGTATCGATACTACATGAACAATATCGATAATATTCATTGGTACCGATACCAAAGGTAAGAGAAGTATCGATAATTCCAGAATACAAAATAGGTGCCGACACTCAAGGGGTACCAATACTACTTTACACAGTGGTATCGATACCATGAACCATAGTATCGATATTGGTCAAGTCCAACAGTCTTTAACAGCTAGTTTATTTAAATATTACAAAGGTAGTACTGATACTCTTTAAAGGAGTATTGATACTCCCTATTCTGGGCAATTTTACTTTTTCAGAATTTCATCTCTAATGGCTCCAAAACACCCGCAATGGCTAGAAACAGCCACAAACTCATTCCAACATATAAAAACAGGTTGAGGACACTTGAAGAAGGTTACAACACCTATCCAAGCAATAGAGATCAAGAGAAAAGCTATTTCACTCTTTATTTTTCCTTTTCTCTTATACATATGTGTTTGAGCTTATTGCAAATCTTTTAATTGTTTTTCTTGTGAGCTTAATTCTTGTAAACACCTACCTTTGTAAGGTTTTCTTGTGTATATCTTTTAAACTTTGTAAAAAGGGAGTGATTTTAGTTTAGCCATTGAAAAACTAAGGGTTTTGTAAAGGTTACTCTTGAGCCTGGAAAAAGAAAGAACAAATTAGTGATTTTGTTAGAAAATTCTTAGTGTGGAGCTAAGGTAGTGGATTAGACTTGGTTTAGAATTCGAACCACTATAAATCATTGTGCAAATTTTCCTATCTTTTCTCCTTTATACCCAAAAATTTCAATTGGCCAATTCACCCCCTCTTGGCAATTATTCGTGTAATACCCCAAATTTGGACCATGACTAAAATGTAAGTTTTGAAAGTTTAGGGCTAAAGTATAAACCTTGAAAAGTGTAGGGACTAAAATTTTAATTTTTAAAAGTTATATATTTTAGTTTGTAAATGAATAGTTTGGATTAAAATAGAGATTTTAGTGAGAATCGGATTTTTTTATACGGGAATTATGTTAAAAGCTAGAAAGTAGTAAAGTTCGGTATTGAAATCGGATAATCGGATTGAATTGAAATTTTACAAAATTTTTAAGGATGTTAGAAAATGGTTGGAAATATTATTTTCATATTTTAGATCAGAGAAATTTCACTCAGAACAGTGCAATTTTTCAGATTTGAACAAAACAATGAAATTTTAGTGACTAAAATGCAATTTTTGAAAATTGCATGGACAAATTCTAAATTCAAAGCCAAATTGATTTATTTTTGACGAATGAATATTTTAATGGAAGATAATACAATGTCATTAGGTAATTTTCAAGAGTTATTATGGGTATTTTTAAGATTTTTCATTAATTGAATATTAAATTCAATTAATTGGAAATTGCCATGTGTTTTATCTTTTAAATTCTATAATATTCAACACAATTAAGCCATTATCAGAATTCAATGTCTTCAAGGCAAAAACTCCAAGTTCTCCAAGGTAAGGATTTTTATTTGATTTTTTGAAGCAATATACTTGGTTTTTGGATTTAGTTATTAGATAGAGAATTAATCTACATGAAATTCTTTATCATTTGGTACCAATATTTCATGGTGAAGATGATTATGTGATGAGATTTCATAATTAAGGTTTAAGGAGGATTAGTGATCTTGAAGAACTGATGAAGGATTTTTATGTTTTTGATGTTAGTAATTATTTCTAAAGCATGTATGATAGTTAAATTAATTGTACATGCATAAATAAGGTTTGGCCATGTTATGGATTATGAGAATGATGGGATTTTGATTCAATTTGATGTTGTTATGATTGGAAATGCATGAATTTAATCATAGGAGGTTGAATTTATGATTGAAAATGAACAAAAATTTCCCCTAAATGATTTAGAGGTATTCAACCATAGGAAATAAATCTGGCAGTGAGTTTTAAAATTCACCAAAATTTTATAAAAATTATTTGGAGGTAATTTTTATATATTGTGTTCTTATATCAATCTAGTTTGTTTAAAACAAACTGGAATCAATTTCAAGGTGTATACAAAAAGATATGAATTTTTATCCAAGGAAATGTCAGAAAAACGGGCAACAGATTCTGCACAAAATAGATTCTGTGAGTCAACTTTGAAAATTCACCATAAGTTGTACAAATGAATTAGGAGTTCTTTATATGGAGGGATTCGTATTCGAGTCTAGTTTTCAATGAAAGAAATGAAATTAAATTCCAGTGTGTACATAAATACATAATATTGATTCTCCAAAGGTAGTGCAAGTTGTCTGAATATGGAAATTTTAGAATTTAAGTTGAAATGGATTAGAACATGAAGAGTAATGTTTGAAATGTTGAGGTATTTATTTGAATATTTTATTAAAGGGCTGGAAGTTTTATATTTAATGTACAATGAGCATAATGGTGAAGGACCATTATGAATTAAATGAAAAGGTTGAGGTGAATTCTAAAAAGAATTCACAATTTGTGGTTTATTTGTGTAATTTAGCAAAGATGAAGGGTTAAAGATGAAAATAAATATTCATGAATTTGGAAGAGTATTTTTGGGAAGTTGGAAATTATAATAGAAATGTGATTTAGTTTATATCGATTTAATCTCGATTTTTATATATTTTCGAATGTTAAAATCAGCTCATGCTAGTACGATACTAATATGTAGTTCGAACATTTTGTGTTATAATTTGGTATTGTCAGACTACGATAAATCTAGCAATCCGAACGATCCGAAAGGAAAGGACAAAGATCGTGACTAGGACTAATGTATAAAAGTTCTATAGTGAGGCAAAGGTGAGTGCAGTTATTTATTTAATTATTTTGATCGAGGACAACTTGCGATAAGTCAACCTCATTCAAATTTACAGTATGATTTATAAAGTTTATAAAGAATATTTTTATAATATTTTATATTAATTTTATGAATGATTTAGGGTATGAACTACCCAAACATGATATTTTATGATGGATTTATTATGATACATCAGCCCATTGTGTGTTATAGTGAGAACTGTTGGTACACTTGACATGACATTAGTTGAGTATTATCAGCTTTGATACATTCGTGTATCAATGTTATCATATCAGCTTTGGTATATTCGTGTATCAATGTTATCATATCAGCTTTGGTACATTCGTGTATCAATGTTATCAGATCAGCTTTGGTACATTCGTATATTAATGTCCAGCACCGTTGGTGCTTATCCAGGTTATGATGGCACTGAAGTGCATCATATGTCAATATCAGTTACGATTTGCACCGTGTTGTACATAGTGTGCACCTTACTCACGTATCTTATGTTCTCATAAATATGCATTGGGCTATGAAAATGAATATGCAAGTTGTGAATGATTTTCAGTTGACAAAAAGCATGATATGCTTTTTTATCATAATTTTCATGAGTTCGTGATTTAAAAAGAAATTTCAGGTCTTAGTGAAGAAATCGACTTGGATAAGTTGGTTTGTCAGTTTAATGTTTTAAGTTGAATTATTTTATTTATGTTTATGATATTTTCAGATTTTTCTCACCTTAGATTATTACTGCCTCACTAAGTTATACTTAGAGCGTGATATTTCATGCGTAGGTTCTATTAAGGATAAGTACGATCAGTAAGGAGCTATCGGAGCATCTTTCTGGAAAAACATACATATCATCAGTATCAGTAAGACATCTATGATGTTTCTTTTGACTTATAGTGGCATGTATAATTATGTCAGTAGTTTCTATTTATCATATTTATTTTAAATAATTTGTAATAGTAAACTAGAACTATTTTAGTTTATTTTACTTAGTTTAGTTTTATCGCTATCTATGCATGACAAGAATTTATTACAATATTATGTTTTTAAAAGATTTTACAAAAAAACATGGTTTAATAATATTACTGATTAAATAATGATTTTGTTTTCCTATAATAAAGAAATAAATTATAAGTTGAGATATACTTTAAAATATATTTTTAAAGTTAGAATAAGAGTGTTTTCAAAGGGAACAAATTTTTAGGGAAATTTCAGTTCAGTAAATGTTTTCAAGTTGATGTGACATTTTTTACTCATATATTGAGACATGTATGGGTTAAGGATGTTATATTTATTGGTATCAGAGCTACAGGTTTAGCTGATTCTTCTCCTAAACCAAACCGAGCCTATATTATATCAGAAATATGTACATGCCACTAGGATGTCGAAATTACTGATCTGGTATGGTTTGATGATTTTATTTATTATGTTGCTCCTTACTAACGTAAATTTGTGCTTTTGTTTAGATGTCGGGTTCGGAAGGCATAAGACGGGCCACCGAACAAGAGTTTCCCGGGGGAACCGGTAGTGGGAGTAGTAACAAGGTAGAGCACGCACCCCAACGTCAGGGAGAGCAGTTACCTCAGGAAGTAGTCGCTCCAGATCAACAAACATTCTTACAAGCTCTAGAGGTTATCTTAGCTCGATATCAACCGACAGTAGCACCTCCCCTTCCTCCGCCTCCACCTCCTCCTCTAGTTCCGAGAATATTGGTTCCGAAAGAATTAAAAAGTTTAAGAGCTGCACAATTTAAAGGTGAAGCAAATGAAGGCCCAGTAGTGGCAGATATGTGGCTGAATGATGTGAAAATAGTGTTGGATAATCTACACTATTCGATGGATGAAAGATTGGATGGAGTAGTTTCACTGTTACGAGTCCAGGCTCGTATATGGTGGATGAACATGACGACACATGTTCCTCCAGATCAGATCACATGGCAGTTTTTCTTAGAAGCATTTCAGAAGAAATATATTGAAGAGTAATTTATTACTCAGATGAAGTAGGATTTCTTTAATCTCAACTAGGGTGGTAAATCTGTGTGCAGGTATGAATGTGAGTTGAATAAACTTGCTCGATATGCCTTAGAGATGGTTCCCACCAGAGAAATAAATGTCAGAAATTTATTCGAGGTCTCCGTCCCAGACTCAGAGAGCTTTTGTTGGCTGCAAACTTAACCACTTTTCAAGAAGTGGTGAATAAAGCAAAAGATTTGGAAATGGCCAAAATGATAATTTTCTGATAGAGTGAATACGACAGTCTAAAAGATCAGGAGCATCATCCTCATCTCAATCTAAAAGAAGTCGAGGTTCAGGATATCAATATCAAAGTAAATCAGAAGTCGGTGCTTCTAGTTGTAGAGGATCAGAGGCTAAAGAAAAAGGCGTCAGTTACAGACAAATGCTATAGGAGCTGGCAGATCAGTTCAGTCTCAGGGTTAACACCTATTATGTACGCAGTGTGGAAAATATCATTATGGTGAATGTAGAGCGGGATCAAGAGTTAATTTTCATTGTGGAGACCTAGGTCATTATATCAGAGACTGCCTGATGGCAGGAGAGAGATCTATTTAGACAGAGCGATCAGTGGCAATGCCTCAGAGAGGTGGTCGAGGCAGAGGTAGAGGGAGGGGATACTCAGAGACAGTCTTCCAATCCGATGTTCATGCTCCAGCGAGAATTTATAACATCAAGACTAATGAGGATCGTGATGGCTCAGAGATCATAGCAGGTACTTTATATCTTTATGATAAGCCTGCATTTGTTTTGATTGATCCGGGTTTTACTCATTCTTATGTTAGTTCAGAATTAGTTAAAAATAAAAATATTCCGCTAGAACCCATCAATAGTGATCTGATAGCTATAAATCCACTGGGTCATAGTGCTAGAGTCACATGGACTTCTAGAAATTGTCTGATAAAGATTCAAGGGGTTGTATTTCGGCGAATCTTTTGGAGTTACCGTTTGACAAATTTGAGATTATATTGGGCATGGATTGGTTATCTCGGCATTATGGTTGGGTAGATTGTCGCATGAAGTGATTATTTATAAAGGATGTAAAGGGTACCGAGATAATAGTAATTGGAGAAAAAACTAAATTTTTGCCCAATGTGATATCCGCTATGACAACAGCGAAAATGATGGAAAAAGGTTATACGACTTTCTTAGCAAATGTAATTGACACCCGAATATCTGAAACTCAATTGGAGGATATCTGACAGTTCGATAATTTCCAGATGTATTTCCTAATAATTTACCCGGATTACCTCCTGATCGAGAAGTGGAGTTTAAAATTGAAGTTTTTCCGGGTACATCTCCTATTTCAATGGCTCCATATAGGATGACTCCAATGGAACTCAGAAAATTAAAGGTGCAATTATAGGAGCTACTTGATCGAGGTTTTATTATACCTAGTGTATCTTCATGGGTGCACCGATACTTTTTGTTAAAGAGAAAGATGGATCGATGAGATTATGTATTGATTATCGTAAACTGAATAAGGTGACGGTGAAGAATAAATACCCTCTTCCAAGGATCGATGATCTGTTTGATCAGCTTAAAGGTGCTTCACTATTTTATAAGATTGATCTTCGATCAGGGTATCATCAGCTAAAGATAAAGGAGGAAGATATTCCAAAGACAGCTTTCAGAACCCGATATGGTCATTATGAGTTTATTGTGATACCGTTTGGACTGACCAGTGCTCCAACAGCGTTTATGGATTTGATGAATCGAGTATTTCAACCATATTTAGATCAATTTGTGGTTGTGTTCATTGATGATATTTTGGTGTATTCTAAGACTAAGGAGGAGCATGACGCACATCTCTGTATCGTACTATAGACGTTACGAGATAAAAAATTATATGTTAAATTGTCAAAATGTGAATTTTGGTTATCAGAGGTCACCTTTCTAGGACACGTGATTTTAGCAGAAGGAATTAGAGTAGATCCCAAGAAGGTGCAAGCGATAGTGGAGTGGAACCTCCGCAAAATGTTTCAGAAGTTCGAAGTTTCTTGGGATTAGCTGGATATTATCGGAAATTTGTGAAGAATTTTTCAATAATTGCATCTCCACTTACCAGTTACTTTGAAAGGATGTACCATTTATTTGGACCGAAAAGTGTCAAGAAAGATTTGATATGCTTAAAAAGATTCTGACAGAGGCCCCGGTGTTAATACAACCAGAGTCAGGAAAAGATTATGTAATCTACAGTGATGCGTCCCATAATGGGTTGGGATGTGTTTTAATTCAAGAAGGTAAAGTGGTAGCCTATTCTTCAAGGCAGTTAAAGACACACGAACGGAATTATCCGACACATGATTTGGAGCTAGCAGCTATAGTGTTTGCTCTGAAGATATGGCAACACTATTTATATGGTGAGCGATGCTACATTTATACAGATCATAAGAGTTTAAAATATTTGCTCACTTAGAAAAAGTTAAATCTAAGGCAAAGGAGATGGATTGAACGTCTCAAAGACTATGATGTAATTATTGATTATCATCCTGGGAAGGCTAATGTGATAGCTGACGTACTTAGCCGAAAAACCTTTACTGCTATGAGAGCGTTAGATGCACGACTATCAATGGATGAAGATGGTGCATTGGTTGCAGAATTGAGATTAAGACCTGCCCTATTATATCGAATAAAGGATCTTCAGAATAAAGATAAGAAGTGTCTATATAGAATGGAGCAAGCAAAGAAAGGAGAAATGACAGATTTTGAAATTAAATCTGATGGATGTTTGTATTATCCAGATAATGAAGAACTGAAGAAAGATCTTCTTTTTGAAGCTCATTATAGTCCTTTGACTATGCATCCAGGAGGAAATAAAAAGTATCAAGATTTAAAGAGTCGGTATTGGTGGGCAGGTATGAAAAGAGCTATCACTGAGTTTGTTTCTAAATGTCTAACCTGTCAGCAGGTAAAAGCAGAACACCAAGTGCCTTCGGGATTGTTGCAACCTATCTCCATTCATCAATGGAAATGGGAACGAGTTACCATGGATTTCGTAACAGGATTACCTTTGACACCTAGTAAGAAAGATTCGATCTGGGTGATAGTGGATAGATTGACAAAGACAAAACACTTTATCTCAGTTTGAGAAGATTATTCTATGAACAAATATGTTGAATTATATGTCAGCGAAATTGTACGACTTCATGGAGTACCCATTTTGATAGTTTCAGACAGAGATCCGAGATTTACTTCGAGATTTTGGAAGTCTTTGCATGAGGCATTAGGAACTCGATTAAATTTCAGCACAGCTTATCATCCTTAGACAGATGGTCAATCTGAGCGAACTATTCAGATACTTGAAGACATGCTAAGGACGTGTGTTATTGATGTCAAAGGATCATGGGAAAAGTATTTACCTTTAGCAGAATTTGCTTATAACAACAATTATCAATCGAGTATCAAAATGGCTCCTTTTGAAGCATTATATGGAAGAAAATGTCGAACGCCACTGAATTGGTATGAATTAAAAGATCGAGATGTAATTGGTCCAGATCTAATTAAGGATGTGGAATAAAAAGTGAAGGTAATCCAAGATAATATCAAGATAGCAGCCGATAGACAAAAATCTTATGTTGATTTAAAAAGAAAAGAGATTGAATGTCAAGTAGGTGATAAGGTATTTCTTAAAGT
Organism: Hibiscus syriacus; assembly: GCF_006381635.1. Classification (NCBI taxonomy): domain Eukaryota; kingdom Viridiplantae; phylum Streptophyta; class Magnoliopsida; order Malvales; family Malvaceae; genus Hibiscus; species Hibiscus syriacus. The sequence goes on from NW_024062674.1 coordinate 926,028, forward strand.
GTCACCTTGGAAAAAGATTATGAGATTTGGAAGAAAAGGAATATTGAGTCCAAGATTTATTGGACCATATGAGATTGTAAAGAGAGTTGGACCAGTAGCTTATCAGTTGGCGTTACCTCCAGAGATGGACAAGACTCATAATGTATTTCATGTATCGATGCTTCGAAGATATCAATCAGATCTTTCACATGTAATTACACCGGAGCAAATTAAGATTCAACCTGACTTATCATACGAAGAGGAGCAAGTAAAGATTCTAGCACATGGAGTCAAATAGATGAGAAATAAGACGATTCCACTGGAAAAAGTTCTTTGGCGAAATCATAAAGTTGAGGAATTAACTTGGGAACGAGAAGAATATACGAAGAAAATGGTTCCTCATCTGTTTAATGCAGGTATGTATATACATATGGAGAATTCAAGGATGAATTTTATTTAAGGGGGATGAATTGTAATACCCCAAATTTGGACCAGTGACTAAAAAGTAAGTTTTGAAAGTTTAGGGGCTAAAGTATAAACCTTGAAAAGTGTAGAGACTATAATTTATAAATTTTAAAAGTTATATATTTTAGTATGTAAATGAATAGTTTGGATTAAAATAGAGATTTTAGTGAGAATCAGATTTTTTTGATACGAGAATTATGTTAAAAGCTAGAAAGTAGTAAAGTTCGGTATTGAAATCGGATAATCGAATCAAACCAAAATTTTACGAAAATTTGAAGGATATTAGAAAATGACTGAAATATTATTTTCATATTTTAGATAGAGAACTTTCGCTCAGAACAGTGCAATTTTTCAGATTTGACCGAAACAGTGAAATTTTAGTGACTAAAATGCAATTTTTGAAAATTGCATGGACAAATTCTAAAGTGAAAGCCAAGTTGATTCATTTTTGACCAAGGAATATTTTAATGGAAGATAATACAATGGAATTTAGTAATTTTCAAGAGTTATTAAGGGTATTTTTGATATTTTTCATTAATTGAATATTAAATTCAATTAATTGGAAATTGCCATGTGTTTTATCTTTTAAATGCTACAATATTCAACACAATTAAGCCATTATCAGCATTCAACGTCTTCAAGGCAGAAACTCTAAGTTTTCCAAGGTAAGGATTTTTATTTGGATTTTTGAAGCAATATACTTGATTTTTGGATTTAGTTATTAGATAGAGAATTAATCTACATGAAATTCTCTATCATTTGATACCAATATTTCATGGTGAAGATGATTATGTGATGAGATTTCATGATTAAGGTTTAAGGAGGTTTAGTGATCTTGAAGAATTGATGAAGGATTTTTATGTTTTTGATGTTAGTAATTATTTCCAAAGCATGTATGATAGTTAAAATTAATTGTACATGCATAAATAAGGTTTGGCCATGTTAGGGATTATGAGAAGGATGAGATTTTGATTCAATTTGATGTTGTTATGATTGGAAATGCATGAATTTAATCATAGGAGGTTGAATTAATGATTGAAAATGAACAAAAATTTCCCCTAAATGATTTAGAGGTATTCAGCCATAAGAAATAAATTTGGCAGTGAGTTTGAAAATTCACCAGAAATTCTATAAAAATTATTTGGAGTGTATTTTTATATATTATGTTCTTATATCAATATAAGTTTTTTTAAAACAAATGAGGATCAATTTCAAGGTGTATACAAAAAGATATGAATTTTTAACCGAGGAAAGGTCAGAAAAACAGGCAGCAGATTCTGCACAAAACAGATTTTGTGGGTCAAATTTGAAATTCACCATAAATTGTACAAAATGAATTAGAAAGAGTTATTTATATGGATAGATTCGTATTCCAATATAGTTTTTAAAGAAATAAACAGAATTAAATTCCAATGTGTATATCAATACAGAATATTGATTTTCTAAAGGTAGTGCAAGTTGTCTGAATATGGAAATTTTAGAATTTAAGGTTAAATGGATTAGAAGATGAAGAGTAATGTTTGAAATGTTGAGGTATTGATTTGAACATTTTATTAAATGGCTGGAATTTTTATATTTAATGTACAATGAGCATAATGGTGAAGGACCATTATGAATTAAATGGAAAGGTTGAGGTGAATTCTAAAAAGAATTCATAATTTGTGGCTTATTTGTGTAATTTAGCAAAGATGAAGGGTTAAAGATGAAAATAAATATTCATGAATTTGGAAGAGTATTTTTGGGAAGTTGGAAATTATAATGGAAATGTGATTTAGTTGATATTGATTTAATCTCGATTTTTATATATTTTCAAATGTTAAAATCAGCTCATGCTAGTACGATACTAATATGTAGTTCGAACATTTTGTGTCATAATTTGGTATTGTCATAATACGATAAATCTAGCAATCCGAACGATCCGAAAGGAAAGGACAAAGCCTTGACTAGGACTATTGTATAAAAGTTCTGTAGTGAGGCAAAGGTGAGTGCAGTTATTTATTTAATTATTTTGATCAAGGACGACTTGCGATAAGTCAACCTCATTCAAATTTACAGTATGATTTATAAAGTTTATAAAGAATATTTTTATAATATTCTATATCAGTTTTATGAATGATTTAGGGTATGAACTACCCAAGCCTGATATTTTTATGATGGATTTATTATGATACATCAGCCCATTGTGTGTTATAGTGAGAACTGTTGGTACACTTGGCATGTCATTAGTTGAGTATTATCAGCTTTGATACATTCATGTATCAATGTTATCATATCATCTTTGGTACATTCGTGTATCAATGTTATCATATCAGCTTTGGTACATTCGTGTATCAATGTTCAGCACCGTTGGTGCTTATTCAGGTTATGATGGCACTGAAGTGCATCATATCTCAATATCAGTTACGATTTGCACCGTGTTGTGCATAGTGCGCACCTTACTCATGTATCTTATGTTCTCATAAATATGCATTGGGCTATGAAAATAAATATGCAAGTTATGAATGATTTCAATTTGACAGAAAGCATGGTATGCTTATTTTATCAGAATTTTCATGAGTTCATGGTAAAAAGAAACTTCAGGTCTTAGTGAAGAAATCGACTTGGATAAGTTTTTTTACCAGTTTAATGTTTTAGGTTGAATTATTTTATTTATGTTTATGATATTTTAAGATTTTTCTCACCTTAGATTATTACTGCCTCACTAAGTTATACTTAGCGCGTGATGATTTTCATGCGTAGGTTCTATTAAGGATAAGTACGATCAGTAAGGAGTTATCGGGGTATCTTTTTGGAAAAACATACATATCATCAGTATCAGTAAGACATCTATGATGTTTCTTTTGACTTATAGTGACATGTATAATTATGTCAGTAGTTTCTATTTATCGTATTTATTTTAAATAATTTGTAATAGTAAACAAGAACTATTTTAGTTTATTTTACTTAGTTTAGTTTTATCGGTATTTATGCATGACAAGAATTTATTACAATATTATGTTTTTAAAAGATTTTACGAAAAGACATGGTTTAGTAAAATTACTGATTAAATAATGATTTTATTTTTGTAATAAAAAATAAATTATAAGTTGAAATATACTTTAAAATATATTTTTAAAGTTAGAACAAAAGTGTTTTCAAAGGAAACAAATTTTTAGGAAAATTTCAGTTCAGTAAATGTTTCCAAGTTGATGTGACATTTTTTACTCATATATCGAGACATATATGGGTTAAGGGTGTTACAATTCTGTTGTTCATTTGAGCTTTATCAATCCTAACAATTAGTATACGAGATTGAATTATTAGAAGGTTTAACAACCTTGAGACGATCCTTATTGAAGATGGCTTCAACCTCTGGCTCCTACTATATTGAAGGCTCTCAACTGGTCAACAAGCCACCTTATTTCAATGGAACAAATTATGCCCATTGGAAGAATATGATGCTCTTTATCCAAGCTAACGATCTAGGAGCTTGGAACTCAATTATGAAGGGATACTCCATTCCAACCGATGAGATGGATGATTGGATTGATGGAGAGAAAAAGAAGTTCCAACTCAATGCAAAGGCTATGTACATTCTATTTTGTGCATTAGGCCCGAATGAATATAGAAGAGTCTCCTCTTGTTCAAATGTAAAGAATATATGAGACAAGCTTCAAGTCACTCATGAAGGAACCAATGAAGTGAGGGAAACCAAAATTAGTCTTCTCAATCATATCTATGAGAATTTCAAGATTAACCCGAATGAAGACATCAAAGCTATGACAGATAGATTTTTTGTGATTGTCAACGATCTTAAGGGATTTGGAGAAGTTATCCTCAATGATAAACTTGTGAGGAAGATGATTTATTCTCTTCCAAAGTCTTGGCAATCGAAGAAGATGGCGATCATCGAAGCTAAGAACCTAAAGTCTCTCACTCTTGATAAGCTAATTGGTTCTCTTTTCAATCATGAGTTGATGGTAAAGGAGGAAGAAGACAAAGAAGAAGAAGATGAAGTAAAGAAAAACAACAACAAGAATAAGGTAGGCATTACCTTCAAATCCACCAAAGAGAGTAATCAAGACTCAAGTGAAAAGGTGGATGATGAAGAAGAACAAGAGATGACCAAGCTCTTCAAAATATTCAAGAGATTCATGACTTCTAAGGAAGTGAATGATGAATCAAGCAAAAAGAAGGGTCCCCAGTGTGCTTTGAATGTCAAAGAATGGGGCATGCCAAGTATGATTGTCCCCTCCTAAAGGAGAAATGATCAAGTAAGAAGAAGAAATTTGTGGCGGCTTGGAGTGATGAAGATGACTCCAATGATGAAGATGAAGTAGCCAACCTATGCCTTATAGACATCGACGAAGATTCAATGGTAACTTCTAACTCTAGTGAATCAAATTCTTATTCTTTTAATAAGTTACAAGTTGCCTATGATGAATTTTATTTGGAATTTGAGACCATGAATTCCAAATATAAGAAATTGATTTCAAAATTTAAAGTTGAAAATGATTTTCTCTTTAATGCAAAACTGGATTTTGAAAAGTAAAATGAATTTTTGAAAAATGATTTTGAGCTTTCAAAAACCAAAATTGAAGATTTGGAAAAAGAAAATCTTGAATTGAAAGTTAAGCTTGAATGCTTAACAAAAGAAAAAGAAATCATTTCTAAAAACAATTCATCTATGTTAAAAATGGCAAAATGCTCACATTATCATTTTAATGGTCACAATGTGCATACTTGTTCTATAAAGAGACAAAAATATTTTAAAATTAGACAAGTATGAGTTCCTTTAACATTCTAGGACCCAAAGCAATTTGGGTACCAAAATTCAATTGAATGTCTCTTATAGGTGTGTTGGAGAAATGGTTATAAAGGTAAATGATTTCAATTGCTCTTGTCACATAAAAGAAGAATGGGTAACCTCTAACCTTAAAGCTTTTTAATTTTGTAAATTGGTTGCCTATTGATTTTTTATGCATGAATGATTATTGAACATGAATGATAACTTGTTATTTTCTATCTTATATATGTTAAAAATATGGTATGATGAACATTCCTTTTAAAATGATTTTTATAAAATTGAGTTCATCATAATGTTTGTTTTTGTCAATGTTTAAAATGTTTATTTTTTTAATTTTTTTCTTCACCTTAATTTGTTTTAAATGTGTGTGCATGTGTTCTTCATTGCCTATGATATCTCTCTAACAATTGATATCTATGTTAAATGCATAACACTTGAGAATGCTTTATGCTTATGAGTTATAACGTCTTATTTGTTGATATTGCATAAAGTATGTTTGACTTGGATTTATTGAATTTCATGTACTACTAATATGTTTTCTTTCCTATCTAATTGAAATTCAATATTCTTTTAAGTGTTAAACTTTTGTGTCAAAAGTTTTCTTGGAATGCTTGTATTGAGGGAAAGCTTTGATTTTTCAAATGATTCTATGCTAAAATTCGTAGTCACTCTCCATTATTGGTTTGAACCATTAAATATGATTTATTTTTATATAACAAAAAGGGGGAGAAATATAGGTTTAAAAAAATTCAATTTCTCAATTAAAAGGGGAGCTTTAATATTTTTCCAAAATTTCTCTTTTTCATGAAATATTTTTTAGGGAGAGTTTTACTAAAAACAAATTTTCAAATGTTTTGTTATATCAAAAAGGGAGGATTGTTGAACAATGTTTATAATATTTTGATATAACAAATTAAGGCAAAATGTCTTTGGACTTGATTGAATTTGTTCAAAGTTTTCAAAAATAATTCAAAGTCCCTTAAACTAGAATTTGAGCACAAAAGGTTTTCTGGGTACGTAATATCGTACTGTTCATGTGGTACGATACCAAAGGTAAGAGAAGTATCGATGCTCTCTAGGTAGTATCGATACTACCAATTATTTTCCAAATTGCTCAAATTCCATAATGCAAAATAGATATCGATACTCAAGGGGTACATATACTACTTTACACAGTGGTATTGATACCATGAACCATAGTATCGATGCTGGTCAAGCCCAACGGTAGTATCGATACTCATTAAAGGAGTATCGATACTCCATGTTCTGGGCAGTTTTACTTTTGCAAAAATTTCATCCCCAATGGCTCCAAAACACCCCAAACAGCTAGAAATGACCACAAACTCATTTCAACATATAAAAACAGGTTGAGGACACTTGAAGAAGGTTACAACACCTATCCAAGCAATAGAGATCAAGAGAAAAGCTCTTTCAATTTTTATTTTTCCTTTTCTCTTGTACATATGTGTTTGAGCTTATTGCAAATCTTTCAATTGTTTTTCTTGTGAGCTTAATTATTGTAAACACCTACATTTGTGAGGTTTTCTTGTTTACATCATTTAATCTTTGTAAAAAAGGGTGTGATTTTAGTTTAGCCATTGAAAAACTAAGGGTTTTGTAAAGGTTACTCTTGAGCCTAGAAAAAGAAAGAATAAATTAGTGAATTTGTTTGAAAATCCTTAGTGTGGAGCTAAGGTAGTGGATGTAGACTTGGTTTAGAAGTCGAACCACTATAAATCATTGTGCAAATTTTTCCTATCCTTTCTCCTCCATACCCAAAATTTTTCAATTGGCTAATTCACCCCTCTTGGCAATTATTCGGTTGTTTAATTGAGCTTCATCAATCCTAACATTATTCTAAATATCTCACTAATTATCAAAATATTGCCATTAGTTTGTTCTTTATTTATGCCAATTAATTGTGAGTATTTATCTAAAATAGTCATTTAATATATATATATATATATATATATATAAGTAATTTTTGGCCCGGTAGCATTTCACTAAGAATCTTGCCAGTTTAACATATTAGCTGAAAATCACTCCGTTCTATAAAAAGAATGTTATTGTTTCTCTCTTAATCTTAAAATTGACGTGTAAAAATACATACATTATGCTCATTGTCCGTACGGCCAAAAACTAAGATATATATGTGTATATATGGGTAAAGTATACAAATAATCCCTCCATTATAGAGTGATTCTTTGTTGAGTCTATCGACTATTAAAAGTTACAAAATGGTTTTTTGACTATAAGGTGTTTCTTGGTTGAGTCCCCTGGCTATTAAAAGTTACAAAATGGTTACCAAACTATTTAGTATGTTTCAAACTCGTAATTTTTCGTTAAGAAACTGACGACAGTCTGAGCTGGATGATAACCTAATGACTGAGATATGATAAAATCTGATCCCATAATCTCAGTCAACGTATTAACATCCAGTTCAGACTGTTGTAAATTTTTTAATGAAAAGGGACGAGTTTGGAACATACTAAATAGTCGAGTGATCATTTTGTAACTTTTAATAGTCGGTGACTCAACAAAGCAACATCCTATAGTCGAAGGATTATTTTGTAACTTTTAATAGTTGAGAGACTCAACAAAAGATTACCCTATAGTCGAGGGACTATTTGTGTACTCTACCTTATATTGTAATTATCAATATTTAATTCATTGACCTATATTTATAGTTTCTATAATATAAAAGGTTTTTTTCATGTAGTTTTAATTTTCTCTTTAAATTAATTTTCTTGTTTTAAAGTGTTGTTTTAGACGATGCTCTAATACCGTCATTGTTTTTCTTTCATTTTTTTATCTATAAGTGAACATAAGGTTTTTTTTTCCGTAGTCTTAACATTCTCTGTAAACACCAATTTTTTATCAAATACTCCACCAACTCACCATGCCTGGTTGCAGCAACCCCATGCCCTTATCTCCAATACCCTATGCCATTTACTTCTCCAAGTGAGCACCAAATCCTCACCAAATCAACAGCCATACATTTTTATTTGAAATGTAAAAAAAGGGTTATAAAAAACCCCAAACATATTGTAACGGAGGGGAAGGACCCCGATTTTCTTTTTTTCTCTAGAAAGATTGTAACATCCCTTCCCCATTATCAAAATCAATACAAAGCAATGCAACAACATTTCAATAAAAAAGGGTCTTTTTTCTTTTTTCTTTTTCAGCAGCCCATCTTTTTGTATTTTGGAATCAAAACTTCTTAGAAAAGGAAAAAACGTAGGCAGTTTTACCTTAGTTGAGTGGTCGTCGGTCTCAAGATCGTTCGTCGTTGACTTTGGATCAACAGGAGGTCGGCGTGGCTCCGTCGGGGTTGGGTTTACTTCGAGGGAGCTTTCGGCCGAAACTTGGGTTTAGTGAGAGAAAGAAGAGAGCATTTCGTCAAGGTAGAGCGGTCGGGTTTGAGGTTGGCCACCGTTTTGCGGTGGTCGGTGTTGTTCTTTCCATCTCGAGTTTTCTTTGTTTGGTGGCGCGAGGAGTGTTAGTGAGAAAGGCATGGCCGTTTAGGTGCTTTTTGGCTGCCTAAGATGTCGGTAGGAACGAGGAGGCCACCGTTGCTTGGTGGTCAGCGTCAGCATGGGCCCTAGGTCAAGGGTACGACCACCGTTCGTGAAACAGGGAGGAGAGTAGAAAGAAAGGGTCGGTTGAAGCTTTAGTTTAGGTTAGTAAATATGGGTTTCATATTAAATTTGGGTAAATCACACATTAGTCCTCCTATTTTAAGCTTATATTTACAAAATGTTACCAATTCTTAGGAGTAAATTACGCGTAGGTCCTTTTCGTTTGGCGTACTGTGCATTTAGGTCATTGTTTAGTGGATTAATCACCTATAGGTCCTCATAAATTTGCTCTATTTTTACAGTTTAGTCATTAAGTGCATATTTTGTTTATTTATTTCGATTTTGACATCATATTGCATTTTATTTCAATTTGGTCATCATCTTGGATTATGTTTATTTTGAAATAAGTCACTGATTTTTATTATGTTCATTCTAGCCACTGACTGATTATGTTCCTTTATTTATTTATGAATATGATACCAAATCTTTAATTTATGCATTTTGGTCACTACTTATTTCTGATTTGGATAACTATTTTTTATTTTATTACATTTAGGTCCTTTATTTTTGCAGTACTTTAATTTTAGTCCTTTAATTATTGCGCCTTATTTTATGTTTATTTTAGTATTTATTATTTAAGCTTTATTATTTACATTTGTAAAGTTCATTTTAGTATTTATTATTTAAGCTTTATTATTTAGCACTTTAGTTTTTGTAATGTTCATTTTAGTATTTATATTTTGTTTGCCGGTTCAACATAATATTTATATTTTAAGTATCGCTTGTTAATTAGTCAAAGTTTTATTTCCAGCATTGAATTGCATTTATTTTCCATTTTTACTTTAATTTCCTTTTTATTGTTTCTATTTGGTATTTTAAATTTACTTTCCCTTGCATGCATTTCAAATCATAATAAACATTTGCATTAATTTACTTTATTATATAGCTATATATAGCTATTTATTAAATGTAGATTCCTTTTAGTATCTATCTATTCATTACTAAGGATTGCTTTTTCATATGTTTACCTATATATATGTACGATATTTTATTGTAATATAATATTGAATGTGTTAGACATATATGTTTGTTCTGTACATTATTGGTTATAACTCCATGTAGCATTAAGTCCAAGCTATGGCTTTTTATATATGAATAGGTATAGCACTGTAGTATAATATATATAGTATGGCTTTAGACAATAATATGCATATGGTAGATATTTTATACTTATTTTACGTGTATATATATATTAAAGATGTTTTACTAAATCTCGAATTCTTGAGAGAAGTTACTATATTCTTTCAATTTAAGTTGGAAAGAGAAATATTTGTCATAAAGTATTTTAGGGATTATTTTTTCTTCGATTGGAAATATTGGAATATTTTCTATTTCTCCTTAGAATTTTCCGTTAAATAAAAAATTGTATGGTTGAAATTGAAATAATAGGATCATAACTTAAATTTATATTTGAATTCTTAGATTTCCACTATTAGAGACAATTTATAATTGACGGGTACCAATTTTGGGCATTGTGATGGTGCTTATCCTTCCTCACACGTAATCGACCCCCGAATCCTTTTTTATTAAAAAAAGAATAAATTTCTAGTTACACGTAGATCAATGCATCTTTTAAAATGATGTTTTCTTAAAAACTCTTTTAAAAGGCGGTTTATGGGTTTTTGACTTACCTAACCCAAACGGTCGATGGTGACTCCTCACATTTCAAAACCTTTTCAAAGAAAAATCCCCAACTCATACCAAGTTTTTCCCCGCCCGGGCGAAAAGCAGTGTCGATAGCTTGGCGACTCCGCTGGGGACTTAGTGGATCAAGCCCTAAATCGATTATATATTGTTTCTATAGTTGGAAATTGAGAATTCAGTTTTATTTAATTCACAATTCTTATGATTTCTTTCAATTTTTTTTATTTTATATCCTTGTATACTAATGTGTGTATTTGATTGATTTTCTGATGTTGAAATTTTGGATTCGTTTTAGCTCAATTTTAGTGTGGTTGTTGGTCAAAGGTTTAAGAATTTCTCCTCACACACAACACGTGCATTGCATAAAATAAGCTCTATACTCGAGCTCTTTCCCCTTTAAGTGGGAGTGAAAGTGACGTCTTCGTGAGAATTTATTTTCCGTGTCAGACCTAGCAAGTAGCTTTTGGGTTTTATATGCCCTATGTCTTCATGAGGATTTATTCTCCGTGTCAGACATAGGGAAATGTTCCCTCTCGAATTGAACTAGATTCGTTTAAGCCTATAATGTGTGAGGATCGAGGGTCTAACCACCCAAGGGGGCACCGACAAGGACAATTCGAGTACATTTACTCATAGAACCAAAACTATACATATAATAAACTGCAAAAACCCACCTGGTCTAAGACCATGCCGAAATTATGTCCATAGGTACCCAAATAAGTGTACACAAAGGAGAAATGAACTCTAACATTCACCTTTTAATTTATTCGATAGATTATTTTTGTATAAATGCATGTGAATTAGAAATTATGTGGTTAGGGTTTTAATTTCCTCTATGTGTTTTATTCACTGTATTTTATAGTTCATTTACCAGTTGAATTTAATCTTTTCATATATCACTAACATACATTTCTTCTATTTGATTATTATTTTTGCTAACATCTTTTCCTTCTCCTGTTGTTTTATTTTGTGTATAAACATGTTATTAATACCCGAGTTATTTATTAAAATTAGAAGGCTTTTAAAATGACAACGCCACACGAAGAGGTAGATATTTTTTTATCCATTTTGACATATTAGGACGTTGTGAGTTCTTTGAAAGTTGTTCTAGGATAATTACCTTGGAATTAACACATGTTTCATACATATCATGTCATAAAAGTTATTGAGTCTCGAGTTACAGTCGCATTAGAAGGCTATCAATATGGCAATGTTACTCGAAGAGGTAGAATAGAAATGCAAAAATGCATCAATGGTCCAGAAGTGCTCTAGGAAACAACTGAAGAGCTACATCAAGCGGGAATACATAAAGCTCAAATGATGTAGTAAAACAAGTTTTTTAAGGGTGCTACGACGATGTTGATACAACTAGCCAAAAAGAAGTAATATGTTTGAAGTCATCAAGCAACAATGATAACCAACACGAGACACTGGATGATGCCAGTCGCATATGGTTGCTCAACAAATGCATTTCTGGAAAAGAAGTCAAAGGGTTGAAATTTTCCATCAAGCCGGGAAATAGAAGACGAATGTTTCCTTGCACATTTGATGAAAATGTATGGAATCGAGCAATATGACATGATTTTTAGTTTCCATCTACCTCGGTGTATTGAGACATTGTATGTTCTTTAGAAGTTGTTTTATGACAATTACTTTTGGATCAATTCCTTTGTTGCATTTACATTTTGCATTACCATTTTTGTATATTTACATTTGCATGTGCATCTTCGCATCTTTGCATTAGCATCCATACATCGTACATTGCATAATATACATTGCATCTCAACGTTCATTAATCACGGAGCCTGGGATTAACCTGCGGAATCATTTGATGTAAATTGAAGTTACCCTTCGTACTTAGAAAAGAATTGAGAGCTAAAAATGTGATGTTAGTGATGTTTGAAGTTCGAGGCACATCATTGAGATCTGTGGGGCACCGAAGAGTAAGGTCCATAATTTGTTTGACCTAGGGGTATTGACATTTAACGTGTCATGAGACATTCTGGTACCTATAAAGAAAAAGTCCTTCCATTCACAGTGAAACCATATTGCACTGGCATTATCATGTTTGAACGTGTTTTTGTTTTTTCTTTGTATACTCAATAAATATTTTGTTGATTGAACTTATGTCATTTTCCAAGGTTATGAGCAATAAATCAAGTTTTAATCTTGTAATTCTTTGAATATTGAATGAGTTAAAAGTTATTTTACTACTTCATTAATTATATACTTTTGACAAACGACAAGATTATACCTTCCATACCCCACCCAAAGCCGAAAGAATCATTACTTGGTTTCTTACCCGAAATAACAGAGACCGAAACTTGACATCACTTCCCTCTGAAACAATAAAGTCATGCCCTTATCCTTCCCGAGGCACCAAATCCACACTTTTACCTTCCAGAGGTAACTTTTCCATAACATTACATTTTTCAGAATTATGACTTTAAAGTCACACATTTCCCTTCATAGACACAGAACTAGCATTCTTTTCCCAACTTCAATAAAACATGGAGGAATAAAGTACAAGATGTCTGCGTGTACGAGGACCATTCTTGCAAGAAAGACAAGATGGAGAGTTATAGATCAAGTTTTTGCAAGAGAATTTGAATAATTCAGGGCATCCTAGGAGCAAAGTGAAGTAGAAATAAAGGAAATCATTAAAATAATTCTATCATACATTAATTACATTAAGGTTAATCCTAAACACTCATCCCCTTGGGGATATCTCTTTTACAAGGAATTCTGTGTATGAGATGATGAACGGCTTTGTTTCATTTATCACTTCACAAAATATATATCCCTTTTTGTCCCTATTTGAGCCAATAGTATTTTTCTTCTGATTCAACCCTAACCAAGGATCACCCTCCACACTGGGGGCAAGGTGAAGAAGATCTGCTTCCAAGAATGAAATCCATCAATCCAGATTTTGTTATAGAGGCAAGTCATGGCGAGAAATAACAAGATACCACAAGGTGGACCAAATTCGAAGCGCTAGAAGATCAATTCGAGTTGATAACACAGAGATAAAAAATAAAAGATATAGCAAAAAGAAGAAAAAACATAAAAGAGAGAAAGAGAGAGAAAAGAAAAAAAGAAAAAAAAAGAAAGAAAAAAAAAAGAAAAAAAGAAAAAAAGAAAACAAATACTTCAAGATGATTGATTCAATAATCCTCAAACCGCAAGGTTGATCGAGTACGACTAGGTTGAAGATCCAGATTCAATAAGAAGATCAAGAATGTGATGGCATAGCAAGATGGAGATGAAATCTCGTGTGAAAATCCAAAAAATGGGTAGTCTAGAGGGATCCAGAAAAATAAAGGAAATGAAATGGTTATAGGCAGATTCAAATCAGGCAAAGCAAGATTAAAGACAACAAAACGAATTGATCCTTGGTTTGATAACCATTAAACACTTGTTTGGGCCTATTTATCATTTTCTTTCATAACCGTGAGCAGGGCCTATGTTACGTGCTTGAAAAGTCTCTTCTAATCATACATGGATTTCTAAGTGAAGATATTATCTTTAGATTTCATTTCGCACCTCAGGGTTAATTTTATTTGCAAAAAAATAGTTTTCTAAAATCTTTAATGCATGATAGGAAAAATAATAAAAGGAGGGTTCAAGACGTAAAATTTTAGATGAAGTATTGAAACCAAATGAGAATTCAAGTTGAAAACTTGAAAAGGTGGCTCGAATATGAAGATTGTCAACTATTGCACAGAAGATGATCTTATACATCTCTTGATGAAAAACTACACAACCCAAAGGCACTCACGAGGGCTTGGAACCAATGAACATTTTCGAAAGATAAGTATAATGGATACTGCATCAGATTAACAAACACCAGAATCAAGGACACAAGAAGCCAACCTGAAAAATATTACCTTCCCAAATCAACCTGAAACACATTACCTCCTCAAATTAATCTGAAACACTCTACTTTCCCAAGGTAGCCTAAGCTTTATATTAGCATTAATCCTTATACTTGTCAAATGTATATAATTTTTAAGGATTAAAAGATTATTTGATTTATTAAATATTCAATGAACTCTTGTGTTACAATTTGTTTTGATTGTGAGCCTGAAGAAAATGGCAGCATTTTTGAAATTTATTCATCAATATTTTTCACATTTCTATAATTGAAAGAAGAAGAGAAATATTTTCAAACAGGACAATCTTAATTGAAAAAGGTCTTTGAAGCTGGTGAGGCTCATTCTGCTTAAATTAGAGAAAAAGAACAAACGATGGCAGAATAATGAAGTATTTCACAATCTTGAAAGAAAAATAATTTGAGAGATCAGAGAGATTAGAGGATAGAACTTCTAACATTTCCTTGTGATGTCTTCAGTAACCCGTCAAGAAGCAGATGATCGCCTTAGTCGAAAAGGGGCACACATCTCATTTCATAGTAAAGATTCAAGAGTGAGACCATTAGAGATTAAGATCTTGGCACAAAGAGAGCCATGAGTACCCACATTGGGGCATTACTAAAACCAGATCTCGCTGAGATAACAAGATTCAAATCAAACAAACATAGTGAATGGCCTTTGCTGTTTAGGAGTGCCTGCCAAGGGCAGAATGAGGACAAGAAGAGTTTACCTCACTTTCCTGATATAACCATTGAATTAGAGTCAGAAAGACGCATCAAGACTATATGCCTGACCGCACGAGATCATTTCTTCTAAGACTGTAACGAAAAAAACCAAAGATAGAAGACAGAAAAAACACGATTGCACAAGATAATCAAATTACTCTCTAGAATATTGCAAGGTTAAATTGACAAGTTGCCATTGAGGCATAATCCATTCAATGATGATAAAGTGAAAGAAGATTGAGTTCTTCACTTTGATCCAAAAGAAGAATTGATGATCAACATTTTTGTATTCAAGAACCTCATGCAGTACATATAGATACATATCTATTGCATTTACATTTCATTCATCAAGGCATATTTTACAGATTTTCCAGGGAAAAAAAAAGAAAAAAGTCAGAATTCAAGCCTCAAATAGAGGGAATTGCATTAAGAGTAGCATAAACTCAGGAATTGAGGAACCCAATACACAACACAATCATCATTTTTGAAGTGGGGCATGTTACCCAGCTAATGTGTTTTTTTAGAAACTAAGTTTGATTTTCAGAAGTTTCTTGATGATTTTTAAGTGAGCTTTCAAAGAAACTAAGTCTGATTTTCAGAAGTTTCCTGATTATTTTAAATGAGTTTTTAAAGAAACTAAGTCTGATTTTCGGAAGTTTCTTGATCATTTTTAAATGATCTTTTAAAGAAACTAAGTTTGATTTTCAGAGGTTTCCTGATGGTTTTAAATGAGTTTTTAAAGAAACTAAGTCCGATTTTTGAAAGTTTATTGATTATTTTTAAATGAGCTTTCAAAGAAACGAAGTTTGTTTTTTAGAAGTTTCCTGATGATTTTAAAATGAGCTTTCAAAGAAATTAAGTCTGATTTTTAGAGGTTTCTTGACTTAATGAATTTGAAAGAAGCTAAGCCTGATTTTCAGGGGTTTCTTGATGTTTTCAAATGAATTTGAAAGAAGCTAAGCCTAATTTTTAGGGTTTCTTGATGTTTTCAAATTAATTTGAAAGAAGCTAAGCCTAATAGTTAAGGGTTTCTTGATGTTTTCAAATGAATTTGAAAGAAGCTAAGCCTAATAGTTAGGGGTTTCTTGATGTTTTCAAATGAATTTGAAAGAAGTTAAATTTGATTTTCAAGGGTTTCTTGATATTTTCAAATGAAATTTTATAGAAGCTAAGCCTAATTTTTAGGGGTTTTCTATGATAATTGTAAACGAAAGTTTTAAGAAACTAAGCTTGATTTTCAAGGGTTTCTTGATGAGTAAGTTCTTCGAGCCATCAATAAGTCTTTCGAGTGCGATGCTTAAATCCTTCGAGTCATCTGTAAGTCTTTCGAGCAAGATGATAAGTCCTTCGGGCCATCCATAAGACCTTCGGGCAGGATGTTTTCATATGATTTTCAAAATAATGAGAAATCATTTCCAAAGTTTCTCATTTAAATCTTTTCTGAAAGTTGATTTTTCTTGAAAAGTAAGAAAAATATTTCAAAAGTTTCTTAATTGATAAGTCCTTCGGACCATCAGTAAGGATTTCGAGCATGATGCTTAAATCCTTCAGGTCATCTATAAGTCTTCGAGCAAGATGATAAGTCCTTTGGGCCATCCATAAGACCTACGGGCAGGATGTTTTCACATGATTTTCAAAAAATGAGAAAGCAATTTTCAAAGTTTCTCATTTAAATCTTTTCTGAAAATTAATTTCGTTTGAAAAGTAAGAAAATGATTCACAAAGTTTCTTACTTAGTACGTCCCTCGGGTCACTAGTAAGTCTTTCGAGCATGGTGATTAAGTCTTTCAGGCCATCCATAAGACTTTCAAGCATGGTGCATTTAAAATGGACAGTAGAATTTGTAACACTAAAATGCTATCATGCATATATATTCAGGCATTTGCATAATATGAGCACATACATTCTTCGTATCAAGTTTTGAATATATGACAGGAATTCAAAGAGCCAACAAAGATTTCATTTCACAACTTCAGTAAAGAACCAGTCTATATTTTTCACCTTTGAAAGAAATAGATCTCAACAAAATTCGAGGACCTTTGAGCCCCCTTCAAACACAATTATTACTGACATATGATAATCTTTTGCAGGTTGAAAACTCTTCAAAGAAATGATAAACCAGTCAACATTTCCAGTGGAGATTCATAATAAGAAGAACTCATCCGATGAGGGAGAAGAAGTTCATAATGAGAAGAACTTGTTCAACCTTAGCTTGAATCATGGCATATGGAGTTGAATCAGCAACACCTCACTCGAGGGATCAACATTTCCAGTGGAGAGTTCATAATGAGAATAACTCATCCAATGAGGGAGAAGAAGTTCATAATGAGAAGAACTTGTTCAACCTTAACTCGATTTATCACATATAGAGTTGAATCAGCAACACCTCACTCGAGGGATCAACATGTTCAGGGGAGAGTTCATAATGAGAAGAACTCATCCGATAAGGGAGAAGAAGTTCATAATGAGAAGAACTTGTTCAACCTTAGCTTGTTTCCATCATATAAGGAGTTGGAACAACACCAACACTTCGTTCGATTTCATCACAGAATGAGGTGGATCAACATTTTCATTTCACTCAAATCCATCACATAAGGAGTTGGATCAGCATCACCTTGGGTCAACCATCATAGAAGATAGTGGATTGACATCCCCAGCTATGAGTTCATAATGAGAAGAACTCACCCGATAAGAAGAACTTGGAGCTCGAGTGTTTCGCAGTCTGATCAGATGAAAAAATTGGTACTTCATGTCTTTGCTCTATTCATGTTTCACATCAATGAGCAAAGAGGGGCAGCTGTAAACACCAATTTTTTTATCAAATACTCCACTAACTCACCATGCCTGTCATCAGCCATACCTGGTTACAGCAGCCTCATGCCCTCATCTCCAATACTCCACGTCATCTACCTCTCTAAATCAACACCAAATCCTCACCAAATCAGCAACCATACATTTTTATTTAAAATGTAAAAAAAGTGTTATAAAAAACCCCCAAACAAATTGTAATAGAGAGAGGACCCCGATTTTCTTTTTTTTTTCTCTGGAAAGATTGTAACATCCCTTCCCCATTATCAAAATCAATACAAAGCAATGCAACAACATTTCAATAAAAAAGGGTGTTTTTTCAGCAACCCATTTTTTGGTATTTTGGAATTGAAACTTCTTAGAGAAGGAATAAAGGTAGTTAATTTTACCTTAGCTGAGTGGTTGTCGGTCTTAAGGTCGTTCGTCGCCGACTTTGGATCGACAGGAGGTTGGCGTGGCTCCGTCGGGGTCGGGTATACTTCTAGGGGCTCTCGACCGAAACTTGGGTTTAGTGAGAGAGGGAAGAGAGCATTTTCGTCTTGGTAGAACAGTCGGGGTTGAGGTTGGCCACAACTTCGCGGTGGTCGATGTTGTTCTTTCCATCTCGGGTTTTCTTTGTTTGGTGGCGCGAAGAGTGTTAGTGAGAAAGGGGAGGCAGGGTGCTTTTCAACTGCCTAAGATATCGGTAGGAGTGAGGAGGCCACCGTTGCTTGGTGGCCAGCATTGGCATAGGCCCTGGGTCAAGGGTACGACCACTGTTCGTGAAACAGATAGGGAGGAGAGTAGAAAGAAAGGGTCGGCTGAAACTTTATTTTAGGTTAGTAAATATGGGTTCATATTAAACTTTGGGTAAATCACACATTAGTCCTCCTAAGTTAAGCTTATATTTACAAAATGTTCACCATTCTTAGGAGTAAATTATGCGTATGTCCTTTTCGTTTGGCGTACTATGCATTTAGGCCACTTTTTAGTGGATTAATCACCTATAGGTTCTCATAACTTTGCCTTGTTTTTACAGTTTAGTCATTAAGTGTCTGTTTTGTTTATTTATTTCGATTTTGACATCATATTGCATTTTATTTCAATTTGGTCATCATCTTGGATTATGTTAATTTTGAAATTGGTCATTGATTTTTCTTTATTCTGCTTCATTCTAGCCACTGACTGATTCTGTTCCTTTATTTATTTATGAATCTAATGCTAAATCTTTAATTTACGCATTTTGGTCAATACTTATTTCTGATTTGGAAGACTATTTTTATTTTATTACATTTAAGTCCCTTATTTTTGCAGTACTTTAATTTGTCCTTTAATTATTGTGCCTTATTTTCTGTTTATTTTATTTTAGTCCTTTTTCCTTGTTATACAATTTTCTGTTATTTTTTAACTTGAGCACTTTAATTTCCTTATTTACATTTGTAAAGTTCATTTTAGTATTTATTATTTAAGCTTTATTATTTAGCACTTTAATTTTTGTAATGTTCATTTTAGTATTTATATTTTGTTTGTCTGTTCAACATAATATTTATTTTTAAGTATTCACTTGTTAACTAGTCAAAATTTTATTTCTAGCATTGAGTTGCATTTAATTTCCATTTTTGCTTTAATTTCCTTTTATTTGTTTCTATTTGGTATTTTAAATTTATTTCCCTTGCATGCATTTCAAATCATAATAAACATTTGCATTAATTTACTTTATTATATAGCTATATATAGCTATTTATTAAATGTAGATTCCTTTTAGTATCTATCTATTCATTACTAAGGATTGCTTTTTCATATGTTTACCTATATATATGTACGATATTTTATTGTAATATAATATTGAATGTGTTAGACATATATGTTTGTTCTGTACATTATTGGTTATAACTCCATGTAGCATTTAAGTCCAAACTATGACTTTTTATATATGAATAGGTGTAGCACTGTAGTATAATATATATAGTATGACTTTAGACAATAATATGCATATGGTAGATATTTTTATACTTATATATATATATATTATAGATGTTTTACTTAATCTCGAATTCTTGAGAGAAATTATTATATTCTTTTCATTTCAGTTGGAAAGATAAATATTTGTCCTAAAGTATTTTAGGAGTTATTTTCTCTTCGATTAGAAATATTGGAATGTTTTCTATTTCTTCTTATAATTTTCCGTTAAATAAAAATTGCATGGTTGAATTTGGAATAATAGGATCATAACTTAAATTTATATTTAAATTTTTAGATTTCCACTATTAAAGACAGTTTATAATCGATGGGTACCAATTTTGGGCGTTGTGATGGTGCTTATCATTCTCCACACGTAATCGACCCCGAATCTTTTTTTATTACAATTTTTTTTTGGTTATACGTAGATCAGTGCATCTTTTAAAATGATGTTTTCTTAAAAACATTTTAAAAGGCAGTTTATGGATTTTAACTTACCTAACTCAAAAGGTCGATGGCGACTCCTCACATTTCAAAATTTTCAAAAAAACCCCCAAGTTGTATTAAGATTTTTCTCGCCCAGACGAAAAACGGTGTCGACATTCTCTAAATTAATTTTTTAGTTTTTTTTAGTTTTTCTCTTTTTACTTAATTTTATCTATTAATATTTAATTCATTGACCTATATTTATAGTTTTTATAACATAAGAGTTTTTTAAAGTATATATCATAAGACTTTTTTTTCGTAGTCTTAATTTTCTCTCTAAATTAATTTTTAGTTTTTCTTTTAAAGTGTCGTCTTAGGCAACAATCTAGTTTTGTTGTTGTTGTTTTTTTCAATATTTTTGCTTAATTTTATTTTGATTTATATTTAAATAAATATTATCTCTGTTTTGATTTCTTTTCTTTCCATTTATTCTTGGAGTGTTTATTTTTGTATGTTTTTATAGCACAATCATTCCCCTGCTTTTATGGTATAATTTTATCTATCATTATGATTGCTTGACGTTTCACGTTGTATTCATCGTGACGAACCTCCTAATCATTAAAGGTCGGCAATTTTTTATAGTTAGATCTCCTTTTGCGACAGTTTTTCGATAAATTCAGAACGATTCACAAAATAATGTTAGATTGATTCTCTCAATCTTCACACCTACATTATTATTGTATCTAGTTTAAATAGAGACAAAAAAATTATTGTTAGTTACCAAGTTTTATAGAAGATGAAGTATGTATTCAACATAAGGCTTTTGTTTTATTTTCTTCATTCCTTTTGAGTTTCCATGTTAGATTATCTTATCTCTGTTGTACCTCGGATGTCTATTTGATGAATACTTATTTTTTTTCAAAGGAAAATTAACCCATAAATTTAAATTAAATAATGCATAAATATATTACGGGAATGGTCTTTCTTGTCCCGTTAAATCAATTGATTATTGGTTAAATAATATATTTAATAAAGCAGATTTAAAAAAAAAAAAAAATTCTCCCAGCAGTAAAAGTGGTCTTTTACATCACAACTGATTTTTATGTTTTATATGCTCCTTCAAGGATAAGGCTATGGACATAATAAAGCAAAACAAACCCACAAAGAGCATACGCCTAAAACTCCAAGCATAAATCAACAGGAAAATACTCCACACTTTGTTTAGAAATCCATCAAGTTGCTAAGTGCAGATAACCTCGTAGTATTCAGAGCTTAAGAGCTTGAGCATGGTGGCGGATGTGATCATCAATGAAGGTGGAAATGAAGAAGTAGGAGTGGTCATAACCGGGCTGCAATCGCAATAACAATGGAGCATTCACACTCTTACATGCCTCCTCAAACCTGTGCGGCAAAAGTTGATCATGCAAGAACTTGTCATCCTGTCCCTGCACCGGACAAAAAAAAAACAATACAGACAAACATTGGTTGAGGAATATATATATATGGAATATTACGAAAGCAGACATATTTTCCACTTGATGGCATTTCCTTCCCTCACTCATCCTCAACTTAAGATGAATGCCTAAAAGGATTGTTCATACGATCCTTCTCAGCTTTTCAAATGATCATTTCTGACAGCAATCTAAATTGTAATCGTTTCTTGCAGATTTTTCTCGAACATGTATCGTTGTGAGATTAAAGAATTGTGTAAATTTTATTGATGTATAGTAGGGTAACCAGCAAAGGGAGCACTAAGACCGTAAAGTACTTCATGGTTATATCCAATTAGGATTTAATCACTCAATTTTTCTTAGGAAAAATAAAAATGAAAACTTAGAAAACATGTTTTTTTCTAATATTCCCCAAATAATCACTGATAAGTAGGCCGAAACAAGTACGTCTGACATCATCTACAGGGTCAAATACCGAAACTTAATAAACTTGAAAGAACTCTTGTATAGGAGGAAGGAAAAATAAGACATCTATGCTCCTTCCCACCCAAAAAAGAAGAGAAAAAAGAGTTAGATATGAGTTGTGTTCGGTAACATAGATAAGACATTCAGCTCTTACTTGATCGATTAAAATTGTAGCAGAAACATTATGAAACTTCGAGATCAGGTGAGTGGCATCATATTCCTGCAAGTTTTGAGGCGTATTAATCTCCACTACATGTAAAATTAGGTAAAAATGAAGGGCATTCATTAGTCATTTGGAACTTCACCTCCCAAGCAGCTTTTTCGTTGCCAAGATAATTTGTGAATGCCTTCTGACCCCAGGGGCAATTTGTAGGATTGACAATGGGAGCGAATGCAGACACGGACTGCAAAGTATAAACACAGGAAGGAGAAAGCAAGTAACTTAGCACAAGACCAAAAAAGAAAAAGAAACCCCAAGAAGTCACAAAACTAAAGATAAATTAAAATCTATAGAGCAAAATGAGCAAAAAGGAATGTCCGTCAACTAAACTACCTTATACTTATCAAGGTTTTTTAGATAGATTGTCAGAGCACCATGGCCGCCCATAGAGTGACCAGAAATAGATGCTTTTGATGTATCGAGTTGAGGGAAATTTTCACTCAGAAGTTTTGGCAGTTCTTTCACAACATAATCGTACATACGCCAGTTCTTCCACTTCTCTTGCGTAGCATTAAGATAAATCCGGCACCTAATTTAAAGTTGAAAAACAAGCAAAGATAATAGAACAGTGAAGGAAGAGGAGATAGCAAGTCAGTCAGAGAACAATATGCTTCCATTACATTGATATGCAACTACTCATGAACCAGCATAGAAAAATTATCGAATAATGCTCCATTAAGATTTGCAAATAGCTTTCCAAAAAGAGTAGTTATGCTATTGCCACAGAGGGGAAGTATAACAAAGATAGCATTTAAAACCTTCGGAAAGAAGCATTCTTTGAATGTGTTTGGATGAGGATGTAGAAGATGAGGGATTTTGAAACATTCTAACAGCCTAAATGTTTCTAAGATACTTATTTATTCAAACAAAATAATCATAAATGCTTTTATTTCAAAATACTAGCGTTTTAAAAATATCAAAATTCCCAGCTCAAAGAAATCTTGTATGCCTCAATTTACTTTCCTCCAGGAAGAGTTCCTATGAATTAAACCACGAGAGATAGAACAGTCTGATACTAGATAAAACGTTTATGATTTACCATAACAGATATCTGAAAATTCAAATAACAATCCAAATGCCACATACCTACACCAAAATCCCAGCTGTCTGCCTCTCCTTCCACATTCAGACCTCCTATAGAATAAGCGGGGAAAAAGGGAACTCAGCACCGTATATTTAGTAGATAAATGGCAATTTGAAGAATATAATTTGAAATCATAAATGCTAATCAGTTGCAGTAAGAAACTAAAATTCCAATTTTCATTTTCACTTTAAAAAAACTGATGTCTTATACACAAACCATATTTAACTTTATTGCCTTAAGAAGTTTGATTGTATATTTGTATCATGCCCAAAAGAAAAAGAAAATTGTGAAGCACAGGAGAATAAGTAACTTTAAAACTGATAAAGATGGAAGTTCTAATTCAATTCCATAGAACGATTCCGTGACGACAACAAAGGGCATCAAGTATCTCATAAAGCTCTGCAAACCAGGTTTTGTGAGATTTTCAGCAAACAAATAGATTCACAGGGACGGCTACTTGTGTCATGGTAATAGAAATAAGCATGTAACATGGAACAGTATCGAATAAGCTAAGGAAACATCCTGAAGATTTAATATTGAGTAAGATTCTCCATCAGAAGTATTATCATTAGGGTGGGTTTTTTTTTTGTCAAGCAAAAGGGTTAGAGGATTTAACTCAGTCAAAGCTGCACAAAGGTTATTGATACCGTAATCAAAATCTAAAAGGATATGACAGGGTCAGGATAATTAGGTTGAACCGAGTCACAATCCCGTAAAGAGGGAGAATGAATGAGCAGGATCACAATCAAGTCAATAACCTTTTAGCCCGATAATCAGCAATTGAAGTATCTAAGCCAGAAAAATCATCTCAACGATTAGCTAAAAAATGACTTACTTGGAGATGTATCAGGGGCAATTAGAGCCACACCCTCAGCTGAAGCGGCACGCTGAGCTCCCGACTTGATTATGAAATTTTCATCGGAGCAAGTAAGCCCTGAGAGCCAATAAAGTACCTGCTCAAAGATGAATGCAAGACTGTAAGATTTGGAAATCTCATAGAACCTAAATGTACCTGAAAAAAAAAACCAACATAGCATAAATGATGCCAATAAAGACTTGAAATACAAAGATACAAGGCATACAATCACACAACCAGAGAAATGAAAGCAGCACTTTTGGCCAAGGCAAAACATAAAACTAAAAGGGAAAATCCACATAAATAAGTGAGCAGATTAACAAGTGACAGCATGTAGTAGTCAATATATGTAAGAATAAGATCGAAGAACAAAAGGGCGTTGATCATCAACCCTTCCAACATAAATCATAGGCTTACATAGCAAAATAAAACCATATTTTCTACACCTCATCAGCAAATAACAGTCAACACATACAAAAAGCTTTGACCATTCACATTAAAAAACTGAAAATTGCAATAAGATTGGGAATAAACCCATCAAAGAGAGGGGTAAAGGGAACATACAGGGAATTTGTGGGAAGGGGAAGGAGGAAAGTAGATATGGAAAGTCATGGAACAGCCCAGGGTTGGACTGAAATGCTTGTATCTTTTGTTGTAACCTTCGAACATCTTCGAACTGCTAATCTCTGTTGGTTTGGTCTCCATCTCTTCACTGTCTCCTTCTCTTAGCTACCACAAAATGCTTGATTCTTCTATTGATTACATTTGGATATATCAAGCACATGAGTGTATTGTGTATTGCTCTCTGGTGAAGCTTGAACAACCCATTCTATCACATTGTGACCTAGGTGAGCCCAATTCTGTAAGGCTTAGACAAAGAAAGGGTCTGGGTCCATAATTGCACAAATTTCGTCACTTCTAAGAGAATAGTTGTAACATTGTACTTGATTAATTTCGATTGAAACAATTTCCTTTAAATTTTTAAATAGGTAGCCTACACTGGAGATTCATTCATCCTTTTTGTTTTGGCCCGTCTTATTTTGATAATCGTTTCTTTAAAAAAAACATTATGTTTTGGTTAAATTTTAACTTAACTCCTAAATTTTAGATAGAAAATTTATTTGATCTTAAACTTTATATAAAATATTAATTTAACCCTTGTATTTTAGATAAAATATCAATATGACCCCTGAATATATTCTAAATTTCCTTCGTTGACTGTCGTTTATCATTTTTGTCGAACACCTTCAATTTCTGTCATTGATCACTATTGGTCGCCATGATTGTTGGACCACCCCATTGCCAATGTTCTTTACAAGTAAATTCCTATTTATTATGGTGATACCTAACATGAGCGTATATGATATACCTTATGAGGATAAGAGAATTGAGGAATAAATATTCTTATTTATGAAGAAAAATTTATTAGTACTCCGACTCAAGGAGTGAAAGAATTGAGGAATAAGAGCATTCTTTTAGTGAAAGTTCCTTCAAGAAATCATAAGTCCAAGAAAGCTACCTAAAAGTCAAAAATTCAAATGAAAGAGCAATATTCACATTTGTTTACTTGAAGTAAAATTCGATGATGAATTTTTTAAGGAAAGAGAATTATAATATTCTTAGATTCTTGAACCATCATTTTTTTCTCTAATAACCAACAAATCATTTGAAGAGTTGATTTAATTTTAAACATTTAGAAGTGTTTCATATTTGACTAAGTCAATTTTATTAGAAGATACTTTGATCCATGATTTAATTTAAAAATTAAGAAATGATAATGAAGAGTTTAAACACTAAAATAAAAAAGTGAGAGAAAGTTCAAGTGTGCATGTCAATTATCTCAAAAAACTTGTAAGTGAAATTGAATGAAAATGAGGAATTTGCAAACTGTCCACCAAGAGTGATGATGGTAGGGTTTGAACTTTGTCTTACAAGCTCAAATTCTTAAATCTCAACCACTTGTACCAACACTCATTGATTCCAACCACTTGATTCCAAAGAATTGAAAAAGAGAATAAAGGATTCATTCATCTTCCTTAAATCATGATGATTAAGTGAGAGAAATTATTTTTTTTCAAAATTTCTTAAATATTTAAAAAACTCAAGCCTAGTTCCTTAATCCCAAAGTGTTTTAGTAACATTTTAGAGTCATCTATTCAAGACTTGATAATCTTCTTTTAAACCCTAAATGAGGAGGATCAATGCATTTTTAAAGCATTGGGGGTTTTTTTTTATGTTTTCATTTGTCTTTGATAGTGTCTTGTTCTTGAAACGCAAAAAGATTTAGTAGAAACATCCAAGGTAAGGGAAAAATAAGCTAATCAAATAATTTTTTTATTCGAGACATATCTTAAGTTTAGATTAGGTAAGTGTAGCCAAAATCGAATATACATGTGTATTTCTGTGTTTTATGATTGTTGACAGTGATCCTTGTATTGAAAAGAAGAAGAATAAGGAAAGAATATTTATTTCATGTAGATTCTATATACAAAGTAATTGATCCTTTATATACGAACTCAACTTACGAACTAACCATATAACAAACTAATCACTTTAACAATGATTTTGATTTATGAAGGAAAATCTTATAAAATGTCTAATTTAGTATCGACTTTGAAACGAGAACTTGATTAACATATTAATTGATAAGGTATCCATTCACGTGTTTGGTATGAAGATTTGATGATATGATATATCATAACATGCTAAAATATGTATTTGTTATGCGAGATATAATATTATTATAAAAATATGTTAATTTGTCATGTATGAAAAATAAAAACAACCCAAATGCTTCATTTAATATTGATGGTAATTTGTGTACAAATCTGATAATGAAAAATGGCAACTTCTGGTACTTTGATAATATGGTTTAATGAGCTATTGGTTATTAATTTAGGTATGAGTACAATTGGCATGCCATAATTTTATAGCTTGTATATGGGTTTTTAAGACTTCTATCTTAATGAAAATGATGGATATTATTTATTGGGACTATATCTCTTGACGAAGAGAGAAAATGTTTATTATATTGTATCAGATCAATACTTGATGAGAAGATGAGATCTGAGTATCCGTATACTATTAATAGATCATTGGATTAAACTTAATGAAATGCATCTAAATGTTTGTGCTTTAATTTTGTAAATTGTGTATAAGAAATGTTATGATCACCCTATTATGATCAAAAGTGTGTTATATTTGATTAAGATTGATATAGTATACTTTATTTTGTCTCGTCTATCTCACTATGCTTCTCAAAGCTCATTATATTTGTTTAACTACTTTCGGGGGAGATTGACTATGTTATAGTGTTCAAATGTTTATTTTAGGATTTACAAGTTAATTCACGATTTCAACCGGTGTAAATTCTTTTATTTTTAAACTTCTAAGGTAGTGATACAAAAACCCTAGTTATTTTGAATATTTGATGAAGTATGTTTATAATTAATGTAATATATTTGGTCATATTTTTGTTATGTTAATGATAAGGATGCTATGATATGTTAAGTTATGAATGTTAGTTTTAGATGATTGTTGTAAAAATCGTATATTACAATAGCATTTAGGTATATGTTCTAGATTAACATGTTCATAGGTAAGTTAATTGAGTACATGTTGTGGTTAATGAATAAGTGGTTCCCTATAAGAAGAATATTTTTTATACTTGGTAAATTCATAAAGTAAACATTAATGTTAACTTTGAATGAAATCTGACATGTGCGATGATCATAAAGTAAACATTAATGTTAACTTTGAATGAAATCTGACATGTGCGATGATCAAATGAATGTATAACATCTTATTTGTGCTTTGTTTGATGGGAGTTAGATGCATGTTGGGTGTGTTTTTATGTTAAAATATAGGATAAATTATACGTTTAGCACCTAAACTATTACTTTTGTTCTATTTTGGTATCTAAATTTTATTTTGTTTCAAAAATCATACGTAACATTTAGTTTAGGTTTTATTTTGGTATCCCACATGTCGAAATGATCCTAACACTTGAGAAAAAGTAGCGATATTCGACTGTAAGTGAAAAGCTAAAAATTTAAAGGAGTAACCATCAAACTTTGGGTTAGGTAGGTTGGCAACCAAAAAATCTTATTTTTAAATAAATTTTGTAGAAAAATCTTTTAAAAGATAAAAAAGTATGTGTGTAACCATAAATTCATTTTGAAATGGTTCGAGAGTTTATTGGGAAGGATGAGCACCCCCACATGCCCAAAATTAATACCTCATCAATTATACGTTATCTCTTATAATGAAAATTGTGAATTCGAATATAAATATAAATTATTATTCTTTTATTCCAAAAAATACAAATATTGAGAATCTTAAGGAAAAAGAGACAATATTCATCATTTCCAATTGAGTAGAGATAATCTCTTAAATAATTAAGACAACTATTTCTTTCTCAAACTGAAATAAAAGGAATATCATAATTCCTCTTAAACAAGCAAACACATATCGTTTTATTAATATGATGAATAAAAGAAGAAGAAAATACGATATTTCATCATTTCCAATTGAAGAGAAATAAAATCCTAATGTATATTAAGATAACTAATTCTTTTTTCAACTAGAATAAACAGAATATCGTAATTTCTCCTTAAGAATTCGATATTAAGAACTTATTTAAAAAGGTCAAATGAAAAATAAGTCAATTTATTTTGATATCTTCTTATTTAGAAAAAAATAAAGAATGTCCGGTTATTTAAAAATATTATACAAAGCCTTTAATATAAATCAAACGACTCTTCCTAGATAAGTTTAAATAATGGAACATTTCCTTTTCTTTTCTTTATTTCAATTAGTTTTTAGCGTGATTTTTTTGGCATCACTAAATATAATATTCAATTATTTTAAAATATCTAGAATAGAATATTTAGTTATCTTAAGGCCATTTTTTCTCAATATTTTAAAATACAATATAACCTCTATAAATTAATACTTGATAAATTAATTACCTCTCTAAAATAATAATTTTTCTCAGTCCCGACTTGGACCCGAGTTCTAAATTAATAATTTTGATAAATTAATAAGATAATAATTTTCTAGAAGACTCTTATATAAATTTATTGTCATTTCAATATTATAAATTAATAATTCTATAAAATTACAAATATAAGTAAGACAACTTAGTAAAATATGATTATATTGTAGTTTGTTTCTTCTTAAAATTTAAATCTAGTTGTATTTCATCTCCAACTTTCTTACTGCACCAAAAGTTCTGGTGTTACATTCTCATACTATAAAAAAATTGAGAAGAGTTGTTGTTTCTATGAGTGCTTCCTTCCGTATAATTGGTTGCAAAGGCATTATATCATCTTCAATTTCATTCTCAATAGGATTTTTAATAACAATAGCTATAATTTATTCTAAACTTCGGACCTTTGAACATGTATCATTTACACCCGGATAATCCAATAGGTGATTGGCATCCATTTTTTTGTGGTACCCAAGGTCATTAATCATCGTATCAAGTTCATGAATGCCTTATTTAGTAGTTTCTTCATTTAAATTTCTTGAGGCTATTTTATCCTGCGAATGAATTTTACGGTGTCGAAAATAATTTGCTATTGTCTCTTGCTGAACATTTATCATTGAAGCTGAGGCTGCAAGATTGATGTCATCTAAAACATTAATCTTTTATGAATTATATTCTCCCAACTCATATTCCTCTAATATCATAAGGCAAAATCTTCTACGGTGGTACTTTTTGAAAGTTCTTATTACCTTTGCATCACATGATTGGATTTTTGATATCATGTTGGGTGACAAAAAATACAACTCAACATTATGTAGCCCTTCAATATTTTTTGGATGGGCTGGACAATTATCTACCATGCCAAAAATCTTCTACCATGCATTTTCTGGTCCAACCAACAAACATATTCAACAAAAAACACACTAGTCATCCATGCTCTTGTGTTGGAACAATATTAATTTAAGTTGTTCATATTGACATTTTTAAATCAACGGGGCTTTGCATACTTTCCAATAACCCATAAAGGAATTTTTTCAGAGCCATCCTCATTGCAACTGTTAGAGTTTGACTCGAATTCAAAGTGGCACAAATTAATTAATATATAAATTTGTGAAAGTAAGAAACCTAGTTTGATTAAAAGTAGAAAACTTTATTAAGGTAGATTTATACTTTATTTAGTTTTCATTTGTGATCAAGTATCTATCTCTATAAATAGATACTAAGGGTAAATGTTATATCAAGTGTTTTCTTTCACCAAATTTTTTGTATTTTCTTCCTTCATATTAGTGAAATTCTTCTCCTCTACTTATGGTTTTTCCCTTTTGGGTTTTCCACGTAAACCTTGGCGTTCTTTGTTTTTCTTTTTCGGTCGTGTTTATTTGTTTACCTATAATCATCGTTACAATATTATAACAAATTGGTATTAGAGCTTTGGGTTCAAGATTATGGCAAAAATGAAGTATGATATTCCGCTGTTAGATCGAAACATCATGTTCTCATTTTGGCAGGTGAAGATTTAGGATGTTCTTACACAGATCTCGAATATGCAATAGAATGATTTGATGAAAAGTCAGTAACACAATGATGAATGAGGAAAAAAATAAGGATCATAAAGCCCTTTCTTATATTCGTTTACACTTATCAAATCAAATCTTACAAAATGTGTTGAAAAAAAAACATATCATTCTTTGTGGGCAAAATTGGAGCAATTTGCCTGCAAAAATCGTTAACCATCAAGTAGCAGTTAAAGCAACATCTTTATTCCCTCAAGTTGGTGGAACATTCTTCTCTTGAAAAGTACCAGACCACATTCAAGGAGAGTGTCTCTGATTTAGATACTTTAGAAGTGAAGAATGAAAAAGAAGACTTAGGATTGATCCTCCTATGTTCGCTACATCCTTCCTACTCATCTTTCAGTGATACAATCTTGCATAGTCGCAAAATACTCACTCTTAAAGAAATGAGCAATGGCCTGTACTCATTTGACAAGATGGAACATTTTTTTATTTGTTCCAAGCCCTTTGATGTGCATGAATTGACTAGCTCAGATTGTGGAAGAAAAGACGAGCGTTCTTTTGATATTATTGGAGATCAAAATCTTTCAAACGAGGTAAAACTTGTCATTTTTGTAAAAAGAAAGGGCATATTAAATTGGAGTGTTACAAGTTACAAAATAAAATCAAAAGAGAAGCTGAAGAAAAGAACTTTGGAAAATCTAATGAGGTCGGTGTAGCGGAGGAGTACGATGATAAATATCTCATATTTGTTGCTGGCAATAACTTTATAACAGGAGATGAGTGGATACTTGACTCTGGTAGTGATTTTCATATGAGTCCCAATCACGATTGGTTTACGACGTATAAAGATGTATCTACAAATGATATATTTTTGGAAATAATGTCTCTTGTAAAGTCGCAATTATTGGTATAATCAAGATTAAGATATTCGAACACTTGGTAATGTAAGACATGTTTCAGATTTGGGTAGAAATCTAATTTCGTTAGGTACCCTAGATTCAAAAGGGTACAAATTCTTTAGAAAAAGGTGTTATGAAATTTTTTAAGGGTAGAGAAAGACTGCAAAATTCTTTAACGAAGGCAAAAAAATAACCAAAGCGATATCAATATAAAATAAGACATGCATAGGAGATGAAATTTAACGTGGTTCGGCCTTTCCTATCTCCACGTGCGAGATGAACAATATTTCATTATATATGTAGAGAACACGAAGAGTAAAAGCACCCGGTATGGATCCCAAAACCTGGTGTATCCCAAAAACTCTCTCATTTCCTACAAAACCATCTCTGCAACATGAACCCAAAAAGTTATAAAGATCCCAAAAAGGATTACTGATAACTCCATGAAAAGGCCATATTTAGGGCCTTTCCACGTAAGTTATTTACTGTCTAAGAACTCATATATGATCATATAGATGCATTTAGGAGCATATTGTTGCATCTGGTGGAAATATATTTTGTCATAACATTTTATTTTGTAAATGGTGATACATTTTGGGGAAGGTGTTTTGTTTGACGATATGCAGGATTTGGAAGCAAGGATAAGCAAAAAACAATTCTCGTGACATGATGGGACTGCTGAGCAGAATGCAAATGCCAAATTGGACGACATTTTGGAAGCGAAAAAGAGAAAGATGATATTTTTAAGAGCCAGTTGTCCTTGTCTTCACGTCCCCTCAACTGCCAGTCATCTAGGAGGGGACATTTGCCACATGGGTCATCTAAGGGGATCACTTCCACAGCTACACACCCCCTCACGTGAAATGAACCTGGTCGGGGTATCCTAGGAATTTTAACATAAATTCTTAGGTTTATTCTCCCCCTATAAATAGGAAATGGAACCACCAAAAGAAATAGACTTTACACACACCGCCTTGAGCTAAATTTCAGAGAGAAAAAGGTCTCTCCTTTTTCTGTCAATCATTTTTTCCATGGCATTCCTCCTAATAAGCTAGAGGGACTGGCGAGTTAGGCGTCTAAGAGGAGCTAACAAGCTGAGGCAGTTCGTGGTGGCCAAGGAGAGCTCCGATAGTGCACGTCGAAGGCTTTTCCTACTTTCCTTTGTTGTTTGCTCTCTTTTATCTTATTTGGGTTGTATGTAATGGATTAATTTCATGCCTTGTTGCTTGGAATATTCAAACCCCACCATGAACTTGTCTTATTTGGTGGGAGTTCCTTATGGTTATTTAAGTTTTATTTTAATGGATGATTGTTTTTATATGGTGTTATTTGTTTTATTTATGATGTTTAATGCCTTAAGGTTGTAGGAGCTATGAGAGTAGCCATTCCTTAGGAGTTGTGTTTGAGAGAATGACTAAGTAGCATGTCCTTAGCGTTCATGAGAAACTAGAGAGGATTCACATAAGAAAGGGATTCTAAGTAGTAACTAGGGCTAATCCAACCTTAGATATAAGGCTAGGATTTCAATCGACTAAAAGGAGTAGTACTCGGTCGAGAGGTTAGATATTAGTGCTGCCGCTAAAAGGTATTGTCATGACATATCCTATTATCTAAACCAATATGATACCTGCACTAGCTAACGCCAATAGGTTTTGCCATGACATCATGAACCTGTCGATTCCCTTGACTAGAGATAGCGTAGGGCACCCTTAGTAAACTCTGTCAGGCATATAAGGCACATAAGTAAGACCATCCTGATAAGTAGACTTAAGTTTCCTAAGTAACTCCTATCATTCATTCCCGTAGTAGCTTGTTGTGTGAGGAGTCTAAAGTCATTTTAATTAAATCCAGTGTTTACATTTAATTTTGCCTTTGCATTTTCAATTGATTTCACTAAACTCAATTTAATTTTTGCCAAGACATTTCCATCCCATTTTCCATGACATTTCCATTTGCCACCATATTCCATTACACCATCATTTCATTCCCACCAACATCCATTTCATTTTGCCACAACATTCTCATATGTAAATACCATCACTAACTATACTTAAGTGAAATAGTAAATTGATGTGATTAAGCTTATAAATTTCCTCCAATCCCTGTGGATATGATACTCACTCATCACTGTATTACTTGTTCGATTGTGTATACTTGCACATATTTTCGCGACCATATTTAGTAGTCACAATTCGCGGATAAGTTTTTGGAACCATTGACGGTGAATTGGCAACTGGAAGTTAATTAGTTTTGTCATAGCATTTTTAACTTTTTCATTTTTTATATATAGTTTTACTTGTTATTTTCCTTATCTTTTTCAGGTTTTTCTTGGTGTATGACCAAAAGACACTTTGACGAGCCATTACAACCAATTGAACCTGAGATTGAGAGGTTGTTTAGGCAAAGAAAACGTGCTCAAAGTGTAAACATGTATCAAATTGGAAATCAAGGTATTGGTCATGAGGAAGATCATAATGTCGAGGTAATTCTGAATGCTGGGAATGTAACCAAACCTTGTGCCATTCATGATCACTTAAATCCTATCTTGAACGACTTAAATCCAAGAATTATGGCATCCAAGATTCAGGCAACCCATTTTGAGCTAAAACATGTCATGTTCAATATGCTAAATTCCATAGGGCAATTTGGGGGCATGAAAAATGAAGATTCCAGACAATATATTCGTAACTTCTTGGAGGTGTGCGATTCTTTCTGTCAACAAGGAGTGCACGAAGATGTATTAAAGTTAAAACTATTTCCATATTCTCTGCGTGACCGAGTTAGGGCTTGGTTTAGTAGTGTTTCAGTGGGTTCGATGGAGTCTTGGACTGATATGTGCAAAAGTTTTTTGATGTGGTATAATCCACCGAACATGAACACCCAACTGAGGAACGACATCGCTTCTTTTCATCAAGCTGATGACGAATCAATGTATGAATGCTTGGATCGGTATAAAGGATTGCTTAGTAAATGCTCAAATCATGGTTTTCAAGATTGGACTCAAGTGGTAATGTTCTATAACGGAGTAAATGTGCCCACGAGGATGATGCTAGATGCCTCGACAAATGGGACATTACTCGGTAAATCATCTTCAAAGGCATTCGACATTCTCGATAGGATTACCAATAATGATTATCAATTCCCATATACAAGGCTTGGAACTGGGCGAAAATCACATGAAGCATTCGAGTTAGACACTAAGGATTCTATGTCCGCTTAATTCGCTGCTATCACTAATATGTTAAAGAATTTGCAAAGACCAAGTGAGGTGAGAAAAAGTGAAGACAACCAATTCAATATGTTTATTATGCCATGTCAATCACCATGAGAGCGAGTGCCCGACCAATTAGGAACCCATCAACTATGTAGGAAACTATAATCGAGGTAACAACAACCCCTATTCTAACATCTATAATCCTGGATGACATCAACATCCAAACTTCTTGTGGGGAAATCAAGGAACCAACAATGCTAATCAACCCGTTCGATAGTAGAATTTCAATGACTCCCAAGGTTTTCAAACGAATATGCCTTGGCATAATTCTAACAAGGGAGTGCCATCTTCATCTAACACAAGTCTTTGGAGGCCATAATGCAAGAGTTTATAGCAACCACGAACACTATGCTACAAGACCATACAACCTCTATTAAAAACCAATGAGCTTTGTGATCGCTTGTAAATGTATATACTAAGGCAAGCAATTCTGTGAAAGTATATACAATCGAATCAAGTAATATAGGGTAAGTGAGTTATCGTCTCCACAGGGACTGGTCTAAAAATTTATCTTCATCACAACTAGAACTAGTTGTCACAAACTAATTCCTACTATCTTGTCAAACTAAAAAGCTAATATTAATAAAAGAAGGAAATATTATAATGATTGCATAAAAGTTTGGTCGAGGCAAAATAAATATGCATACTACTAAAACAAAACAAAACAAAGACAAGTGTTGATTTAAATATAATTCAAATAACCTCACATATTCAGACTTATCACAGAACATTTATGCTAATCTTTTGTGTTGACAATAATTACTCTAAGTCTAGAA
The DNA here is from genome assembly GCF_006381635.1 of Hibiscus syriacus. Taxonomy (NCBI): domain Eukaryota; kingdom Viridiplantae; phylum Streptophyta; class Magnoliopsida; order Malvales; family Malvaceae; genus Hibiscus; species Hibiscus syriacus. Next base: position 961,841 of record NW_024062674.1, read on the forward strand.
TGAATTATTATGACTTGTTTAGGCTGCCCAAAAGGATTACTAGATGGTTTCTATGGCAATACTACTCAGTGTTTACTACAACCCTTGGTTTGTTAGACTATTTTTGTAGCAATACCTCTCAGCATGAACTATAGGTGTTGTCTATCATACTCTAGCGTCTATCCCTTTTAGTCGATTGAAACCCGCTCCTTATCTCTAAGGTAGACAAGTTAGAACATCACCATTCCGAATCCATTCCATTGTTCACGTAGATATATCTTAATTCTCTTAAATATAAGAATCACTATCTAGAAAAAATGTGATCTCTCGATGCTCTTACATTGCCAAGACATGTTTTACCAAAACCCCAGGCTATCTCTTGATGTTCTTACAATGTCAAGGTAAAATATTCAAACAATGAACAAAACAGTCATGAGCAAAAACATAATTCATCATTCATAAAGCAGAAAATAATTGTCTAGGCAAAACAAAGATTAATACCAAGTAAGACAGTCATGGTGCTATCAAAAAGTCATCCAAGTATCATTGTTTAATACAACTCCAAATATGTAAAGAAATTAAGAACAAAGGAAGAACAACTCCCAAAATTGGGGGCTCTGTCGTGATGATTATGATCAGCACCGCGCCTACCTTGGTGATCAGATTCTCTCAAGGCCTGATCACCGCTCTGATACAGTCTGGATATGAAGGACACCAAGGAATATCGGTTGGTAAATGGTGGGAAAACACTGCAGTTGCTCGCTCACACCTTCAGTAAAGCTCTTCTCTTTTCTTCCTTATCTTCTCTTTTCGGCGGCTACGACTGGATATTTATAGGGAGAAATCTCCTAGGGTTTTGCATGATTAGAGGTTCCTTAAATAACCATTGCTATCTTGACTAGCCTAAAAAGGAAAGACGGCTGGCGGCTGGCAGAATATTAAAGGCTTGCTTGCACGTGAAGGAGGTTATCCAGCTGGCATGTGACATATGTGGTTTTGTCATATCCACTTCAGACTCTTCAGATAAACTGCCTCGCTGAGATAAATATGCTCTTCACGTTCTTCTCTATTCCATTGGCCCTTGCAAATTACGTGGTCGCAACTGAAATGTTCTTCATCTGTAAGTTTCCTGCACATACACAATCCACACAAACCCTTTCTCCTCAGCAACATCAGTTAAACCAAATAAATCTTGTCGAAGCAAAACTTATCCACCACAAGAAAATATGACCTACATGCAACTAAATGCAACTAAAATGTTGTGCATACTTTGTTCAGACGAGCAATAACTTAAGTGAAAAGACTAGAAATTGAGTCTTTTTACGGAGTTATCACACCCCCAAACTTAAGCTACTGCTTGTCCTCAAGCAATGTACAATAGCTAGAAGAAAATTAAAATTGTCATGGCAAAGCAGTGTTAAGAGAATCATATGGTTTGAGATTTCAGCCCTCAGCAAAAATAGTTGGCCTCAACATGTTCGACAGTCAAGTCCCTTCCCTAGTCAGGATTCCTTGCTATTGTGTGTGCGTGATTGTAATCAGTCTATGCATAAAGGTAATTAGAAAACTTAAAGTAAGTTCTTCTGGTTTGTCTAGACATCAAATTATTTGTCAGGCTTAGTTTATACTCCTAGTTATCTATCAAGTTTTTCTTTTTTTATTGGGGATTCAGCTCATCACACCTGCCGTCCCATAATCTAGGTGAAAGGGAGCACACCTTTCACCCCTAAGCTAGTCGGGCAGAGTCATCCTGTGACTACTTTCATTCACTCATATGCCTCAGCAACTCTTAATTTCTTGTGGAGTTTTTCTGCTTATGCCTTTCCATAGAGGAGTGTCCCTTTTTTGAGCAAGTTTTAAACACTAGAGAGTTCCACCTTAACCTTAAAATATTTTTGAAGTCTCGGTAATCAGAAAGTTCTTTCCTAAAAATTTTACTGATTACCTTAAGCAGGGACATCCTACAATCGTGTTTGTAGTATTCAAAGAATCAGGCATAGGGTTGGTTCTCTTCATTGGACAGTTTTACAATAATTTTGGCCTAGGCATCGGGCATCCCTAATTCATTCCAAACAATAATCTTAACATGCTTATGTCATGACAACTAAAATTTTCAACCAATTATTATCAATTGCTTTTTAACAAAGTATGGCAAAATATAGCACAATATCTCCCCCAAACTTGAGGGATGCATTGTCCTCAATGTATGAGAACTAAAACTACATGAATCTATATACAAATGTAAAAAATAAAAAAATAAAATGTAAACTTACTGTGGTGGGGTGGCTTGACTGGACGCCCGTGTTCGGCGTCGTTTGGGAGGAGAAGGACTCTCTGATCCCGAGTCTACTATTGCTATTGTCGAGGGTGACAGTTGAAGGATACGGTCTGCCGTTCACTTGATGCGTTTCTTGTTGGTCGAGGCTCATGCTAGAGTTGGTTGCTCAACAGTAGGAGTCGGTTGTGAAAGAGCTGGTACTGAACTTTGTGCTGTTTCATGGACTGGCGTTACTTGATGGATAGGGGACGGACATGGGACTGTATGGGACCTCGCTCGGGTTGCTTTGAGGCTGGGGTGAAATCTTCATCGGAGAAGAATAGATTTTGCTCCCCTCTCCAAGCCTTCACGTGGGGCTTTGTCATCGAAACTCATCAGCTCGGGTATTTTCTTCTTGGTGATACCCTCTTTAGATTTAATGAAATCCTCAAAGGGCTCTTCGGGGTTCTTTTTTTTTCTACACAAAGCGATTATCAAGTTAGGGAACAATAGATTACCCCGGTTTCTTTTAGCGCACTCATGGATTTGTTCGAAGATGAGTTCTCCAACATCGATCTTCTTCCCATATATTATCGAGTGTAAGAGCATTAATCTTTTCACTAGAACAGTTGTGTTGTGAGATGTTAGCATAAACTTGCCCTTAAGAAAATGGTTCCATAACTTAACGATCAGTTTAAGGGCTCGGTGATCGACTCTCTTTCTCGTTAGAGCATTCCCTTTGAACTTGGCCCACCCGAAGCAAAGATCTTCAAGTACGCCGTCGTAGGTTTCTTGGTCTGCCTCAGCCACAAATTTCTTATGTTATTTCTCCACTTTCCCCAACTTAAAGTATCTATTGAGTGATGAAGGGGAAAATTGAAGGAGCTTTCCTCTGACATACACCGTGTAGTTGGACGGGTCTTCGAGATGGGCGTAGAACTCCCTGACCATCGCTGGTGCTACGGCTTTGGGGTGACAAACAAACTTCTCCTAGTTATGCTTTTTAATCACGTCCATGACCTCCAGTCCAAATGGCTCTTCATCCTCTGATGGAAAGATGAACCCATCTTCCAAATACACGTCATTTTTGGAGGATTTTGAAGCATGCTTCAGCTTCGGCTGTTTGGAAATACTCAAAGCTCGTTATTGGGGTTGGGGTTTTCCTTGATCTGGCCATGATACATGTTTGGTGAAAGAAAAAGTTTTCTTGTTGTAGAGAGAGTGAGTGAGGCACGATGAAGAAGATGGAGTTGGGCGGTTTTTTCTGGAAAGTAATGGGTGGTTTCGGGTTAAATTGGTTCTTACACGATGGGAAAAGATTTGGCATTGAATGTGTGATATTTGATTGGATGTAAAGTTGAGGAAAAGATTGATTTCCCTATTTAATTATGCCGCATAAACCTCTTACCCTATGGTTTCCCTTCTTTTCATGTGTGAGCTATCTCTCCATGCTGCTACGCGTACTCTGCATGCCTACATTAAATAAAGAAAAAAAAAACAAAACGGATAATGAAAGCATAAAATAACTTAATTTATTTATGTACAAAATTCAAATTTTCGTTTTCTAGGCAACGAATTTTGTTCAAGTAAGTAAGGCAAACTCTTGGGCGTCATGTGCCATTGATGCCTATTTACCGCGCATGACTGGGCTTCTTTGTACTCCTTTAGCCTCTGCTCGTTCACATTGAAGATGGAACCATCATCTTGGTTCTTGATTTCTATTGCCCCATTGTTATAAACTTGATGTACGATGAACGATCCTGACCATTGTGACTTTAGCTTGTCTGGGAATAACTTAAGGCGTGAATTGGAGAGCAGTACTTGTTGTCTAGAATAAAATTGCCTAGGCAATATTTTTTTTGTCATACCATCGTTTAGTTTTCTTTTTGTAGAGGCGGGCATTTTCGTATACGTGTACTCGGAATTCATCCATCTCATCAGTTCCAAGAGTCTTCTTTCTCCAGCAAGCTGAGCATCTATGTTTAACTTTTTGATGGCCCAGTAGGATTTATGTTCAAGTTCCACAGGCAGATGACATTCTTTTCCATAGATAAGTTTAAACGGGGACATTCCCAGCGGTGTCTTGAATGTTGTTCGATAAGCCCATAATGCTTCATCTAGCTTTGGTGACCAGTCCTTACGACTTGGGTTGACCAGCTTCTCTAGGATCTGTTTAATTTCTCAATTAGACACTTCAGCTTGTTTATTAGTCTGAGGGTGATATGCCATAGCGATCCTATGTCACACTCCATATCATTTCAATGCCTTGGCAATCAATTTGTTGTTAAAATGTGTGCCCTCATCACTAATGATGGCTCGTGGTGTTCCAAAACGTGTGAATATATTTTTGTGCAAAAAGTTTAGAACCACCTTGGAATCATTTTTAGGTGTTACATGGATACATAATCCACTACCAAGAGAATGTACAAATCTCTAAATGATGTGGGAAAGGGTCTCATGAAGTCGATTCCCCATATGTCGAAAAGTTCATCCTCCAAAATATTTTGCCACAGCGTCTCATATCATTTTGATATGTTCTATATTCGTTGGAATCTATCACATGACTTATAGAATTCATGCGCATCTCTGAACAAGGTTGGCCAATAGAATTCGGATTGAAGTACTTTTGTCATTGTTCTCATTCCACCAAAGTGCCCTCCATACTGTGACGAGTGACATTGAAGTATAATTTCTTTCTACTATTCTTCTGGAATGTATCTTTGGATTATTTGGTCTCCACATTGCTTGAATAGGAACAGTTCATCCCAATAATAATGTCTCACATCATGTCGAAACTTCTTTCAGCCCTGGCTAGATAAATCAGGAGGAACAATACAACTAACAAGAAAATTAATTATATCAGCATACCACGGTGCAACCGTGACAAATAATATTTTCTCATCAGGGAAATCCTCTTGAATTTCTGTTATGTCAAGACAATCAAATTTGTTATCTAGCCTAGACAAATGGTCTGTCACTTGATTTTCTATACCCTTTCTATCATTGATCTCTAAATCGAACTCTTGTAGTAATAGTATCTATCGAATTAGCCTAGGCTTTGCATCTTTTTATTGGTCAAATATTTAATGACAGAATGATCGGTATGCACAATTACCTTAGTGCCTATTAGATATGGCCTAAACTTATCGAATGTAAATACTACTACTAAGAGTTCTTTTTTAGTAGTGGTATAGTTTACTTGTGCATCATTAAGAGTATGGCTTGCATAATGGATAACATGAAAGATTTTACTTTTTCGTTGCCTTATCACCACTCCGACTACATAGTCACTAGCATCGCACATGAGCTTAAAAGGTTCATTCCAGTCTGGTGAGATAACGATTGGTGCTGCCGAGAGTTTTTTCTTCAAATCTGTAAAGGCATCCAAACAATCGTTAATAAATTCAAATGGATGATTTTGTTGAAGCAAAAGAAACAAGGGTTTAGAGATTTGAGAAAAATATTTTATGAACCACCTGTAGAAGTCTACATGTCCAAGGAAACTACGTACACCTCTCATGTTGGTGGGTGGGGGAAGGTTTGCAATTACGTCCACCTTGGCTTTATCAACTTCAATGCCTCAACATGAAATTTTGTGAACCAACACTATTCCCTCGGTTACCATAAAATGGCATTTCTCCCAATTTAGTACTAGGTTGGCTTCTTCACATCGTTTCAGTACCTTGGATAAATTATCGAGACATCGGTCAAAATCATCACCTGAGATGGAGAAGTCATCTATAAATATTTCCATACATTCTTACACCATGTCTGAAAAGATTGCCATCATATATCGTTGAAAGGTAGCTGGAGTATTACACAACCCAAATGACATTCGTCTAAATGTATAGGTACCATATGGGCATGTGAAAGTAGTTTTCTCTTGATCCTCCGATGCTATGACTATTTGATTGTATATTGAGTATCCGTCGAGGAAGCAATAAAATGCTTTTCCAGGTAACCTATCAAGCATTTGGTCGATAAAAGGTAAGGGAAAATGGTTTTTCTTTGTTGCTTTATTTAGCTTCCTGTAATCCATGCATATACGCCAACCCGTGACTATTCTAGTGGTGAGGAGCTTGTCATGTTCACTTTTAAACATGGTCACACCACCTTTTTTGGCACACGCTGCTCCGGGATGACCCATGAACTATCAGATATAGGATAAATCACTCCCGCATCCAACCATTTTATAATTTCCTTTATGACTACCGTCTTCATGATCGGGGTTATCTTCTAAGTTGATCTTATGTATGCATATGGTAAGGCTAATTCCCTTCAATTCTACCATTGTCCATCCTAAAGCCTTTTTGTGATGTGAAAAAACATTCAACAAACTATTCTCCTGTTCGGAGGTTAGATTGACAGAGATTATTACTGGTAAAGTTTCATTAATTCCTAGGTATCCATACTTCAAATGTGATGGCAAAGTTTTAAGCTCCAATTTGGGTGTATGTTGTAAAGATGATTATGGAGAATTAATTTTATCATAATCTAAGGGTTCGAATTTCATACCTGATTTATTATGAAGAAGCCTTGATTGTTTTTTTCTTTCCTTCGTATCCTGTATTGTGTGATTTTCAGGGAACCTATTGTGTGCTTTATTCAGATTTCTATTGTCAGTGCCATGATTCTCAGAATCATCTTCTGAAAATATTTTGCCTGGGCCAAAGTTTTCCTATTCGTACATCTTGGTTGTAGGGTCATGGTAAAAAGCGTTGTATTCATCTAGCCTTAGAGATTCACCGTGTCCAAGGGTTTCCTTTTCCTCTACTTTTCTAATACATTGACATTCCTCTAAGTCGTCCACATATTTCATGGAGTTGAATACATTGATTGTGATGCTTTGCTCTCCTACTCGCATTGTGAACTCTCTCTTTTCATAATCTATTAGGATTCTTCCAGTGGCTAAAAAGGGTCGCCCCAGAATGATAGGTGAATTTCCATCGGCTTCGCAGTCCAAGATGAGGAAATCAACTGGAAATACGAATTTGTCCACCTTTACTATGACGACTTCTATTCTTCCCTCGGGCCGCACATAAGACCGGTCGGCTAGCTGTAGGATCACTGTGGTCGGACAAGCGTGATACCCTTCTAGTTTCATAAATATGGACTTTGGTATCAAGTTTATACTTAATCCTAAATCAACAAGAGCTCGTCCTACAAAGTCATTACCAATTGAACATGACATTATAAAACTGCCAAGGTCTTTTTATTTTGGTGGGAGTTTGCTTACTGCAGAATAGATTTATGTTATCGTGGCAACACATTCTACCTTCATTTTCTTTGTAACGATGTCCTTAAGGAACTTGGCATAGGAAGGCATTTGCTCGATGGCTTTAAGTAAGGGCACATTGATATACAACTGGTCTAGAACATCAACAAATTTCTTGAACTGGATGTCATCATTCTACTTCTTCAATCGTTGAGGGAACGGTGGTGGAGGTCACACATTATCTACTATTGGTGTTGAGGAATCTCTGGCCTTGGCCATGAATTTCTCATTATCTATACGATGTTTTTCTGAGCCTTCATCCCCTTCTTTCTCTTCAGGCGCTTCATCTTGTTCCTCATTTTCAGCTCGATCCCCTGGTTGTGTTATTCTATGGTGAGGACTGTTTTGGTGTTCTCCCCTAAACTTGTCATTTTGGTTGACCTATGTTCCACTCCTTAGTGTAAGCACACTGTATTGCTTCTTTCCATGATGTTTAGTGATCTCCGTATCACTAGGGAGATTTCCTTGTGGGCAAGAATGTAATGCCATAGTAATGTATCCCATTTGATTCTCCAATGCTCTTAGAGACGAACTATGGTTTTGTAAAAGTGTGGCTTGCCTTTGTAGCAAATTTCCTTGATTTCTAATTGTTGCAGAATGCTCTTTTGTTGAGTCCATAAATTTATGCAATGATAACTCCAAGGAATTAATATTGGAATTAGTATTAGAGAAAGAAGCTATACCTTTATTGTTTTGCCAGGGCTGCTGATGATACTGATTTTGAAAATATTGATGGTCAGAATTATTCTACTGTGGCTTGTAATTTGCTTCTTGATTGTTACTGTTCCCTTGATTACTCCATGAAAATTTCGGATGTTATCTCCAACCAGGATTGTACGTGTTTGAACAGGGGTTATTATTGCTCTGGTTGTAATTGCCCACAAAATTGGTTGACTCATGGTTTTCTGGACATTCACTCTCATGATGGTTGCCATGACAAAATATGCATGCGATATTGGTCACCTTGGCTTCTCTTACTTCATTAGGACGTTGCAAAGTTTTCAACATATTAGTTATGGCAGAAAGTTGAGCAGCTACTGAATCCTTACCCTATAATTCATTTGCTCCAGATGTTTTTCTTCCGGTTACCAATCTTATATTTGGGAATTGATAATCATTATTTGCTATCCTGCCAAGGATATCAAAGGCTTCCTTTGGTGATTTGTCAAGTAAGGTGTCATTTGCTGAGGCATCTAACATCATTCGAGTAGGTGCATTAACTCCGTTGTAAAACATTACTACTTGAGTCCATTCATGAAATCCATGGTTGACACATTTGCAAAGTAGACTTTTATACCTATCCGAACATTCGTACATTGATTCATCATCTCTTTGGAGAAAACTTGCAATGTCATTGCGAAGATGTGTATTCATATTGGGCAGATTATATCGAAGTAGGCAACTCTTGCATAAATCTGCCCATGACTCCATTGAGCCGGAAGGAGCTCCACTGAGCCAAGCTCTAGCTCTATCACGTAGGGAATAAGGGAAAAATTTTAGTTTAAGCACATCTTCATGTACTCCTTGTTGTCGAATCGAGTCGCATACTTCAAGGAAAGCACAAATATGTTGTCTAGCGTCCTCATTGGGTGAACCACCAAATTGGTCGATAGAATTTAGCATATTAAACATCACTGGTTTAAGCTCAAAATGAGTTGCTTGTATTTCAGGTGCCACTATGCCTAGATTGAGGTCATGGAGAATTGGGTTCAAATGATCTTGTATCGTTCTTGGTCTTGCAACTTGAAGATTAATTGTTGCATCTGGATCATCGTGATCTCCCATGTTGTTTCCTTGTAGTTGGTTTAAATGTTATCTGGTTCGTTGGTCACGTAGCCTCTGTCTGGATGATTATTCAACTTCAGGGTCGAATGGTTCCAATGGTTTACCAGGAGATCTCAGGGTCATGCAATAATAAAAACCTACAAAAGAAAATAGTAAACTACGTTAGACTAGATAGATATAAGGTGATAAGAAAAACTTGTTATGGCGAATAACAATTTCGTTAGTTGACAATCCCCGACAATGGCGCCAAAAACTTGATCGGTTGTAAATGTATATGCTAAGACAAGCAATTACATGCAAGTATACACAATCGAATCAAGTATTATAGGGTAAGTGAGTTATCGTCTCCACAGGGATTGGTCTAAAAATTTATCTTCACCACAACTAGAACTAGTTGTCACAAACTAATTCCTACTATCTTGTCAAACTAAAAAGCTAATATTAATAAAACAAGGAAATATTATAATGATTGAAGAAAAGTTTGGTCGAGGCAAAATAAATATGCAGACTACTAAAATAAAACAAAACAAAGAATTTAAATATAGTTCAAAAAACCTCACATATTCAGACTTATCACAGAGCACTTATGTTAATCTTTTGTGTTGACGACAATTACTCTAAGTCTAGAATGAATTATTGTGACTTGCTTAACCTGCCCGACAGGATTACTAAGCATTCTTAGACGGTTTCTATGGCAATACTACTCAGCGTTAACTATAACCCTTGGTTTGTTAGACTGTTGTTGTAGCAATACCTCTTAGCGTGAACTATAGGCGTTGTCTATCATACTCTAGCGTCTATTCCTTTTAGTCGATTGAAACCCGCTCCTTATATCTAAGGTAGACAAGTTAGAACATCATCATCCCAGATCCATTCCATTGTTCACGTAGATATATCTTAATTCTCTCGAATCTAAGAATCACTATCAAGACAAAAGGTAATCTTTCGATGCTCTTACATTGCCAAGACATGTTTTACCAAAACCCCAGGTGATCTCTCGATGCTCTTACACTGTCATGGTAAAATATTCAAACAATGAACAAAACAGTCATGAGCAAAAACATAATTCATCATTCATAAAGCAGAAAATAATTGTATAGGAAAAACAAAGATTAACACCAAGTAAGACAGTCATGGTGCTATGAAAAAGTCATCCAAGTATCATCGTTTAATATAACCCCAAATATGTAAAGAAATTAAGAACAAAGGAAGAACGACTCCCAAAACCTGGGGCTTTATCGTGACAATTCTGATCAGCACCGTGCCTACCTTTGTGATCAGCCACTCTCGAGACCTGATCACCGATCTGCTGCTGCTGATTGCTTGTAAATGTATATGCTAAGACAAGCAATTTTGTGCAAGTATACACAATCGAATCAAGTAATATAGGGTAAGTAAGTTATCGTCTCCACAGGGATTTGTCTAAAAATTTATCTTCACCACAATTAGAACTAGTTGTCACAAACTAATTCCTACTATCTTGTCAAACTAAAAAGATAATATTAATAAGACAAGGAAATATTATAATGATTACAAAAAAGTTTGGTCAAGGCAAAATAAATATGCAAACTACTAAAATAAAACAAAACAAAGAATTTAAATATAGTTCAAAAAACCTCACATATTCAGACTTATCACAGAGCACTTATGTTAATCTTTTGTGTTGACGACAATTACTCTAAGTCTAGAATGAATTATTGTGACTTGCTTAACCTGCCCGACAGGATTACTAAGCATTCTTAGACGGTTTCTATGGCAATACTACTCAGCATTAACTACAACCCTTGGTTTGTCAGACTGTTGTTGTAGCAATACATCTCAGCGTGAACTATAGGCGTTCTCTATCCTACTCTAGCGTCTATCCCTTTTAGTCGATTGAAACCCTCTCCTTATCTTTAAGGTAGACAAGTTAGAACATCACCATCCCGGATCCATTCCATTATTCACGTAGATCTATCTTAATTCTCTCGAATCTAAGAATCACTATCTAGACAAAAGGCGATCTCTTGATGCTCTTACATTGCCAAGACATGATTTACCAAAACCCCAGGCAATCTCTCGATGCTCTTACAGTGTCAAGGTAAAATATTCAAACAATGAACAAAACAGTTATGAGCAAAAACATAATTCATCATCTATAAAGCAGAAAATAATTGTATAGGCAAAACAAATATTAACGCCAATTAAGACAATCATGGTGCTATAAAAAAGTCATCCAAGTATCATCGTTTAATACAACCCTAAATATATAAAGAAATTAAGAACAAAGGAAGAATGACTCCCAAAATTGGGGGCTCTATCGTAACAATTTTGATCAGCACCGTGCCTGCTTTAGTGATCAGCCTCTCTCGACACCTGATCACCGCTATGCTATAGTCTAGCTATGGAGGACACCAAGGAAGGTCGGTTGGTAAACGGTGAGAAAGCACTGCAGTTGCTCACTCATACCTTCAGTAAAGCTCTTCTTTCTTCTTCCTTGCTTTCTCTCTTTAGTGACTACGACTAGATATTTATAGGGAGGAATCTGCTAGGGTTTCGCATGATTGGAGATTCCTTAAATAACTATTGCTATTTTGTCTAGCCTAAAAAGGAAAGGAGGCTGGCAGCATATTTAAGGCTTGCTTGTATGTGAAGGAGGTCATCCAGCTGGCATGTCACATAGGTTATTTCGTCATATATGTTTCAGACTCTTCAGATAAACCTTACCTCGGCGAGATAAATCTGCTCCTCACATTCTTCTCTATTCCATTGGCCCTTGCAAATTACGCGGTCGCAACTGAAATGTTCTTTCTTTGTAAATTTCCTGCACATACACAATCCACACAAACCCTTTCTCCTCAACAGTATCAGTTGAACCAAATAAATCTTGCTGAAGCAAAACTTATCCACCACAAGCAATATGACCTACATGCAACTAAATGCAACTAAAATGATGTGCATACTTTGTTCAGACGAGAAATAACTTAAGTGAAAAAACTAGAAATTGAGTTTTTGATGGAGTTATCACTTTGCTTCAGAGCCACACTTCATCTTTGAGGGCGTTGGAGGGTCAGGTTGGTCAAATTATCACGGTATTACAAGAATGTCAACCAGGTCGTCTGTCGAGTGACATTGAAGTCATGAAACCTCATGGAAAAGAGTAATGTAGTGTACTCACTCTACGGAGTGTCGCCTAAATCAATGTAGAAGACAAGTTAGGGGGAAGACCGAAGAATGATTTATCCCCTGTAACCGTGCAAGCTGAGCATGAAATGCCAGACGAGACGCAAGTGGAAGAGGATAAGGATGATGGTTCATCTAGTAAAGCAACTGAGGGAGTAAATATAAATGCCACGGCAAATGATGTTCCCACCCCTTTATTAAAGGAAGTCAGACTCTTACCTTCTTTCCTACAAAGACTAAAGAAGTATAATGTTGACATTCAATTCAAGAAGTTTGTCGACATTCTGGACCAACTCCACATCAATGTTCCTTTTCTTGAAGCTATAGAACAAATGCCAACATATGTTAAATTTCTCAAGGAGATTGTTACCAAGAAAAGAAAAGTTGAGAAGTACGAAACAGTTGCCACGACAAAAGCATGTTGCTCTGTCTTAAGCAAGCTTCCACCAAAGCGACAAGATCCAGGCAACTTTTTTATTCCATGTTTGATAGGATAAAATTACATTGGGAAGGCACTATGTGACCTTGGCTCAAGTGTGAATTTAATGCCTAAGTCAATCTTCATGAAGCTTGGAATAGGAAATGCGAGACCCACATATGTTATCTTGCACTAGCCGATGGCTTCCATGTTCGTACTGAGGGGCGATTCGAGGATGTCATTGTAAAGGTGGACAAATTTGTGTTACCAGTAGACTTTCATATACTGGATTACGAGATTGATGCCACGACACCCATAATTTTGGGCAGACCCTTCCTAGCTATCGGACGTATTCTTATCGATTGTGAGAAGTGTGAGATTACCATGAGAGTGTCCGACCAATGTGTCACTGTTAATGTTTTCTGTACTCTCAAGTACATGGATGAGTTTGAAGAATGCAGAGCATTTTCGAAGCAGATTCATTGATAGCAGGAGAAGTTGATCAATTTTACCATGACAATTTCATTTAACTGTAAAATTTTGAGAGGCTTATTGAAGAAGAAAGTGTTGAGGAGCCCAATGACTTTTCTTTGGAGGAGCAGCAGGCTAGCTTTCTCATAGCTAGTCTAGGTTCATGTTTTGGACCTCTTGATTTTGATGAGTTTGTTCCTCCTAAGCCCTCATTACAGTATGCACCTACCCTAAAGTTAAAAAAATTGCCATAACATCTTAAATATACTTATCTGGATAGTAATAAAACTTTACCTGTTATTATATCCTCTGCCCTTACTCCTAACCAATAATGTAGTTTTCTAAGTGTTTTGTCATAACACAGGAAATCGTTAGGATGGACTATGGTAGATCTGAAGGGGATAAGTCCCACTATTTGCATGCACAAAATCCTGCTGGAAGAATGCCATGACAAATCTATAGAACCACAAAGAATACTAAACCCAATCATGATGAAAGTCGTGATTAAAACAATCCTCAAATGGCTTGATGCTGGAGTGATTTACCCCATTTCTAATAGTTCTTGGGTGAGTCTCGTCCAATGTGTATCAAGGAAGGGAGACACAACCATGGTGATAAGTGAGGACAATGAGTTATTGCCAATACGCACTGTCATCGGGTGACGAATATACATGGATTACCACAAACTAAACAAGGCCACCAAGAATTATCACTTCCCTTTGCCTTTCATCGATCAAATGTTGGATCGACTAGCTGGAAACGGATTTTACTGCTTCGTGGATGGATACTCGTGGTATAATCAAATTGCCATCGTACTAGAGGACCAAGAGAAGACTACGTTCACGTGTACCTATGGAACTTATGCTTTCTAGAGGATGTCTTTTGGACTCTGTAATGCCCATCAACCTTTTAACTCTGCATGCAAGTTATATTTTCTGAATGGTTAATGATTTTCTAGAACTCTTTATGGATGACTTCTCCATTTCTGGAGATGACTTTGAGAAATGTCTCAGTAATTTGGAAAAGGTACTCAAGCAATGTGAGGAGGTCGATCTCGTGCTGAATTGGGAAAAGTGTACTTCATGGTGACCGAAGACATTGTGTTAGGCCATAAGATCTTTCATAAGGGCATTGAAGTGGACAAAGCCAAAATCGATGTGATCGAGAAGCTACCCCATCAATTTCTGTCAAGGGCATTAGGAATTTCCTTATATATGCTGGGTTTTATAGAAGATTCATTAAGGACTTCTCCACGATATCCAAGCCCTTATACACCATGCTTCAAACAAATCAGCCCTTTGTGTTCAATAAAAATTTCTATGACGTATTTACTGAGATGAAACAAAGACTTATCTCTGCACCCATCGTGGTTCCCCCCGATTGGACGTCACCATTCGAGCGATGTATGATGCCAGCGATTTTTTCGTGGGAGCTTTGCTTGGGCAACGCAGAGGTAAAATTTTCCATGTTATATATTATGCTAGTCGTACTTTGAATAAAACACAACTGAATTACACAACCACTGAGAATGAATTACTTGCAATGGTATTTGTATTTGACAAGTTTAGGCCATACTTGATAGGCACCAAAGTCATTATTCACACTGATCACTCAGCTATAAAATACTTAGTGAACAAGAAAGATGCCAGCCTAGACTTATTAGGTGGATATTACTACTGCAAGAATTTAACTTAGAGGTGTAGATAGAAAAGGTACTAAGGTCCTCCAATCAGGATTTCATTGCCCGTCACTGTTCAAGGATGCTCATGAGTTTTGTAAAGCATGTGATAGATGCCAGTGCACTGGGAACATTTCTAGGCGACATGAAATTCCATTGCAAAATATTTTGGAGATCGAGCTCTTTGATGTATGGGGCATTGACTTCATGGGACCGTTCTCATCTTCTTTTGGAGACTTGTATATCTTGCTTATTGTGGACTATGTATCTAAGTAGGTTGAAGCAATTACCACACCGTGGAATAACTCTAAAACCGTGCTCAATTCCTTCACAAGAATATATTTACCCAATTTAGAGCACCTAGAGCCATCATCAGTGATGAGGGCATTCATTTTGATAACAAGCTAATTTCCAAGGCATTACCAAAATATTGAGTACGACATAAAATTTCCATGACATATCACCCCCAAACCAATGCAAGCTGAAGTATCCATCCAAGGAGATCAAGCAAATCCTAGAGAAGGTGGTGAATCCTAGAATAAAGGATTGGTCCCCGAAGCTGGACGAAGTGCTCTAGGCTTATCGAACGAAATTCAAAACACCTTTAGGAATGTCTCCTTTCAAGATGGTATATGGGAAAGCATGCCACCTACCTATAGAGCTAGAGAATAAGACATATTGGGCTATCAAGAAGCTGAACTTTGACACAAAACTAGCTAGAGAGCAACGATTACTCGATCTGAACGAAATAAAAGAATTTCTAGAACAAGCATATGAAAATGTCAAGCTTTATAAAGAAAAAACCAAGAAGTGGCATGATCGAATGCTTTTGCCAAGGCATTTTCAAATTCGCCAATAGGTGGTCATTTTCAACTCGAGGCTAAAGCTCTTTCCTGGAATACTAAATCACGATGGTCTAGACCTTTTGAAGTACACAGTGTCTACCCTCATGGCACTGTTGATATCAAGAATATATATGATGGGTCAATTTTCAAAGTTAACAGTCACTGTCTGAAGGCTTATCAAGGAGCTTCGCCCTTGCGTGACAAATCGACACTCTTCTTGCACGTTGCTAGAGTCTGCTAAGCATTTTGAAGATGCCATTATATTTTGGATTTACTC
Source organism: Hibiscus syriacus (assembly GCF_006381635.1). Taxonomy (NCBI): domain Eukaryota; kingdom Viridiplantae; phylum Streptophyta; class Magnoliopsida; order Malvales; family Malvaceae; genus Hibiscus; species Hibiscus syriacus. Next base: position 977,988 of record NW_024062674.1, read on the forward strand.
ATGTGCATAAATAATAATTTATATTGTTTTATATTACTTATCTTTATTACTTTATATTCATTTTCTTTTCAATTAATAATTTTGTTTTGCATCTTTTTTGGAACCACGCAGCAGGCATGTGATGACCGTACGGCTAAAGAAATAGGAGTGGACGACAACAAGACAAAATAAGAGGGAATATTTTTACCTTTTTACTTTTTGAATTTTTTAGGGTTATTAGGGTTCACTTTTTCATTTATTTTTTTTTTGTCTTTTTCCCCAACCAACACCTCATCCACCCGTTAAATAACCTTCTTTTTCAATTATTTTACCTTATTTCTATCTTTTTACTTTCTCACTTAATCTCTTTATTTTCTTCTTCTTCCCTCCTTAAAATCGAACACCATATCCAAAAAGCTTCAAGCTTTTTCATCTTTTCTTTATTTTGTCAACTAAACCATGGTACGCTCAAGTCCCTCAAGCATGGCTCCATCATCTCTATCTCGTTTCGTCGATGAAGCATCGCAAGAACATTTTCAAGGGATCAAGAACCACCGAGTTTTCTTTGAGTTAGGCTTTTTTTTCTCCAACGATGAATATGCCAACCTCGGCAGTGATGTCATGGACATTGTTCACCAACACCAGTGCAAAAATTTGCTAAGCATCCGGGGAACTTGAATGCCTATCTAGTGAAGGAGTTTTATGGCAACTTAACTAACCAAATCAACATACTGTAGTGTTTTGTGGTATTTCTATTCACTTTACCTCTTTGGCTATTAATCATTATTTTAACTTGTAGGATATTGTTGATAATCACACCACATTTGAAAAAGAGGCAGATAATGAGACTTACCATGGAATATTGGAAGAACTTTGTTTTTCAAACACAAAGTGGAAATGGAAGCAAGTTAGCCAACGATCGGTAGATCGTGAGAGGCTACAACCGAGGGCTAAGTTGTGAAATCATTTCATGAAGCACAAGCTTCTCCCTGCTGCCCACAACACCACGGTCTCACTACATAGGATGCTTATGTTGCACTCTATTTTGGTAGGGTGTTCCATTGATATAGGCAAGATAATTGTGGAACAAGTTCATACTTGTTTGAAGCGACCTGCCAATGCCTTGGTATTTCTAAACCTCTTTACGGCTCTATGTCATAAGAAGAATGTGTCAGAGGAGCATTTTGATGAAATATTGACTGGGTTGTTTGGTATTACAAAGTCCAAGCTAGCTAAGTTACTTAGATTCAAGAAAAACAAGGGCAAAGAAAAAAAGGAGAACACTTCCCACCCTGATGCAACCCCAAGAAGCCAGGTCAAAACTAGATGCTCTAGAGGAGGTCACTAAGTGAACCCAATATCACGTAGAATAGCTGACTAGCAATATGACGACCTTCTTTGCTTATGTAAAGCATCGAGATGAGTTTGTGGTAAATGCTTTCATGGAGATTCTCCCTCACGTTAATCTTGATATATTAGTCTTCCCTGATATACTCTTGTGCCCATCTGAGAATGCCAAGGCATCAGAAGATGCTCACCAGCCTGCTGATAATGAGGAACCAGTAGATCCTGGTCCATTTCACTCCATGCCAAAAACCGAATATCAAGAAACCAAGCTCTATGTCTCAACCTTACTAGTACCCCCGTAACCCACAGAGCCACTTGAAGACGTATAATCAGAAATGCCATAGCAAATTCCTCTGCGAAGGACTAGACGCTGGTTGAAGAAGGTGTCTAGACGTGAGGATCCTTACCTATCCCAGCTTCTGAAGGCCTTAGGACCCCCTGCTACACCAACATCAAATTCAGAACACTCCAGCCCCACACAATTACGCAAGCGCCCCCTTCACACGACTGTCGCACCACCACAACATAAGTAGTCAAGGTACCTTGCATTGCATGTAGTTTATTTTCTTTACTTAGTTTTTATTTAGCATTGAGGAAAATGCTTCTCTCAAGTTTGGGGGAGGTAGGGTTCTTAATTCAATGCATGAGAGTATTTAGTAGAATGAATATGTCATGACATTAGTAAGTGCTCGAATTAGTTTTCTGAAATAAATTAATGATGCTCGATGATGATGAACTCTTTATGGCTAGAATTGAATGTACATGACTGTTAAGGATGATAAAACCAACTTTAGGATTTGTTTTTTTTTGTAACTTTTGATACACGATTGTATGTTTTCCATGCTTAAGGAACTTAGAAATATTTTATAAGAGAACACTTGAATGTCTTGGCATAAAACTTTGATAATGAACGATGAAAACCCCACATGTAATATATATATATATATATATATATATATATGAAATTGCGAATAAATGTTTCGGCATATTTGTAGAGGGACACTCCGCTATGTCACGTCATTTCCTGGAAACTGCATTTAAATAAATGGTAGCCACGGTATATGAGTGAATGAAAGTAGTCACGGGATGACTCTACCTGACTAGCTCAGGGGTAGAAGGTATGCTCCCTTTCACCTAGAGTGTGGAATGGTAGGTGTGATGGGCTGACTCCCCTAGTAACAGTTAAAAAAAAAGAAAACAATGTGGGAGTAAACTTGTAAATATCGTGGCAAAACAAGAGAGCTTGCTTAGAATTTTTTTAGATTTACTAAGCATGGACTTGATACAATCACATGCACACACACATAAAGGATCTTGCCATAGGGGATAGTACTTGATTTCTCAAACTAGTCTAGCGTGTTGAAGCCAACTGTTTTGAGGGTTGAAATTCTATCCCTTATGACTAGTTTGATCCTGAACTTGCCATGGTATTTTAATTTCGCTTAATATTATCCATTACTTGAGGACCAGTAATAACTTAAGTTTGGGGGTGTGATAACTCCGTGATAACTCCATGAAAAGGCCATATTTAGGGCTTCCACTTAAGTTATTGATTGTCTAACAGCTCATATAGGATCATATAGATGCATTTAGGAGCGTATTGTTGCATGTGGTGGAAATATATTTTTTAGTGGTATTTTATTTTCTAAATGGTGTTGCGTTATGGGGAAGGTGTTTTGTTTGATGATGTGTAGGATTTGAGAGCAAATATAAGCAAAAACAAAATGCCGTGACATGTTGGGACTGCTGAGCAGAATACAAATGCCAAATTGAGCGGCATTTTAGAAGTGAAAAGGATGAAAGATGATATTTTTAAGAGCCAGTTGTCCTCGTCTTCATGTTCCTTCAATCGCCAGTCACCTAGGAGGGGACATCTACCACCTGGGTCATCTGATTCTATCGGGACCACGCCCAACTGTCCAGGAGGGGACCACTGCCACAACTGTTCACCCCCTCACTTGAAATGAACCTGATCGAGGTATCATATTAATTTTAACACAAATTCCTAGGTTTATTCTTCCTATAAATAGGAGATGAAGACACTAAAAGAAAGAGACTTTCCACATGCCGCCTTGAGCTAAATTTAAAAAAGAAAAAGGTCTCTCCTTTTTCCGTCAATCGTTTTTGCCGTGGCATTCCTCTATTAACAAGCTAGAGGGAGTGGTGAGCTAGGCGTTCAAGAGGAGCTAGCGAGTTGGGGCAGTTCGTGGTGGCCGAGGAGAGCTTTGAAAGTGTACGTCGAAGGCTTTTCCTCCTTCCCTTTTTTGTTTTCTCTCTTTTATCTTATTTGGGTTGTGTGGAACATATTAATTTCATGCCTTGTTGCTTGGAATATTCGAAACCCACCATGAACTAGTCTTATTTGGTGGGAGTTCCTTATGATTATTTAAGTTTTATTTTAATGGATGGCTATTTTTATATGATGTTATTTGTTTTGTTTGTTATGTTTAATGACTTAAGGTTGTAGAAGCTATGAGAGTAGTCATTCCTTAGGAGATTGCTTAGTGTTTGAGAGAATGAATAAGTAGCATTTCCTTAGTGCTCGAGAGAAACTAGGGAGGATCCACATAAGTAAGGGGTTCTAAGTAGTAACTAGGCCTAATCCAAACTTAGACATAAGGCTAGGATTTCAATCGACTAAAAGAAGTAGTGCTCGGTCGAGAGGTTAGATGTTAGTGTTGCCGCTAAAAGGTATTGCCATGACATATATTGTTATCTGAACCAATAAGATCCCTGCACTAGCTAACGCCAATAGGTTTTGCCATGGCATCTTGAACCTGTTGAGTCCCTTGACTAGAGATAGCATAGGGCACCCTTAGTAAACTATGTCAGACATATAAGGCATATAAGTAAGACCATCCTGAGAAGTAGACTTAAGTTTTCCTAAGTGACTCCTATCATTCATTCTCGTAGTAGTTTGTTGTGTGAGGAGTCTAAAGTAATTAAATCCAGTGTTTACATTTAGTTTTGCCTTTGAATTTTCAGTTGATTTCACTACACTCAATTTAATTTTTGCCAAGACATTTCCATCCCATTTGCCACGACATTTACATTTTACACCATATTCCATTACACCATCATTCCATCCCCACCAACATCCATTTCATTTTTGCCACAACATTCTCATATGTAAATACCATCTATACTTAGGTGAAATAGTAAATTACTATGATTAAGCTTATAAATTTTCTCTAATCCCTGTGGATACGATACTCACTCATCACTATATTACTTGTTCGATTGTGTATACTTGCACATATTTTCGCGACCATATTTAGTAGTCACAATTCGCGGACAATTACATCTCTCCAAAATAATTCTCTCTCACATTAGGTTAAGACATTATCTATATTTATAGAGCAAAAAATTTGATCACCGAGAATTTTTATGGAATAAGAATTCTTGCCTAAAATAATTACAATAAAATTCAAATTAATTACCAATTATAATTTGGGTCAATATAACAACAACAAATAACAATTATAAGCCTTTTTTTTTCTTTGTTTTCTTCCTTCAAGTTATTCCGTTGCAAGAGAATGATCAACTTGTAACCTGTAAAACAAGCCAACTTCATACATATTAAAAATGTCCTTCGTATGATATTGGTTTATTTTTTTCCCTTATAATCACCATTTTGTTCTCTATGTCAGAACCATTATCTCCAAAGCGACAAAATGACTTGATACCATGTCTTAGCTTGAACATCTCAAGTCAACCTTGAAAAAATTTGTGCGACTTAGGAGGTTGTTGAGGGTGTAGAAGTTTCATCGTCTCTTTTACCTTCTCTAAAATTAGCTCTCAAGATATGTTTACACGTTCATTGTATTGGAGAAACCACTCATAAAGAACCTTCTCTATTTCTGGATATTTTGCAGGTTTGCGTCGTTTGGTATCCCCTCATTTTTCTAAGTTAGTTGAAAGGTATTCAGATGATCACTTACGTGTGTTCGATATTGTACCTTGACTAACTTTCAAATAAAAATTTCCATCAATCTACTATTGTAAATCTTTTTGAGTGCATGTGGGGTAATCTCTCTTATATTCACATAGTGCTTTACGTATTTGATCTGTCATGGTTATTTTTTGGACACCTTTTAGATGTGAAGTCATGGTTAGTTGGGTTTTATTTGGATTGACTAATTAGAAATGTTTAATGTTGTTTATATATTGGTTGATTTTCTTACCATACATGAACTTGCATTAAGTTTTAACTAGTACTAAGTACTACAATGAACTTTATTTTTTAAGGGTATGTATTATATTTTAATTAGTCACATCGTACATGAACATCATTCAATTAATCAACACAATGTATATGTTTTATTCATGAAGAATAATGTAGGCTCGTTAAAAAATCTATTTAAATTAATCAATTATTAATTTATTGATTAATTAATATCTCTTTAAAATAATAAAATTACGTGATCCCGACATTATTAATTTATAGAGGTTTTACTATAAATAAACATTGTCCTTAATATATTATGAGATCAATTCGAGTTATGCTTATGAGGATGAAACACATGCTATATAAAAATGTCATGGCTAAATCTATAGGTATAGACAATCATATTTAAAATAGTAACTTTATATATATACACTAAGTTATTTAGAAAAAACTTTACGAGATACGTACGTACCATATTTACAAATTAATATTTTAATATAGAAAATAATAAATATAAATTATATGGCGTATATATATATATATATATATATATATTATGACATGGGAAATGATAAAAACTATATATTGGATATAACATATATACGTAAATTTATAAATAATATGGTACATAGTAACGTAGACATGTGTACATAAATAAGTATCCAATAATGTGACCTAAATGTACAAACAAAAAACATATAAATTGAATTTAAAAATCTACAATTAAACATAAAGATTAACACGCAACAGAAATAAAATTACAGGTCAAAATGTAAATTACTGAAACTAAATAGGCTTAGAAAATGAGTGATTGAATTAGAAATACATTAAAATAAAGTATATAACAGTGAACATGGCAAGAATTCTGGTGAAAAATACAAATATCATATAACATGAACACTAGAATCTAAATAAACTCATAAATAACATGCAAGACTAAAATGAAAGACATCAAAACAGAATGCTAAATGTAAAAGATATATGGAACAGTAACCAACAAGCAAAAGAGAATAAAATGAAATGTATCAAAATAAAACACCAAATGTAAAAATAATATAAAATAGAGACAAACACGTATAAAGGACTAAAATAAAATTCAGAAAAATAGGGGGGCAAAATTAAAGAAGAGAAAAGGTCTCTAGATAAGGACTAAATTGCATTTTCAAAATGGGCGGAGCCCTTACAGCATTAAACCTTGAGGTTAGTCAAAGTGTCAAAACGACGCCATTTCACACGTGATATATAACCCTGATTAAGGTTTTAAAAAAACCTTAACTCCTATTTACTCTCTTATCATGTCGTCTCTCACCTAGAGAAAGAAAATCTCTTAGGAAACCCAACAAATTAGGGTACCAGCAGGGCCGTGGTTAGGTTTTCGGGGGTCTTGTACAAATTCTTATAAATGGGCCCTATTTTTTAGATATATTCGATTTCGAGGCAACAATAGTGGCTTTTTTTAAAAAAACGTTGCAATAGGTCCATCTATAGTGGTGTTAATTGGAAAAACGCCACTATGTATATATATATTTGGCATTTTTGGGGCCCTGCACAATAATAGTGGCTTTTTTGAAAAAACGTCGCAATAGGTCAATCTATAGTGGCGTTTATTGGAAAAACGCCACTATATATATATACCTTTTTGGGGCCCCATTTTTTGGGGGCCCTGTGCAGTCGCGCAGTTCGCGCTGCCCCAGCCACGCCCCTGGGTACCAGGGAGGGGATCGAGTCGCTGGAACCACCTTGAGTTGATCACGAAGGTCGTCCTAAACCTTGAAGCCCCCAATCGAAGATCATACATACGACAAATAGAGCCCAGAGGCACTCCTCGACGCCAAACCTTCAAACAAGTGACCTTTTATAACCCCCTTTTCTTCCCTTTCTATTTATTGTTTTTTTTATTATATTTTTTGTCTTAATTTTTATCCTAAAACTCTCTATCTCTCTCTCTCACACGCACACGCACACGCACGCACGCACGCACGCATAGAAAAGCAAGGGGAATCCTTTCCCCGTTGATTTATCTTTACTGTTTTAGAAATTCATTTTCGTCTAATACTATTTTAATTTTAATTTATTATTTACTATTAGTATTATATATTTATTACTTATATTATATAGTGTTATTATTATTATATCTTATATAGTGTTATTATTATTATTATCGTATAGTGTTTATTATTATATATTATTATTTTGCTATTAATACTATTATTAGTAGTAGTATTATATATCTGTATTATTTCTTATTATTATATGTATTAGTATTATTATATATTATTATTATACTATTTGTCGGTATTAGTATTTATTACATTAATATGTTTATTATTATATTTATTAAGTAGTATTTTTATTGATACAAGTCTTTTTATCATAAGGGTAAACTATATAAATGGTCATTAATATTGGAGTAAGTATTCATTTTCGTTATTGAAGTTTCAAAAGTAATAAATTGGTCACTAACATTATGGATTTGTAATAAATCAGTCGCTCATCGTTAACAATTGTCACATGTAACAGAATGCTGATATAACATGTTAACTCAATTGACTTGACACCGTTTTGCCTCGCCACCCTTGTTGTTTGACTTCTCTATACTTGACTGCCTTTTAAAGTAAAGAGTGAAGGGCTACCCATCTCATTGAAAGGAAAAAAAATAGCAACCAAGTCAAATGAATCAAACCCAGATTGTCAAAACGAAGAAAAAATAGCTATCAATGAAGTTTTTTCTTTGGTATTAAATGGAATCTCTCAAATAAGTAGCAGTTAAGACTATTCCAACTCAGTAGCAGTTGAAGGAAAAAAATCTGATATGAGTTCAAACCAGGTTGAGCTTCCATCAATATCTTAAAAAAAAGATAACAATGGAGTCCAAATCCAATGTTCATGTAGAAGATGAAGAAACCCCTATAGGATGAGGAAGTGAAGATTCAAAGGATCATGAGCATGAATTTCCGGGAAAGGGACTTGAAAAAACGTGACTTTTCATGTTGCCACCACCATTGCTACACCTGCAGCTTATGCTCCTCTTCCTTTCACCCTCGTTTCTCTCGGTTGGCCTCTTGGTAAGTACTTTAATCTTTTCAAATCTTTGCATATGTTCCCTCATTCTTTGGAATCACTCATGACTATAAATTTGCTGTCTGATTCATTGGTTTCAAGGTGTAAGTGGCTTGGTGGATGCAACACTAGCCACATGGTATTCTAGCTTGCTTATTGCCTCTTTGTGGAGATGGAACGGAGAAAAGCACGTCACTTACCGGCTTCTTGTAGATAGTATCTTTGGTCAGTTACATAGTTTCCCTACTGTTATTTGATCAGTCACTGTTATGTTATTTGCTTGACCATTTTCTTAATTCTTGTTCTTGTAGGCTTCTGGGGTACTACTATTCTATTGCATTTTTTCAGCAAGTGGCTTCAATAGGAAACAATATCACCATCCAAATCGTTGTCAATAGCAGCCTCAAGGCTAGTAAATTTAGCCATAATTCTTTTAGGGACTAATACCAATGAGGCAATAAGATATTACATATGTGTTTCATTCCATCTTTTGCAGGCAATTTACAAGCACTGTCATAAGCATGACAACTCACCTTGCAACATTTTATTATTTTCATTGGACTTTTTGAACTTTTTGTCTCAGCTACCTGATATCCACTCTTTAATATGGGTCAATGGCTTTCAGTACAATCGACTTTGTCGGTACAACCATTAGTGTCACAATCTATTACGGTAGGCTAGGGACTCTATCCTTGTTCTTAGATGTGATCTTTAATATCACCTCTAGGACCGAGTGCTAATTTTCGACAGTTTTATAGGTCAAAAGATCGATAGGGAGTCAATCGGTTACAGTTTGTAGGGAAGCTCATCTGCTAAACGATTTACAGCATTCAATGCAAACATCGTTTCTGCCTGGAACTTGCACTGCCCATAACATCAAAAGAGACAAAAACATGGGGAATTCTGGAATTTGATTGGATGAATAGAAAATGTTGATGAGAGGAGGGAATTTAAACTTTATTCTACATTTAGAATAGCAGGTAGTGCATATAATCTAATGATTTATAAGAGCAAAAATATTGAAACTTTACAAGGAAAAACTAAAGACACCCAGTGAGAATTTGGATTAATTAGGTGAAAAGAAGAATTAGATTGCAGAGATTTCGGGGATTTGAAACTTTACAAGGGAGAAGATGAAATAAAAGAAACCCAAATGGATTTTCTTTTTCACTTTTTCCGAGGGAAATGGAAAAGGAATTAAAGGAAGAAGGATATGATATTTGAATTGAGAGGGTGAGAGGGAAAATCCTTTTAAATAGATGAGTGAACATTCAACATCATAAAATTGGAAATGATTTTTTTTAATTCTTTCTTGTTCTTTTTCTCCCTCTGCAAGAAATTCCAGAGACAGAGAAATAGAAAAACTCACGGGAGATTGGTGAATGAGAAACCAAAATGGCTGAGTTAGTTGATGGATGCCATAAGAAATGAAATGAAAAGCATTAAAACGACTATCAAAAGAGAATTCAACGGGTTCTTCAGTGTGGTGGTACATCAATATTCTGTCAATTTTAGTTACGGCTATTGGCGGAGAATGATTGATTTGTTATGAATCGGTAACGTTGATAATCAATTTATTACTTTTGAAACTTTAGTAAAAAATGAAAACTTACTCAAATATTAATGACTATTTGTGTAGTTAACCCTTATCATAATGCAACCCACGTATAAAAATCATGTTCATACCCAACAGAGGAAGCCCAAATGCTAATGCAAGCCCACACAATATTAAACAAACAAGAAAAACCCTAGGGTTCCTCCCCCAAATTTCCGGCCACTGCCTCAAAAGATGGCTTCCAGCTTGCACGGGCGTGCATTCCACGAGCGACCTTTGCACTTTCTTGACGCGTCCACGTACGGGACAGTGGCACATCAACATATTTGATTCGAACTATTTTATGCAATGGAATCTTCTCTTACCAAACAAAGAAAGAGCTTGTCATTCAAATCTAAAAATTACAGGATTCTCGAGATTATATGTAGATTTGAAAATATCTTGATTTATTGTAAAAAAAAATGAATGTTTCATGTATAAATCTCCGGTAAAAAATCAATGAAAAGGGTGAGTTCAACAAGTGAGAATCGAGAGAAAGGGGAGAACAAGACAACCATTGTAACTTGCAAACTAAAAATAAATAAAAGAGAGATTTTTATTTTTAAAAAGGAACTTCCCTTTATTTTTTTCTTGGTCTTTGCATGCTCTCTTTACAACTCCGAACAAAGTCCGGTGAGGACACCATTCCCAACGAGTAAAATGCAAAAAGAATGAACAAAGAGTGGGAGTTAAGCGCCAACGAGAAAAGAGAGGAGTGTGGCTCATACCCATTCAGTCGACGATTAATGGTGGTGTTCGGGGACTCCAATTACAGATCCAAATGGTGAGAAAGATGAACCAACATCCGCGAACAACATACTAAAATATAAAGATGATCCAACGGTAGATCCGATGCAATTTGAAGCTCATTGATGATCAGCAGTGGTGACCGGCCGGTTACGATGGCCGGCGATGGTTCTCGACCAGGGGAAAACGGCAATTCTCTATTTCCTTAGAGAGAAGATATAGCTTCTCTCTCTAAAGAGAAGAAAAAGAGAAAAGATAAGAAAATGAAGCTTTTAAAAAAGGGTATATAAAGCCATCCAAAACGACATAGTTTTGGAAGGGCTATTCAGACCCCAAAACGATGTCGTTTCATCTGGCTTGCCTAGAAGCTTTGGGGGGAATCATGGCCTCGATCCCTCTATCTTTCCTTGTTAATTCATTTTGGTCCTTTTTTTCTTCTTTATATTATGTTATTGTGTTTTAATTTTGTTTTAATATGGTCACTTTTCTTTAATCGTTTATGTTAATTTCTTTTATTTAATATCTTTAATTCATATTTTATTCTAATTGGTTCTTTTTTGTTTATCTAATTTCAGGTTTCTTCTTATCAATACCATCTTTTTATTTAACCTCTAACTCTATAATTTTATCTTATTTTTTACTTTTAATCTTAATTTTTAGGACAAATTGGGCAAATAATCCACCCGGGTGGATTATTTGGCCCAATATTGAACCCAAACATTTAATTTGGGATCTACGGCAATTGCAACAGTCCCCATGGAATTTGTCACGTCGGCGTGACGAGTTACATGGGATATAATTTTTTAATGGACTGTGTTAGGTGGGCCCTATAGCCAAAATAAATCTAATATATCTTGAGGGACTCGTCACTCCAGCATGACGAGTCCTAATAAAAAATATTTTTTTATTTCGAAATTTTTTAAAAGAAAATTTTAAAAAATATATTTTAATTCCCATGAAACTCGTCACGCCGGTGTGACGAGTTCCAAAGGGTATAATTTTGACTTTTTTTAAACGTTGGATTGATTGTTGTTCAACGGTCGATTTTTTTTAAAATTTCAATGGAACTCGTCACGCCGGTGTAACGAGTTCCAACGACTATTTTCAGTTTGAAAAAGCTAGCCTTTGGGTAGAGTAATATAAATAGGGTTTAAGTTGAATTGTTTTTTCACTTGTAATCAAACATTTTATTAAGAGCAAAAAATTTTGTGTTGAAATGGCCTCAAGAGAAGAAATGTTACGTCTTGATGATGTTCATATTTCGTCAATCCAATTGACAGTGGTAAGTTTAATTTGTTTTATTTCGTTTTAGTTTTCAAAAAATTATATTAATAATAATTATTATTTATGTAATTGTATTAAATAATTTATTTTCAAATTGTAGCGAGAAGAACGAGCCATTCGTCATCGAGGAATGACGAATGAAGAGTCAAATGAGCGAATGGTGATATATCTTTCATAATCTGGATTATATGGAGCGACGTTTCTTCGTGTATTTAAGGTGATGCTAACACTTATATCGGTGATGATTGAGCGTTGGAGGGCCGAAACACATACGTTTCATTTACCTTATGGTGAAGTGACGATAACTTTGGAATATGTCGAGTATCAACTTGGCGTTTCGATTAATGGTATGTCATTGGTGCTTCGCAACACTTATAAGGTAAATGTTCTTATTTCAAATTTATTAGGAAATGAGGCTCCAACCGATGACATTGATGGGTTGTGGGTACTGATGACGTGGTTGGAAAGCGAATTTAGAGTAGATGAACAATCAATGGAGCAAGAGGTGATATATGCAGCTCGAGCATATCTTATGAAGTTGATTGGAGGGATCTTGCTACCGGATAAATCGGGCAATTTGGTACACACCCAATATCTTCCGGTAATGGAGGATTTTGCTGTATGTCACCAATATAGTTGGGGTTCTGTAATTTTGGCCTTTTTGTATCGTGAACTATGTAAGATGACCATAGTCGTTAGAGGAAAAAAAGTGGATGTGTTAAACTATGTTTCGATATAACAATTTAAGGCAAAATGGTTTTTGGACTTGAATTGAATTTACAAAATGGTTTTTGGACTTGAATTGAATTTACAAAATGTTTTTAGACTTAATTGAATTTATTCAAAATTTACAAAAATAATTCAAAGTTCTTTTAATTGAACAGTAACCCGAGGCTCAAAAATTCCAGTTTGTAAAAGGGGAACCGATTCCCCCCAAGGGGGTACCGATTCCCTCACTGTTCATCAGCCTAACGGTCATAATATTTGAATATTATGAAGGGGTATCGATTCCCTATGAAGGGGTACCGATTCCCCCCATTCTGGGCAACCTTTTTTAGTAGAAAAATCATTCCCAAACGGCTCCAAAACATCCCCAACGGCTAGATATGACTTCAAACACATTCCAAGCTATAAATACAAGCTAAGGACACTTGAAGAAGTAAGAGAACAACTATCCAAGCAATCAAACACAAGAGAATAGTTTTTCAATCTTATTTCATCTTTCTCTTGTAAATATTTTGTTCTTGTGAGCTCAATCTTGTAAACACCTACCTAAGAGAGGTTTTCTTGTTTACATTTCTTATCCTTTTGTAAAGGGGAAAGGTTCTAGCTTAGCCCGTATAAAAGCTAGGGAAAGGTTCTAGTTTAGCCCGGAAAAACTAGGGAGTTGTAAGGTTATCTCTTTGGCCTCAAAAGAAAGAACAAATTAGTGAATTTGTTGGAAAATCCTTGGTGAGGAGCTAAGGTAGTGGACGTAGACTTTGATTGAGAAAGTCGAACCACTATAAATCGCTGTGCAATTCTCTATCTTTCAATCTCCTTACTCCCTAAACACAAAACCGTTCCGACCCCTCTTTGCAAATCGTTCCGGTTTTCGTTTCGAGCTTCCGAAAATCCTAACAGGATGTAGCGGGTTGTTTAGTTATCGTCTCCCGTTTATGACGCCTATTACATCTGCTCCTATGGAGTTTCCTCTCGCCACAAGGTAAATTCATATATTTAAAGTTTTGATATTTTATAATATTTATTTAAATATTTTGAAAATGACAATAAATAACGTAATTTTTTTAGATGGCGACACTGAATAATCGATACAAAGTTGTCGGGTGCAACCAAAGTAGATATTCAGATAAGGATTAATATCGCCACTAGACATGTGGTAAATTTTTGTATTTTTTTGCATTAACTTTCAATTTGTAAAATTAATTATTTAATTATACTAACATAATACTTTTTGACAGTTTAATTGGATGTCTTATTATGAGTCGGATATCCAACGATGTCTACCGCCAATGTTCTTTGAAGGAGCGGAGACATGGTGTGCCGTAACACTATTTCTCCATTTCGCAATTGTTGAGATCCATGTCGCAGATAGAGTTTTGTGACAATTTGGGTTTCACCGACAGATAGAAATGTCAATATATGACATTGACGATTTGTATAAAGTAGAAGCGCATGGGAAGTATACCGAAGATTGGCTAAGAAAGCATGCTACATACATAGATCAATGGCAAAATAGACATTTACAATTGCCTAATCGTTCTGAGTTACAACCCAAAGATTTTGATTTCAATGTTTCTCCCTACCTCCAAAATTATGAAGCAAATAGGAAACCATACTTGACAACGGCGGAGGAACGATCCGAGTGGGAAATAATGAAGGCAAAATATGGGAAAAATCATCATCTTCGTCAATATCTTCATCTTATGCTTCCGCCAATTATTATCCATCGCAAGAAATTATGGTGGATATGGTCAATATCAACCATCGATGGAGAGTCAAGCGGCGTGGGAAGGAAGTAGGTGGGATCAAGTGCCACCTTATCAACAATTTGCCTCAGAACCGAAAGAAAGGAGTCGATGGGGTCATCTTTTTCATCATGGACAATCTCAATTTGAGGCGATGATGTCAATGATGACGTCAAATACCTTGAGTACTCCATCGTTTTTACCCGAAGATGTATATCAAAGTGGTGGAGTAGTGTTCAGAACACCGAAACTGGAAGAAGAGGAAAATAAAGAAGGTGGACGACCAAGACGAAATCGACGAGCACCACGTCATTACCATTCTACCACGCCTCAACATCGGCAAGAAATGCGTAAATATAAGTAATAAATTTGTTTATTTAAGTTTTTGTACTCAATATTTAATTGTATCAAAAATTCATTGTTAAGTAATAAATTTGTTTATTTTTTAAATTATAATTAAATACAGTGTAATTTTATAAAATTATAAAAAAAAATTAGAATTGTTTAAATTTCATTGATATTTAGTGTAATTAAAAATTTTGAAAAAATATTAAAATTTTTAAAATTTCAAAGTTGAAAATAATATGAAAACTTTAGAATTTTTTAACAAATTTGAAAGAAAAAAAAATTTCGAAGTTAAAAAAAATATGAATATTATAGAAATTTTCAAAAATTTGAAAAAAATTATATCGGTGTGACGAGTTCCAGCAAGTATAAATTCAAAAAATTGGATTTTTGGGGTGATCGTTGTGGAACAGTCAAGATTTTTTAAATTAACTGGAACTCGTCACACTGAAGTGAATAGTTCAAACGGCTATTTTTTAAAATTTTAGTATAAATGGGGGTTTATGGTGAAGATTATGATGTATAAGAAGTGATAAAAATTGAGAATATCAAATATGTGGTCGTGGGAAAGATTTGGGATTGATTTGGCTAACGGTGTTTATGTGTTTCATAACACCAACTCGGAGAGCGACGATTCTGATTTAAGCTATTCTTCAGATTAAAAGTTGGAAAAGGAGTCAATAAAGTACATAGTTGAGGAGAATAAGAAGTATAAAATTAAAATGAAAGAGGAGAAGAAGAGAAAGTATGAAGATTTACCAAAGCGGTGTAGCAAACGACTAGTTGAGAGGGAGAACAAATAAAAAGAAGAAGTATAGAAATTGAGAAGAAGAAGACGAATGAAGATCGAATTATAGAGAGATGTAAAAAAATTAAAAATTGACTATATGTTAAAATATTCATTTGTATGGTTTTAGTTTATGTATAACGTTGTCTTTATTAATTAATTATTGTCTCATTAAAATTCAAAATATTTATTTATCATTAAAATTGGATTTTATGGTTATCAAAATGATTACTTTTGAGTAAATTCTCAATTAAAAACTTTAATGAAGTTTTAAATTTAAAATTTAAATTGTCAATTACAAATTTGTCTTTTCCATTTTCAATTAAAATGGTCTTACTGATAATCATTGAATAAGTAGGGGTTTTCCAAAGGTTACTCTTGATCCTTGAAAAAGAAAGAATAAATTTTACTAATAGTTTGGAACTAGGGGGTTTTACAGTACATAATATTTTGTAACGCCTATTTTAGCGTCCAACAGGATATTTTGGAAGATGTGGATAATATTTTCTGTTATGACCTTCACCTCTGCAGTGGCCACAAAGTTTGGGTTGACCTGATACTCTTTGAGGATCATCCATATCGGTATGAATTCGACTAGATTCAGGTCAACCCCGTAACTTCCTACGCAATCGAGGATTTGACAACCATTCCTCAGAAATTGTGCATGTAGGCCAGTATGCTTCATTTGGGAGGTATTTGAAGTCACAACTGTAAATGTTGTGCATAGTGTGCAAGCTATAACAATCATCAGCATATAAGTATGAGTCAACATTGATGTGCATACATACAGCAACAGCGTGAGCGCATGGGAACCTAAAAGCTTGAAATTGACCACGATCACACCATATTCTATTCAGATTACCAGTGTATGTTGTAGAATTACCTCCCTCGTGTGGTCAAACTAGTGCTTGGACAACGAAATCAGAATCAAGTCTGGCAAAATTGTGGACAAACATTGATGTCACATGTGTTTGATTCTTTTGCATTGTCTTCTCTAAATCTGGAGCCCAATATCTCTCATCGCTGGTCATGGCATCAATTTGTGCACTTTTGTCTGCCCATACTTTACCCAACCTAAAGTAAGTCTACCTAACAATACTTACTATCTGGAGATGTCGAGTCTCTTTTAGCACTGAGTTGATACATTCAATAAGATTGGTAGTCATATAGCTGTAACGTCGACCCTTAACATCATATCTTGTGACCATATATCCCTTGGTATTTCAGCTGTGAACTCATACACATCATCTTTGTATCTTCTCAAATTTTCAAGGCGTGCAAAGAAGTTTGGTCGGAGTAAAGCATACCCTAAAAAGCAGTAAATTAAATGTTATTGAAAAAAAACATTAATGAAGCAAAAATAATTAATGACAAAAGCTAAGGTACTTACCCATGTTGATAATCTCCTTTTTTATATTTTTCTACTTAAACCTATTCATTGCATTTGACGCGATATGACGTATACAATATGCAAGATATGTGTGCGGTGGCGTCCATCTATTTTCGGGTCTACCAATTATGCTTAACAACCCAGGTGGTCGATTTGAGATCATGTAAACCCCTTCTTGAGTGACAACATGGGAACGCAAGTTGGAGAGAAAGAAATTCCAAGTTTCCTCCGATTCATTTTTAATAATGGCGAAGGCAATGGGGAAAATATTTTTGTCTCTATTTTGTGCAACGTCTACCATCAAGACATGTCTGTAGAACCCATACAGAAAATTACCATTGACTTGAATCATTTGTTTACAAAATCTAAACCCTTCAATAGTTGGCTTAAACGCCCAGAACAAGCCACCAAAAATTCTCTTCATGGGGATAATGCCTCCCTCAAGTGTGACTGCATGATGAGTATAATACCTAACAATGGTTCAAGGGATGAAAAATTTCATTGTTTGCAGCAGACGTGGTAGCTCATTATATGACTGATCCCAATCACCATACAACAAGGTCATTGCTTTCCTTTAGCCATCCATATCTTGTAATAAGTCAGAATATAACCAAATGCATTCCCAATGGATGCCACTAACACAAAAACAAGCACTCTTGGATTTTTTTCCACCAACAGCTTCACATAAGAGCATAGGACATCAAAATCAAAATGTATGTGGTCTTGTGTCAAGTAGGTCATTGTAAATGCGTGCTCTGCATTAAACCTTGTGACTTCCCACAACATCTTTCGTTGTAGGTATGATACTTGTATCCTCCATTTATAGCCAACATCATGGTGTATACACCTTACGAAATAAGTTTTTTGATCCGACTCTGCGATAAAGAATTTCTATTAAACCCTAAATCCATTAAAAAAATATATCCCATGGAACTTGTCACGCCAGCGGGGTGAGTTCCATGGGGACTGTTGCAATTGTCGTAAATCCCAAATTAAATGTTTGGGTGCCCTATTGGGCCAAATAATCTACCTAGGTGGATTATTTGCCCAATTTGGCCTAATTTTTATCAATTTAATTTTTGAATAATTTTTCTTTATGATTTGCGGGTTATATTTATTTCATTTTAGCTCTTTTCTTCTTTTAATGTTTATTTTAGTTTTTATTATTTAATCTTTAATTTATATTTTATTAACATTTTTTTAGGTTTACTTCTAATTAACCCCTTTGGTTTTCTTTTTAATTCTAATTTATTTTTTCTTGTTTATTTAAATTGTTTGACACTTTTATTTTTATTTATTTTATCTCTAACCTTTGTTATTTTTAATTTAGTCTTTTAATTTACGTTTAATATTCCTTCCATTTGTTTACTCTTATATTTTTCTTTCGGTCTTTTAGGGTTTTAAGAATAAGGTAAGTTAATTATTTTTGTTTACTCCACATTATCATATATTTTTATATATTACTAATTATTTTTTGTCCTTTTTAAGGTATAAGTGTAATTATGTTTATTTAAGGGATCAACAATTAAGGTAATTCATGATTTTCTATTTTTTTAAGACAACAATATAATCCGTACCAAAAGGGTGTTCTGGGGGTGTTATTCCTTCCCCACATGTAATCGACTCCCATATCTATTTTTCTGGTAAGTAGACTTCAATTTGTTATTTTAATTAAGTTAAATTAAATTACCCAGTTTTTAGGCGATTCAATCACACCCTAAAAAGGATTGGTGGCGACTCCCTTCGAACCAGTTAAACACACATTCAAAGCATAACTTTAAAGGGTCATTGACATCCAGGTCTTAAAGATGTTTTGACAGCTTGCGACTTCGTTGAGGATGTTAGAGAGTCAGACCATGGTCAGTTAGTTGTTGTATTCTTAATGAAAATTTATGAATTTGGTTTAATTTATTTTTTCTTTTTTAAGTAAATTTTGCTTATATTTTTCTCATGTAAATAGTTATATTGATGTATGCTTTCAGTGATTTGCAGGGTTTTTAAAAGGGTCGTGGTATCTTTGAAGCTCTATACCCTAGCTTCATTCCTGTTTAAGTGGGGTGAAAGCGACACATTTGTGAGAATTTATTCTCCGCACATGCCTAACAAGTAGCCTTTGGAGTTCATATACGTTATGTATTTGTGAGAATTTGTTCTTTGTACAGGCATAGGGGAATGTATCCTCTCGAGTTTAACTTGGTCCATATGCACCTATGATAGGTAAGGATCAAGGGTTTGGTAAAGCCCAAGGGGGCACAAACAAGGAGAACTCAAGTACCTTTCTAGAACCAAACCGTGTTGTAGTGAAATTAAAACCCACCAGAAAGTCATGTTGTAACCCTAAAATGCTCAAATTCTCTTACCTTATCTCTTTAATTATTGTTCAAAACATGTGAACTAGAAATGTATACAATTAGGATTTATTATTCTACTAGAAAACATGCAGGATAGAAATTATGTTCGAGTAAAAATAAAATCATTGAGGTAGATATCATGTGGGATAAGAATTATTGTAATTTTGATTTTTAATTATTAATTTACGTTACTAACTTATTTATTTTATTTTTGTTTCTTTGTTTTAATTTTTTTATCATTTTCATCATCATAACACATAGGTGTTGATCTACGAGGTGGTTGTCAAATTGGAACAGCTTTAGTCAGTGGACAAAGGGTTTACACTTTAAGAAATTAAGAATACAAAGGTATGAAAATATGATTTTAGAAAGGTCTCTCCACAAACAATAAAGACAAGAAAGTGACGAAAATAAGGACTTGAAGAAGTGCATAATCGATCTAGAAAACATTATGAAAGAATAAATGAGAAAGGCAAGTGAGCTTGAGAAAGTCCCTTATAATGGAGCACTACAATGGTGGTTTCTCTGGGAAGATGAAAAACGTAAAATTAAAGCAATATATGCAGTTATTCATCCTGAAGCAAGTTTGCAAGATGGTTTGTCACTTAGCGAGAGAAGCCAGAGTCATGCGCCAGGATATTCAATCAGTGTCTGAGGAAGCAATGAGAATTGTCAACCTGTTGGATATGGTCAAGAGTTCAGAGAACCTAGCTAATACTTATCTTTGAAATGTTTTTAGTTTCTTTGTAGTAAAACTATTGTTCGATTAAATTTATTCTATTATAGTCAATTTTGGAGTCAACACCTTTTGTATTTGCATCTTTTCATTTTTCATTTGTATATATTTAATCATTTTTTATGCATTAATCATGGAAGTGTCGATGGATTCATGGAAGAATTCGTGATAGTGATTCTAATCACACAAGGTCATAACATCAATGTTTCAGAAATGATAATGTTAATTCCACCGATGATGATCACTTAATGGGAAGCTCAAAGATGCATCGCCAAAAGTTATGGGGCACAAAAGTGTGAAGACTAGAATTTCATAAGGGCAAATGTGCTTAGTCAATGATGTGGCAAGTCGAAAAGATGGTCACCAAATCACCAGAGCCTTCTTGTTTTGGCATGAAAAATCATCTTGTTTGATTGTGTTTTTCATTCATTCTTGCTTTATTTGCTTAAAGTTTTAAAAATGGTTTGATGTTAACACTCGATGAATAAATGCAACTTTCTTATGCTATAAATAATGAAACAATTTTAAAACTTAAAGGATCATTGAAAGTTAGATAATGAAATACTTTTTTGAGGATCGAGATTATAGACCTTTGACAAGTAATGAGATTAAATCCTTCATATCTCATCCCCAACCAAAAAATATAATCCCTATATATTTGACTTAAAATCATTTGTGACCAACATCAAAAGACACAAACTTGACTTTACCTTTTTATAAAACATCAAAATCTTGCCTTGCCTTTTTATGAGCTATCTTTGACATGATATTACCTTATCTAAAGAAATTACTTTTATCTTCTTAAAACAAAAGACAACCCTTTTTTTTGCCACTGTAAAATCTAAACAACATTGAATAAGAAGACAAGATGGGGCATCTAGCGTTAACCTTTTGAGGAATAGCTCGAGTAATTAAGGAAGCAAAAAATATCATGAATTAATGGCTTTTTTCGTGAATAAAAGTGTTAATTCTGAACATATATTTCCCTATGGATACATCTTTCAAAAGGATTTTCATGTATTAAATGTTGAATGGCCTTTTTTTCATTATCCATTCACAAAAGGAGAAAAATATCCATTGATGTCGACATTTGAGCTTGAAATACTTTTTTTATTTGGGTTTAACCCTAACCAAGGACCACTCCCTACATTGGGGGCAAGGCGAAGAAAAATATGCTCACATAAGTGAAGACTATCAATAATAAAGAACTGCAAGGTTAACCAGATACGATATGTTTGAAGATTCAAATCAAATTAAGAATGATAAGAGATGTTTCAAACACGAAAAGTAACTTGCGCTTTGATCAAATTGAGGTCCCAAATTCAACTGATAAAGAGACAAAAAGCACATACGAAGATTCCCACAATTAAAAGTGATTCTTTTGAATGTCAAACCATAATGTTGGTCAACTGAATTAGTTCAAAGATCTAAATTATAACAATGATAAAGTCACGAATGCCAAAGACATTGGAAAAGAAAATGACCACTAGAGTGAAAACCCACAAACAGATAGTCTAGAGAAGAGAAAAGGCATGTGGAAGCAGAATGAGTGTATTTATCCTTGGTTAAATCACCCTTAAACACATGTTTGGACCTATTTATCATTTTCTTTCATAACCGTGAGCGATGTCATACGTTACGTGCCTGAAAAGTCCTTTCTAATCATATATGAATCTCAAAGTGGAAAAGACTATCTTCAGCTTTCATTCTGTACACCAAGGTTTGTTGAGTTAATCGATCAACAAAATAGCCAAGAGGGGGTGAATTGGCAATAAAACTTTTGGTGGAAGCTTTTGCAGAAAAATAGAAAATAATTGCACATCGATTTAGAGTGGTTCGACTTTCTCAACCAAAGTCTATGTCCACTACTTTAGCTATCCACACTAAGGATTTTCCAACAAATTCACTAATTTGTTCTTTCTTTTGAGGACAAGAGTAGCTTTACAACTCCCTCAAGAATTATACCCCAAATTCTTGAGAATACTCTCTCCCAAAGAAAAGAATACAAATTTCGAAACTTACAGAAAAACCCCACTAGGAAATATGTTTGGACAATTCTAGAACAAAGAAAGAATACTCAAGAATAAATACAATTGGGTACAAGTAGTGTTCTTGAAAGAAAAAATGAATATTGAATGAAACTTGAATTGCTCAAACTTGATGTTTAAGGCTTTCTCTTTGTTTCTCTCATAATTGTTGTTGATCAATGGCTCCTAAGCCTGTTTAAATACACCTTGAATCACTTCTGAACGTTGGGGATCATTGGTGAAGTCAATAGAGCCGTTATTGAGTAATTATCATTTAAAAATCTGGTGGGAGCGTGGGTGCATCAGTACACTCTCAAGGGTGCATCGGTACACTATGTGTAAAATTCAAATATGTCGACCGTTATAAGACCTAGTGCATCAGTACACTAATTACATTCGATGTTTCAAAAGAGCCATAAGTAACCATGCATCGGTACATAAAATGCATTCGATGTTTCAATAAAATCATGAGTGCATCGATGCAGGGCTATGCATCGGTACACAAAATGCATTAGAAATAGGGTGTGCATCAATACATCCAAGAGTGCATCGGTACATCCCTTTATAAAATTGATTTTTTGGCTCGATTTTGGTTTGAAATACTTTGTAAAAAATGTTTCAAAAGTATTTTAAGTTTAAAAAAACAATTTTACACTTTAGTAAGGATTGAAATTGATCTTTGAAAAACTTGGAGTAATATTTTGATATTTGAATAATTTAATCGAATATATTTAAAAAATAATTGTAAAATTTTAAAATTCAATAACACTTAATTTGTTATATCGAAACATCAAAATGTTTTCAACAATCTCCCCCTTTTTGATATAACAAAACATTTAAGAAATTTTAAGATTTACTTTGAAAACTATTTTTGAAATTAATTTTTGAAAATTACTCCCCCTTACTATATCCTCCCCTTATTATTAAATAAAAAATACCCTATATTTCAACTGATTTAATTTAGCCAATTGATTTAAATTTCAAACTTAAGCTGCTAAGATCATAATCAATAGAAATGTTAGCCATTAGTTCCATAAATCAATATTCATAATAATATGCAATGGTAATTGGTCATTTTTCAACTAATATATAAATGATTGAAAAACTAATAATCATTAAGCTCAAATTAAAAATTCAACCAAATCAAATATATAAATATAAGCATTCATCCAAACATCCATATTCAAACATCCAAAATCAATCCAAAAAACATCCAAAATGTTTTAGCAATAAATCCTAAGTTCAATCCAACAAAACAAAGCAAGAAACGGTCTAATCGTCCATCGGAGGAGCAGGAGGTGATAAATGTGCCCATATATTGGCCACATCATGAGTAAGTGCGTCGACTCTCTCATCCATAGCATCGAAACGATGATTCATTGCTTCGTTGTTAGCAGTTAGATGAGACTCGATGGATGCAAACCTCATGTCAAGATTCTCCATAAACGATCGGAAGTATGGAGGTATCAGACTTTCTTGCTGTGCCAGATCCTCATCAAGTACGTGTTCATCGATATCGTGAAATAGCTCTTGAAGTTCTGGATCATCGTCCGCTGCCGGTGCTGGAGGAGCTTGTGAAGAGCTAGCTCCCAGTGTTTTCTCAATGGATCGAACCCATTGACCCTTTTCTCGGATCATCCCAATTTCTTTAAGGATGTGAGATTTATTTGGTTTTAGAGAGGGATGGGAATATCAAGTGAAACCTTAAGCCCGAGTTTGATAAATAGATTACTAAGGACACAAACGTAAACTAAAGTTTCGATATTTTTGGATGGGACAACGTTTATGGTATCTACTAATTCACCGAAAATAATCTGTGGAAAATTTATTTTCTTGTTATGTTGGATACATTGTATCCACCATAAATCTAAGACTCTAAGAGAGGAGTACTTACCTCCGAATGGTCTAAACCACCAAGAGATCATCAAGTGAAGGAATCACTTGTGATGAGTTCTTAAGGTACTTACACTGGCCTTAGCTTTATAGGGTGTAGCCATAATCTCTCTTTCATTATCTAGACCCGCATTATCTAACCCAAAGGAATTAGCGATTGTGTTAGAGTCAATATAAATGAATTCAACTAAGAGATAGAATTGAATTCCTATGGTTTTAGTTCGATGCTCATTTTGAACACAAATCACATTATAATAGAAAATGTGGATCAATTGGTGATAAAATTTTCCAAGAAAGGAGGGTAGGAAGATATTCAAAATTTATATCGACCATTGCTTGGATATAGGGGATATGTTCTTCCCGTATTTTGTATGATTGAAATGAATTAACAAACCTATGGTAGAGATCTTCTCGACGACGACCAAGTTGGTTAAAGCAAGAATAAGAATAGTCAATTTGGGAGCATTTGGGTTTGGATTTTGAGGTGGAGGTAGAATAGGAGGTCGGTTTTGACTCGAACAACTAGATGATGACCTAGGGCGTTTAGGATTAGACATGGATAAAAAATTAGAATGAGTAAGGTAACCTGCAAATTTGAAACACATGTATACAATATAATCAATCCCAAAACTAAATAAGAGTCTGCAATATTCAAGGTTCTCTAAACTGAATCCTAATGGGCAATGTTTGAACATTATTTTTGAAAACAATGTTTGAATAACAATATGTAATTTTCAAAACAACATAATAAAATCAAAAACATCGAATTTTAAAATTAAAGCAATAATTTTCCATTTTTATTTCAAAAATTCCAAAAGTTTTTGAAAAATTGTGTGTTTTTGATTAAATTAGTTGTAGATTATAGTTATAAACTATAATCTAACAAATGCTCGATATCTAATTCATCCTAGAACTAATTAAAACTAATCTTATGTTCAAAAATCAATAAAATAGGGTTTTTTGAAATATTACCTTGAAAATTCAGATTGAGTGAGAATGTGATGATTTTTGCACGAATTTGATGATTCCAATAGGTTTAGAAGTTGAAGAACTATTGGATTCTGATTATAGATCAAAGGTTTTGAGCAATGTAGAGAGTAGGGTAAGAAAGAGGGCAAACGGCGGCAAAGAGTATTTCTAAGGGTTTTTGACAAAATGAAGAATTTTAGGGATTATAAGCCTAAAACCCGATGAGTGTATCGATACACATCAGAGTGTATCTATGCACATTCAAAGAATGCATCGGTCACATTCATAGTGTATCGATGCATATTCAAGGGATGCATCGGTACACTTTCATAGTGTAAAGTGTATCGATGCACAGTGCATAAAAATGTTAAAATCCATTTTTAAACACTCAAAATACTAAATTAATTAGCTCTAGTAGTATTGGCAACTCAAAGATCGAAAATTAACAATGTTCAATCAAATAAGACTATCCTTAAATTTTATTTGAACATACAATTAATTTTCACTAAAGATCATAAACCCCCCCTAACTATTAGCAAAGAATTCAATCAAAAATATTATTTTTATAAGTATTTTTCAATTCTAATTTAAAAGTGCTAAAATTATTTTAAACACTAAGTCAAGGTAGGTTGGTCAAACCTAATTCTCTCTTAAGTGTCTGAAATCATTCTTTATCTAAAGGTTTTTGTAAAATTATTCGATAATTGATGTAAGGTATCAACATGTATTAGAACTATATATCCTTTTGTGACATGATCTCTAATGAAATGATGTCTAATTTTAATGTGCTTAGTTCTAGAGTGTTGGATGGGATTTTTAATGAGACAAATAGCACTAGTATTGTCACACTTGATAGGTATAGTACTGACTTCAATTCCATAATTTAAAAGTTGTTGTTTCATCCATAAAACTTGTGCACAACAGCTACTGGCTTAAATGTATTCTGCTTCAGTGGTAGTTAATTTAACACAATTTTGTTTCTTTGAAAACCATGAAATCAACATATTTCCTAGGAATTGACAAGTACCAGAGGTGCTTTTCCTATCTATTTTGCATCCTCTATAATCCGTATCAGAGAAGGAATGCAAGCTAAAGCTAGAGTCTCTAGAATACCAAAGTCCTAAACTAGGAGTGTCCTTAAGGTATCTAAAGATTCTCTTAACATCTAGTAGATATGATTCCATAGGGAATGATTGAAATCTAGCACATAAGCAAACACTAAACATAATGTCTAGTCTACTTGCGGTTAGATAAAGTCAAGAGCCAATCATTGACCTATATAATTTAACATCTATACATTTACCTTCTTCATCTTTGTCAAGCTTTGTTGATGAGCTCATTGGAGTGGTATGCGGTTTCCCATTTTCTAATCCAAATATCTTGAGCATATCCTTGATGTATTTTTCTTGATTGATGAAGATGTCATCTTTTCTTTGCTTGATTTGGAATCCCAAGAAATATGAGAGCTCCCCCATCACGCTCATCTCGAATTCACTCTGCATTAGCTTAGAAAATTCTTGGCAAAGAACATCATTAGTAGAACCAAATATTATATCATCAACATAAATTTGAACTACTAATAAATCTTTACCTTTATGCTTTAAAAACAATGTAGTGTCAACCTTCCCTTTTCAAAAACCTTTTTCAATTAAAAAGTTTGACAATCTTTTCATACCAAGCTCTAGGAGCTTGTTTTAAACCATAAAATGCTTTTGTCAATTTAAAAACATGATCTTGAAATTTTGAATCTTCAAAACCAGGAGTTTTTTCCACATACACTTATTCTTTTATAAAACCATTTAAAAATGCACTTTTAACATCCATTTGATATAATTTAAATTCATGAAAAAATGCAAATGCTAATAACATTCTTATTGCTTCCATCCTAGCTACGGGAGCGTATGTTTCATCATAGTCTATGCCCTCTTCTTGAGTATAACCTTGAGCAATAAGTCTAGCCTTGTTCCTCACTATATTACCACTTTCATCAAGCTTATTCCTAAATATTCATCTAGTACCTATAGTAGATTTATTATTAGGCCTTTCAACTAATGTTCATACTTTACTTCTCTCAAATTGATTTAATTCTTCTTGCATAGCCATAATCCAATTTTCATCATCTAATGCTTCTTTAATATTCTTAGGCTCTATGCATGAGATAAATGCAACATAATTACATATATTTCTAAGAGAAGATTGAGTTGTTACCCCTTTGGATGGATCACCTATTATCTCACCATCCTTGATAGTTGTATTCTCTTGGGTAAGAGACTTCTCTTTCTTCAATGGTTGGATTCTTGAGAACATCATGAGTTTCCTTATTTTTCGTTTCTTCTTTTGATGATGGTTCTCCAACGTCATGTCTAACGTCATTTGCTTTTACAATACCTATGTCATCATCAACACAAGAATTCTTTCTCGGAAGAGGATTATCATCGAAAAAAACATGTATAGACTCTTCTACCACTAAATTTATTTTATTAAATACTCGATAAGCTTTAGAACCTAAGGAATAACCCAGAAAAATTCCTTAATCACTTTTAGCATCAAATTTGCCAAGATTTTCTTTACCGTCATTTAAATCAAAACATTTACATCCAAAATGATAAAAAATAACTAATGTTAGGTTTTTTATTTTTGAAAAGTTCATATGGAGTTTTGTTTAAAATTGGCCTAACCATTACTCGGTTTATAACATAACAAGCGGTATTTTTGCTTCCGCCCAAAAATATTTTGGCAAATTGTTTTCACAAAGCATGGTTCTAACCATTTCTTCTCAAGTTCGATTTTTCCTCTCAACAACTCCATTTTGTTGAGGGGTTCTCAGAGCTGAAAATTTATGGCTAAAACCATTAGAATTACAAAAATTAGTAAATCCAAGATTTTCAAATTCAGTACCATGATCACTCCTAACACTAGTTATGGAGTAACCTTTTTCATTTTGGATTACTTTTGAAAACGTGATGAATTTTTCTAAAGCTTCATCTTTAGTACTTAAAAATAAAACCCAAGAATATATAGAATAGTCATATATCAATACAAAACAATATTGTTTTCCACCCAAGCTAACGGTTCTAATTGGCCCAAAAAGATCTATATGGATAAATTGGAATACTCTACTAGTTGATACATCATTAATGGACTTAAAGGAAGCTCTTTGATGTTTTCCTTTAGCACATGCCTCATAGATTTTATCTTTGTCAAATTTTAGCTTTGGTAACCCTCTTACTAAATCTCCTTGAATTAGTGTTTATAAAACACTCATGCTTGCATGTCCTAATCTCATATTCCATAACCAACTATCATGCTCATCCTTAGCAACTAGGCATAAAATAGTCATATTAATTGAATCTAAATGCACCACATAAATGTTTCCTATTCTATGACCAACAAGCATAATCAGATAATTGACTAATACTCAATAGATTATGCTTTAATCCATTCACATTAAAACATTTTTAATTTGTATAGAAGAGGTATTACCTATAGTACCTATGCTTTCAATGTGACCTTTTGAATTATCACCAAAAGTCACCTCTCCTCCATTTTTGTCATTTAGCTCTATGAACCGGCTCTTGCCTCTGGTCATATGTCTTGAGCATCCACTATCAAGGTACCTTGAGTTTGAATTTGTTTCATGTGCCTTGTAGCAATGCTCCTTTCTCTACAAACATAGATTAAATATTGATTTTTGGTACCCAAATTCTTTTGGCTCCATATTCATTATTTTCCAAAATTCTAGTCCCCTTGGGTATCCATTTGTGTAGGATATCCTTATCTTTAGTAATAATAAGTTCTTTAGGAACCCATATACTTCTAACGATTTTTCTATTAGAGGTTCTTCGGGGACCTCTATGATTGTAGTTTTTAAAACCTTTTCTAACAAAAGTTGGATTTTGACCTTTCTCCATTTTGAAAACGTTCTGTTCCAACTTTATCAAAAGAAGCTTTAAGATCATCAATTTCCTTTTGATGGTCATCATTTACTCTTGAAAGTAAATTATGTAAATCAATATTTTTCTTTTCAAACTCATCTAGTTTGATTTGCAAATCCTTAATTTTACTTTCAAGATCAACGTTGGTCTTGGATATGAGATTATTTTCGTTTTTCAATTTTGAAATATCATTTTTATATTTTAAAAATAATTTTTCATAATCCGAAGCCAACCCAGTATATTCCTCTAACAGCTCATCAAAAGAATAATCTTTAAAATTAAATGAGCTAGAGGTTACCTGAGAATCCTCCCCAAAAGCCATCAAGCATAAGTTTGCTACTTCTTGTTCCTCTTCATTGGAAGCTTCATCATCGCTCCATGTAGCCACGTGTGCCTTATGCTTCTTCTTGGATTGACCCTTTTTCTTTAATTATGGGCAATCATATTTGGCATGCCCCGGTTTTTTACATTCGTAGCAAATGATCGGGTCCTTCTCTTTTGGTTCATTCTTGAAGCCTTCATTACGTTTAAATTTTCTTCCTCTATTGGGCTTCATTAATTTTCTGAACCTTTTGGCAAATAATGTCATTTCCACTTCATCGTCATCTTCATCAGAATCTCTCTCATCTTTTGTAGATTTGAGAGCAACTCCAACGTTTTTCCTTCTTCTCCATCTTTGTCTCGTCCCTTTTCTCGAGGTATTCCTTATCTTGAAGCATCATTTCATGCGTGAAGAGATAACCAATAAGCTCATCGAGGGTTAATGATTTTAAATTTTTAGCCTCGATAATATTCGTCTTCTTTGATTGCCAAGCTTTTAGAAGAGAGTAAACTAACTTCCTCACAAGCTTCATGTTTGGAATGATCTCTTCATATGATTTGAGACCATTGATAATCACGAAAAATCTATATGTCATAGCTTTGATGTCTTCATCCGGTTTCATCCTGAAATTTTCATAGCTATGAGTTAGAAGACTAATTTTAGATTTTTTTACCTCGTTTTTGCCTTCATGAGTGACTTGTAGTTTATCCCATATCTCCTTGGCGGTTGTACAAGATTAAACTCTCTCGTATTCATCTGGTCCAAGAGCATAAAATATAATATGGATAGTTTTTGAGTTGAGCTGGAACATTCTTGTCTCTCCTTCACTCCACAATCTTGAATGAGTGGAAGGTATGATGTATCTGTTTTCTATGATATTTCATGCTCCCATGTCACTTGCTTGAATGAAATACCTTATTATATTCTTCCAATAAGCATAATTATCTCCATTGAAGAAAAGAGGCTTGTTGACAGGCATTGAATCAAGACCAAAGTCGACGTTCGAAGTGGAGGCCATTGATGACTTGAATATCGATATAACTCTTCCTGAAGCAACTCAAGAGGCGATTAAAACTTCAAATGAGTGAGTCTCTGATACTAATTGTTGAGTTAATCGATCAACGAAATAGCTAAGAGGGGGTGAATTGGCAATAAAAATTTTGGTGGAAGCTTTTACAGAAAAATATAAAATAATTGCACAGTGATTTAGAGTGGTTCGACTTTCTCAACAAAAGTCTACGTCCACTACCTTAACTATCCACACTAAGGATTTTCCAACAAATTCACTAATTTGTTCTTTCTTTTGAGGACAAAGAGTAACCTTACAACTCCCTCAAGAATTATAGCTCAAATTCTTGAGAACACTCTCTCCCAAAGAAATAATACAAATTTTGCAAACTTACAGAAAAACCTCACTAGGAAATATGTTTGGACAATTCTAGAACAAAGAAAGAACACTCAAGAATAAATACAATTGAGTACAAGTAGTTTTCTTGAAAGCAAAAATGAATATTGAATGAAAATAGGCTTGAATTGCTCAAACTTGATGTTTAAGGCTTTCTCTTTGTTTCTCTCACAATTGTTGTTGATCAATGGCTCCTAAGCCTGTTTAAATATACCTTGAATCACTTCTTAATGTTAGGGATCATTGGTGAAGTCAATAGAGTCGTTATTAAGTAATTATCATTTAAAAATCTGGTGGGAGTGTGGGTGCATCGGTACACTCTCAAGGGTGCATCGGTACACTATGTGTAAAATCCAAATATTTCGACTGTTATAAGACCTAGTGCATCGGTACACTTGGGGTGCATCGATACACTAATTACATTCGATGTTTCAAAAAAGCCAGGAGTGCATTGATGCATGGTTTATGCATCGGTACATAAAATGCATTCGATGTTTCAATAAAATCATGAGTGCATCGAAGCATGGTTGTGCATCGGTACACAAAATGCATTCAAAATAAGGTGTGCATCGATACATCCATGAGTGCATCGGTAAATCCCTTTTATAAAATTGATTTTTGGCTCGATTTTGGCTCAAAATACTTTGTAAAAATTGTTTCAAAAATATTTTAAGTTTAAAAACACAATTTTACACTTGAGTAAGGATTGAAATTAATCTTTGAAAAACTTGGAGTAATATTTTAATATTTGAATAATTTAATCAAATATATTTAAAAAATAATTGTAAAATCTTATAATTCAATAACACTTAATTTGTTATATCGAAACATCAAAATGTTTTCAACAGGGTTAATTTTTTTATTTGCAAAACATTTCTAAAACTTTAATGCATGATTTGAAAAAAGAAAAAGCAATAAAAATGAGGGTTCAAGATAAAAACCCCAAAAGGCATCTTGAAACAATGGGAGGATTCAAGTTGAAAATCTGAAAAGGCAGCTCATATATGAAAATTTTAAAAATCTTGATTAAGCACTGCAAATACCAAAATCATTCCTTAGAGCTTAAAATTGGTGACCATTTCCAGAAGATGAACATGTCAGATCGAGGAACATATTGACCAAAAAAACCAATTCAAAACACATTTCCCTCTTAAATTAACCCAAAATCTCAAAATCATCATTATTCTCGACTCTTGTCAAAGAGTTATAATTTTTAAATGATTAAAAGGGTGATAGATTTATTTGATAATCAATGAACTTATGTTTTACGATTTGTTTCAATTGTGAGCCCGAAGGAAGTAGCACCATTTTTTTCAAAAACTTCTTCATCGAACACTTTACATTTTTGAAAAATGAATGAAAACATTTTCAAATAAGACAATCTCTCTGAGATTGAAAACATGTCCTTGGAATTCAAAAAATATCTCCTTGATCTAAAATCATGTAATCAACAATTGAGACAAGGAAAACCAAATTTTTGGGGCTTGAATAACAAATTTTTGTAAGCCCAAAATTGTGCAGATGTACCCCAGCAAGAAAATAATGCAGAAGATCAAAGAATTCAAGAGTGAAGACTTCTCATTCATCTTTGTATCATTATCATTTATGAATGCATGCACTTTCATCATTGACACATTTTACTTACACAAGCATATTTGCATCAAACATTTATTATTACAAAAAGTTGTGATTCCCCTCTCTTAAGGATATCATTAGAAAATATTCAAAAAAAAATACTTTTTCTCAAGACCACAATACTATTTTTCCCTCTCTTGAGGTCTCATTGAAAACCCTTGAAAAAAATCTCGTGTTTCTCAAAACCATTTCCCCTCTCTCAAGGACAGTATTCAAAAGTCATTTTTCCTCTTTCAATGACATTTTTAAGATTTTCCAAAAATCTTGTCTTTCTTAAAAAATCTTGTATCACATGAGATAATTTTCCTTAAAACATTTCTTATCTCACTCTAGACAATTTCTTTTTTTAAAAAAATATTCTCGCTCGAGACAGATTTCCAACATGATTTAACATGGTATGAGAGCCATAAAAAATTGACATAACTCGCAATGGAGGAGTCGAACAAAAACTTAGGTCAACTCGCAACAAGGAGCTAATTTTCTAAAAGCATTACATTCATGGTATTACACACATATGTGTAATTTTGTAGGTTTTTTAGTCAATTTGAACTTCACGAAGAAAGATATTGAACTCAAATGACATTCGGATTATGTTAACTTTTAATTGAGGAGTCATTCACAACATATCTTAGCGCGAAAACGATGAACTATTTTTTAACCAATTTAACCCTTGAATAGTTGACATATTTCGAGTTAGAATTCAACTTCATGACGAAGGCTCTAATTACTCAAGATCGACTTAACTCACAATGGAGGAGGAGTCGGCAACATAACTTAACTCAATGATGAGGAGCTATATTCCAGCTAACATAACCCACAAAGGGTGAAATATTTTTAAGTTAGATTTCAACTTCATGAAGAAGGATATTGGGCTCATAGAACATTCAACCTTGACTTAACTCGCAATGAAGGAGGCATCCACAACATAGCTTAACTCAACAACGAGGAGCTATTTTCCAACCAAAATGTTCAAGTCAAATTTAAACTTGACGATGAAGGATATTGGACTAGAAGAAGAGCTAAAATCGACTTAACTTGTAATGGTGGAGTCGTATGCAATTTAGGTTAACTCAACAATAATGAGCTATTTTCCAACCCAAATTTTGAGTCATATTTCAACTTTACAACGAAAGATATCAGTCCTGAGTCATCCAAGATTAACTTAACTCGTAATGGAGGAGTCATCCACACCATACCTTAACTCAACAATGAGGATCTATTTTTGAACCAAGGTTTTCAAGTCAAATTTCAACTTCACAATGAAGAATATTGGACTAGAAGAAGACCCAAAATCGACTTAACTCGCAATGAAAGAGTCACCTACAATTTAGCTTAACTCAACAACGAAAAGCTATTTTCAATCCCAGATTTTGAGTCAGATTTCAACTTCATGAAGAAGGATATTAGGCTCGAGTCATCTAAGATTTACTTAACTCACAATAGAGGAGTCATCTACAACATAGCTTAACTCAAAATGATGAGCTATTTTCCAACTTAACCCACAGAAGGTCGATGGTCTTGAATCAGAATTCAACTTCACGATGAAGGATATCGGGCTCAAAGAAAATCCAACCTTGACTTAACTCACAATGGATGAGCTATCGACAACATAGCTTAACTCAACAACGAAGAGCTTTTTTTCCACCAAATTAACTCACATAGGGTTTGTAGGTTTTTGAGTCAGATTTCAACTTCATGATGAAGAATATCGGGCTCAAAAAAATCCAACCTTAACTTGCCACGATGAACATGTCTTCACTTGACTTAACCCACAAAGGGGAGTCCTTTATTATTATATATTATTATTTTGCTATTAATACTATTATTATTATTAGTAGTAGTATTTATTATTAGTATTATATATCATTATTATTTCTTCTTATTATTATATATTATTATAAATTAGTACTATTATTATAATATTTATCAATATTAGTATTTATTATACTAATATGTTTATTATTATATTTATTAAGTATTGTTTTTATTGATACAAGTCCTTTTATCACAATGCATCCCACAAATAAAAATCATGTCCAAACCCAACAGTGGAAGCCCAAATGCCAATGCAAGCCCACAATATAAAACAAACAAGAAAAACCCTAGGGTTATTTCCTCAATTCCAATCGTCGCTTCAAGAGATGACCTCCAACTTGCACAGGCGTGCATTCCACGTGCGACCTTTGCACTTCCACGATGCGTCGTTGGGCAATGGTTCATCAACATATTCGATTCAAACTATTTTTGGCAATGGAATCTTCTCGTACCAAACAAAGAAAGAGCTTCTCATTCCAATCTAAAAATTATATGATTCTCGAGATTAGATGTAGTTTTGAAAATATCTTGATTTATTGTAAAAAAAAAGGGAATATTTCATGTATTACCTTATAAAAAATCAATGAAAAAGGGGAGTTTGAAAAGTGAGAATCGAGACAAAGTGGAAAACAAGGCAACCATTGTAAATTGGAAACTAAAAATAAATAAAAGAGAGGTTTTTATTTCTAAAAAGAAACTTCCATTTATTTATTTTTCTTGTTCTTTGCATGTTGTCTTTATAACTCCTAACAAAGTCCAGTGAGGACACTATTCCCAACAAATAACCTATAAAAAGAAGGGAGAAAGAGAGAGTGAAGGGCCGACGAGAAAAAAGATGAGTGTGATTCAAACCCATGCAGCTTGTGATTAATTGTGGTGTTTAAAGACTCTGTTGGCATATCTAAATTGTGATAAGAAAGAACAAATAGCCGTGAATAATAAATTAAAAAATCAAGATGATCACACGGTGGATGGTGGCAAATTGGAACAAGAGAAGTCGAACAATTTTTGGCTTTCTCATGACAAACAAAATATATTTTCGAGAAGCAAACTCCAGATTTAGACTCAAAGGGTCAAGAAGATCTTATATGTGTAATTTGGTGCTTATCAGTGATCGACAGCGATGACGACTAGCTGACAGCGATGGTTCTCAGTCGAAGGGAGCATGCGACGGTTCTCTATTTACTTAGAGAGAACAAAGAGATTCTCTCTCTAAAGGGAAAAAATATAAAAGATTATAAAATAAAGCTTTAAAAAAGGTATATAGAGCCATCCAAAACAACGTAGTTTTTGGAGAGCTATTTAGACCCCAAAATATAATTTCAACTAATTTGTGCCTGCCTATAAGCTTTGGGGGAAATCATGGCCTTGAGCCTTCTATGTCATAACCCTATTTTTAAAATAAAATAAATTTAAAATTATAAATTACAAATTAATTTCCCTAATTTAGGGACTAAATTGCAAGTTTTCAAAACTTATAGTTTGGTTTAGAATTTTTAGGAAGTTTAGTGACTTAATCCTGAATTTTCTTATTTTTATGGTCAGTGGAAACATGAATTAGGCGACTGGAGGGTTTTGAACCCCTATCCCCTAGGGTTAAGGTCGTGCATGCCTTAGCCATCTAGGCTAGGCATTGTTGAGGTTTAAAATAAGGAAAATTATATTTAAACCAAATTAACTCCCTTTTCATTAACCTTTCCCCTAGTAGTGAACTAGCTCACCCTAATCCCTAAATTAGACCCAAACATAAACCCCCTCATCGTATGCCGCCCCTCCGACTAGGTTTAAACCATATTAACCCCTTTTCCATTATCATTTCCCCCCAGTTGTGAGCTGAACCCCATCGACTTCGTGAGTCTGAATCCGAAGTCTGTTTTACAAATTCAAACTCGGTAAGATGTTTTTGGCATTTTATCTCCCGATTCAATACGAATTTTCATGTTTAAGTTTCGTTTGTAATGTAATTGGTTTTTCCATGTATCTATGACATTATGGGACATGGAATTAAAGTTCAAGGGCGATCAAATGAATTTTAATTGGTTAACCGATGTGGCTCATAAATCGAGGTAATACTTGACTACCTTTTGTATGATTTTTAGAACTTATTGATAATTGGTAAATGCATGAATGAAAATGATTGGTCAATTAGGAGTATTTAATTATCATTGGACTTAAACTGAATATCGAATAAAGGCATAACACTTTATAATACTCAGACGGCTCGTAAAGGAAATTGGTAGACATATCAGAAACAATTTTGAGTTCATTGATTAGTTAGAAAATAAATTGACCTCAGGATCCAAAATTCTGATAAATTTCTTTAAAGGTTAAATGCTTGGAATACTTGGTTAAGAAATTAAAAAAATAGCTCTATGGAGTAAAATTACTAAAAGGCCTTTGTATTGTAAAAAGACCAAGATTGCCCCTGAAGGTGAAAAATAACTTAGAAATGACATATTTGACCAAATTACCAGAAAAAGTACATATGCTTGGATTGAAAAGAATTATTGAAATGTCATAGAGCTACGAAATAAATAAAATAACCTCCAATATTCAAATGATTGAAGTACCTCTGAACCCTAAAAAACATTGGAATAACTTGAACTCTAAGATGACCGAAGTAACCTCGAGTGTTAAAGTGACCTAAATCTTATTTGGATAAATTCTAGAAACACCAATAAACTTAAATGGTGTATCATCCCTAAAGGTTATGGAGCATAACTCAAGTATGTTGTGTAATGCCCCAAATATTGAATTAAGGACTTTATTGAAATGATTTAAAGATAAAAAGGATTTATTCGATTAAATTATAAAAGATGAGAATGATTAAGATTAATGATTTTGACTAGGATTATTAAGAGGCGTTTTAGTCTTTTATATAAAAGAGAAAATAAAGTGTATTTTAAATTGGCATTAAAGATGAGGGAAAAAGAGAATTAGGTTGCCAAAAAGTTTTCTTCATTCTTCTTCCTCTTTCCCCGTAACAAAGCTCCTCCATAGCTCAAATGTGAGTTTTAAATTACTAGTGTATTCTTTCGTTTTTGGTTGGTTATTGAAGCCTTGTATATTATGGAAGCTTAAGGAAGGTTTGGATGAGATTAAAACAATGAGATAAGGGAAATAAAGGAGATTTTAGAAAATGGGTTTTATAATGATATGTTAGTAAATGGGTATTTCTTGACGATTATTAGTAGTTTTGACTTGTCAAAGAGGTAAATGAAAGATTAGAAGAATTGGATGAGTGTGAAAAAAGTTAGAAATTTTGGTGTGATTCTTAGAATCAAATGTTATTGAAGGATACTAGATGTTTTAAGTACCTAAATGAAGGGAAGTTAGCATGGTTAAGTAGAGAAAAGTTAAATAGTACTGTTAGGGGTAAATGAGAGGAAAATTGGCCAAATTTGGGTATGTATCAGGTTGAAAACTGGAAAATCTGGGCATGGGTATCGGTATTGATAGAACAGTACCGATACTATAGGCTAAAATGAGATGAATTAATTTAGTATCGATATTGATTCAATCAGTATCGATACCGAAGGGGGAGTATCGATACCGAAGGGAAGGCATCGATACCATTTTGAAACAGAATGCAAAAATGGTATCGATACCTTATGAGGGTATCGGTAGCATAGTATGGTAGTATCGATACCATGGTAAGGGTATCAATACCAGGTAACATCAAATCTAAAATTGGTATCGATACCGGAAGGGGCTATCAGTAGCATAATATAGTAGTATCGATACCATGGTAGGGTATCGATACTAAAGAACCAGAAATTTTAGGTTATGTTGATATTATTGTAGAAAGGTTAATAATAAGTACTTTTGATTAATGTTTAAGTTATAATTGTTAGGAAATACACTAACAATTAATATTATACATGTATTTAATGAATATGGAATAGATCGAAATCAAGCGCCCGAGTCGAGTAAGGCAAAAGGCAAGGGCCAAGTTCCGGAGTAATCATCTTCCCATTTTGGATATCTAAGCAAAGCGAGCCAGGTGAGTGCATTTAATTATGTACATATATATGCTATAATAGTCATAGTTGTAGGAATTATTGATGTATGTATGGTGATTATCAAATGTCACTAAGTGTGCTAAAATGTTAAGAGATTCATACTAAGTGTATGAATTTTCGTATTGGGCACTTTGTGTGCTAAAATGTTAAGAAATTTATACTAAGTGTATGAATTTCTGTATTGGGCACTGTGTGTGCTGAAATCTTAAGAAATTTATACTAAGTGTATGAATTTCCGTATTGGGCACTTTGTGTGCAAACATGTAAAGAAATTCATACTAGGTGTATGAATTTTCGTATGGGAAATATATGTGTATAAACATAAGAAATTCAAAATATGGAAATGAATTTTTATGTTGTTAATGGGTATGCAAACCACACAGATTTTAGTAATGGTTGATAAATGATAATATTAGCACTAGCGATGTAAATTATAGAATACTTATTGAACTGAAAGATCCATTGAAATGTAATGTGTAATAAAATAACTTGTGTTTTGAATTTTACTTGTGATTAAGTATGTCTCACTAAGTAAGACTTAACGTGTGTTTATTTAACGAGTAGGTGGAATATCAGCTGAGTAAGGAGATCATAAGACATCAAGTCAGAGTCACCTCATCAGTAACAGTATGACATACTTGTCTGCTTTTGATATATTTTAGTTGGCATGTAATAGGTTTAGTAAAAACACTTTGAAAAACTTTTGAATTATACTATTGTAAAACGGTGAAATATGAAACATCTCTTTTTGTTGTAGATGTAAGTTTAATGCATGTTTTAAATATAAGTAAATTTTAATGGCGTATAAAATGAAACCAAATTGTACAGATTTTCAAATGGGAAACTATTTTAAAAGAGATGTGACATATGTATCTTGTATACATAAAGGTGTATAGGAGATGGGTGTTACATGTTGAGTATTCTTGATACAAACACATCACAGAAATAAATAATACCATCGAATACCTGATTGTATCCTCAAGTTTCGTTCAGTGGTGATTCTGAAAGTGACCAGTTCAACCAGTGTAATCAATATTAAGAAGTGTTTATTCATGAAGAATATCAGTTTAGATTATTGAACATTTTTACAGGGTGGAGATCAGTTAGTCCTATTTGACTCGAAATCATGATAATTCAATATAAATTAAGAATAATTCAAACTATCATTTTACCCTTATTGGAATAAGTTACTAAGAATCCACCAGAAATTAAAATGTCTGAAATATCCCTATTTACCTTAATAGTGGAAACACTCATGTTATATCTAGATCTTCAATAATTCTGATGTAAAGGTTTCCTAAGTACCTTTTTAATACACTCGAATCTTAAATGATTTTTGAAACATCAATTTTTGAATGTTGATTAGATCTACTAATGAACGAACCCTTTTTATAGGGACATCGATTCTGAATTCCGTCCAATCTACAGAAGTTATATGTTTATCCTTCCTGATAATGGTTAATTGCCTCTGAAAAATAAATGAATCATTTGGTGTGTTCCCTATATGCTACCTACCTTTTTTTGTATTGAAATTATAAGTTGATATCTTGTTGATTTACGATTATTTTTACTGATTGATATAATGATTTATTAGTTACTTTTTTATTGGAAAAATGAAATATATATGTAGTATAGATCATAAAACTACTGGTTGCTACTTGAACTATTTTATTGGGACACTATCTAGGTAGGCTGGAGTATGGAGGTTGAGCTCTGATCAAGCTAGTAAATCTTTACGGACCTAAGGTGACCTTTGGGTAGGCTCAAAGGCCCAAAGAACTCCCTTAGTATGGGGACTATATTTTTGGTGTACAAGTGAGGGGCATTTATGTGATTTAAACAACTATATTATCATTTTTACAACATTCTACTGGATCATGATTTTGATATTAAAGTTACTGCTCAATTTGAATTCTACTGGATACTACATGGGTAGGAGTTTGAAGTACAGAGGTTTAGCTCTGATCAATCTGGTAAATCTTTACGGACCTAAGGAGACCCTTGGGTAGGCCCATAGGCCCCAAGCTACTCCCTTATGGTGGCTCCTTTGTTGTGTGCTTAGGGTAAATCCTTATGGATATAGTTCTGGGGGACTGTATATAGAGAGTTCGGGTGGAGGGTATTACAATGATTTTAAAAATTTGTTTTACTTAAATAAAATATTATTGTTTTTAATCTATGATTTCATTTATTCTGGTTTTATGGGAACACACTAGACATTCTATTTCAATCTCTTGAATTTGTTCCTTTGAACTGTAAGCTTCCTATCTAATCACCTAAAGAAATATCAGTAAAACCTCTGCTCCTTACTAATACATGTACAAGCTTGAATAACTAAGGATATTTATGCTTTACTATTTAATCCCCAATGTTTCTTTCAAAATATCAATTAAATCCGCCACTTTATAATTTCTTAATTTTAGCCCTTAAATTGGGGTATTACAATTCTTCATTCCTTAAAAGAATTTCGTCCTTGAAATTCATTCATGTCACATAATTGTAGAAATGAAACTTTCATCAACTCTTCCATATCTTCGAGTAGCTTTTTATAGAAATACAGATTCTCCACTAATCCTTAACCAGTTGAGTTTACATTCTTATCAGAACTCTTCCTCATTTCAATAAAAGAATCTTAACGAAAATTTTCTCGAGTAATCAATCTCTTCAGAATTCTCCCTCAGTCCAAGTAAGTAATCAAAACAACTTTATCCTTGTGAAATCAATTCAGCCTTGGTTACGTGAATAGGCTCGTAGAGCAGCAACATATCTCAATTTTATTTCTGGAGTCGAGTCAGAATTTCTCAGATGAATAACTCTCACATGGCTAAGGTACTTTACTGCGTTAAGACAGATGTTACTGGTATTCCTTTTTGTACAAGTATAGCCTTAACGGATAGAAACTACGGTTTATTCGTTACAGATAGGGACTCAGACCTGGAGTTTCGGCTCAGAGAGGTATGATTGCAGTCTAGGGGCATGTACTGATCAGACATATTTTGACATTCGACCGGCCGGTCTATCTTGAAAAATTTTGACTTAAACCATAGCTCTGATACCACTAAATGTAACTCCCCAAACTGATACGGGTAGCCCGATCCGATTCGGGAAGTCACATTAGGGCCACCGGAGCGACCCACCGTAAAAATAGCGGAAATTTTAAAACTTTTTATCAGAACATGTAAACTTATAAAATCATTTATCACTATTTAAAAATAAAACAGATTTCCAAACTCGTATATAAATCAAAATACAATTACATGCCCCTAATCACAAGTACCATACTCTACAACCATGCCGAAAGAACTCCCTTACTGAAGTCGATAGATGCATTGGTACAATTGTTTTAACCTGAAAAGGTGAGTAATAGAGTGAGCTTTGGAAAGCTCAGTAATACAGAACTACCAGATGATGCTACATGACATGTAGATAAATGGAAAGCCATATAATTTC
Organism: Hibiscus syriacus; assembly: GCF_006381635.1. NCBI lineage: Eukaryota > Viridiplantae > Streptophyta > Magnoliopsida > Malvales > Malvaceae > Hibiscus > Hibiscus syriacus. The sequence continues at coordinate 1,019,717 of NW_024062674.1, forward strand.
CTTATTGAATCATACGTATACCAGCTTGCAGAATAATTTGGGGTTCCCTTAGAAGTTCATCGAGTAGAAGCCATGAATCTCAGTTCATAAGAAACCTTTCAAAGTATGACATTTTCAGGAGATCGAATAGGTTGTCTAGTGTGTTCCAACAGTATAATAAAATCATAATAGGTACAAATCATAGTCCAGTAAATCTCACAATTTCGTAAAAGAGTTTAACTTTTGAAAATCATAGTTTAAACCCTTTTCTGGTACACCATCAGTAGTTCCCAAAATTATTTTCCATATAGCTTACTTTATGCACATAGCAAAAGAAAGCCGACTTAAGGATAGGCTATGAAGCTTGTATCCTTAAGCCCAAGTCAATAAGTCCATATAGCTTACCCTAAGCACACAGCAAAGGAAAGCCGACCTAATGAAATATCTTGGGGCCCTCAAGAGTCACATTAGGCCCATTTAGCTTGATCAGAGCTATTCCATCGTAATTCAATTCCAAAATTCAATTGCACCGTGACATAAATTCCATAAATCCAAAAACATGGTAATCATATACCATTTCAAAACAAAAATTAGATAGCAGCCATATTCCATAAATTGTCACATTAAATTGGTGCATCCATAAAACAATAACCAATGAATTCGGTGTACCACATATTAAAACCAATAAAACAGTTCAGTAATAAGTAGGGAACACACTAGAGAATCCAAGTATTTCCAGAGGCCATTGTAGTTATCATTTTGGATAACATGAAACTTATGAAATTTGATCGAATTCCTGGAACAATGTCCTATTGAGGAGAATCGATTACTAACCGATGTAGCCAGACATTTAATGTTGATACATTAGAATCCCACTATATTTTCGTGTGCTTTAGGAAAACGTTCAGGAACCTTTATACATAATAATTCTAAATTCAGATTTACTGCGAGTGATTCCATTACCCAAACAATCAGAGGTATTCAGGAATATACTTTAAATTCATAGGATTTCAGCCCAATTGAACCAAATGAGATATTCAGAATCTTTTCCATCTGTGTTACTTGTTTTTTTTTTCAAACATGACCGAAGTGATTTTAGATGAAATATAGAATCGAAGATTCAATTCATTTACAATCTATGACTATCGATCATATTATCAAACAACTCGAGTTACACAACTCTCAAACTGATGCATGTCAACAAGTCAATTCATTATCCTTCCAGTGTATTCACTCTTTAATACCATAGTGCAGATCCATAGATCATCCCCATAATCATCACTGAATAAATCTTCCAACGGTCTTTATTTCATTTCCACGTTTCAACAATATCAGGAAATACTGACGTACTTGATCCATGGCTCATAACCCATAATGACAATTCATCATGTAAGTTCAACAGTGTTTCCAAACTCATCAAATCACCTATTTAATCCTTAGTCATTGATGTTACTTAGTTCGTTTGGTAAGCAAGTCTATCTCGATTACTTTAAAGTTTTCCAGAATAATTCAGACGTTTCTGAATTTCAAATACACGTTGTACTTCATTTCATTTCAATTTATTCATATAATAAAGTCATTCTGGTATTCGTGGTTGATTTGACTAACGACTACCCACTTATTAGTATTGTATGCGCTCTAGAGTTGAGCTGCGCCAAGTACTTCCAGAATTATCATCGATCCAAATTTGAGAAGATGAACAAACATTCAAGTGATACTTATATCATTCAGGTAATGATATAGTACTAACGTTGGTTAATCAATTAAGTTGCGTTCCACAACTTTTACTGGTAGCACAACATCCATGTTTATTTGGATATCTTAATTAATCCAAGACATTTACTTATTCTAGGTCATAAGGGCATTTTGGTCATTTTGGTGCTTAACATTTTTTTCTATTCATTTCAAAGCTTGAGTATATCCATCCATTCCTGAGCTTGGTGACATTCTTGAGTCATTTCCATTCCAGGGGTAATTTGGTCATTTTATAATTCTAGAATATTTCAATCATTTCCTTCCATCCGGTCTTATTATTTAATTCAATCTTATCATTTACTTCAGTCCTTTCGAACAATTCTGTCAGCAGAATACCTCCGATAAATTACTCTTCAAGTATTTACTCCTTATTCGAATATTTTCGGGTCAAGTGTCTTCTCAGATTTTACAAACGGAATATTATAAATTTTTCTGTACAAAGACAGGATCTTAACAATTAAATTCATACTTAATCGAGTTAAGTACAAATTCTCAAAGTACTCTCTAATTCAGGGTCAATTCAGACTATTTTATCTCTCAAGGGCATTTTCGTAATTTCTTAACCAGATAATTTCAATATTAGCACTTAACGAAAATAATTATAATTTAGAGATCCTATGATCAATTGCTTTCCTGAACATTCTTTGATTTTTGAAATGATTCCTTCACAAACTCTCATAGGATTAAAACCGGTTTTCCATAATTTCCAAATAAAACTAACATTTCTTATGCACATCAGTAGTTATATCGGATCAATATGTCTTTTCAGAGTTATTAACCAACTTCCAGGGCAATTCTTATCATTTTCCAGTATAAGGGTAATTTCATAATTTTACCATATCAGAGTATTCTCATAATTTTTCATCCAAGTATCTTTAACATTTAACCCTTGATGATATAAAATATAAGTTACAAATTCAGAGCTGATTTATTTATCACCAATCACAAACTTGTAATTTAATTCTAACAATTATCAATCTCTTATCTTAGTCATTCGATCCGTATTCAGTTACAGAATTTCTACCACATTCATATCGAGTGAATAAATTATTCAACTCCACAAAAGTGACCAACATTATCTTATTCATGCATTTACCAATATCAACATGTTCCATAAAGCATAAAGAGGTAGTAAAGTATTACCTCGATTTCCGTGCAATACCGATCGACCATAAAAATTCCATTCGAATGCCTTTGATCTTCAATTCAACTTCAAATAATTCCTCAGATACATATCAACATAAATTATATCAGAAACGGAGCTTAATTACGATAAACGGATCAAATCGGGTGATAAATCAGTGAAAGACGACTTACCGGGTTCGAATTTGGCGAAATGGACTTCGGATTTGGATTCAGGACGTCGAAAGGATAAAATGTGACTTTTCGGAAATTTGGAATTTTCGGTCAAAATCAAAGTCAACGTGTTTGACCGGTAATTTTGAGGCCTTTCGGTTCGAATTTCGAAAAACGGATAGCGGAATCAGATTTGGAACGTCGAAAAATGTCAGGATAGGTATACTCGGTCGAAGTCAAAGGTCGTTTAATGCCCGGTCAAAGCTAGTCAAAGTTTTGGTCAACAGTGGTCAACGACGGTCAACGGGTCAACAGGTCGGGTCGGGTAAACGGGTCGGGTCGGGTTGTGACCGGTCAAACCGGTCATTGTTTTCTTCCCCACGCGCAGTGGGGGCGCGTGAACAGTGCTAAAATACCGGAAAAATTTCTAAAAATTATTTTGAGCGATTTCGAGATACTTACAAAGCTCGGTTCACAATTTTGAACAGCGGAGAGCTCGATTTCAACAAATCGGAAACTTTGACCGCTTCACCTCCTCACGCGCCGCCATGGACGGAGACCAAGGATGACACCGGCAAACTCGGAACGATGCAACAAACACGATGGTGCGGGAGGTGTCGTAAACAGATGACCCGATCGTCGTGAATCGATGAAAAACCAACTAAAACCGAGTTATTACCGACGATACTTCCGACTGAAAATCATGACGAACGGCGATGATTCATGACGAAAGGTTTGAGGGGTTTTGTTCCTCGATTGACAACGAACATGATGGTGGTTTTGGCTCGTCGTTTGGAGGTCGGACGGTGAGTAGATCGGAGTTGGAAGTTGGGTTGTTGGAGAAGGGAAATCTGGAAAAAAATGAAACATGCGCACGGGGAGGGTCTTATAATTCATCATATATAAGAAATGATTAAATCATGGGTTTAGCCACTGAATTTCCTGCACTTTATAAAACGGTCTGCCAACTTTAAAACTTTACAATTTAATCCCTAATGTTTCTTTAAAAATATCAATTAAATCTGCCACTTTATAATTTCTTAATTTTAGCCCCTAAATTGGGGTGTTACAATTCTCCCCTCCTTAAAAGAATTTCGTCCTCGAAATTCATTCATGTCACATAATTGTAGAAATGAAACTTTCATCAACTCTTCCATATCTTCGAGTAGCTTTTTATAGAAATACAGATTCTCCACTAATCCTTAACTAGTTGAGTATACATTCTTATCAGAACTCTTCCTCATTTCAATAAAAGAATCTTAACGAAAATTTTCTCGAGTAATCAATCTCTTCAGAATTCTCCCTCAGTCCAAGTAAGTAATCAAAATAACTTTATCCTTGTGAAATCAATTCAGCCTTGGTTACGTGAATAGGCTCGTAGAGCAGCAACATATCTCAATTTTATTTCTGGAGTCGAGTTAGAATTTCTCAGATGAATAACTCTCACATGGCTAAGGTACTTTACTGCGTTAAGACAGATGTTACTGGTATTCCTTTTTGTACAAGTATAGCCTTAATGGATAGAAACTTCGGTTTATTCGTTACAGATAGGGACTCAGACCTGGAGTTCCGGCTTAGAGAGGTATGATTGCAGTATAGGGGCATGTACTGATCAGACATATTTTGACATTCGACTGGCCGGTCTATCTTGAAAATTTTTGACTTAAACCATAGCTCTGACACCACTAAATATAACTCCCCAAACCGATGCGGGTAGCCCGATCCGATTCGGGAAGTCATATTAGGGCCACCGGAGCGACCCACCGTAAAAATAGCGGAAATTTTAAAACTTTTTATCATAACATGTAAACTTATAAAATCATTTATCACTATTTAAAAATAAAACAGATTTCCAAACTCGTATATAAATCAAAATACAATTACATGCCCCCTAATCACAAGTACCATACTCTGCAACCACGCCGGAAGAACTCCCTTACTGAAGTCGATAGATGCACTGGTACAATTGTTTTAACCTGAAAAGGTGAGTAATAGAATGAGCTTTGGAAAGCTCAGTAATACAAAACTACCAGATGATGTTACATGACATGTAGATAAATGGAAAGCCATATAATTTCCTTATTGAATCATACGTATACCAGCTTGCAGAATAATTTGGGGTTCCCTTAGAAGTTCATCGAGTAGAAGCCATGAATCTAAGTTCATAAGAAACCTTTCAAAGTATGACATTTTCAGGAGATCGAATAGGATGTCTAGTGTGTTCCAACAGTATAATAAAATCATAATAGGTACAAATCATAGTCCAATAAATCTCACAATTTCGTAAAAGAGTTTAACTTTTGAAAATCATAGTTTAAACCCTTTTCTGGTACACCATCAGTAGTTCCCAAAATTATTTTCCATATAGCTTACTTTATGCACATAGCAAAAAGAAAGTCGACTTAAGGATAGGCTATGAAGCTTGTATCCTTAAGCCCAAGTCAATAAGTCCATATAGCTTACCCTAAGCACACAGCAAAGGAAAGCCGACCTAATGAAATATCTTGGGGCCCTCAAGAGTCACATTAGGCCCATTTAGCTTGATCAGAGCTATTCCATCGTAATTCAATTCCAAAATTCAATTACACCGTGACATAAATTCCATAAATCCAAAAACATGGTAATCATATACCATTTCAAAACAAAAATTAGATAGCAGCCATATTCCATAAATTGTCACATTAAATTGGTGCATCCATAAAACAATAACCAATGAATTCGGTGTACCACATATTAAAACCAATAAAACAGTTCAGTAATAAGTAGGGAACACACTAGAGAATCCAAGTATTTCCAGAGGCCATTGTAGTTATCATTTTGGATAACATGAAACTTATGAAATTTGATCGAATTCCTGGAACAAGGTCCTATTGAGGAGAATCGATTACTAACCGATCTAGCCAGACATTTAATGTTGATACATTAGAATCCCACTATATTTTCGTGTGCTTTAGGAAAATGTTCAGGAACCTTTATACATAATAATTCTAAATTCAGATTTACTGCGAGTGATTCCATTACCCAAACAATCAGGGGTATTCATGAATATACTTTAAATTCATAGGATTTCAGCCCAATTGAACCAAATGAGATATTCAGAATCATTTCCATCTGCGTTACTTGTTTTTTTTTCAAACATGACCGAAGTGATTTTAGATGAAATATAGAATCGAAGATTCAAGTCATTTATAATCTACGACTATCGATCATATTATCAAACAACTCGAGTTACACAACTCTCAACTGATGCATGTCAACAAGTCAATTCATTATCCTTCCAGTGTATTCACTCTTTAATACCATAGTGCAGATCCATAGATCATCCCCATAATCATCACTGAATAAATCTTCCAACGGTCTTTATTTCATTTCCACGTTTCAACAATATCAGGAAATACTGACGTACTTGATCCATGGCTCATAACCCATAATGACAATTCATCATGTAAGTTCAACAGTGTTTCCAAACTCATCAAATCACCTATTTAGTCCTTAGTCATTGATGTTACTTAGTTCGTTTGGTAAGCAAGTCTATCTCGATTACTTTAAAGTTTTCCAGAATAATTCAGACGTTTCTGAATTTCAAATACACGTTGTACTTCATTTCATTTCAATTTATTCATATAATAAAGTCATTCTGGTATTCGTGGTGATTTGACTAACGACTACCCACTTATTAGTACTGTATGCGCTCTAGAGTTGAGCTGCGCCAAGTACTTCCAGAATTATCATCGATCCAAATTTGAGGAGATGAACAAACATTCAAGTGATACTTATATCATTCAGGTAATGATATAGTACTAACGTTGGTTAATCACTTAAGTTGCGTTCCACAACTTTACTGGTAGCACAACATCCATGTTTATTTGGATTTCTTAATTAATCCAAGACATTTACTTATTCTAGGTCATAAGGGTATTTTGGTCATTTTGGTGCTTAACATTTTTTCTATTCATTTCAAAGCTTGAGTATATCCATTCATTCCTGAGCTTGGTGACATTCTTGAGTCATTTCCATTCCAGGGTAATTTGGTCATTTTATAATTCTAGAATATTTCAATCATTTCCTTCCATCCGGTCTTATTATTTAATTCAATCTTATCATTTACTTCAGTCCTTTCGAACAATTCTGTCAGCAGAATACCTCCGATAAATTACTCTTCAAGTATTTACTCCTTATTCGAATATTTTCGGGTCAAGTGTCTTCTGAGATTTACAAACGGAATATTAAAATTTTTCTGTACAAAGACAGGATCTTAACAATTAAATTCGTACTTAATCGAGTTAAGTACAAATCCTCAAAGTACTCTCTCATTCAGGGTCAATTCAGACTATTTTATCTCTCAAGGGCATTTTTGTAATTTCTTAACCAGATAATTTCAATATTAGCACTTAACGAAAATAATTATAATTTAGAGATCCTATGATCAATTGCTTTCCCGAACATTCTTTGATTTTGAAATGATTCCTTCACAAACTCTCATAGGATTAAAACCGGTTATCCATAATTCCAAATAAAACTAACATTTCTTATGCACATCAGTAGTTATATCGGATCAATATGTCTTTCAGAGTTATTAACCAACTTCCAGGGCAATTCTTATCATTTTCCAACATAAGGGTAATTTCGTAATTTTACCATATCAGAGTATTCTCATAATTTTTCATCCAAGTATCTTTAACATTTAACCCTTGATGATATAAAATATAAGTTACAAATCCAGAGCTGATTTCTTTATCACCAATCACAAACTTGTAATTTAATTCTAACAATTATCAATCTCTTATCTTAGTCATTCGATCCGTATTCAGTTACAGAATTTCTACCACATTCATATCGAGTGAATAAATTATTCAACTCCACAAAAGTGACCAACATTATATTATTCATGCATTTACCAATATCAACATGTTCCATAAAGCATAAAGAGGTAGTAACGTATTACCTCGATTTTCGTGCAATACTGATCGACCATAAAAATTCCATTCGAATGCCTTTGATCTTCAATTCAACTTCAAATAATTCCTCAGATACATATCAACATAAATTATATCAGAAACGGAGCTTAATTGCGATAAACGGATCAAATCGGGTGATAAATTAGTGAAAGACGACTTACCGGGTTCGAATTTGGCGAAACGGACTTCGGATTCGGATTCAGGACGTCGAAAGCATAAAATGTGACTTTTCGGAAATTTGGAATTTTCGGTCAAAATCAAAGTCAACGGGTTTGACCGGCAATTTCGAGGCCTTTGGCTTCGAATTTCGAAAAACGGACAGCGGAATCGGATTTGGAACGTCGAAAAATGTCAGGATAGGTATACTCGGTCGAAGTCAAAGGTTGTTTAATACCCGGTCAAAACCAGTCAAAGTTTTGGTCAACAGTGGTCAACGACGGTCAACGGTCAACAGGTCAACGGGTCGGGTCGGGTCAACGGGTCGGGTCAACGGGTCGGGTCGGGTCAACTGGTCGGGTCGGGTTGTGACCGGTCAAACCGGTCATTTTTTTCTTCCCCACGCGTAGTGGCGGCGTGTGGGGGCGCGAGAACAGTGCTAAAATCCCGGAAAAATTTCTAAAAATTATTTTGAGCGATTTCGAGATACTTACAAAGCTCGGTTCACAATTTTGAACGGCAGTGAGCTCGATTTCAACAAATCGGAAACTTTGATCGCTTCACCTCCTCACGCGCCGCCGTGGACGGAGACCAAGGATGTCACCGGCAAACTCGAAACGATGCAACGAACACGATGGTGCGGGAGGTGTCGTAAACAGATGACCCGATCGTCGTGAATCGATGAAAAACCAACTAAAACTGAGTTATTACCGACGATACTTCCGACTGAAATTCACGACGAACGGCGATGATTCACGACGAAAGGTTTGAGGGGTTTTGTTCCTCGATTGACAATGAACACGATGGTGGTTTCGGCTCGTCTTTTGGAGGTCGGACGGCGAGTAGATCGGAGTTGGAAGTTGGGTTGTTGGAGAAGGGAAATCTGGAAAATATGAAACCTGCGCACGGGGAGGGTCTTATAATTCATCATATATAAGAAATGGTTAAATCATGGGTTTAGCCACTGAATTTCTTACACTTTATAAAACGGTCTGCTAACTTTAAAGCTTTACAATTTAATCCCCAATGTTTCTTTCAAAATATCAATTAAATCCGCCACTTTATAATTTCTTAATTTTAGCCCCTAAATTAGGGTGTTACAATATGTTTGTCCTTTAGCATCATCTAGTAGTTTTTTATTACTTAGTTTCTGAAAGCTCACTCTTTACTCACTATTTCAGGTTAAAAGAATCGATCCAATGCAGCTAACAACTTCAGTTTTGAAAGTTCCTTTGGTTTTGCTTGCAGAGTACGGTACAATGTGTAATTAGGGGGAAAATGTAGGTCACATTTGATTTTTTTTTTAATTTACTGAGTCTGGAACTTGTATGATTTTAATTCTATTTGTAATATATGAATGGTTTTCTGAGCTCGTATTTTATTTATAAATTGTTTTATGATTTTACACTTTTTATTTATAATTTTTAAATTTTTCCTGGATTTTTATCATGGGTCGCTCCGGTGATCATGTGACACCTCAGATCGGATCAGGTCACCTGCATCGGTTTGAGGGTGTTGCATTCTATCTTTCCCCGTGAATTCATTTTGGTCCTTTTTTATATTTTTTCTTCTTTATATTTGATTATTGTGTTTTATTTTTGTTTTAATTTGGTCCTTTTTCTTTTATCGTGTATTTTAATTTCTTTTAAATAATATCTTTAATTCATAATTTATTCTAATTGGTTCTTTTTTGTTTGTCTGATTTCAAGTTTCTTCTTATCAAGATTGTTTTTTATTTATTTTTATTTGACCTCTAACTCTATAATTTTATCTTATTTTTTACATTTAATTTTTTTTATTAATTTTGAATTATTTATCTTTATGATTTGCGGGTTATATTTATTTCATTTTAGCTCTTTTCCTCTTTTAATATTTATTTTAGTTTTTATTATTTAATCTTTAATTTATATTTGATTAACATTTTATTTATTATTATTTTTCAGGTTTACTTCTAATTAACACCTTTGGTTTCTTGCTTATTTAAATTGTTTGGGACTTTTATTTTTATTTATTTTATCTTTAACCTCTGTTATTTTCAATTTAGTCTTTTAATTTACTTTTAATATCCGTTCCATTTTTTCACTAATATATTTTAAATCTTTTAGGGTTTTCGGAATAAGGTAAATTAATTCTTTTTACTTACTCCACATTTTCATATTTCTTATATATTACTAACAGATTTTGTGTCCTTTTTAAGGTATAATGGTTATTTATGTATATTTAAGGGATTAAGAACTAAGGTAATTCATGATCTTCTATTTTTTTAAGACAACAATATAACCGATTAAGTATCGAAAGGACGTTGTGAGAGTATTAATTCTTCTTCACAGGTAATTGACTCTCAGATCTATTTCTCTAATAAGTAGACTTAAATTTGTTATTTTAATTATATTAAATTAACAATTTTTTTGGTGATCCAGACATACCTTAAAAAGTATTATTGGTGACTCCTTTCGAACCAATTAAACGCACATTCGAAGTGGAACTTTAAAGGGGATCCACCTCCCGGTCTTAAAGACCTTTCGACAGTGGTATCATCAGACCAATGGAGAGGATTACCATCCATCTCTAACATCCAGAGGCGATGAGGCCTCTGATTCTTTGCAATGTCATGGCAGAAGTGATACAATCAGGGCTCACACGGGCGTTCGTAAAGTGGGACCAGTGGTCCCTGGGTTGATGTGGCAACCGAGCGAGAACGAGGTGACGTGGGGACCAAAACTTTGACGCGTCAGGATTGGAGAAGCAACCACTGGCGCGTGGGTGCTGGGAGCTCTGGCGAGTGATCTGCACGTATGGAGATGGATTGTCGAATGGGCGGTGGTTTATGCAAATCCAATCCTAATCTTGGTGGCGACGGCAGGGGTCTCTAGGTTTATGGTTAGCCTACCCTAACCTCTCAGATAAAATTAAGGTATTACATCATTGTTAAAAACTTAATAGTTATGTTAATATGTTATAATATGATAATGTCATGTCATTATTAAAAATATATATTACGTTAGAAATTATGTTAATTTTTTAATGATTGGATATCAAATTGAAATCTGAATTAAACATTAGATATGATTTTGAAAAGAATAAAGTTTAGGTATCAAAACAAAATAAAAACAATATTTTAGGTACTAGGCAAGTAGTTTATCCTAAAATATATCCATATAGGTTGCTTAGTGTTTAAGAAAATTTTTAGGGGTTGCTTGGGGCTTTAAAAGGCCTAACTTGTGTTTCAGGATACTTAATTTCAAAACTTAGTAGTAGTGTATCAATACTTCGACTTCAGAAAGTTTTAGAGGTTCTAAAATTTTACATTGAGTTTTGATAATCAAATTTAAAGTTTCGATACTTCAAGATAGTTTCAAAAATTTGTAGACCCTACTTTGAAAATTTTAAGTTTTGAACTCCTTTTGATGATCTTAATTGATTTGGTACCTTTTATTTGACATATTGTTTGACAATTTAGTCCTCAATTTGATGTTTTATGATCTTATGATTTTCGATTTTGTTCCAATTTGATTTAGTCTAAGATTTGATCAATTAATGTGATGTTTTCGATTCGATTTTCAACTAGGTCGAGTTTGATGTGTTACATTTAGTAGAAAAGAAACAAAAAGGTGAAAATATAAGTTTAAGGACTAAATTGTAAAGAAAGTAAAATTTGAAATTTTACATGGAAAATTGTCCATTTGATGGGTTAGTGAAAATGATGGAAATAACGTTGTATGGGGTATTTTGTTTATATATTATATATTTTTGGTATTTGATGAATAATGGTGATAATTTTGATTTCAATGAAATTAATTAATAAGAAAAAGAAACAAATATCAAATCCATTGTTTTTTTTATCTTTAAATCGAATTGAAGAAGATTGAGAAAGCCTTTCCTTCATCTTCTCAGGCCTTCCTTTCATTCTTTCTTTTGTTAATTCTTCTTGAGAGTTTATGAAAATCAAGGTTAGATTTAGTATCACCAATTCTAAGTTTTAAGTTGGATAAATAAATTCATAAACCCTAAATTTAAGAAGTTATACATACATACATACATACATACATACATACATACATACACACACACACACATACACACACATACATACATACATGCATACATATATACATACATACATACATACATACATACATACATACATACATACATACATACATACATACATACATACATACATACATACATACATACATACATACATACATACATACATACATACATACATACATACATACATACATACATACATACATACATACATACATACATACATACATACATACATACATACACACACACACACACACATACATACATACCAATTTTGATTTCCTAGAAATGTCGTTGATTTCTATTAAATAAATTCATAAACTCTCAATTTAAGTCAAGGAGTATTAAATGATAATTACCGTTATCTTCTAATAAAATTTTCAACTACTAAAATTATAATAAAATTCAACTTATTACCAATTATAATTTGAGTCAAAATATAATAATTACCATTTCCGATAAGTAAAATTGAAATGAATGCTACATCTGCTATGAAATTTAACTTTGTGTTATGCTCGATAATGAAAATGGAAATTTCCAAACTTTGATAATGTGATTTTTTTTTTGAAAGATTGTACTTTGTATTAAAAAATAATACAAAGTAAACCACCTCAAGGACCTCATTAAAAAACCTCCCTAATCCTAAATGGAGGAAAAAGAGTGTACCTTGAGGTGATAAGATCAACAAACACAGAAACATACATCACACAATCCATCCCCATCCCTACAACAATCCCTCGACAGTTCAAAATTAAGCCAACCCAGACAAACCAATACAAGAAATATGGAACACAAAAGGCAGAACCTATAAAATGGACCAACACCTCTAACGAAACATCAACAGCATCCATAGCTTGAACCAAATACAATGCACTAATAACAATAACTTCACCAGGCCACCCAACAAACCAATTCAACTAAAACATAGCAGCGTAGTATAGGAGTAGGCACCACGAACGGTTGCTTTCAGTTTACACCCAACATCTTTCACTACTGGAATCAATCATCAGCCAAAGGAATAATGCCCAGACCCCGAAATAGCAACAACACCCGTACAAGAACGAATGCAGCACAAAGAACTGGAAACACATTTTCTAAAACTCCAAAGGAAACAACTCCCAAAAACCTTTCCCATCTACCCTTTGTACTCTACTTCTACTATTTATTAGGGAAATAATTCAACAAATGGCCTGACAACCATTCATAAGAGAAGAAATATTGCAACCACCAGTCTCTAATTTGCCCACGATAGAATAAATAACTCCTTCAAAAAAAGAAGGAATTTACACAATGCTTAACCTAAGATGCTTCAACCCGATACCCACCACTCTGCCTAAAAGAGCTGAAACTTCAACTAATGGACATATCATATGACACTATAGGCACGACAAATAAAATATCACCGACAATCTCCTCATTTCCACAACAGGAATCGCATGCGTATAACAACTTTACAGGGCACCACTTCACTTTCTTTTATTTAGTGCTTCAATGAAACTTTCTTCAAAACAGTTTACCTCGAGACCAGTATCTGCATCAGAACCCTCATGCATCCTATGAAACATCTCATCACTGACCACTATTGTATTCATCGCTCCACCACCGGCCGGAGAGCCAACAAAGAATACACAATGCAAAACACCAACACAGGAGCGGACTTAGAACAGAATCTAAAGCAACACCCAAGAGCTTTAAACAATCCAAAACAAACACACACAAAAACTGCAGCAACAACACACAATCAAAATGTTGGGAAATAAACCAAGTACAAGTAATTTCCCTATTACCAGATTAGTGAGAATACGAAATAAAAGCTGAAAAATAATACCCGAAATTGATAACGGAGTTCAGCCAATTGTGCTTATGTCTCCGGACTGCTGCAGATCTTTTACTAAGAGAGATCTCTAGTATTGGGAGAAATAAATGATTTTTGGAATAGTTTTGAAGCTAAATAAGCTAGGGTATTTATAGTTGAAACTTAAGGACTTAATCTTGTAAATACTCTAAAGCCTAGGGATTAATTGTGATTATCCCATTATCATTTTTCAACAAACATCTACCAAACTTTGAAAAACTATTTTTCAAAGAAACATTTACCAAACTTTGAAAACCATTTTCAAAGAAACATTTACCAAACTTTGAAAACCATTTTTTCAAAGTTGGTTACCAAACTTGAAAACCATTTTAATAATTTCAACAATCTCCCACTTGAAGACTGATTTTAATCTGTCTTCACACCTCGATCAATGTAACAGCTTTTCTAGTCTTGTTACTCTAGCATGCCAACTGAAGTTGAACACAACTTCAGTTTGTCTGTAGTCACCGTCTTTGTCAACATGTCTGCCGGATTTTGAGCTCCACTGATCTTTTCAAGTTTCAAAATCCCATTTCCAGAAGAGACCGGATAAAATGATATCGCAATTGTATGTGCTTTGTCCTATAATGAAAAGACGGATTCTTTGCTAGATGTATAGCACTTTGACTGTCGCAATAAAAGACATTGTTTTCTTGTTTCTTGCCTAACTCTTCCAAGAAACTTTGGAGCCAAACCATCTCCTTGCTGGCTTCCGTAACAGCGACATATTCTACTTCAGTTGTGGAGAGAGCAACTATCTTCTGTAGTTGAGAAACCCAACTCACTGTGGTTCCTCCTAGAGTATAGACATACCCTGTAGTGCTCCTTCTGATGTCAATATTTCCAGCTAAGTCAGCATCTACATAGTCTGTCAGTATCGTATCTCCACCTTTGAAACAAAGTGTTTTGTTTGTGGTACCCCGCAGATATCTGAGGATCCATTTGACTGCTTCCCAGTATACCTTGCCCGGATTATTCATGTGCCTGCTAACAGCTCCCACTGCTTGAGCAATATCTGGTCTGGTACAAACCATGGCATACATCAGACTTCCAATTGCTGAGGCATACGACACCTTCACCATGTGTGTGCACGTTCTTCCTCCGTCTTTGGTGACTGTTCTTTGGAGAGTCTGAAATGAACACCTAAAGGTGTACTTACTGGTTTAGCATCTTGCATGTTGAACCTGGAGAGTACTTTGTTGATGTACTCAGCCTGTGATAATATCAAAGTCCCCGACTTTGTGTCTCTCTTGATCCTCATCCCAAGAATCTGCTTTGCAGCGCTCAGATCCTTCATAGCAAACTGCTTTGACAATTTTTGCTTCAAGTTTATAATATCTTACATGTCTGAGCCTGCAACGAGCATATCATCAACGTACAACAATAAAATAATGAAGATATTGTCGAACCTCTTGATGTAGCAACAATGATCTTCTTGGCATCTGGTAAAACCACTGCTACTCATGAAACTATCGAACTTCTTGTACCACTGTCTAGGAGCTTGTTTTAAACCATACAAGCTCTTCTTCAACCTACATACCAGGTTTTTCTTGCCTACCTCTATGAAGCCTTCTGGCTGCCTCATATAGATTTCTTCCTCCAAATCACCATGAAGGAAAGATGTCTTTACATCTAACTGCTCAAGATGTAAATTTTCTGCAGCTACAATTTTCAACACTAGTCTGATTGTAGATAGCTTCACGACTGGAGAGAAAATTTCATTGTAATCAATACCTTCTTTTTGTTGAAAACCTTTGACAACCAATATTGCTTTATAGCGTTTGCTCCCATCGTGCTCTTCTTTGATCCTGTAAATCCACTTGTTATGGAGCGCTTTCTTGCCTAGTGGTAATTCAGCTAATTCCCATGTCTGATTTGACATAAGCGAGTCCAATCTCATCTTTCATGGAAGACTCCCACTTGACTGAATCCTCCACTTGCATTGCTTCATCGTAGCACTCTGGTTCACCATTGTCAATCAGCAAGAAGTAGTGCAAAGAAGGAGAATACCGTTGGGTTGGTTTAGGAATTCTGGAGGAGCGTCTCAGTTCTGGTGTGCCTGGTTCTTCCTCTTGAACTGCTTCAGGACTGATCTGAACATCATTTCCAGAAATCTCCTCGAACTCAGCAAATTCCTTTGTTTCAGCTTCGGTATTACTTGATTCTGCGGTTGACCTATCTTTGTACATCACATTTTCATTGAAAATGACGTCTCTGCTTCTAATGATCTTCTGATTTTCGTAGTCCCAAAATCGGTAACCAAACTCATCACCACCGTAACCAACAAATACGCATTTGTTGGACTTGGCATCAAGTTTACTTCTTTCAGCAGAGTTTATGTGTACATAAGAAATACAACCAAACACTCTTAAGTGTGAAAGGTTTATTTCTTTCTTGCTCCAAGCTTCCTCTGGTATTCCGCCATCCAAAGGAACTGAGGGCCCACGGTTGATCAGGTAAGCTGCAGTGTTGATAGCTTCAGCCCATAGAAATTTGGGCAATCCGGCATGTATCCTCATGCTTCTGGCACGTTCATTCAGAGTTCTATTCATGCGCTCTGCTATGCCATTCTGCTACGGTGTTATGGGAACTGTTGTCTCCATCTTGATCCCATTGTTTGCACAGAAATCTCTGAATCTACTATCTCTGTACTCTCCTCCATTCTCAGACCTCAACCGCTTGACTTTTAAACCAGTCTCATTTTCCACCATGGCCTTCCATTTTCTGAAGGTATCGAAGACTTCTGATTTCTTCTTCAGAACATAAACCCACACCTTCCTTGTTGAATCATCGATGAAGGTTACATAATATAGTGAGCCTGCAAGAGATGGAAATGGGGATGGTCCCCATACATCAGTATGAACCAATTCTAACCTTTCTGCTTTGGGTGTTTTGCCAATCTTTGCAAAACTGACTTTCTTTTGTTTGCTAAAGATGCAATCCTCGCATAGTCCGACATCTACATTCTTTAGATCCGATAGCTTCCCTTTTGATAGAAGTATCTTCATTCCTTTCTCGCTCATATGGCCAAGCCTTTGGTGCCATAGGTTTGATTTTCCATCAACATCTGCTACTGCAATGATATTCTCTAAATTTGAGGTTATATAGAGAGTACCAGTCTTCTTACCACGAGCAATGAGGAGTGCTCCTTTGGTAATCTTCCATTCACAGCCTGAAAAGGTTGTACTGTATCCTTCTCCATCAAGCTGTCCTACAGAAATCAAATTTCTTTTGAGACCAGGAATATGTCTCACTCCTGTCAGCTTCCAGGTGGTCTGGTTTGGCAGCTTTAGTCGGATGTCTCCTTTTCCGACGATCTTCAAGGTTTCATCATCAGCAAGATGAACCTTTCCAAAATCACCACTGACATAGTTCTCCATGATTTCTTGGCATGGCGTGGAGTGGAAAGATGCCCCTGAATCCAAAATCCATGATTCAATCAGACTGTTGACACTTAAAATCATAGCATCACCTGTCTCCTCGTCATGTTGGCAGATTCCTGTGCGCCGGTATTTTTCTTCGGTGCTCGACAATCTCTTTTGAAGTGGCCCTTCTTGCCGCAATTATAACAGGTAAAATCTTTATTTCCTGTTCTTGATTTTCCCCTTCTGGATTTCGATCTGCCACAATTTGAATTTCTTTCTGAAGTTCTCCCTCTAGACTCCGTGTGCAAGGCTGAGGAGGTTGATGCTTCACCCGATTCTCTCCGTCGAATTTCTTCGCTCAGTACCAGATCCCGAACATCGTCGAATTTTAGTTTGCTGTTTCCCGACGAACTGCTGACTGCTGTAACAGTAGCATTCCAACTGTCTGGTAAAGATGATAAGAGAATTAAAGCTCGAACTTCATCATCAAATTCAATTTCCACTAAACTCAACTGGGTTGTGATTGTGTTGAGTTCATTTAGGTGTTGTGCCATCGATGCCCCTTCCGTCATCCGCAAATTGAATAATCGCCTCATCAAGTGCACTTTGTTTGAGGCTGATGGCTTCTCATACATACTGGAGAGAGCCGCCATAAGACCCGCTGTGGTCTTTTCCTTTGCTATGTTGAAAGCAACATGCGGGATAACGTCAGTCGGATAACTCTGAGGGCTTGTCTGTCGAGAAGAGCCCAGTCTTCATTCTTCATGCCCTCTGGTTGCTTTCCTGAGAGAGGTTGATATAGATTTTTCTGGTAAAGAAAATCTTCAATCTGCATCTTCCAAAAGCCAAAGTCCTCACCATCGAACTTTTCAATTTTCACCTTCCCTTCGTCTGCAGCCATCGCTCCCACTCGAATCTGGTTTCGTTTGGATCGTTTCTGACAATTCTTGCGAACCACCGTGTATTAGAACACCTCCGTCGATAAATTTGTATCGCCGAAAAAATTTTACTATTCACAAAATTCACTATTCATGTGAATAGTAACCTCGTAAAAATTGACAAAATTCACAACCAAAAAGCTCTGATACCAGTTGTTAGGAAATAAACCAAGTACAAGTAATTTCCCTATTACCAGATTAATGAGAATACGAAATAAAAGCGGAAAAATAATACCCGAAATTTATAACGGAGTTCAGCTAATTGTGCTTACGTCTCCGGACTGCTGCAGATCTTTTACTAAGAGAGAAAATTTACAGGTGTTTACAAAACACTCACTACTCACAAGAAAGCTCTCTAGTATTGGGAGAAAGAAATGATTTTTGGAATAGTTTTGAAACTAAATGAGCTAGGGTATTTATAGTTGAAACTTAAGGACTTAATCTTGTAAATACCCTAAAGCCTAGGGATTAATTGTGATTATCCCATTATCATTTTTCAACAAACATCTACCAAACTTTGAAAAACTATTTTTCAAAGAAACATTTACCAAACTTTGAAAACCATTTTCAAAGAAACATTTACCAAACTTTGAAAACCATTTTTTCAAAGTTGGTTACCAAACTTGAAAACCATTTTAATAATTTCAACACAAAACGGCAGATCACCTAAGCAACGGAGCGACACCACCCACCAAAGCACAGGCCACTGAACTACCACACCAACCAAACAGAAAACGTAGAAATGAAATACTCCACCAGAGAACAACTAAACAACTAATAAAACTTGAGCCACAACAAATCATACTAACAATGAAAATGACCTAAATACAATCCTTGCACTAACCACTCTAGCTCCTCTAAATACCACGACAAAAAACCTGAGGACCAAAACCTTTAACCTCAACAACCCCTGACAGTCACTCACCAGGCACAAAAATTCTAGAGAAACTCACATCATTCAGAACCAATATCATATACGGATCCAAACCTTGAGTCTACAAGACTCCTCTTCTTTGGAAAAAAAAACACAATCAGAACCACACCAAAGCAACCCACTAACTGCCATAAGCATTTCCAAAGAAAGAACTCGGTAGAATATCCACAAACTAAGAAACAGATTCCAACGAAAGACCTTAAACACTCTCCCTCAAACTATATTTTCCAAACGAGCAATAGACTGGTTCACTGTGGCTTTTACACAAACAGCTTGCATGCAATTTTAACTAAACACAAGCTGACTCCAGAAGCAGACTAAAAACCCACACAGAGACTCACGATTTTGAAACAAAATCAAAAAGAAAAACACCAAGACGGGCCGACCAAAACCTTTGTTCAACGAACATAAATTCAACGTACACGGTGTTGGCCTTTAGAGAACTTGAGAGAAGCAATATAAAAAGAGCGAAAAAAACAGCTAGGACGGTGGTGGAGGCAGCCACCACCGCCCAGACAACGACGGCGGAGTGATCCCTTTAATGGATAGAGAATAACTTTGATAATGTGATTTGGCTTTGGGTACATTCGACATGTCATAGAGTTTATATTGCATTTGGTATGAGATGAGGAGTGTTAATATTTAGACATTATGTCTCAGCGAAGAGTAGAAATATTTATTGTATTGTTGTCATTATCTATATATGTTTATTATATTTTTATAATGTTTTATTTTATTTTAATTTGTTATGCAATGTAAGCCGAAGTTTTGGTAATTGGCTTATATTTGTCGGATGGAAGGATATCTTAAGTAGGTGTGTATAAAAATATTTGATCTGAATGATTTGATTCGTTGATCTTATTTGAAAATTAGGAGAATCGATTTTTTTTTTAATCTTCTGATGATTTAAATTGAATACCTGGGAAAATGATAACCGAATCACATACGAATCACTTAAATTCTAATTTCATATTATTCAAAATCCGAGAAAATTTGAGCTTTTAAAATTTAAATAGACTTGGTCCAATAAATAAATAACCCAAGACACAAATCTAACCAATCAGCTCTAGCCTAAAATGTCTTAGCCACATATTTATACGTGCAATATTTTCTAAATTTTAGTTTCCTAAACTAAGGCACTAACCACTAATATTTTATACGTGGAATACTTTTAAATTTTAATTTCCAAACTAAGGTACTAATCCACTAAGGCAATACTATATTTAATTTATACGTATAATATTTTGCATCTCACATCATCTCATCTTCAAGTTCATAATCTTGGTGTGTGGAGGACTTAATATTCTAATATAATATATTTGCTTGAATATTAAATTTAAGAATTAGAATGTTTTTTGGGGAAATCATTCTTTCTTTGAAAAATAAGGTGGACGTGTTCGGAATTTCAGAAAAATGGATTGTTTTCATTCATCTTTGAATGATTGTTCTCTTGACGATTTGGGTATAGTGGCCCTTGTTTTTACATGGGAAAGGGGCAGGTTGCTGCTAAAAATATTAGAGAGTGTCTTGACAGAGGGGAAGCGACTAATGCATGGTGGGATTTGTTCCCTGATTTTCAACTTCATCATTTATCTCATTCTATATCCGACCACTGCCCTCTAATGTCAAATACTGGATTTCGAGAATCCTCGCCGAATAGAGAATGACATTTTAGATTTGAACCAGCGTGGCTACTTGAGGAAACTTGTGAGCCAGAAGTGGCTAAACTATGGCTTGAATCTTCTGGGGGTTTCTTGGATCGACTTTTGCTGGTCAACAAAGGTCTTGATGGCTGGTTCAAACGCATACGACGAGTTAAAGGATTAACAGTTCCCGATCTGGAGCTAAAGTTAGAGGCTTTTGATGAATTAACTGTTGGATATATGAACTGCAAAACTACACCGTTAGCACTGACTGAAAATATAAACAGTAATTAAGAAGAACAGATTCGTAAACCGTGTCGTGGTAAGAACCACTGCCTTAGAAACGAATTCGCCTCGATGTGTGTAATCGCTGCAGTAGGCGGACCGTCCCCCGAGGTTAACACGGTCGCTCCGAATTCCGTACACCCGAAACCGGAGTGGACTGCTGGTGGTATTGCACTTCTGATCGGAAAGCACTCAGAGAGAACTCACAGAGAGAACTTTAGAAAACACTTTGGTAAGTGAATTGTGAATGTTTTGGAGTGAGTTGAGAAGCTGAATATAGCTCTCTATTTATAGGCTAGAAATAGAGTTAAAGTCGTCCATAAAATTTCAGGATTAAACCTCTTATTTGTAACAGCTGAAACGACTAGATGAACCTGACTCAGAAATAGTCCAGGTTCATTGTATCATTATTCAGCTGTTATAACTCCCGAAATTATATCATGTAACCCCTGGAATTAAATCAAATAACTCCTGTAACTCCTGATATTAACAGCTTGTCTCCTCTGTACAAAGCTGTAAATCAGTCCAGGTACATCTTAACGTTTCTGATTTAATTTAGGAATAAACTGTTTAATTTCTGATAAAAAATAATTCAGCTGTTATTATTTGAAATTCAAACAGTCCTCAGCAGCCTATAAATATCAGTTGATATCTTTCACATTTTCCATTTGTTTCTTTCAAAGAGAAATTCCTCAAGAATTTTCTCTAAAAAGATAGTATCCGCGCGGACGTGTCGAAGACACGTATTACCACGACCACGACCACGACCACGACCTCGACCTCGACCTCGACCACGACCACGACCACGAGCCGAGCCGAGCCGAGCCGAGCCGTGCCGTGCCGTGCCGAGCCGAGACGAGACGGACGGACGGCGGCGGCGGTGCGCGAGAGCCCCTTTGTTCTCTATCACTCAACAAGGAAGTGGAATGTCAAGCCTTAAATACCATTCCCAATAGTGTTTCCAACACTATGTGGGATTGAGCATTACCAACATTCCCCCACTAATGCGAAAGAAATCTTCTGAAACTCGAAAACAAGCTTTCCAGAAGAGTAATAGCGAGATTAGTTGCTTAAGCACTAGTGAACATATCTGGAACTAGTACATAGTGATGATGAGCAATCCTTCTCTTAGATAAGTGAAACTAGTCTGGAACTTTCTAAGATCAGGGTAAACTCATAACACACAACTAACCCCTTCATCCACCTGAGTCCTCGATGTGTAAGATATATATATACAAAAGTATATTTGGCCATCTTACCTCAGGATTCTAGTAAGTGTGCTAGAAAAATAGCCCAACATTTTTCATAGAAGGCGGCTAACCCTTCTCACTTACATAGGTTATTTCATCAAGTTTATCTCAACATAAACCACCCTTTAAAAAGGAATATGAAATAATTAAGAGCTTTTATAATAGCTCAACCTCACAAGGGTATGGTGACTTTTTTCAAGTTCATTATAAATGAACCACCCAAACTCTGGGCTAAGAAGTCATTAAGAATAAATATTCAACCTCATTTATCGGTAAATTCAATAAGTCCTTCTCACTAGAACCATCCAAATACTTGGATTTGAATTTATTAAGAGTTTAACAAACTCAACCTTTCTGTCGTAAGTTCATCATTTCCTACCCACTCACTCTGGGTTATGAACTTATTAAGAATAGATATTCAGCCAAAATCGGTAAATTCATCAAGTCTTTCTCACTAAGACCACCCAAAGCCTGGGCTATGAATTTATTAAGAGCAATTAAGCTCATCCTGGGCATGCACATTATTCATCATAGGATAGGCAGTAGGAATGTGCACTATGAGTTTTTCCATGGTTTCGTTTGACCACATGGAACTTAGATAACTAAGTTGGGTATCCACCATGAATTCCTCAACCAATGGGCTTTAGACCCATCCCCCTCGACGAATCTAGGACCAGCTTCCGACTTAACCCTTTGGTAAGTGGATCTGCTAGGTTCCTTTCCGACTTCACATACTCTAAAGAGAGCACTCCATTCTTTATCAAGTGTCTAACTGATTCATGTCTTATGCGAATGTGTCTTTTCTTACCATTGTAAGCTTGGTTCTTAGCCACACATATCGCAGCTTGTGAATCACACAATAATGAAACTGGAGGAGTCGGTCTTCCCCACAACGGAATATCTGCTAACAAGCTTCTGAGCCACTCGGCTTCTTGCCCAGCTAGGTCAAGAGCTATAAACTCTGACTCCATGGTAGAACGAGCAATACAAGTCTGCTTTGATGATTTCCACGAGATCGCTGCTCCACCCAAAGTAAAAACATACCCGCTCGTAGAGCTTACCTCATTATTATCAGAAACCCAGTTGGCATCACAATATCCTTCCAATACCGCAGGAAAGCCAACAAACTCAAGTTTCCAATTCACAGTACCCTTAAGATACTTCAGTAAGCGTTTAAGCGCAATCCAGTGCTCACCACTCGGATTATGAGTATATCTACTTAGTCTACTCACAGCATAAGCAATATCAGGCCGAGTATAGTTCATTAAGAACATTAAACTTCCGATTAATTTAGCATATTCAGTTTGGGAAACACTACTTCCTTTATTCTTAACTAGATGTATGCTAGGGTCATAAGGAGTTCGAACAGGGACGACATCAAAACTGTCAAATTTCTTTAGCACTTTCTCTATATAATGTGCTTGACATAAAGAAAATCCCTTCTCAGTTTTGGTAATTTTGACTCCTAAGATTACATCTACTTCTCCCAAATCTGTCATCTCAAACTTAGTGGACAAGAAATTTTTAACTTTGTTAATGGACTCAATGTTAGAACTGAAAATCAACATGTCGTCAACATAAAGACTTATGATAACACATTCAGTTTCAAACATCTTCGAATACACACAAGCATCCGAACCATTCACAACAAAACCAAAACTAAGAATAGTTTTATGAAATTTCTCATACCACTGTTTAGGAGCCTGCTTAAGTCCATAGAGTGACTTTTTGAGTCTACAAACTTTGCCTTCCATACCAGGTGCCTCAAAACCTAGTGGCTGCTCCATGTAAATCTCCTCATCTAGATCCCCATTCAAGAAAGCAGTCTTAACATCCATTTGATGTACCTGCAACTTATGAATAGAGGCTAGTGCAAATAATGCACGAATCGTTGAGATTTTTGTAACGGGAGAGTATGTATCAAAGTAGTCTAAACCAAACCTTTGAGTGAACCCTTTGACGACTAACCTTGCCTTGTATCGCTGAATCGAACCATCTGGCCTTAGTTTCTTCCGGAAGACCCATTTGTTGGAGATTGGTTTGAATCCCTTAGGCAAGTCAACTAATTCCCAAGTATGATTAGACATTATCGATTCTAGTTCATCATTAACAGCGCTTTCCAAAAACTAGCATCGATAGATCTTATAGCTTCTTCAAAAGTTTTAGGATCCTCATCTAATAGAAAAATTTGAGCTATAGGATCTGAAATGAAGTCTAAATCATTTATCTCAGAAATAAAGGAAGTAATAAAATCTGGTCCAAAAGAGGTTTCAACTCTTTGCCTTTTACTTCTTCTAGGCTCAAAATCATTTTGTTCAGAAGACCTAGCAGGTTTACTAGAAGAAGTTGATGGAATATATTCTATTTGTGTTTCAATATTTATTCTCGGTTCCTTTAAAGGAAAAGTATTTTCAAAGAAAACAGCATCTCTTGATTCACAAATAGAATAATCTTGTAAAAGCATGAATCTGTATGCAACACTATTCGTAGCATACCCTATAAACACTGCATCAACGGTTTTAGGTCCGATGGTGAACTTCTTAAAGTCTGGCAAGCCCACTTTAGCCAGACACCCCCACACTTTCAGGTATTGTAAATTAGGAGCGTATCCTTTCCACAATTCATATGGGGTAGAATCTAATTTCTTATGAGGAACTCGGTTCAAGATATGAGTTGCCGATAGAATGGCCTCCCCCCACATGTTATCAGATAACCCGAACTTATTAGTAAAGAATTCATCATCTCTTTTAAAGTTCTATTTTTCCTTTCGGCTATACCATTCTGTTGAGGAAAATAGGGGGCTGATGTTTCATGAATTATGCCATTCTTTTCACAAATATCTTTTAAGAAATTAGATCCATATTCACCACCTCTATCAGATCTAACTCGTTTGATTCTCCTATCTAACTGATTTTCAACTTCTGCCTTATAAATAAGAAAGAAGTTTTCAGCTTCATCTTTAGTTCTTAGGAGATAAACTTTTGTATATCTTGAATAATCATCTACAAAAGTTATGTAGTAGTGTTTTCCTCCTTTACTTTCAGTGTTTCTAAAATCTGCTAGATCAGTATGAATGAGTTCTAACAGTTCAGTCTTTCTATTAGAAACAGTCTTAAAGTGAGGTTTAGTATGCTTAGCTTCTACACAAATCTCACATTTGTTAAAGCTAGTTGTGTCTAGTTTAGGCAGAACATTCATATTCATTAATTTCTTTAAAGCATGAATATTCACGTGTCCTAATCTAGCATGCCACATATCAATGGATTCAACAATATAAGCAGAAGTGGTAGCTTTATTTTCATTAAATTGAGTTTCTATGACAAATAAACCATTGCTTAAAAACCCTTTCCCCACATAATCACCATTTCGGGAAAGTACAAGTTTATCTGCCTCAAAAACTAACTTAATGCCTGCCTTATTCAGAAGCCCACCACTTATCAAATTTCTACGCAAGGCAGGTACAAACAGAACATTATTTAAAGCCAGAGTTTTACCAGAAGTCAGCTTGAGTAAAACCTTGCCTTTGCCTAGCACTTCAGAGCTGCTAGAGTTCCCCATGTACACACGTTCACCAGTGTTTCCATCCTCGAACTCAGTGAAAAACTCCTTCCTTGCGCAGAAATGCTTCGAAGCGCCAGTGTCAACTACCCATTCTGAACTGTTCTCCACCAGATTAACTTCTGAGACCACCGCAGCAATGATCTCATCATCTTCTTCTACAACGTGCATCTGTGGCTTGTTGTCATTCTGGCGGTCTGAGCGGTGTTGGCATTGGTAAGCCTTGTGGCCAGGTAAACCGCAGACATAACACTTGAACGTCTTTCCTTCCGGTTTGGCCTTTCCTGACTTCTTGAAGTTGGTAGCCTTCTGTGGTTTCGTCTTTTTGTCTTGATTCCCACGTTTCATGATCTTCTTAAATTTGGACTCAACCAAGTTAGCTCTAAAAGATAAATTACTCATAGAATTAGTAAGCTTATCTTTTAAACGGTTGGCTTCTTCAATCTTCATATGGCCCACAAGTTCTTCAAGCGAAATGTCTCTCTTCTTATGCTTAAGAGAGTTACGGTAATCGGACCAGGACTTGGGCAGTTTCTCAATGAGTACATTGGCTTGCAGCACCTCACACATTTGCATCCCTTCAGCGATGATGTCAGCGACTAAGTTCTCATAGTCATGGACTTGATCCATTATTGGCTTGTCGTCTGTCATCTGGAATTTGAGCCATTCGCCGACAACGTACTTCTTGATCCCCGCATCATCCGCACCATACTTCTTGTCGAGAGTGTCCCATATTGCCTTGGCACTCTTTTCTCTAAGGAACATATCAAATAGTTTATTTGACATGTGGCTGAGCAGATGTCCTCGTACCGTCTTGTTATCCTTCTCGAATTTCTCGTAAGTAGCGAGAGCGGCGGCGGCAGTTGCTAAGGCATCATCATTGAGGACCGCATCAGCATCATTACCAACAGCTGGGGTTGGCGGCATGGTAGGTGGTGGCTTGAGCAACACGTAATCAAGATCAAGTTGCTCGAAGAATATAAGAATTCTTTGGGACCACCTTCTATAGTTCTTTCCATCAAGTGCATCGAGCTTGGAAAGATCGGGAATGAGTTTGCTCAAAGGTGTCGACATGATTGCAGTTTATGGGAATTCGTTTCTAAATTGTTGGATATATGAACTGCAAAACTACACCGTTAGCACTGACTGAAAATATAAACAGTAATTAAGAAGAACAGATTCGTAAACCGTGTCGTGGTAAGAACCACTGCCTTAGAAACGAATTCGCCTCGATGTGTGTAATCGCTGCAGTAGGCGGACCGTCCCCCGAGGTTAACACGGTCGCTCCGAATTCCGTACACCCGAAACCGGAGTGGACTGCTGGTGGTATTGCACTTCTGATCGGAAAGCTGTAAATCAGTCCAGGTACATCTTAACGTTTCTGATTTAATTTAGGAATAAACTGTTTTAATTCAGCTGTTATTATTTGAAATTCAAACAGTCCTCAGCAGCCTATAAATATCAGTTGATATCTTTCACATTTTCCATTTGTTTCTTTCAAAGAGAAATTCCTCAAGAATTTTCTCTAAAAAGATAGTATCCGCGCGGACGTGTCGAAGACACATATTACCACGACCACCACCACGACCACCACCACGAGCCGAGCCGAGCCGTGCCGTGCCGTGCCGTGCCGAGCCGAGCCGAGACGAGACGGACGGACGGCGGCGGCGGTGCGCGAGAGCCCCCCTTGTTCTCTATCACTCAACAAGGAAGTGGAATGTCAAGCCTTAAATACCATTCCCAATAGTGTTTCCAACACTATGTGGGATTGAGCATTACCAACATTAACACCTACGAATGATGCTCTTGGTAATATAGTAGAGGTGAAACTGGCTATGAATCTTAAGTTGGATAAGAAAGAACTTTATTGGGAACAATGCGTATGATCAAATTAACTGAAACACGGTGACAAAAATACAACTTTTTTCCACATAAGTGCATCCAAGAGAAAGTGGGAAAAAATCGTATTTTATCTCTAAAAATGACAATGGAGTTTTCTTTTATGATGAGCAGGATATAAACCAAGTAGCTCGTGACTACTTCGTGAATTTATTCTCTTCTCAGGGAGTGGGTGACTATAGTCGTACTCTAGAGAGTGTTAAATGTTGAATCAATGACGAAATGAATCAAACGCTCACTCGAAACTTTACTTCGATTGAAATTTGGGATGTAGTAAATCCATGATTCCTATCAAAGTTGCCAACGAAGACGGGTTGGGTGCCTTATTTTATCAAAGATTCTGGCATATTTTGGGAAGTTATGTTGCCACTTTCTGTATTTCAATGTTAAATGGTGAAACTCCTGTCACAAATCAACCAGACTCGAATATTCATGATTCCGAAAATCAACAACCCCACTAATATGTTCCATTTTAGGCCTATCAACCTATGCAATGTGCTATTCACAATTATTTCCAAGGTGTTGGTTAATCGATTTCAAATTGTCTCTCTTTGTATTAATGAGTCTTGAGTGTGTTCGTCCCAGGACGCCTCATCACCGATAATATTCTTGCAGCTTATGATATACTCCATTTGATGCGAAACAAGAATGGAAAAAATGTCACTTTACTCTAAAATTAAATATGTCGAAGGCTTATGATCGAGTGGAGTGGAACTTAGTTGAAAAGATGATGCTGAAGATGGGTTTTGCTAATGAATGTGTTACCCTTGTTCTTCAATGTGTTTCATCAACTTCTTACTCAGTGATTTTAAATGGCTTAGTTGGCAAGTGTTTCATCCCTTATAGAGGATTACGTCAGGGTGATCCATTAAGCCCATACTTATTCTTAATTTGTGGCGAATGATTATTCTCTCTCCTTAGACAAAAGTGAACTACCATTGGCATCTGAATCAACCGTAGTTCCTCGTGCATATCCCACATTTTCTTTGCCGATGATAGCCTCATCTTTGGTGAAGCTATGACTAGAGGTGCTGGTAATTTAAGGGAGTTGTTATCTATATATGAAGGTTGCTGGACAAGTCATCAATTTTGAGAAATATGGAATTTTTTCTGTAAGAATGTGTTAGATGAGAACCAAAATGATGTTCGGAGATTGCAAATTAATAGTCCCATCAGCCCTGAAAATATCTGAGTTTGCCTACTGTAATGGGAAGAAATAAAAAAGGGCTTTTATGGCTTTAGGTAACAAATTTATCGCGTGCATCTCTTCTTGGAGCTCTCGATCCTTGTCCCAAGGAGGGAAAAAAGTGTTCATTATGGGTGTTGTATCTCAATATCGATTGAGTTCCTCTACCAATCCAACAGTAAAGAGATCTACTTGCTATTTCTGCTTAAGATCAGAAGTCCTAGCCAATAGTGATTGAAATTGGCTTTTATGTTCCTTTACAGTTTCGATCTGTTTCAGGTTGGCAAGTTTCCCCAAGGGGTTATTTCTTATAGGTGGTCCAAACCTCACATGACAACACTTCTTAAAATGCCCCCAATCAAGGCATGCCTCCTCTTCTTCCATTTGATCAAACTATAGTTGCGCCTCTTCTAAGAGATGAAATGTCGCTAAGCCCACCTTGTCATCTTCATTAGTCCGTGATTGCCAAAGAATTTCTCGCACAGTTTCAGCCACCCTAAAGGATCTCCGGTACCATTGTAGGTGAGAAATTTCAACTTAGAGTATACCCATCTTGTTGCGAGTCTAAAGTCCCTTTTTTTACTTCCGCTACTTTCTTTTCCTTAGTATTTCTGCCTGAGTACCCTTTCGTAGCCCTCTTTTGGATCGAATGAGATAATGCAACCATCTGCTCCTTTAGTGCTTGCTGTCTTGTAGCCATTTGTTCCATGAAAGCACTCAACTCTTTTTTCGAATCCTGTCACCCATGACAGAAGGCTCTTACACCTTGTTGTTATGAGCCTTAGCGTAGGATTTAGTCACGGGTCTAGACGTCGAAGATTTTCTGCTCTGACCTATGGTTAATCAGAGAGGCAGATTCGTTCTTGACTAAACCCTCTCTACCAATAACTTTTTAACAGAGTAATTGCTTGTCCTCTTTATTCAATATTGGCAGCCGTTTAATAGGTATTTAGTGACAAAGGAAATAATCCTAATGGACATAAAATAATATAATGATCCCTAACATATAGGATCATAACTAGGAAACTAAAGTTATAAAGAAATAAAATCTAATGTAATAGAGGAAACAAATCAAAAGCTAATTTGTTGCCCTCTGTTTATTTATTTATTGACTTCTTTCTTTGATATTTCTTTCCAATAAAAGCATCCACATCACAATTCTATATGAATTACTATGCCATTGAATATTAGAGAGGTCATCACAAGCTGAATAATGATACATTCAAAAAATAATGCATCATATCTAAGATCAACAATAAAAAAAGCTTTAATTTCTCTTTCAAGAAAATCAGGTTGTAAAACAGCAACTGTGCAAAACTCAGGCCAAGAAATGATAAGAACAACTTTTAACATATATTATTCTAAATACTTGGGCAAGAGACACCACAACCTTGCAGTAGAAGAAAATATCCTATAACAAAAAGCTGCATGCATCCGGTCTCAAGTAGCAGATAAGGATACTTACAACAATCAGCTTAATTGCCAACATTAGTGACCAATTTGTTAATTTTGAAAACTAGCAATTTAACAAGGAGACAATGAAGTGATCATTTTATTACAAATCGAAAACATTAGTGACCAATTTGTTAATTTTGAAATTTAGTGTAAGAAACAAAAACTTAGATAAACATAGTGACTATTTGTGTAGTTTACCCATTTAAATATTAGATGTCATAATCGCATTATTATATCAAAAGTTACCGTGTACTCACATTGTTACTTAAACATGAACCATATATATATATATATATATATATGCATGTGTGCAAGAAAATGGACCAAACAAGTGATAGTTGCCTTACTTTAAGGAGTGAAAAAACTGTTAAAAGTATTGAAATAACAGGTCGATGGAAAACCATTCGAGGATGACTTTGGTTATTTGATCAACAAATCTTTTCCACTACAGCATGCGACCACCCCAGTGGTGCAAAAAAAATGTGGAAGCATGTATAACTTCAAATGCTGCCGTCGAAAATAATCTCTCACTCGTCTTTTGCAACAAATGATTCGAGTTTCTGCAACCAATCTAAATACTGACATTCTTCTTTCTTATGTAGTGTGAGGAGGAGGAAATTGGTCAAGTCTTCTCCGATCCCTCTGGCGACAAGATATTCCTTAAGTTCATCTTGTAGTTGAGGGTCCAAAGTGCTGCAAACAAAAGTTGAAAAATTAACTAAATGATGATTACTGTCATAACACGCCCGTAAACGTTCTAGGAAATTCAACTTCCATTGTTAATTTAAGGGTAGAGTACACAAATTATCTCATGATTACATGAAAATGCTTTGTTGAGTACTCCAACAATTAAAAGTTATAAAATGATTCCTGATAACTAAAAGTTACAAAATTGTCTCCAATTATAGGATGTTGTTTTGTTGAGTCTCCCGACTATTAAAAGTTATAAAATGATCATTCAGCTATTCATATGGTACCAATTTCGTCATTTTCCATTAAAAATTTACTGATAGTCTGAGTTAAACGTTCACTTGCTGATTGATATATAATAAAATCATATTTTAATGACGTCTACGGACACCGCTGTTGCTTTTAAGCACTAGCTCGATAACATAATATTTCAAGCAATACTCGACGACATAATGTAAATGAAGAGTCGATCCCCAAAATACAACTCAAACGATTTTAAGATCAGTTTTTTTTCATATTTCAATCAACATGTTAACATCTAATTCAGACGACAGCAAAATTTTTAATGAAAAAAGGACAAATTTGGAACATATGAATAGCTGGGTAACCATTTTGCAACTTTTAATAGTTAGAGGACTCAATAAAACAATGTCTTATAATTGGATGACCATTTTGTAACTTTTAAACTCAACAAAACAACACCCTTTGGTTGGTGAACCATTTGTGTACTTTACGCTTAATTTAATTAACCAGAGAAACTAAACGCCATATTCCCTTATCCACTCACGTTTATAGCAATTAACCCGTGAAATCAAATACATTGAAAATTAACTATTTATCAGATGAAGGGATAGAACAAACATTATAGAACCATAAGTAGTATTCTTTACAACAAACATATATTATTTGATAAGTAGAATTCTGAGAGAAGTTTTCACCTGAACGAGGGACCTCTGTAGACAGAAGAAGTAGGAATGGTCATTGATTGAAGATAAGCACCATGGATGTTGAAGTCGGACCTGCGAACTCCTTTCTCGAAAACTCCACAATGGAACTGCAAAATAGAGCTCAACCCAGGCTTTTTTACACAGACCTTCATTAGAACTTTCCTAGGAAATATGCCCTCGGTATAATATGTCTCCCGGCTCAACAAAGCTGAAACGGCTACCTCTTCACCAGACTCACCTTTTCGCCGCAAAACAACATCCTGTGACTGTGATGAATTCCATTCCAATACAAAATCTCCAAGAGATCCGTTTTGTTCATCCTGGATGAGCATAGAATAAACCCATTTCCCTCAAATTAGTAATGCTAGAGCTCCAGGAAATAAGTGTTTAAGATGTTCCCACTTCAAGATGAACTATAAATTATCAAGAATAGTGTCCCCACCACAATGTGAAGATTTTGAACAATATAAACGCATTTCTTTTTGGTCTTTCACATCCATATAATGTATTGAATTAAAGACACTGCGAAATCCCATTGGGGATCCATTGCATACGTGGTATTAGATGTAAAAAAGGACATTGTTTCTCTAAGTATTAAAGCTGAAACTGAATGCTCCGGAACATAAAGGAGGCTGCACTAGAATTTACCGCTAAAAAAATGTTGAAGACGCAAATGAATTGGAAGAAAGCATATCAAAATAACAATTATTCTACATAAAAACAACATGAAATCTATGTTTCACGTTATTATTGTAGTTTAATTCTTCGTAATCATTTTCTTTAACAAAACCAATTTCGATCATAAGCTCTATGACCTAAAAATCAAAGAATAGAACTTTAGTTGGGTCTCTAGAAAACACCTGACGACAACCAAATTCATGATTAGGCACTGCATTCTTAAAGGTTCGTCAAGCAAACATGCCGAGATCGATACATAAATGAAAAAGGGAAAATAAGAACAAAATAACCTTAAAATCAACGAACAAAGCGTTTCTTGGGTCTCTAGTAAACACCTCAGAGTAATCAAATTCATGGGTAGGCAATGCATTCTGAATGACTTAGTGAAACAAAGAAACCCCAAATCGAAAGGGAAGGAGAAGAACCTGAAATGAATTAGAGGAGAGTTCTTGGGATATCTCAGATCGTAAGACCTTAAGCAAGTTGAGATCCTCCACAGCTTTGCGGCTTTGGCGTAAGATTTGAGTGGCTCTCGGCATTTCTCTAACTCTGTTTCTCTCGGGTCTTCCCCTTCCTAATTTGTGTTTGGCTGATGGCCGAAGACTATTCAAGTACCTTGCTTTCTTTTTCAATTAGATAGTTCGCAGCCGATATGATATGATATTTATCAGAAAATTATAGGGTAAAGTATAAAAGTAGTGCTACAATTATACGACAGTGTTTTGTTAAGTTGTTCATATATTAAAAGTTATGAAATAAATTTTTAATTATAAGATATTATTTTATTAAGTTTGTCGATTCTTAAAAGTTATAAAATGGTCATTTAATTATTTTATGTTCTAAACTCTTCTTGTTTGTTAAAAATTAACTACAGTTTGAGTTGTACATTAACATGTTGACTGTAATATGATAAAATTTGATCTCAAACTCTCAAATGACTATTATATCTCAGTTAAAATATTAACGTCTAGCTCAAACTGTCATATTTTTTAAAACAAAAAATGACAAGTTTAGAACAAACAGTACTCTATAGTCAGAGACCATTCATAACTTTTAATAGTCGGTGACTCAACAAAGCAACGTCTTATAATTAAGGATCATTTGTGTACTTTACCCAAAATTATATAATTTATTTTTTAAAATAAGATTTTTATTTTCACTAAATAAGAGTTAGATATAATAAAGGTAACATACTCCTAATATGAAGGGGAAAAACTAAAATCAAAACCTTTTTTTAATACATGTTTCATTAAAAAAATTAACAATTTCAATAATCTTTTTGTCTTTATTCAAACAAGACGCAATATTGATTAAGACATAAAGAGTAAGCAGAAGAACATACAAAAATAATATTTCAAAGAAGAAATTAAAATGAGAAGTATGGTTATTTAGATTTCAGTAAAAAAAATAAAGAATAAGAAAAAGAGATGCGGCAACTTAGGACGACACTTTAAAAGAAAATTTTGATAATAACTTTAGAGAAAAACTAGAATAATGAAAACATTGTTAATTATATATATATATATATATATTGAAATATAATACATATCATAAGTTATTTTTTTATATTAATTTGGGCTAAATACAAAGTATTATATGTTCAATCAAAGATAAATCACAATCATTTGACATTGAACGCTTATACCCCTACATTTTATGGTGCTCAAACCCGAGATCTTAAGGAATAACAATAATTTTTTTACCACTGTGGTCGCTTAGTTCGTGCTATTATAAGTTACTTTAAAAAAATAAAAAACTAATGTCGTCGTTTTTCTTTTCTTCTTTATTTTGTTTGATAGAGGACAATATTAGTTTTAATACTGGTAATTGATTGTCTATATTTTTTGATTCTTGTTTATTTTAATACATCATATATTTACTTTTTTATTTTTTTAATTTCTAATAATTCTCCCTTTATGACACAAATTTCTCTACCTTTATGGTACATTTTCATCTACCTTTGTTCAATCGTGTTTTATAATATTTTGATATAACAAATTAAGACAAAATGTTTTTGGACTTGATTGAATTTGTTCAAATTTTTCAAAAATAATTCAAAGTTCATTAAACTATAATTTGAGCACAAAACAGTTTTTCTAGGTACGTAGTACCGATACTATTTTTACAGTATCAATATTGCATGAACAATACCGATATTGTTCATATGGTATCGATACCATAGGTAAGAGAAGTATTGATACTCTCAAGGTAGTATCGATACTACCAGTTGTTTTCTAAATTGCTCAAATTCCAGAATGCAAAATAAGTATCGATACTCAAAGAGGTACCGATAACATGAAGCATAATATCGATACTGGTCAATCCCAACAGTCTTTAACTGCTAGTTTATTTAAATATTACAAAGGTAGTACCAATATCATTAAAGGAGTATCGATACTCCCTGAACTGGGCAGTTTTATTTTGCAAAAAATTAATCCTCAACGGCTAGAAACGACCACAAACTCATTCCAACATATAAAAATAAGTTAAGGACACTTGAAGAAGTTTGGACAACACCTATCCAAGAAATCAAACACAAGAGAAGAGTTTTCCATTCTTATTTTCCTTTCTCTTATAAATATTTGTGTTGTGAGCTCATCGCAAATCTTTTAATTGTTTTCTTGTGAACTTAAATCTTGTAAACACCCTTCTTATTGAGAGGTTTTCTTGTTTACGTTTCTTATCCTTTGTAAAGGAGATTAGTTCCAGCTTAGCCTTTGAAAAGCTAGAGAGTTGTAAATGTTATCTCTTGATCTTGGAAAAAGAAAGAATAAATTAGTGAATATGTTAGAAAATCCTAAGTGATGAGCTTAGGTTTTGGATGTAAACTTGGTTGAGAAGTCAAACCACTATAAATCATTGTGCAAAATTTCCTATCTTTTTATCCTTACTCCTTAAACTCAAAAAACCAATCCACCCACTATTTTCAAATAATTCGGTTGTTCAATTAAGCTTCATTACAATACCAACAATTGATATCAGAGCTTGACTCATTAGAAGGTTTAACAACCTTGAGATGATGCTTGAAGAAGTTCTACCAATTCTAGACGCAACCGAGAAGATGACTTCAATCTGTGGCTCCTACTTCATTGAAGACTTTCAACCGGTCAACAAGCCACCTTAATTCAATGGAGAAAATTATGCATATTGGAAGAATATGATGATTATCTTCATTCAAACCAACGATCTAGGAGCTTGAAACTCAATTATGAAGGGATACTCCAATCCAACCGATAAGATGAATGATTGGAGTGATGGAGAGAATAAGAAGTTCCAACTCAATGCAAAGGCTATACACATTCTATTTTGTGCATTAGGCCCTGATAAATATGGAAGAGTCTCCTCTTGTTCAAATTCCAAGGAGATATAGGACAAGCTCCAAGTCACTCATGAAGGAACTATGAAGTGAAGGTAACCAAAATTAGTCTTTTCAATCATAGCTATGAGAATTTCAAGATGAAACCAGATGAAGAAATCAAAGCTATGACAGATAGATTTTCTGTGATTGTCAACGGTCTCAAGGGATTTGGAAAAGTGATCCATAATGAGAAGCTTGTGAGGAAGATGATATACTCTCTTCCAAAGTCTTGGCAATCGAAGAAGACGGTGATTATCGATGCTAATAACCTAAAGTCACTCACTCTTGATGAGCTTAATGGTTCTCTTCTCACTCATGAGTTGATGGTAAAGAAAGAAAAAGAAGATGAAGAAAAGAAAAACAAAAAGAAGAATGAGGTATATATTGCCTTCAAATCCACCAATGAGAGTAATCAAGACTCAAGTGAAGATATGGATGATGATGATGAATAAAAGATGGCCAAGCTCTTCAAAGGATTGAAGAGATTTATGACTTCTAAGGAAGCGAAGCATGAATCAAGCAAAAAGAAGAGTCTCCCGTTGTGTTTCAATTGTCAAAGAATGAGGCATGTCAAGTATGATTGTCTCCTCCTAAAGAAGATGAGATCAAGTAAAAAGAAGACATTTGTGGCGGCTTTGAGTGATGAAGATAACTCAAATGATGAAAATAAAGTAGCCAACCTATGCCTTATGGCCATCGAAGAAGATTTAATGGTAACTTCTAGCTCTAGAGAATCAAATTCTTATTTTTTTTAATGAGGTACAAGTTGCATATGATGAATTATATTTGGAATTTGAGACCATGAATTCCAAATGTAAAAAATTAATTTCAAAATACAAAGTTGAAAATGATTTTCTTTTGAAAGCAAAATTAGATTTTGAAAAACAAAATGAAATTTTGAAAAATGATTTTGAGCTTTCAAAAACCAAAATTGAATATTTGGAAAAAGAAAATCTTGAATTGAAAGTTAAGCTTGAATGCTTAACAAAAGAAACATAAATCATTTCTAAAAACAATTCATCTATGTTAAAAATGGAAAAATTATCACATTGCCATTTTCATGGTCACATTGTACATACTTGTCCTATAAAGAAAAGAAAATCTTTTAAAATTAGACAAGTATGGGTTCCTTTGGGAAACAGAGACATTGGTACTAACCTTCTAGTACCCAAAGCAATTTGGGTACCAAAATCCAAATGAATGTTTCTTGTAGGTGTGTGGGAGTAATGATGACAAATATGGAGATATTCAAATACTCTAGCCACACTTAATATGGAATGGGTAACTTCTAAGTTTATTTTGATTATCTTGCATAATTGGTTGCTCATTTAGTTTAAGCATGCATGAGTTTTGATTTTAAATAATTTTATGTTTTCTATCTCATGTATGTTAAAAAGAATTGTGATGGACATTTTCTAAAGTCTTAATGATTTTTCATAAATGTTTGCTCATCATAATGAATTTTGGTCAAAATTGGTTTTAATGTTTTGTTTTTACAAATTTTAATTTTTGACCTAAATTTTAATGTTTATGCGTGTGATTTATTGCAAATGATATCTCTCTAACAATTGATATCAATTTTTCAAATGCATAACATTTTTGGGTAGCTTTATGCACATGCACTAAAATACAAAAATTGGTATTGCATAAAGTATATTAGACTTGGATATATTGAATTTCATGAGCTACTAACATGTTTGTTAATCTTTGTTGAAATTCAATGTCTTTTAAGTGTCAAGCTTTTAAAGTCAAATTTTTGTTTGGAATGCTTTTATTGAGGGGGAGCTGTTATTTTTTAAATGATTTTATGCTAAATTTTACCGCTTGCTCTCCATTGTTATTTTTGAACTTTAAATTTTAATTATTTTTGATATAACAAAAAGGGGAAGAAATATAAGTTTGAAAAATTCAATTTCAAGAATGAAAAAGGGGGAGCTTTAATATTTTCCAAATATTTCTCTTTTTTATGAAATATTTTATTAAGGAGGAATTTAGCCAAAAAGATTATTCGAATATTTTGTTATATAAAAAAGGAGGAGATTGTTGAATCATGTTTTATAATGTTTTGATATAACACATTAAGGCAAAATGTTTTTGGATTTGATTGAATTTGTTCAAAGTTTTCAAAAATAATTCAAATTCCATTAAACTAGAATTTGAGCACAAAACAATTTTTCTAGGTATGTAGTACTGATATTGTTCTTACAGTATCGATACTGCATGAACAATATTGATATTGTTCACGTGGTACCAATACCAAAGTTAAGAGAAGTATCGATACTCTCAAGGTAGTATCGATACTACCAGTTGTTTTCCAAATTGCTTAAATTCCAGATTGCAAAATAGGTACCGATACTCAAAGGGGTATTGATACTACTTTACATAGTGGTATCGATACCATGAAGCATAGTATTGATATTGGTCAAGCCCAACGGTCTTTAACGACTAGTTTATTTAAATATTACAAAGGTAGTACCGATACTCATTAAAAGAGTACATATACTTCCTGTACTAGGCAATTTTATTTTGCATAAAATTAATCCCCAATGGCTAGAAACGACCACAAACTCATTCCAACATATAAAAACAAATTGAGGACACTTGAAGAAAGTTGGACAACACCTATCCAAGCATTCAAACACAATAGAAGAGTTTTTCATTCTTATTTTCCTTTCTCTTGTAAATATTTGTGTTTTGAGCTCATTGCAAATCTTTTACTTTTTTCTTACGAGGTTAAATCTTGTAAACACCCTTCATTTTGAGAGGTTTTCTTGTTTATATTTCTTATCCTTTGTAAAGGGGATTGGTTCTATCTTAGCCTTTGAAAAGCTAGGGATTTGTTAAGGTTGTCTCTTGATCTTGGAAAAAGATAGAAAAAATTAGTGAATTTGTTTGAAAATCCTAAGTGACGAGCTTAGGTAGTCGATGTAGACTTGGTTGAGAAGTCGAACTACTATAAATCCTTGTGCAAATTTTCTTATATTTTTACTCCTTATTCCCTAAACCCAAAAAACCAATTGACCCCCTCTTGGAAAATAATTTGGTTGTTCAATTGAGCTTCATATCAATCATAACAACCTTCATGATACGTTTTTATCGTTTGGCTATTTTTTTGTTTAAATTGTTCAGGGTTGGATTTGACATCACCGTTACTAATCAAGATGGAACTTATATGTTACCCCATTGATCTTCCCTGATTTAGACTCTTATATTGAACTTTGATATGTGGTTTGCATTCGTAGATAGTTTTTTTCACGACGCTCAATTCTGATTTGCGATTATCGATGGTTTTTCAATAGTTTAATCTATTGTTTTCGTTTGTTTGCCAATGCAGTTAAATTTATTTGTAACTATGTTTTATTTGAATTTTTTTGGATGAATTTTAACCTTCTTCTTATATGTTCTTTATATAATCTTGAATGACTATTTTATTATGTTAATCATTATAGAAAAATATTCTAATTATGTGTTTACCTTAAGAAGCTCGTTATAATTTTAAATATTTTTTCTTTTCAATAAAATCAAGTGTATAATTCTTTTGAATAATATTAGGACGGTTTATAGGGTAATATCTATTTAAAAGTTGTTGGTATCCAACCCCAAGATCTTTAGAAATAATAACCATCCCTTTAACCATTACAGCCACCTTTTTAGTGCATTTCTTTTCATATAAAATTAGATTTTTACTAATTAATTTTTTAGTGACTTTCCTTAAATACAGTAAAAACGGAAATAAGAAGACCAACCCAACCATATCCCATAAGTTCATAGAGCCAGAAAAAAATTGTCAAGTTATGAGTAAACGAGGGAGGATCAAAGGACAATTGGGTTATGAATAACTTGATTTTAGGCTTGATTGAGAGATGAGGAAAAAAAGGGTATTCTTAAGTTATGAGTAAACGAGGGAGGACCAAGGGAGTACTTTACCCACTATTTGAACAAAGGTTGAATTCTCATTAAGTTGGTGAGGTCATATGTTGGGAAGAGATGCATTATTCCTTGTCTTCTTCATTTTCATCTTTCTCTTATTTATTTGTCACAAAACCATCAAATGTGATAAGTTTGTTACTCCACTTTCCTAGTCCTAATTTGCAAAGGTGAGAACAATAATCTCCTCCCCTAGAGCATCAATTATAGCTCAATATCTTAAAGCTTGGTCATGGTGACTAATATGAGGATTTTAGAGAGGTTTTGAGTTTTAGGGCTCTAGGGTGGTCCAAATTTGTTCCTAAGAGTTTAGAATCATATTTCTACTCATTTAAAGTCTTTAAGTAAGTTAGTAATCCTCTTAATTATTTTTGGTTAGTGAGAGAAGTTAGTGAAAGCTCCAAAGGCAAGAACAAGAAGGAGTTAGTGCTTGGGTGATCTTGTGGACGTTTTCCATCAGCTAGTATTAAGGTAACACACTCCTAACTCACCTATACCACATAGATCGTTATATGTGATTTTCTTGCTTGTATACATTTCATGAAGCATTTGGGTGCGTTTTGGTTATAACATGAATTTGGGAATTTGATGTTATTCATGAATAAAGAATTGGCCTTTTATGATCTTTTGAAACCATAAAAGCTTTAATTAATGTTTGGGGACCTTGAGAGTGTCTTAGGCGTTATTTGAAAGGTTTTACTAGTGTAAAATAGGGCCTTTAGGTTTAAGGTACCGATATTGTTCATCCAATAGGCTAAAATTAGAGAATTTTATATACAGGTATCATTACCCTGTTCTTGGGGTATCGATACTCAGGGTTCGGTATCGATACTAGGATATCCTTGTAAATTTTAAAGAGCTAAAATGATACAGATACCCAGGATAGTACCAGTACCGTAGGATTGGTATTGATACTTTATGTCAGTGTATTGATACCGCGGTGTTGTACCACCCATGAAGGCCAAATGGTACCAATACTCCAATTAAGAAAATTGATATCGAGGAGCTGTCTCAAATTCCAGAGAACCAAAATGGTACTAATACTCAGGCAGTATTAATGCTGCTGTGAGAACACTATCGATACCGTACGGACGAGTATCAATACTACATAGACAGTAAGGGTTATAAAACTATTTCAGACCGAGGGGGTCCGAGATAGGTTAAGACTAATGATGATACCCTATTAAAACCTTACAAGTGAAAATAATAACTTTGTGTGATAACATAAGATCAACATAAGTAAGACTTCATAAGACTTATGCCTTGTTCAATACTCGGGAAAACGACGAGGACACCAGAGCTATTTAAATGTGTGAATATCGTCTAATGAATATGCTGAGATATTCGACTATGCTCATTTCAGTGCTAAGTCACTTTGTATTAGTGCATAATGCACTTTCTTATCAATGCTAATGCACTTTAGTATCAATGGCAAGGCACTTCCGTTAATCGTTGGCAAGGCCGCTATATATATATACATGTCATGTTTCGCTCGTATATGACATTTTGCTATGCCTCATGCTTGAAGTATTTTGGATGCCTCATGACTATACTTGTAGCATAAGCATGTGATTAATGCACGTATTATAGTAGAGTTATTTGTGTTGCACTGAGCGTGTAGATCAACATTTGGAATTTTTTCCATTCGCAAGTTCTTAGGTGTCGGTTCAAGGAGCTTATCGTTAGATTGTGGATTCCATATTATACCAAGCTTTAAAGCACTTCTCATTTATTTTAGTGGGTATGTATTTCATAGACTTTTTTGTATAACTGAGTCATAACTCTTTCTGTTAAACTCTGATGTTATTTTGAATCACTATTTCGGGAGCTCCCCATTTGTAAAAAACTTAAACGGTTACATGTTTTAACTATGGATGGATTTATATGTAACTTATGCTTTCAAAAAAAAAAAAGAAAAAAAAAACGATTAGTCACTTTGGTGGTTTCGTGTCATATCCAAATCTCTCGGATTCTGGGTCGGATCAGATTTGGATGTTACGCCAAGAATAATGAACACCTCCTTTAACCTTTACTTAACAATTTGTTATTCCATAAAAAGTGTGAGCGCAGTGAGATTACCCCAACTATCCACTCTTATCACGAGCATTGCCACTACTCTATTATTTTACCTTCATTGTTTTTTCCCTTGAGAATTCATTTTGCCACCACACATGTTAAAGCAGCTACTATTCCTAAAGAAACCCAAACAAATGGAAGTAACCAATGTAGTGGGAATTTCTTTGATTCCTTTATGTAGAGAGTATCGGTTAAAGGTGCAAAAATTACTAGTCTCTTGAGGAAATAAAAAAGCACATTATGTAACAATGGTTGAACGAAAATCAACCATGAGGTTTAAGATCAATTTTTTTTCCAAAGTGTTGGTATCAACTGCGACATCTGCTTAGGGTGTGAACTTACATGCTCAAATAGCCTTTTTTGTATAACCCATTACTTTCAGAACGAGCATGTTATTATAGTAGTAGTGGTAGTGGTAACAGTAGTAGTGGTAGTAGAAGTGGTGATAGTAGTAATGGTGGTAGTGGTGGTAGTGGTGGTAGTGATAGTGGTGGTGGTGGTGGTAGTAGTAGTGGTAGTGGTAATGACAGTTTTTTGGCTATTTTTTCAGGGTTGAATTTGACATCGTCTCCAATGATCAAGATGATGCTTATATGTTATCTTGTTGATCTTCTCTGTTTTAGACTCTCAGATTGGATTTTGATATGCGATTTGCGTACGTAGATATTTTTTTCACGAAGATTGATTCTTATTTGCGATTGTCGATGGTCTTTTAATAGTTTAATCCCCTTTCTGTGGTTCGTTTATTGATGCAATTAAATTTATTCATAGCTATGTTTTGTTCGAGTTTTTTGGATGGATTTTAACCTCTTTCTTATACATACTTTATATGATTTCGAGTGAATATTTTATTAAATTAATCATTATAGAAAAATATTCTAATTATGTGCTTAACTTGAGAATTTCATTATAATTTTAAGGCTAATAACCAAATAAGTGGCCAAACTATACCCTTTTTCCTGAAGAGGTGCCTATAGTATTTTTTGGCCCATCCAGGTACCTAACGTTACAAACGTTACCACTTTAGGTGCCCGGGCCATCAATAGTGTTAATTTCCTCCGTTAAATGACACGTGTCACAATATGATAAATTTAAAATATTTATACAAAATTTAAAAAATAAAATTATATATTTTATAAAAAGAAAACACACAAATTTTGAAATAAACCCAAAACTCTAAAAATTTTCATTTCAACCCCTAAACCAACGTCAATCTCCTCCATTTGCCATCGACGAAGCTCCAATGGACCTCACCTCCCCTCGGCGACCAAAAACCCTATGAAATCGTGACCGACCGTCGGTCGATCGACGAAGATCGATGTTTTATACCCCGTGAACCCCATGATGAAAATTGTGATCCCACGCGATTTCGACAACTAATCGGCGACAATTACGGTTACATACAACTAGGATGATGACATGGACTACGTCGATGGCGGTGGTCGTGGCCAGAAAGGGCAGCGACTGCAAGTTAGTGTTAGGATTTGAGAATTTTAGGGATTTGAGAATTTTAGGGATTTGAGTATTTTTAAAAAAAAAATAATTTTTAAAAGTAATAGATTGTGACACATGTCTCATAACAGAGAAAACTAACGACCGTTATGTCTCATGCACTTAAAGTGGTCATGTTTGTAACGTTAGGCATATGGATGGTCCAAAAAATACTATAGGTACCTATTCGAGAAACAAAGTATAGTTTGGGCAATTATTTAGGTATTATGCCTAATTTTAAATAGTTTTCCTTTTTAATAAAAACCAATTGCATAATTTTTTGAGTAATCTTTGACTGATCATAAAGCAATACCTGTTTAAAAGTCGTTGGTACTCGAATTCGAAATCTCTAGAAATAACAATCATACTTTCAACTATTGATGTAGCATGGTTCGTACGTTTCTTTTTGTATCAAATATTAAAATTATATTTTAACTAATAAAATTTTTAGCGACTTTCCTTGAATACAAGAAAAACAGAAAGAAGATATAAAAGAAGGAATACCAACCCAAGCATATCCCACAAGTACATAAAAATGTTCTTTTTAAAGGGTAAAGTATAGTAATAGTCACTAATCTTTTCTAAACTTTTCATTTAGGTCCCCTAACTTTTAAAACTTACAATACAATCCCCCAATATTTAGTCCGTTTGCAATATGGTTCCCCAACATTTAGTCTATTTGCAATATGGTCCTCGACGTAACCGACCGTTTGACGGCTTTGCACTGCCATTAATATGTTTTCCATATGGTCACTTAACTTTTCAGGTGCTTACATTTAGGTCCCCCAACTTTTAAAACTTGCAACACAATCCTAAATTTCATTCTAAACCCAAATTCCTTTTCGATATCGAATTTCCTTTTTCGCTTATCTCTTCTCATTTCCAGCGTAATTTTTTAGTTGGAGATGCATGGGAAATTCTAATCTAACTTTGAATTATGTAGAGGTGTTAACTTAAATAAGGGTACATTGAGAGAATACTCGACCGAGGGACTATCGAGACTATCAACGATTCAAGGTGTAATGTTAGATACATGTCATCTCAGGTGAAGCATAGATGTTTGATGAAATGCTTGTGAGAAAAAAATGGGGTTAGAAATGCAGAGTTGACAAATACTACTAAGATGAACTAAGTATCATTGTTGAAAATCACCAACAAAGCTGGAATTATTTTGTATAAATGACATATAATAATTTCTTCGTTTAATGC
Source organism: Hibiscus syriacus (assembly GCF_006381635.1). Taxonomy (NCBI): domain Eukaryota; kingdom Viridiplantae; phylum Streptophyta; class Magnoliopsida; order Malvales; family Malvaceae; genus Hibiscus; species Hibiscus syriacus. The sequence goes on from NW_024062674.1 coordinate 1,064,661, forward strand.
TTATGCTTAAAGATTTTCAACAGATGATCAAATATAATGAAATCCCAAACATCACATTCACCTCTCAGTCTCTTTCGCTCACACACACTCTCGTTTGGTTTTTGTTCTTTAATTTTCATCGATTTTGAGTGGATTTTTATGAAAAATAAATCTGATAAGAAAGAAAGAGGAGTGAGAAACATTTTGATATTAATCTTGTTGCGAATGACGATCAATGATAGGAAACGAAGATTTAAGGGTTTAATAATTCTTTTTAAAAAATTTAAGAAGAAATAATCGGATCATCAAGCTATTGAAAATTTAACTAATCAATACTTTCATTGAAACGTAAAACAAAATCCAAGGTTAAAATCAATATAATAACTTAAAAAACTATGCGTAAATATACAACCCTTTATCCATGAGCCAATCAAATACTTGTGAGATAAAATTTCTTTTAGGTTCACCAGTCTCTTTTAGGTTCACATGTAAAATTGTACATGGCGAAAAAATAAAGAACAAAAACCAAACGAGAGTGCATATGAGTGAAAGAGGCTGAAAGCTGAATGCGCTGTTTGGGATTTCATTATATTTGATCATCTGTTGGTAAATCTTTAACCACAAAGATTAAACGAAGAAATTATTATATGCCATTTACAAAATAATTCCAGCTTTGTTGGCGACTTTCAACAATGATACTTAGTTCATCTTATTGTCAACTATGCATTTCTAACCCCATTTTTTCTCACAAGCATTTCATCGAACATCTATGCTTCACCTGAGATGACATGTATCTAACATTATACCTTGAATCGTTGATGGTCCCGATAGTCCCTTAGTCGAGTCTTCTCTCAATGGACTCTTATTCAAGCCAACACCTCAACATAATTCAAAGTTAGATTAGAATTTTCCTTGCATCCCCGACTGAAAAGTTATGCTAGAAATGAGAAGAGAGAAGTGAAAAAAAAATTCGAGATCAAAAAGAAATTTAGGGTTTAGAATGAAATTTAGGATTGTTTTGTAAGTTTTAAAAGTTGAGGGACCTAAATGCAAGCGCCTGAAAAGTCCAGTGACCATATTGCAAACGTACTAACGACAATGTAACGACCGGTTACGTCGAGGACCATATTACAAACAAACTAAATATTAGAGACCATATTACAAACGGACTAAATATTAGGAGACTGTATTACAAATTTTAAAAGTTGGATGACCATTACTATACTTTACATTTTTTTTAATTTAGGGTATCACAAGTACATAAAAAATTGTTTTTTTAATTTAGGGTTTTAGTATAAAAGGCTAAAATTCGATATTTCCCTCTCAGATGAGAACGGAAAGCTTAGCAATGGCGAGTGAGCAAGACATGAGCAGCTGGACCGATCTTCTCCACTCTTCCTCCAAGCTTCTCGAGCAAGCTGCTCCTTCTGCTCAGTTTCCTCCTCTCCAGGTGCTTCTTTCTATTATTTTTTATTCATTGTCTCCTTTCCTTTTCAATAAAAAATGCAGCTAACGCCTGAATCCAGAATCCTAACTTTTTAATGACTCGAGAAAACGTTGGCAAAAGAGAAAACAAATAGGATTTGATTTCTTTTTCCCTTTTCACGGTATCCAAGTGTGGGAAGTCTTCAATGGTTCATATATTCTGTAAATTAAGTTTTTTTAAATGGAATTTCTTAAGTCTCATTTAGGTTTTGTAGTGTTCTTTTTCTCATTTCCGGAAAAAATGTAAAGAAGAAAACGATCACGACTTCATGTTAGAAAATATAGGGAAGGAAACGGAAATTACAGGGTTAGGGTCAATATGCAAAAGTTGCCAGGATTGAATAATATTGATTTCTAATAACATTGTTTAGTTCAAGATTTTGTTCGTCCAAGGAAATCTGGAATCTCATGACTCAAAATACCTGCTAGCATTTAATCGTCTGATCTTTTGAGTTTAGTTGATGGGAAAATTGCTTGGATGATGAGGAAATCAGAAAATTTTTCCGATATTATGAGTTGAGAACCCAGTTCTATCTTCTATACTTGACCAGATGTATTTAGCTGTTAATGCTTCATTCAGTGCCTTGAAATTGTGGAAAATGAGGAGTAGTAGTTGTGACTAAGGAACTAGAATTGATCGCCACAGATGTAATGCTGTATTTGGATTTTTGCAGCTTTGGAACAGGAAAAGACTGTTAAAATCCTGACATTTTCACTTCTTTTCCTGGTGCAAATTAAAATAGAAAGGAACTTATTTTTTCGAGTCTAATTAAGGTTTTGTATCTCCTTTACTCTCTGGTTGTGAGAAAATGTGCTAGCATGACGTGAAGTTAGGAGTTTTGGGTTTTATGATCCTACATTGTTCAAGAGAATAGAGAGCAGAAAGCTCTGCTAAATGTCAGTCCAGTACTAATATCTGGTTCATCTCTATGCTCTAATATAATGACCGAGGATGTTTTACTATGGACAAAGAACCAATCTGTTTTCCTATATATGTTTGCTTGTTGAGATTAATTCAGCTGATGTGGTTTATATCATTAATCTGGCAATGCTCTATTTATGTGCTCTGCTTAATCAAAGTGAAAATATGAAAATCAAGACATTGAATTTCACATGTCTATTAATGATGGAAAATTAAGCTTGGCAGAGACCTTTTTCTGTCAACATATGTTGATTGCTTTAATATATAATCTGATCAACTTAATATTCTTTTTTCACCAAGTAATGGGGATTCATCAGAATATTTCTTTTCAGAGATATAGCCTGGAGGTTAAGGAAAATTTATAGACATTTTGGCCAAAATAATGTAGGAACACATCATAATTGTAATATGTGTTGTCGCTTTTAGATTTAAATTCAAATTTGATTTTGTTCATCCATTATATTATAATAATATAATATATTCTCCCCATTTCGGCCATATTGATTTGCATGTTTTGGTTGGAAGCATGAGTTATGATATTCATAATATTCACTCTAATTATCCCTTTTTCCATTGTTTGAGGATCTTGGCATCTATGCTACTATTGATTATTTATTGATCTAACTGATTAGATGTTATTATGATGATATTATATGAACTTACTATATCCTTGATTTTATCAGTAAGTTTTAGTGGTATTTTTCTTTTTATAAATTTCTATGGAATTTAATGATATTCAAGTTAATCTTTGATATTAGTATAAAAACCTTGGTTGGAGGTTTATTTATTTGTTGGTTCAAACAAATGGAGTTTTGTCCTTAATTTCTTTTAACTGAATGAAGTTCAAGTATACATCTGGTTTATATTGACTTTTGTTACGTTAATTATATTTATTCAGAGAAACTTGGATCAATTAGAAGCACTATCAAAGAAACTCAAGGCAAAAACCTTAAGAACTGAGGCTCCTTCCCAATCTATTGCTGCCACACGGTAATTCTAGGATTTTAATTCTTGTATTTACTTTAAGTTTAACTGATAGAATGCTGGCTTAGAAAGTGAGAGGAAGTTGTTGGTTGTTGACTTGGGTTTTAAACAACAATATGGCAGGCTATCTTTCGTTTAATTATGCGGATTTCTTGTTTACCTAATGAAATAATTGCATTTTAAGGTTACTTGCACGTGAGGGAATCAATGCTGAGCAGCTTACACGCGATCTGAAGTCTTTTGAATTGAAGGTAAATAGATCTCACATTCCACATTTTGATTTATTGTAGCTAAGCTTCTTCAGCTACTCAATAATCATCTAAAATCTTTTGTAAATTTTTACCTGTTTTTAGATGGCTTTATTTAATGAATATTTAGGGAGTAGATATTAGTACTTTTTTTATATAGGTTAATATGCCAAGAAAGGATATTTCTCTCCAAAGTTTAATGAATAAGGCTATTATTAATTGATATTTGATCCCAGCTTTTGATTTTTATTGTATAAATACTACTTTGGTATCTAAATGTATTCAACGCTAAGGATTTCAATTTTGAGAGCTTTTCCATAGATTGCTTCACACTCTTGCTTTGAGTTCCTTTTTTTACTTCCATAGTTCTTTATTCACTTTGACTCCAACCTCACAAACCATTTTTCCCTCTAATTGATCATTTTTTCCAAAGACCACGTTTGAGGATGTTTTCCCTGCTGAAGCAACAAGTGTTGAGGAGTATCTGCAGCAGGTAGTGTTTTCCCTTCCAATTTAATGCTTATAATTTCATTTTCATTTACAATGGTCAATCACTGGTATGTTCCCTGGCTAATGACATTTCTTTCGTGTTAGAGCATATAGCAGTTATGCATGAGGGAATTATTGCAATTTGACTTTTTAGTTTAGAATGATTATTTAAACTGGTTGAACATTTGAATATTCTTTTGCATGCAAAATGGATATTTCTTCAATCCTTTTCCCTTTGGAGGTGGAATTTCTGCATGGCTGGGGTTTTAACCCAATTTCCTGACCTGCCATTTCCAGGGGTTTACTCCCCTTAAATCCACGAAATGCAAAAAAAAAAAAAGTATAGTTCTTTTCTTACAAAGTTGCATCAGGTGTATGATAGTATCTCATGTTACTTATTAAGCCTTTCTCTAGTTTATGTTTATATGCATTGCTGTATTATTTTAATTTGACTGTTAAAGTCAGTGAACAAAATAATGAGATAAAAGATGGCATTGTTTAACTGTTGCCCTTTTGGATGTTCTTTTCCATGCAAAATGGGAACTTCTTCAAATCTATTCCCTTAGGGTGGAATTACTGCAAGGCAGGGGTTCTAACCCAGGTTCCTGGCTTACTACCATTCCAAGGGTTTATTCTCCCCTATTCTACTAACTAAAAATTATATTTATTCTCCTCTTAAAGAGTTAGCTAAAGTGCACGGGAATATTTGTTGTTCATGTAACTTGTTTGTACCCAACTGTCTTTACTTTATATGCACTGCTGTGTGTTGTGTGAATTATTTCAATATGGTTGCTAAGAACATAAGCTCAATGCGAACCAAGTAATAGACAAATCATGGAATTAGTGTGTTTTTTTAATGCAAAATGGATGCTTATTTTTCTTCTTAAATATACTCCCTTAGGGGGTGGAATCCCTGAGCGGATGGGGTGCTAACCCTTTTTCCTGGCTTCCTGCCATCTAGGGATTTAATTCCCTTCTATATGGAAAGTTAAGGATACATTTTTCCATTCACATCGAGCGTTTGATTATATTTCTTGTTCTTGTAACTTGTTTCCCCACCATATTTATTTTTTATATCATTTTTTTTGTATTTACGGTTGGTTTTACAGGAGGGTATTTGGCATGATTATAGATTTTCGTTCTGCATATGGTGCTTCATGAAAGGAAACTTTATTTTTGAAAATTTTAGAATTAGATGTATTGTATAACCTACTATAAAGCAGGTTATGGAGGTACTGCAGTTTTCATTTGTGTTTTTGTGGTGGAAATTGCATAGGGCATATTATGCATAAGTGCTGTGCTGTTATGTATTTTTTCCCCTGTTATAATCATCAGGTTGTTCAGTATATATTCATATGATCATCATATAAGAAATTCAAGTAAGGTGTCTTGGATGTTGCTATTTTGAACAAGTCTTCATTCATTTTTATCGAAGCACCTGTGTCTGATACTCATGCCTAACATATTCAGACACGAGTATGGTGGTATGATCTTCGACATTAATAAAACCAAAAAAAATTGAGCATGCCTGTATTGGACATATGCCCTATTTGACTCTTATCCCCCAAGTAAGATAGTTGTCATTGTTTATCTTACTAAGTAAATTCTGCCATTTGGTCACTCCTCAACAGGCTACTGCTGCTTAATTTTGGAGTTCCCTTTTTTGGAATGTTTTGATCTCAGGTTCATGAGATGGCAATGGTTTCGGCCATCCAAGAAGCTCAAAAAGATAACCTCCGAAGTTTTAATGATTATATGATGAAAGTGTTGGAGGTTTGTATCATCCACTTTTGAGTGTAAGGGAAGAATATTTTCTGTATTTTTTCTCTTATGGGAAATTTATATATTTTATGCTGTACATATAATTTTGATCTGTGGGTTTCTTGTTTATCAAGTAATTATGTAGCACCAAAAGACATGATGAAACTCTTTGATACATCAAACATAACTATTAACAAATTGATGATGATTAGGACAGAGTATATTTTTGTTTTTACACGATTGATTGATGGTGGTGCCTAATGCATTGCAGGAAGACTGGCAAAAAGAAAAACGTGACTTCTTACAGAGCTTGAACAGGATTTCAACATTGCCTAAGGCTAACATGATTGATAAAAGCATTAGTGGTTCTCATTCTGCGCAAATAGTTTCCATGGCTTCTAGTTCTCTGGTTTCATCAGGTCCTTCTGGCATGGAGCTTGTACCTTTAGCTAGCAAGCCAGTTGTCGAGAAAAAAATGTCAGTATATGCTGAAGTTGTTAGAAATTTGAACAATGCAAGACAAAAGGGCTTGCCATATAAAGTAAGGGCGACAGTCTTTCCTTTCAAGTTATAAAAACTGGTTGTGCCATTTTCCAAAATCATTACAACTAGATATCCTCCTAGAAGTTTTGTATTTGCTTCTTTAATAGTAATGTGTTATGTATGTTTGTGCATACACCTCTTATGTGGTTATTATACATTCGTGTCCGATACTGTCCATCTTTCTCATTTTTGTCTGAAACTTTTTCTGCATTGAGTTAATTATACATTTTTGTCTGAATCCTTTGTTGTTGTTGTCGTCATTATTATTATTATTATTATTATTTATTCATGATTATTGATTTTACATATTTGTTTTAGCCTGCCACAGCTTTTAAGGCTGCTTATGAGAGTTTGGGTACTGAAGCATCTGGTGGCAAATCAGTTAACATGCAGAAAATGTGGCATCTTATTCAGGTATGTTACATACTATTGTTACTCATGCTTGTTTCTGTCAGATAAATGATTAGTGATTAACTAAATGTTCTGTTAGGCATTAATGGGTGAGGATTCAACAATGCAACGGAGTGTCTCAAGAAAGATGTCATTAGTAATTGGTGCGAGGAATCACCTGGAATGGGGACATGAGAAATACATTATGGATACATTACAAAGCCATCCTGCGCAAGTAAGAATCTTCTATTGCAACATTTTATTCTTCTTCTGCTAATAAAAAATGCTGAAATCATTCTTGGTTGTAATATTTACGGCTATCAACTTTTCTGTTAAAAAATTCTGATGTTATTTTCTGTTTTCTTAGTTTATTGTAAGAATTGAGTAGTCTTCCATGTTGCTGTAACTTGTCTCATATGCTGAACTGGTACCAGTGCTGATATTTCATTCTTTTACTTCAATGCAGGCTGCTCTTGGTGGAGCTGTTGGAAATTTGCATAGAGTTCGTGCCTTTCTCCGGGTCTGCTTCTTGCTATTTGGCTCCAAATTGATTGTTCAACTTTATCGTGTTAATGTTCTTTATTTAAAGGCTGTTTTCTATGTCTGTCTAGATTCGTTTGAGGGATTATGGAATTTTGGATTTTGATGCTGGTGATGCTCAAAGGCAGCCTCCTGTTGATACTACTTGGCAACAGGTTTTATTTAATTGTGCTTGTTTTATTTAAAGCCAAATTCGTGATGAAAATTCAATTATAAGGTGTAAACTATCTGGATTTTGACTTATTATTTGTTATCTTAATGTTACTTTTTTCAGTTTCATTATAAATTATGGAACAGGTTTTCAAATATTATGGTTTCTCTTCCAATTTAGTTTTTCTTTTTCTTTATTAAAGTACTTGTATGCTCCTTTGTTCAAGATAGTTGAGACATAAGATATGGATGCTTTTACTGTGCCTTGAAGTGTTAAAGTGTTAAATCTTTGCTTACATGATTGTATGAAAGTAGCATTGTCCTAAATATGAATGATGAATATGATTTCTTTCCCTGGTTTCATTTGCGAAACTAAGCTTTGATTCATTTACAAGTTTGGGTAAACTTTGGATATTTCTCGCACAGCACCCTAATGCGCTTTCCATTAGGTTTTCGTTGCAAAATTTTGGAAATATCCTTAAGTGTGTAGTTGACCGATATTTTACCCTTTCCCTTCTCAAATGACTAAGTTTCACTAAGAATCCAATCTTTTTGTGTAACAGATTTACTTTTGCTTGAGGTCTGGTTATTATGATGAAGCAAGACAAATTGCCCTCTCGTCCCGTGCATCTCATCAGTTTGCTCCACTGGTACTAATTGTATACCGTTCAATCCTTTAAGCTTCACAATTAGCATTACATAGTTCTTTTTTTGACAGCTTACGGAGTGGATTAACAATGGAGGCATGGTTCCAGCGGATATTGCAGTTGCTGCTGCAGAAGAGTGTGAAAAAATGTTCAGAATGGGCGATCGGGTTGGTCGGGCTGCATATGATAAGAAAAAAATGTTGCTCTATGCTATCATATCTGGTTCTCGCAGGCATATTGACCGTCTCCTCAGAGAGCTACCGTCGCTTTTTAGTACTATAGAGGATTTCCTGTGGTTCATATTGGCTGCAGTACGTGACCTTCCTGGTGGAACCTCGTCAGTCATTATGAATGAGGGTTTATTACCATACAGTCTGGATGATTTGCAAGCTTACCTAAACAAATTCGAGCCATCATATTACACAAAAAATGGAAAGGACCCTCTAGTATACCCGTATGTCTTGCTTTTAAGTATCCAGTTGATATCAGCTATTTTGTATTTGTCAAAAGTAGGTGATGAAGAATACAACATTGATGCTGTCCACATAGCAATTGTGCTAGCAGACAATGGTGTCCTCTCTGATGGTGCTGGAGCTGGGCAAAAACCTGGGGTGATGGATGTTTACGCCGAAGCATCCAGCATTATTAAGCAGTATGGCTCTATGCACCTACGGATTGGTAACCTCGAAATGACTCTAGAATATTATGCGCTAGCTGCTGCTGCAGTGGGCGGTGGGCATGTGTCATGGACTGGGAGAGGCAGTATGGATCAGCAAAGGCAGAGGAACTTAATGCTGAAGCAGCTTCTTACTGAGCTATTGTTACGAGATGGTGGGATCTATTTTTTACTTGGTTCAAGAGGTGCTGGAGAGGAAGGTGAACTGGGGCGATTTTTGACTGATCATAAATCAAGACAACAGTTTCTACTTGAAGCTGCACACCAGTGTCAAGAGGCAGGGCTGTATGACAAAGTAAGTCTCTCTTTGCTACAACAAATTTTATGGTTTTGGTAATTGCTGTCACACTTAGATTTTTTTAAATTGAAGCTGAAATTTGGGTGAATGTTGACAATTCCAAACAATCATCTTTGATATTTACAGTTTGTCATGTTGATTCCTTCTCATATTCTTTCCCCCATTTATCTCTCTCATGTTTTATTAGTCATTGTTTTGCCCTCTAGATGCTATATTTATGTCTGTTTGCTCCCTTTTATATCCTCATGTTCTAAACTTATTTGGTTTGCTTTAATGTTGTATCTGGGTTCCACATTTGACCTTAGTTTCTTTTATTTGTTAATAATGACTTGGTTTTTTTCTTTTATATAATTTTTTCTCCAACTTCAGTCTATAGAGATTCAGAAGAGAATTGGGGCATTTTCTATGGCGTTGGATACAATAAATAAGTGCCTATCCGAAGCAATTTGTGCTCTAACGCGTGGTAGATTGGATGGCGAGAGTCGAACTGCGGGTCTCATTCATTCTGGAAATGAGATCTTGGAGACTTTCAAATATTATCCTGAAGTCAGGTTGTTTGAATTCCATGCATTCGCTCGTTCTTTATTAAAATATGGCTGTTCCAGGTGTTAGGATATACTTGTTTGATATCACAAACCTACTGGTATTTTACTTATTGTGTTGTCCTACGTTCTGGTAAATGTTTTGTAGAAGAAACCACTTTAACTTATATTCTTGCCTGGGATCAGGTTGTGCTAACACTCAAGACAGTTTATCCCAAAAGAAAGAGATTAAGCTCCAGTTATGAAAGTCTTGAACCATCTTCATGTTAAATTACCATGTGTGCCTATATTTGGTAGCGATTGTCATCAATAATGATTTGCTCACTGGGAAATTCAGAAAACAGTCTCAAATTTGCCCGTAAATTTGCAGTGCTTCTGTAGTCGGTGATTTTTGTATTTATTATGAGCTTGTTTAATAAATATCTCTGATCATGTGGGATTTTTTTTTTCAATTGCCAAAAAGAAATGTGGGATGCTTTCTTTTAGAAACAATTCTTCTGTTGCCTCTAGATATTACTTAACATTTCCTCTTGAGTTTTGGCACATTCCATGCATTATTATTGAGGTTGAGATGTTTTAGTGACCTTTTTCTCAGTTGTTTTCATTGTTGTATTTTTCTAATCTTTATACGGTCTTATCTTCCTGCTTTCTCTGGACGTTATTGTAACTTTTGGATTTATTGTCCAGTCTTCAAGAGAGGGAAAATGTTTTGGAGCAGCAAACTGTATTGCGGCAGCTTGAGGCAATACTATCTATCCACAAGTTGACAAGACTGGGCCAGTACCTTGATGCTCTAAGGGAAGTTGCCAGGCTTCCATTCCTTCCATTGTATCCACGAGCACCCGATATTACTCCTGATGTGTTTCAGAATTTGTCCCATCATGTCCAAGCTTGTGTGCCGGACTTGCTAAAGGTCGCTCTAACTTGTTTGGACAATGTGACCGATACAGATGGGTCACTTCGTGCGATGAGATCAAAGGTAAATATTGGTCTCTTTAAATAGCAATCTCAGTTTCCATTATCAGAAATGGGTGTAAAATTCCGCACTTTTTTATATGGCTATCGATTGGTGCTTTTCGAAACAATGAAGCATAAAAACCCAACCTTTACAAGCCCCTTATGATAAGGGAAAACAGAAACAGGGTTGAGAGAAGGAAAAAACAAGTATGGCATTTGTTTGTTTGATTATGGGTAATTATAATGGTATCTTGGTGTTTGCAGATTGCAACCTTCCTTGCTAATAATCTGCATCAGAATTGGCCACGTGATTTATACGAAAAGGTTGCAAGAAGCTTGTAAAACGAATTGCTGGTGGTGCCGTTGGGCCATTTGCATGATGCGGAGGCTGGAGATGGCCAGAACTTGCTTATCTGTGAGATATTTGTTCCATTTTTAACGAGTTGAGTTGATATTTGAGTCAATTTTAGTATAGCCTACGAATTTAACCGTGTCTTGTATGTGCATTTATGTTGTTAGTGTATTGTAATGTACACGCATGCCGGTAGAATCTCATAAAATCAACAAATGTCGGTTTTAATTATTTAGTTTGCTCAGAGTAACCATAATTTTCATATTTGAACATAATTTCAAGAACATTGAATGTCTATCAAGTATCAAGCTCGTGTAATGGAGATCGTTTTGTTCACTTTTATTTTTGTGGGTGTTGAAATCATCCATCTCCATTGTTTTTTTTTCTTGTTTTACTTGATAGTTAGCTTTAATTTCATTGCTTTTTTAACTAGTTTAATATAGGGATCGACATTAATTGGGTAGGGTTGGATTTTTTACGGTCTCGATACCGACTCGAGAAGTATTATCCTCCACCTGAAATCTGAATTGGTTTTGTAGGGTGTTTTACTTGTTCCAAACCCGTCTTGAATTAGAGAATATTTTAAGAAATCCTCTCTTCAATTAATTCTCTCTAAAGTGTAAGGCAGCTCAGATTGTTCAACCGGCACCTGTTAGAGGTGACAATCGGGTTATTTGGATTTTGGTCGGGTCAATTTAGATCTAAATTATATTTAAATTAGGTTTAACCCAGATCATATTTAATTTAAATTTATTTCGAGTCTCATAAATCGGATAGTTTAAATTTATTTCTAGTCTGATAAATTGGGTCGAGTGAGATATTGAATTTGAGTCGATAGCAAATCAGGTCTATATCATACTGGGATTGTATAGATCGAGCGCCAATGAGTATGATTCTGGTGATGGTGTTATACGAAAGCGGAACCCGCAACCAATTGCCATAACTAATTTAACATGTCAATCCAATGCTTAGTTTTGTAATTAGGCCTGTAAATGAATACGAACTAGGGTATGTCAATGTTCGTTCGTTTAACTTTAGTTGAACAAACGAACGAACATGAACAACTAAATGAATAAAATTTCTTGTTCATGTTCATCAGTTATGAAATATAGTTTGTTTATTTGTTAAAGTGATAAACGAATATAAACAAACGAGTGCAAACAGACATGAACGTAAGAGCGTAAACGAACCGACATAAAACTAATTGGGTTTATATTTGAGAATAAAAAATTATTTTCAAATAATTTTAGGGTTTATAATTTATTTAATTGATTCTTTTTTATTTGGGTTTAAAATTAATTGAATTTTAAAATATTAATGAGTTTAAGGTTAAAATTTATTATGTTTGGAGATTGTGTTGAATATAAACGAACAAAGATAAACAAAAATAAATGAGCGAACATAAATGAACAAATTATTGAATGTTTACGAACATAAATGAACGAACGAGCTCTTTATTCGTGTTTGTTCATTTAATTAAACGAACATAAGATCTTGTTTATGTTCATTCATAAACAGATCGCTGAATGTTCGAATTGTTTATATGTCTATTTGTGGTTTAATGTATTTATATATCAGGAGCAGAAAACTATTATTGAGAGCAAGAGTCAAGGTAAACAGGTGAAATATAACAAAATTAAAATAACTGGCAGTTCAATTTAGGTTTTATAATATTCTATTCTCCTTGTATTTTGTAAGAGATTAGGAGGGTTTATCGAGCGAGTTCAATTTGTGTTCGTTAAAAAAATTTTGTTGTTTGACTCGACTCGTTAAGTTTGTTAAAATTTTGCTCTACTCGTTCTCATTTAAAAAAATTATTGTTCGACTCGTTTGTTGCTCGTTAAGCTTACCATAATTTTTACCTTGTTTTTTAACTATAGATAAAATCTATTAATATAATGTAGAACTTAATATGAACATAAATTAACAAACTTAATAAAAAAATCATCAAAATCTACTAATACTATGTAGGGTTTAGTTTTTGGATGTAGTAAATTAATAATTTAGTAATTTTCTTGTTATTTATTAGAAAATTAACATATTAGAACATTAATAGTAATTATTAATTAGTAATTTATCATATATTTTATTATCTATTAGAAAATTTAATTATTATTTAGAATTTTTTTAGTAGAATAATTTTTTAAGGTAACAACTAAAAATTTATAAAAAGTTTAACAAATTGTTCGCGAATTTTATCGAATCGAGTTAGACCTTGATTGACTCTACTTATTAAAGTTTCAAATCGAGTTAACCTAAATCGAATATTAATCAAATTTTAACTATTCAAATTCGAGCAATTAATGAATGGATCAACTCATTAAACACCCCTACTTATACATATATTCTCACACTTCCTTGCACTTGGGCTTAGGATATCTATAGTTTTAATTCATCGTTGAAGATTCAATTTCTAATATTTATATTTTTTTTATTCTCCTCATCATGTCAAATCATATTTTATTCGAAATGTATACTTTTTATTTTTATCTATTTTTATACATATAATTATATACTTCACAAATAAATAAAATTAATAAAACATTTCAAACAAAAAAAGAATGAAATTTGCGCTGGCACATCAAATTAATTTAATGTGTAATAAAAACAATAAAAACTATTATTTTTAAAATTAATGTAAAATTGAAATTAATAAAATAAAGGAATTGTAAAATATAATTTTTCATATTAATTTACTCGATGATGGAATTCATTTTATAAAATCAATAAAAAATAAAATTGTAAGAATAATGAAAGGTTAGAACTCAAAAAGCAAAACAATTCAATATAAACTTCAGCCTTTTTGGTTTATTATTGTTAATAAATATATAATATAAATTTAGGAATATTTTGAATGATGAATGTTGAACTGATTTTACTTTTTTGTTATTATTATAAATATTTTGAATGATGAATGTGGAACAATATTTTGGGTTTTTTTTATTCCAAACTCAACCACAATAACACCATCAACACATTACATAAATCATATAAAATCACCTATACAAAATCTATATATACACTCGTGAACAAAATTGTATCAAGTCCCCACGCTATACAAAGGGCACTATTTACTAGTCCTTCAGAGTTAATCTTCAAATCACTAAGTCTCAATCGAACCATCTTCTTGATTCGATCAACCAAGCTGCATGCAGATGAAGCAACACCTTTGAAATGTTTACTATTATGTTCTCTCCTTAACAATTTCATGTCTGCTGGAGCAAAGCAGATAGCAATGATCTCCCTCTTAACTTCTGACATAGCAGCTCATCACCCCAATCAAGAACGGGTCTAAACTGTTGGCATAAACTTAGAACACCGGCCCAAACAGACTTAGTGAAGCTGTAAATGAAAAATAAATGATTCATAGACTCCAGAGCATTCAAACAAAATTCACACGAACCATCAATAGGCATGCCAAATGATATAAGCCGGGCTTTGGTAGATAGTTTATCCAGAATTGTCATCCAAGCTATAATAGAGAATTTGAGAACACACCTCGAATGCTAAACAAGCATATCCCAGTGAACTTTGACTCTATGCACTCTCAATTCATTCCATATTAAGTGTATAGATGAAAAGGAATCTCCCAACAAACCCTGAATCATTCATGCTTTAATTTAAAGTTACAATAAACACTTCCATGTCCAACTACAATTCTAAGAACATGTAATCTGCCAAAAAGAGTTATGTTTGGTGATATACACATGCACCAATTCCACCCAAATAGACCCATCATTCAATAAAAGTTGCCTTATTAGTCCAATAAGACACACATGATTCCAAAACTTAAAATAGTTTAGGCCAAGACCTCTCTCGGATTTAGGAGTTCAAAGGGAGGACCAACTCACTCTTGCCCCTTCCATTGGCTTATCTTCACCCTTCCAAAAGAACCGGGAACAAAGTTGATTAATTCTTTTTTTATCACATCAACAGGTAACAAAAACTGATTGCTCTAGTAATTCTGAATGTTGTAAATGACAGACTGAATTAATTGTAGTCAACTACCATATGAAAGCACTCTAGCTTGCCAACCTTGAAGTTTGGTGTCAATCTTCTCAATAAGCGGGGCATTATCTCTAAACGTTAACCTTTTAGCAATAAGGGAGATACCAAGGTACCGATCAGGGTTTTTTTTCCACTCTTAATCCTGGTGACATCACAAATCTCAATCAACATAGGCCCTTTCATTCTAGACGAGATGAGTTTTGACTCCCAAAATTAAGTTGCAAAAAGACTATGAAAAACTTTTAAAACCTTCCAAACTCCCAATATAGAATCTGTAGTACTCTTAGATAACACTAACAAGTCACCGACTAAACATAAGTTAATGAGCTTAACCCCGTGGCATTGTATGGCCCCAAACTCAGTAACTCTATCAAAAAATTTATACAATACGTTCATAGTGATAACAAATAGGTACGTGAATAAATGATCACCTTGTCAAATCCATTTAATCCCTTTAAAATACCCCACTAAACCCCTATTCAAAGAGATATAAAAGTAAGTATTAGTTACACATTCCTTAATCCAAGCAATCATAACTGCAGGCATACCAAGAGCTTCCAGAACAGTAATAAAAAATTGCCAATCCACTAAATCAAGTCTTATGCAATCCAATTTCAAAACACATCTAGGAGATAGGGAAGATCTATTATACCCCTAAACCAACTCTTGAGCCATCAAAGTATAGTCTCAAATGCTATGTCTAGGAATAAAATCCACTAAATCCAAGAGCTTCCAGAACAGTAATAAAAAATTGCCAATCCACTAAATCAAAAGTCTTATGCAATCCAATTTCAAAACACATCTAGGAGATAGGGAAGATCTATTATACCCCTAAACCAACTCTTGAGCCATCAAAGTATAGTCTCAAATGCTATGTCTAGGAATAAAATCACCTCAGCTTAGAAAGGTTTAAGACGTGCAACTATGATACGAGTGACACACTTATAACTACATTGCAACATGAAATGGGTCGGAAGTCCCTCATATGAGTGGGATTTGGCTTTTTGGGAACCAACACTGAAGAGGAAACATTAAATGTGAAAAACATCTGAGACTGCTAAAAAAAACAACAAAGCACGAATCAAATTCTCCCCCATAATCTCCTATGCCATCTTTAAGAAGTGGGAAGTGTAGCCATTAGACCCAAGAGCCTTGTCAGAAGCTTATGCAAACATGCAAAAAAGCCTTAACCTCGTCTCTTGGCACACATCTCTGCACGGATTCCTTAGCAACATCAAAAAAAGAAACTCCCAACAACTCTATAAGGAAATCAACTGTGAGCTCAGGAATAGGCCTCATCTGCTCACCCAACAAAATTTAAAAAATTCCCACAACTTCAGCACCAATCTGGTCTTGAGATTCCAAAAGATGAGACCTTGATCATTTCGTAAGGTTCGGATATCATGTTGATTCTTCCTCACTGTCACCATAGAGTGAAAAAACTTAGAATTTCGATCACCCTCTTGAATCCAATTAACCCTTGCTTTTTGTTTCAAGAAATTCTCTTTGGCTCGCAACAAGGCATGAAGCTCAATACTATTTAGCCTTCAAAATAGTATCAGACGAACTAGCCAGAACTTGTAGTTGTTAACTCTCCAGCTCCACCTTCATAGTCTTAACGTACAAATAGGGATGTAAAAAACTTACCTCACCTCCAAAACTGATTGAAACCGACTTGAGTCAAATATTTTTTGTGATATGAGGTGGTGATGATCCAAAATTGGTTCAAGTCTGAATTGGTGTTGACCTGCACCCAACTTGAGAACGACCTGAACCTGAAATGAACATGTTAATGTCATAACCGAATTCGATCTACATCAAACCTGATATGAATCCAAACCCAAGATTAACCTAGTAAATAACTGATATTACCGACCTGTTATCAACATAACCTGTAATTAACTCAACTTGTAAATGATCCGACTTGTTATTAAACTGATTTGAAATTAATCTTACTTGGTATTTACCTAACTTGTAAGTTGCAATTGATGAAGTCGTGAGATTATGAATGTATGATAATATAGTGTGATAAAATAATTCTTCATTATTTAAAGTATATGATTAATTATGGTCATTAAATTAATATGTTTACTTTTTATATTTATAAATTGTAATATATAAATACACTCAAAGTTCTATTAAATTAATAACTTATAATTGATAAAGTTAATAAAAATAATTCTTCACAATTTAAAACAAATTATTCATTATAATCATTAGATTAATAAATTTAATTAACCAACAACCAATTGGTCTAGTGGGACGAGGCACTATGTCCCTTAAGTAAGGTCAGGGGTTCGAATCTTGGCGTTTGAGAATAAAACAAACTGGGTTGGGAGGGTCGCCCTCGACTTTGCAGTACCCGATCTGGATTAGTCGGTCAATAGATTAGATTCCAATAATTAATTCAAAAAAAATTTAATTATCACTATTAGATTAATAAATTTACTTTCTATATTAATTATGAACATTAGATTAATAAATTCGTTTTCTATTTTAATTATGACCATTAGATTAAAAAAATTGATTATAACCATTAAATTAATTTTATTAAATGATTTATTTATTTATTATTAGTTTTATTAGATTAAAAATTAGATTATATAAAATGATTTTAAAAACTGTTAAGTTTAAATCATTATTATGATATAATAATTAATTAATAATTTAACTTAGAATTTTAATATATATATATATAACTTGTAAGTTATAAAACTTTTAATTGGCAACTGATATTATAATATGACAACTAACAAAATAATTATTCACCATTGAAAGCACATGATTAATTATGATAATTAGATTAATAAATTTATTTTTGATAAGTTGATATATAAATATATTCAAAAGTGTAATAAAATTTAATAAATTTAAAAAAAATTAATTATGAGTATTAGATTAATAAATTTACTTTCTATATTAATTATGAATATTAGATTAATAAATTTGTTTTCTATTTTAATTCTGAACATTAGATTAAAAAAATTGATTATAACTATTAAATTAATTTTATTAAATGATTTATTTATTTATTATTAATTTTATTAGATTAGAAATTAGATTATATAAAATGATTTTAAAAACTTTTAAGTTTAAATCACTATTATGATATAATAATTGATTAATAATTTAAGTTAGAAATTTAATATATATAACTCGTAAGTTGTAAACTTTTAATTGGAAATTGATATTATAATATTACAACTAACAAAATAATTATTCGCCATTTAAAGTGCATGATTCATTATGATAATTAGATTAATAAATTTATTTTTGATTAATTGATATATAAATATATTCAAAAGTGTAATAAAATTAATAATTAATGGTTGATAAATATATTAAAAAATAATTCTTCACCATTTAAGGCACATAATTAATTATGACCATAAGAATAATAATTTAATTATGATTAGATTAAAACAATTGCTTTCTATATGTGTAAATTGTAATAAATAAATCATTTATTTTTAATACCACTTACACAAACTGGGCTAAATTCAATTGTATTAAAATAAAATGAAATTACACTGATATATATACACTTTACAGGATCTTAAATTAGGAAATTGGCTAATTCTAGAAATATTGACCCAAAACTAATTCTCTACAATTAGGGATTACTATAACTAAATTATTACAAAATCTCATAGCTAATTATAGTTATACGCACACGATTTCCCTTATTTAGAGAGTTGTATTTTTCCACACTCCCCCTCAAGGAGGTGAATGGATATCATCCATTCCAAGCTTGTTTATTAGTCTTTGAAAAAACTTCCCAGACAACCCTTTGATAAGTATATTGTTGAAACATTTTAATATTTCGATATAACAAATTAAGTTAAATGGATTTTAAGATTTTCCAAATGATTTTCTAAGTATATTCGATATAACTATTCGAATATCAAAACATTACTCCAAATATTTCAAAAATCATTTTTAATCCTTACTTAAGTGTAAAATTAAGTTTTAATCATAAAACAATTTCAAAATAATTTTACAAAGTATTTCGAACCAATTCAAAGCCAAAAATTCCAGATTGCTCAGAGGGAACCGATTCCCCCCATAGGAGGAACCGATTCCCCCCTGAATGGTTTGGCTCCGAGATTTCCAGAATGCTCGGAGGGAACCGATTCCCCCCAAGGGGGTACCGATTCCCCCCTGTTCAACGGTCGAAATATTTGAATTTTACACTTAGGGAACCGATTCCCTATGAGAGGGAACCGATTCCCCCCACTGTCCAAGCTGTTTTATTAAATGTTTCACACTAAAACGGCTATAATATCTTCTCTAATTATCCCCAACGTTCAGAAGTGATCCAAGGTGTATTTAAGCAAGCTTAGAAGCCATTGATCAAAAACAAGAAACATCAAGCAACTAGAATCAAGAGAGAATCAAAGAGAAAGCATCAAACCTCAAGTTTGAGCATTTCAAGCCTATTTTCATTCAATATTCATTTTGCTTTCAAGAACACTTTTTGTGCTCAATTGTATTCATCTTTGAGTGTTCTTTTCTTTGTTCTAGAATTGTGCAAACATATTACCTTGTGAGGTTTTCTTGTAAGTTTGCAAATTTGTAATCTTCTCTTTGAGAAAAGAGTGTTCTCAAGAGTTGGGGTATACTCTTGAGGGAATTGTAAGGTTATCTCTTTGGCCTCAAAAGAAAGAACAAATTAGTGAATTTGTTGGAAAATCCTTAGTGTGGATAGCTAAGGTAGTGGACGTAGACTTTGTTTGAGAAAGTCGAACCACTGTAAATCGCTGTGCAAATACTTTCAATTCTCTGCAAAAGCTTCCACAAAATTTTTATTGCCAATTCACCCCCCTCTTGGCCAATTTCGTCATTTGATTAACTCAACAATTGGCATCAGAGCCTAACTCATTTGAAGGTTTTATCGCCTCTTGAGTCGATTCGGGAAGAGTTATATCGATTATTAAAGTCATCAATGGCCTCCGCTTCAAACTTCGACTCCGGTCTCGATTCGATGCCCGTCAACAAGCCTCCTTTCTTCAATGGAGCTAACTACACCTATTGGAAGAATAGAATGATGTACTTCATTCAAGCAAGTGACATGGGAGCATGGAATGCCGTAGAAGAAGGATACATTAAGCCTATCACTCATCCAAGGCTGTGGAGTGAAGGAGATACAAAAATGTTCCAGCTCAATTCCAAAGCCATCCATATTATCTTTTGTGCTCTTGGACCAGATGAATACGGAAGAGTTTCATCGTGTACAACCGCCAAAGAAATATGGGACAAGCTTCAAGTCACACATGAAGGTACCGATGAGGTAAAGAAATCAAAAATTAGTATTCTAACGCATAGCTATGAAAATTTCAGGATGAAACCAAATGAAGACATCAAAGCTATGACGGATAGATTTTCAACGATTGTCAATGGTCTCAAATCATATGGAGAGATCATCTCAAATGAAAAGCTTGTGAGGAAGTTAGTCTACTATCTCCCAAAATCATGGCAATCAAAGAAGACGGCAATCATCGAGTCTAAGGACCTATCGTCCTTAACTCTTGAAGAACTTATCGGTTCACTCCTCACTCATGAGATGATGCTTGAAGATGAGGTGGACCTTGATAAAGTTGAAGAGACACCAAAGGAGAAGGAGAAGAAGAAAAACATTGGAGTTGCTCTCAAATCCACAAAAGATGAGAGTGATTCTAATGATGATGATGATGACGAGGAAATGGCATTGTTTGCCAAACGGTTCAGAAAAATGATGAGACCTTACCAAGGAAGAAAATTCAAACGAAACGAAGGCCTCAAAAATGAACCAAAGGAGAAGGACCCAATCATTTGCTATGAATGCAAAAAGTCGGGGCATGTCAAATATGATTGCCCACAATTGAAGAAAAAGGGTCAATCAAAGAATAAGCACAAGGCTCATGTGGCTACATGGAGCGATGAAGAAGGTTTCGATGAAGAGGAACAAGAAGTAGCAAACTTGTGCTTGATGGCATTCGGGGAAGATTCTAAGGTAACCTCTAACTCATCCGATTTTGATGATTTATCTTATGATGAGTTATTTGAGGAGTACAATGGGTTGGCTTCGGATTATGAGAAATTGTTTTTAAAATATAAAAATGATGTTTCAAAATTGAAAAATGAAAACAAACTCATATCCAAAACCAACAACGATCTTGAAAGTAAAATCAAAAATTTGCAAATCAAACTAGAAGAGTTTGAAAAGAAAAATTTAGATTTGCAAAATTTACTTTCAAAGATCAATGATGATCATCAAAAGAAAATTGATGATCTTAAAACTTCTTTTGATAAAGTTGGAACAAAACATTTTGAAAAAGGTGAAAATTCAAAATCCAACTTTGTTAGAAAAAGTTTTAGAAACTACAATCATAGAGGTCCCAAAAGAACCTCTAATAGAAAAATCATTAGAAGTGTGTGGGTTCCTAAGAACTCATTACTACTAAAGATAAAATATCCTACACAAATGGATACCTAAAGGGACTAGGATTTTGGAAACTAATGAATATGGACCCAAAAGAATTTGGGTACCAAAAATCAAAAATTAATCTATGTTTGTAGGGAAAGGAGCATTGCTACAAGGCACGGGAAACAAATTCAAACTCATGGTACCTTGATAGTGGATGCTCAAGACATATGACCGGAGACAAAAGCCGGTTCATTGAGCTTAACGCCAAAATGGAGGAGAAGTGACTTTTGGAGACAATTCAAAAGGTCACATTGAAGGTATTGGTACAATAGGTAATACCTCTTCCATACAAATTAAGAATGTTTTATATGTGAATGGATTAAAGCATAATCCATTGAGTATTAGTCAATTATACGATAAAGGATTCAATGTCTTATTTGAAATTAATGGTTGTAAAGTCATTGACATTGCATCTAATCGGATTATGCTTGTTGGTCATAGAATAGGAAACATTTACATGGTGCATTTAGATTCTATTGATATGACTAATTTATGCCTAGTTGCTAAGGATGAGCATGATAGTTGGTTATGGCATAGGAGACTAGGTCATGCTAGTATGAGTGTTTTGCAACGGCTAATTCAAGGTGATTTAGTTCGAGGGTTGCCTAAGCTTAAATTTGATAATGATAAAATCTGTGATGCTTGTGCTAAAGGAAAACAAAAACGAGTTTCTTTTAAATCTATTAATGATGTATCAACTAGTAGAGTATTACAATTGATCCATTTAGATCTTTTTGGGCCAACTAGAACTACTAGCTTGGGAGGAAAACAATATGCATTTGTCTTGGTAGATGACTATTCTAGATACACTTGGGTTCTATTCTTAAGTACTAAAGATGAAGCATTAGAAAATTTCATCACATTTTCAAAAATAATCCAAAATGAAAAAGGTTACTCTATCACTAGTGTTAGAAGTGATCATGGAACTGAATTTGAAAATATTGGATTTATTGAGTTTTGTAATTCTAATGGTATTAGCCACAATTTTTCAGCACCTAGAACTCCTCAACAAAATGGAGTTGTTGAGAGGAAAAATCGAACTTTAGAAGAAATGGCTAGAACCATGCTTTGTGAAAATAATTTGCCAAAATATTTTTGGGCGGAAGCCACAAATACAGCTTGTTATGTTATAAATCGAGTAATGATTAGGCCAATTTTAAAGAAAACTCCATATGAAATTCTCAAAAATAAAAAGCCTAACATTAGCTATTTTCATCCTTTTGTATGTAAATGTTTTGTTTTAAATAACGGTAAAGAAAATCTTGGTAAATTTGATGCTAAAAGTGATGAAGGAATTTTTCTGGGTTATTCTTTAAACTCTAAAGCTTATCGTGTATTTAATAAAAGAACTTTAGTTGTAGAAGAGTCTATACATGTTGTTTTCGATGATAATCCCCTTCCGAGGAAGGATTCTTCTGTTAATGATGATGTAGGTATTGTACAAGCAAATGACGTTAGACATGACGTTGGAGAATCATCATCAAAGGAAGAAACAAAAGATGAGGAAACTCATGATCCCCTCGAGAATCCAACCATTGAAGAAAGGGAAGTATCTTTTCCAAGAGAGTACAACTATGTCAAGGATGGTGAAATTATAGGTGATCCATCAAAAGGGGTAACTACTCGATCTTCTCTTAGAAATATCTGTAATTATGTTGCATTTATTTCATGCATAGAGCCTAAGAACATCAAAGAAGCATTAAAAGATGAACATTGGATTATGGCTATGCAAGAAGAATTAAATCAATTTGAGAGAAGTAAAGTATGGACATTAGTTGAAAGGCCTAGTAATAAATCTACTGTAGGTACTAGATGGGTTTTTAGAAATAAACTTGATGAAAGTGGTAATATAGTGAGGAACAAGGCTAGACTTGTTGCTCAAGGCTATACTCAAGAATAAGGCATAGACTATGATGAAACATACGCTCCCGTAGCTAGGATGGAAGCAATTAGAATGTTATTAGCATTTGCATGTTTCAATGAATTTAAATTATATCAAATGGATGTTAAAAGTGCATTTTAAATGGTTTTATAAAAGAAGAAGTGTACGTGGAACAACCTCCAGGTTTTGAAGATTCAAATTTTCCGGATCATGTTTTAAAATTGACAAAAGCTCTTTATGGTTTAAAACAAGCTCCTAGAGCTTGGTATGAAAGATTGTCAAATTTTTTAATTGAAAAAGGTTTTTTAAAAGGAAAGGTTGACACTACATTATTTTTAAAGAGAAAAGGTAAAGATTTATTAGTAGTTCAAATTTATGTTGATGATATAATATTGGTTCTACTAATGATGTTCTTTGTCAAGAATTTTCTAAGCTAATGCAAAGTGAGTTTGAGATGAGCATGATGGGGGAGCTCTCATTTTTCTTGGGACTCCAAATCAAGCAAAGAAAAGATGGCATCTTCATTAATCAAGCTAAGTACGTCAAAGATATGCTCAAGAAGTTTGGACTGGAAAATGGGAAACCTCATAACACTCCAATGAGCTCTTCAACAAAGCTTGACTTAGATGAAGGAGGTAAATGTGTAGATGTTAAATTATATAGGTCAATGATTGGCTCTTTGCTTTATCTAACTGCATGTAGACCGGACATTATGTTTAGTGTTTGCTTATGTGCTAGATTTCAATCATATCCTAAGGAATCACATTTACTAGCTGTTAAGAGAATCTTTAGATACCTTAAGGACACTCCTAGTTTAGGACTTTGGTATCCTAGAGACTCTAGCTTTAGCTTGCATGCTTTTTCTGATGCGGATTATGGAGGATGCAAATTAGATAGGAAAAGCACCTCCGGTACTTGCCAATTCCTTGGAAATATGCTGATTTCTTGGTTTTCAAAGAAACAAAATTGTGTTGCATTATCTACCACTGAAGCCGAATACATTTCAGCTGGTAGTTGTTGTGCACAAGTTTTATGGATGAAACAACAACTTTTTGATTATGGAATTGAAGTAGGTACTATTCCTATCAAGTGTGACAATACTAGTGCTATTTGTCTCACTAAAAATCCCATCCAACACTCTAGAACTAAGCACATTGAAATAAGACATCACTTCATTAGAGACCATGTCACTAAGGAAGATGTAGTTCTAGAATTTGTTGATACTTTGCACCAATTAGCGGATATCTTTACAAAACCCTTAGACAAGGAAAGATTTTGGACACTTAGGAGAGAATTAGGTTTGACCAACCTATCTTCACTTAGTGTTTAAAATAATTTTAGCACTTTTAATAAATCTTGAAAAATGCTTATAATAATAATTTTGATTGCATTCTTGCTATTAGTTAGGGGGAGTTTGTGATTCTTAATGAAAATTAATTTTATGTTCAAAAATCAATTAAAGATTAATTTAATTATTTGAACATAATTAATGTTTGATATATGAGTTGCCAATACCACTAGAAAAGATTAATTTAGCATTTTGTGCTTAAAAAATCGGATTTTAGCATTTTGGTGCAGAGGGAATCGATCCCCCCCTGAGGGAACCGATTCTCCCTTTGAAGGGGAACCGATTCCCCCCACAGGGGAATCGATACCCCCCTGGGGTTCTGCTAAAATCGGGCAGAACAACCCCCAAAATCTCAAAAACCCTCTTCTCTCTCTCCGCCGTTTCTCTCCTCTAAATCTCTCAAATCTCCATTTTTGCCTCAAATCAACAATATTAATCGGAATTTGCTTCATAAATCATCTTCTAAACCTGTTGGAATCATTAAAATCGTGCAAACAACATCTAAATCCCCTCAATCTTCATCTTTCAAGGTAAATTTTTCTAAACTCTTTATTTCATTATTTTTGAACATAGAATTAGTTTCAATTAGCTCTAGGTTGAAATAGTGATCGGGCATTGATTATTTAGTGATTAGAAACTAGATGTTACAACTAATTTCATCAAAAATACAAGAATTTTTCAATTTTTTTTTTAAATTTTCGAAATAATAAAAAAAATGTTATTTTTCAAATTATTGTGTTTTGATTAAATTATGTTGTTGTTATGAAAAACTATACATATATTGTTTCTCAAAACCATATTTTTCAAAAGTTTTTCAAAAACTTTGCCCATTAGGATTGATTTAGAGAATCTTGAAATATTGAGGACTCATTTGAGTTTTGGGATTAATTGAATTGCATACATTTGTTTTAAAATTGCAGGTTATTCTATCTATTCCGATTTCCTTCACCATGTCAAATCCTAAACGACCTAGGTCTTCATCTAGTCGCTCTAGTCGTCAACCAAATCCACCTCCAAATCCTCATTCTATTCCAATTTCTAATCCCAATCCCACTGATCCTAACTTGACTATCCAAAATTCGTGTTTCAATCATCCTGGGTCTAGAAATCACCGATTTTGGTATTATCAATATTTCGATTCTTACAAAATCTGGGAAGAACGTATTCCTTCTCGTCAAGCTATGTTTGCTATCGATTTTAAATATCTTCCCATTTTACAAGAATGGAAATTTGATAAACTATTTGATCTTGAACCCATCGTTTACCATCAACTTGTTCGTATATTCTACTCTAATGCCGTATGTGTTAAAAACCAAGCTGAAACCGAAACCATAGGAATTCGTTCCTACCTCCTAGGACAATTCTTATATATTGACCCGGCATATATAGCCAATACATTTGGATTATATAATGATGGTATCTCGAATGAAAAACAAATTTTAGGTTCTCGTTATAAAAGAAGAGATAGTGCGAGTATCTTAGACCTACATGAGCGTTTTCTTCATCTAATGATTTCTTGGTGGTTTCGACCATCCGGAGGTCGTTATTCTACTCTTAGAGCTTTGGATCTTTGGTGGTTACATTGTTTCGAAAACCGTATTAAAATTAACCTACCTCAGATTATTTTTGCTGAAATTGTTGAAACCGTAAATCTTGTTCCTAACAAGAAACACTGTTCATCTCTAGTTTACGGTTACTTTTTGAGTAATCTGTTTTCCAAAGCTGGGCTTAGAGTCGGTCTAGATGCCGTTTTTCCTCTTAAGAAACAAATAAATCTTCTTTCCCTAACGAGAGCGGGATGGGTAAAGGACAAAGAAACCGGTGAATGGGTTCGTTCTTCTACTCCGGGAGCTAGTTCTTCACAAGCTCCACCCGAGGCTGACGAAGATCCCGAGTTTGAACAATTAATGAGGGATATTGATGAAGCTGAAGAAGAACCTGAACAACCCGAAGAGCAGCCCGAGGAGCAAGCACAACAAACGCATCAAATGCCTCCATATTTTCAATCCTTTATGGAGACATTCGATTTCCGATACGCTACCATGGACTCGCGCTTTTCCTCTATAGAGTCTCATTTATCCACAATGGGAGCTCAACAATTAGAGATTCTTCGGGAGATGCGTGCAAACAATGAATCAACCAACGCTCGTATCAATGAACTCACACACGAGATGGCCGCTATGCGAGCCCGTTTTCCTCCTACCGATCCGGATGCTTAATTTTATGTTTATCTTTAAAACTTTGAACAGAATGAATATTGTTTCAACATTTTGAATTGTTTGATTTTGTGGATTGTTGGATTTTGGATTTATGAATGGTGTGAACTTATATGTTTGGTGTTTTATTCATTTTTGCATCATTTACATTATCATTAGCAATATGACCAATTTTGCCATATCACATTATTTATGAATATTGATTTATGGAACTAATGGCTAATCTCTCTTTTGATTGTGATCTTAGCAGCTTAAGCTTATAATTAATAAATCAATTGGCTAAATGATTTTCAAAACCTTGTTTTACAATATCTTTTTGATTTAACAAAAAGGGGGAGAAGAATAAGTGTCTTAAATGTTTTACATGATAAATTGAAGAAGTGTTAAAGTAAGGGGGAGTAATTTCAAAAACTTGATTTCAAAAATCTTAAAATTACTAATATGTTTTGTTATATCAAAAAGGGGAGATTGTTGAAACATTTTAATATTTCGATATAACAAATTAAGTTAAATGGATTTTAAGATTTTCCAAATGATTTTCTAAGTATATTCGATATAACTATTCGAATATCAAAACATTACTCCAAATATTTCAAAAATCATTTTTAATCCTTACTTAAGTGTAAAATTAAGTTTTAATCATAAAACAATTTCAAAATAATTTTACAAAGTATTTCGAACCAATTCAAAGCCAAAAATTCCAGATTGCTCAGAGGGAACCGATTCCCCCCATAGGAGGAACCGATTCCCCCCTGAATGGTTTGGCTCCGAGATTTCTAGAATGCTCGGAGGGAACCAATTCCCCCCAAGGGGGTACCGATTCCCCCTGTTCAACGGTCGAAATATTTGAATTTTACACTTAGGGAACCGATTCCCTATGAGAGGGAACCGATTCCCCCCACTGTCCAAGCTGTTTTATTAAATGTTTTCACACTAAAACGACTATAATATCTTCTTTAATTATCCCCAACGT
The DNA here is from genome assembly GCF_006381635.1 of Hibiscus syriacus. Taxonomy (NCBI): domain Eukaryota; kingdom Viridiplantae; phylum Streptophyta; class Magnoliopsida; order Malvales; family Malvaceae; genus Hibiscus; species Hibiscus syriacus. The sequence goes on from NW_024062674.1 coordinate 1,092,517, forward strand.
TCAGAAGTGATCCAAGGTGTATTTAAGCAAGCTTAGAAGCCATTGATCAAAAACAAGAAACATCAAGCAACTAGAATCAAGAGAGAATCAAAGAGAAAGCATCAAACCTCAAGTTTGAGCATTTCAAGCCTATTTTCATTCAATATTCATTTTGCTTTCAAGAACGCTTTTTGTGCTCAATTGTATTCATCTGTGAGTGTTCTTTTCTTTGTTCTAGAATTGTGCAAACATCTTACCTTGTGAGGTTTTCTTGTAAGTTTGCAAATTTGTAATCTTCTCTTTGAGAAAAGAGTGTTCTCAAGAGTTGGGGTATACTCTTGAGGGAATTGTAAGGTTATCTCTTTGGCCTCAAAAGAAAGAACAAATTAGTGAATTTGTTTGAAAATCCTTAGTGTGGATAGCTAAGGTAGTGGACGTAGACTTTGTTTGAGAAAGTCAAACCACTGTAAATCGGTGTGCAAATACTTTCAATTCTCTGCAAAAGCTTCCACAAAATTTTTATTGCCAATTCACCCCCCTCTTGGCCAATTTCGTCATTCGATTAACTCAACATATATCCCGTACTTGATCATTAGTGGACACAAATGGAGTGCAAATCAAGCCACTGTCAAGCTTCTCCTTTATAAAATGCATGTCAACTTCAATGTGTTTCGTTTGGTCATTTTGAACTGGATTATGCACAATTTGAATAGCTGATTTACTTGACTTTAAAATCTTCCAAGATAATTTTCAACCATAATAACTCGAAAATCCCAAGTGTCATTGCTCTAAACTCAACTTCTGCATTGAATCTGGCCACAACATTATGTTTTTAACTACTCCAAGTCACATGGTTGCCTCATAGGAAAGAGCAATAACCCGAGGTTTATCTTCTATCAACTATAGGCCATGCATAATCTGCATCAGTGTAGGCTTCCATAGTTAGCTTCTCCCCTTTCTTAAATAAAATTCCTCTGCTTGGCGTGCCTTTCAAGTATTGCAGAATTTGATATATAACCCTAAGATGCGATTCTTTGGGGTTGTGCATGAACTAACTTACAACACTGATCGCATAGGCTATGTCTGGTATAATGTGTGACAAGTAGACAAGCTTTCCAACAAATCATTGATAGGAGCCTTTATCAATAGCCACGTCTTTCAAAGCATCTCCAATCTTGTGGTTGAACTCTATAGGCGTGTTTGTTGGTTTGCATCCTAACTTGCCCGTCTCTATCAACAAGTCTTTTATGTATTTTTCTGAGATATGAAGATCCCTTCCCAAGAATGTGCTACCCCAATGCCGAGAAAATACTTTAACTTACCTATCTCTTTAACTTCGAATTATTTCACTAAACACTTCTTTAAATTCTTCATTCCTTCCAAATCATCATCTATCAATATAATGTCGTCAATGCAAATTAATAAAACAATCACTCCCCCTAAAGCTGAGTGCTTTACAAACAAGGTGTGATTACATTGGGTCTATTTATATATTAAATTGAGCATTACCTTGGCAAACCTTCCAAACCAAACTCTTGGAGACTGTTTTAGTCCATATAAGGCCTTCTTTAGCATGCATACTATTTGTCAGGTATTTGAATAGAACCCAGGTGGGACATCCATGTACACATCTTCATTTAGATCACCATGTAAAAAGGCATTATTGATGTTAAATTGTTGTAATTCCAACCCTTATTGGTAGGCAATGATAACAAAACTCTCATGTTGTTTATCTTCGAAACATGAGCAAATGTCTCAAGGTAATCTATTCCTTACGTTGGAGTGTAGCCTTTAGAAATTTGCTTTGTACCTCTCTAATGAACCATATGACTTGTATTTCACTGTGAATACCCATCGACATCCCACTGACTTCTTCCCTCTTGGTCCTCTTGGTAATTTTACCAAGTCTAATGTCTTATTCTTTTCAAGTGCTTCCCTTTCAACCTTCATGACATTTTTCCAATTCTCATCACCTAATGCCTCAGATATAGTTTTGGGAATTGAGATTGTGTTTAAGGTAGTGTGAAAGACTTAGTGATTATGAGATATATTCTTGTATGACATGAATAAGTACAAAGGGTGTTTTGTGCATACTCTAGTTCTTTTTCTAATAGCAATGGGAACATATAGTCACTTTAATAAGGATTTTTAGTGGCATCATATTTATTAGAAATAGGTTCAAAAATTACCTTGCTAAGTTGAAGAATAGGGCTTGAATTGAGTGATTGAACCTCATAGGTGCCCTCTTCCTTGAATAGACCAGCAATGGACGAGTAGTGTTTTGAATCATTTTTTGTGACTTGGGTGTATGGGGCTCTGACTATTCAGGTCATATTGATTCAGACTGATCATTTGGCTCAAGTTGGACTGGCTCAGGCTGGTTAACATGAAAGGACTGAGTGTTTAGCTGGGCAATAGAGACATGAACTAGGGAAGAGGATGGAAAATCAAGGAGAAAAATAACTCGTCCTTATCTTCCATGAACAAAATTTCCTCGTGAAGATAAGGACGAGTAAAGTTTTCTTCTACAAAAGTCACATCAGTAGATATATATAATTTTCTTATGGGAGGATGATAACATTTTTACTCCTTTTGGGTGGAAGAATAGACGGGAAAGACACATTTGACATCATGTGGATCAAGTTTTCCCCTATTTTGGGAATGTACATGGACAAAAGCAACACAACCAAATATTTTAGGAACACAATTATTTGAAGTATTGAAATTAGAAAAGAATTTTGTTAGAATTTGCATAAGAATTTGAAATGAAGAACCTTTTTAGGTAGTCTATTTATCATATGAGTAGTAGTTAAAGCAACTTCCCCCAGTATTGTTTAGGAACATTTTTTTGAAATAAGAATGCTCTCGTGATAGCTAGAATGTGACCATTCTTTCGTCCATATGCACCATTTTGTTGGGATGTGCTGCAAGAAAATTAATATATAATGCATTTTCTTAGAAATATGGTGAAAGGAACTAATTGAAATAGTCCTTAGCATTGTCAGACAAAAATCTTTTTATTTCAATACCAAATTGTGTTTTGACCATGTTGTAAAAAATGGGAAGGACAAAGATGACATCATATTTATTTTTAGAAGAAAAATACAAGATGCACAAGTATAATCATCAATAAAGGAAACAAACCATCGAGCCCCATAAATATATAAAATAGTGGAAGGTCCCCAAATGTTACTATGAATAAGAGTAAATGGAACATATGCTCTTTTATTGCTTATTGGAAAAGAAGCACATTTGTGTTTTGCAAGTTCACAAACATCACAATGAAACTTTTCAATAGTTAATAATTTGAACAATAAAGGAAACATAGTTTTAAGGACTCTAAGTGATAGGTGACCAAGGCGGAGGTGTTGAAGCTAAATCTTGTCTTTCTTGGATTTAAAACAATCTGAAAGGAAATATAATTGTGAGGAATTCAGAACATTAACTTGACCACTGGATTATTCAAGATAGTATATGCCATTCTTTTCTCTAGCATTTCCAATCATCCTCCTCGTGCTCTGTTCGTAAAATACACATCGAGAGCGATAAAACACCACACTGTAATTAGAATCTTTATTGACCTTTTGGATAAACATATCCCTAACTAGACACTGTGGTCACATAATCATCTACTATTGTTATCTTCATATTACTAGAAAAAGCGTATATAAGATAAATTTTTGTGAGGAGTGGGTTATGTGATCTGTAGCACCTAAGTCAATGACCCAAGAACTTGTGGTGGATGTTAGAGTATGCCCAAAGATGATTCATATGATGATTGTAATGATACATTTTATTTACCGATTTTATTGAAAAAAGCATTGTCACTATTATTTTCAGTTATATGTGTGTGTGTGTGTGTGTGTGCGTGTATGTGTGTGTGTGTGTTGAACATAAACTGAAAGATAATAAAGTCTATATAATAACATATTATTATTATTAAAAGATCCATAGTCAAGTATTATTATGGGTATGGACAATAATAATACACTTAAGACTAACATGTTATTGATTGACGACAACGAGTTTTCATTAACATAGTGATGTCAAAATTGATACATGATTATATTGTTAGAGAACAATGTATTGGATTGATCCACCACGAGCATATGTCTTGGATTATTATGTGACGGTCATAACATTGCTCATGGTGATGACAATATGTATGATCCTCAGACTTGAGATCAATGATATCCTAACATATATTGTTGTATGTTACAGTTAAATATGCTCCGTAATTGGTTGCACTGTAAAGACTCTTATTGAATATATCTCGATATATGTAGTAGAGTGTGTATGATTAAGATATGATTTGTCCTTCATACATAATAAAAAATATATAACAAACCACTTAATTGAGTGAGACTAGAAATTCATGGCCATGCTCGAATAAGTTGATATGAGATATCACAAATTATTCATTAATTATAGTCTACTCTAGATATCAAGAAACAATAAATGGGCTATACAAGTGTGACTATTCCAATACTTGTGCCTATTCTAGATATAAAGGACAAAATAAAGTAATACATAAAAGAGTTAATCACAAAGATGATATGTCAAATCATAATTTATTGTAACTTAGGTGACAATGATATATTGCTAGATGTCACTAATTGTATATAATATTAGAATTGTTCTAATAATTACTAGTAACGTTACAAGAAACTACAGGGTCACACCCTAGGATTGAAATGAGCAAAGATGTACAATTTATTGTACGTTACTAAAATATATCTAGAGTTAATATATGTATATTTGATATGTATATGATTTTAATTATCCCGATTAAGTAAACATTAAAAGAATGTAATTCCGATTACAACTTTTCAATGGATATTTAATTCGGAATAATTAAATAAGAGTTTAAATATAAGTTAAAGAGTATAATTAAAATTATAAGTCTTTAATGGATATTTAATTTGAATTAATTCAAAATAAAAAAACCCTAATATTTTAGGGTAACTTGGATATTTAAAGTGGTGGAAGGTATAGCAGCCGTTTTTGTCAAAATTGTTTTTGGGAAAAGTAAATTTTGCTCTCAATCGGGTGAACTGAGTAGAGGTCGAGACATATTTTTGTGGAGGCTTACGATTCAAACCGTTCGTGATCACCATTAGCTGCTGCTGTCTTTGCTTTTTTTTTTCAAGGAAACCAGTATAAGTATTCACATCATTTCCTCTCAATTTTGGTTTCCGTACTTGGATTGCTGGTGAGACCGTCGAGTTTTGTTTCTGCTGCGCCATGGGGTATGCTGACGATCCCAATAGTGGATATATCTGAGACTTTAGATCCATGAGCAGAGGAGGATATACTTGAGAATGCCAAAGTACAAGTACTTGTTGAAGATGGTTTCTCCAATGATCCCAACAGATTATTTAGTTTCTAAACTTTTTCTCTATTGAACTGAATATGTGATTTTTGAGAATTACTTTCTCTAGCATGTTGCCTGTTTGCTGTATATGTCACCCTTGTCCTTTTGGTTGTCTACTTTTTACTGTAAATTTTTTTTCTATGGTTTTCCATTGAGTTTTGAACATTTTTCCTCAGTGTGATAGGATTTTTTACAGTATGTGCGCCATATGGAATCTTTATTGACTAGCATTGTAAAATCTGTCTACTTGTTGTCTTCATTGGTTGGTTGCTTGATGAGTGTTTTATATTGCATATATTTATTGTTATTTACTCCTTATTTTTCATTTGGATATTACTAATTTATATTTTTTGTGTTTATTTTGGACAGAAGCTTTATTGGATTAATTAGCCCAAAAAGTAGCAGTTTTCAATGGTCAAGTCAGCATCTTGAATATTTAATTGGAATTTACCTGCCATAAAGTTATCCATAAGATGAAGCAGAATTCAACCAGAAGTACAAGACTTAAATATTTATTTTTATCTTTTGTGACAAACCTTTTATATTTAATATTTTTAGTTTGAATATTTTATTATTATTTTATTTATGAATTAGTTATTTTATTAGAACTATTGGTAGGTTTTTTACTTTGATTAGGAATTAGTCATTTTATTTACTCAAAACTTTTGGGTTATAAATACCCCTTAGGTTTAATCTTTGAACTCAGATTGGAATTTATATTCCCTTGGCTATTTATTGAAGTTATACTTTTCTTTCATCTTTCTAACTTTTTTCTATTTTTTTTTCATAATGTTAAACATGATCCAATCTATGCTTAGCTAAATCTCTTTTAGCCGATAGCTGAGCGATGACTTAATTCGTTTCGTGAGAATTGAAAAGCCTTCGTACCTTTAGGTATCGTTCTTGATTTTCGACAAACAATGTTAGGTAATTGACTCAATCTTTAAATTTTTTACACTTTCAGTTCAAAGATTGCACCTTGGCTTGAATGTTATTTTGATTTATAGTTGAGGAGGAGAAATGAATTGTAGCAAATTCAAATCCCAAGTAACAAACTTAGTGGCAGTCCACTAAGGGAAATCAAGATCGAGTTCGTTTCTCATTGAGACGCATAATCCGAGCATGAGTTTTTCCAGCATTAAAGAAGATATTAGCATTAACATCGATAATCGAAGTTAAATCCAAACAAGAATTAAATTCCAAGGATTAACTTTGGAAATTAGTTTATAGGAGAGAAGAGCAAGTTACAAGGGTTGGGTCTTGTAGACTGTAACCGACAAGAATCCCAAAGTAAAATCTATTTCAAGGATCGAGATGAGTCAAGTCAAAGTGAAGCTAGAGGCTATCTTGATATGATCTCGATTATGAGTTTCAAATCATATATATGATTGTCCAATCGTGATTCTAGTAAGAAATTGAATTGCTTGCTTTGAACGGAAGATGATGGAAGTTGTAGTTTGGATGTAATGAAAGTATGACGAAGGTATGGGTTGGTAATGGCGTAGAATATCGAAGATGCATTTAAAAGAAAATGGATTATGACCCTATAACTATATGAAGTTAGGAACCATCAATATAAATAGATGGAATCGAAGTGGAAGTAGATGGAACGTGACCCACTAGCTATAGATGAGCTAGGAACCAATGTTATAACAAAATGAAATGGGGGAAGGCTTCAAGACTGACAAGAAACCGATGGAGTTTTAATCCAAGAACTAAAATGAAAGCAACCTTTCAAAGAGTTTATTATGCAAAAAGTTTTAATTACAATAACTATGGAGGTGCCTATTTATAGTGTTGATAGGCACCATATGAAGAGTTTTTACAATTAAAATAAAACAATCACCAAAATGCAATTTAATTCAATTAAATGACTTGTCATTCTTCTTATCCTTTGATGGCTGGCCATGTAGATTGAAAATGGATGAATTAAGCTTTAATTTGAGATAATTCCAACCTTAAATTCGTCCAAAAAGGAGGGGTGACTCTTGGGCTGCCCTGCTTTGCATGTAAATGGAAGAAAATAGGATAAATGAAGTCATAGCATGAATGCAGACATCCTACATGTCCAAATCAGCTTGTCTCTTCAAATTCATTGCTGATTTTATCACTTATTTTGGTGGTTAAATGAAATAAAATCAGTCTTCATTGCTTGTTCCCTTGTAGAATATGATCATCCTTCAAAAGATGATAAAAGCCTTGAATGCTGGTTATTGCATGTCCCCTTGATTGAACATGAATGACCTTCAATGGGTGATACCATCAACCTTGAATTCCTTGAATTGGTTAATTAAGATGGTCATCAATTGCTTGTCTCTTGGTAGAAGATGAAAGGACTCTTCCTTAGCTCAAACTCATCCAAATCATCCTTGTATAAAATTCCCGTAATGAAAATTCCAGCCTGCACTGTCCTCAGTAAATCGATCATATCTCAAGCTCCCGTTATCGGATTGGGGTGATTCAAAATGCATTGTAAAGCTAAGAGATAGATGAATAATGTAAATTTATTTATGGACCCAAAAACGTCTGAATCACATCAAGAATTAGAATACATTCTGACTGATATTCTTGCATCTGTTGAGACTATTCAGCTTCCCTCTTGCACCTAAACACAAAGATAAACTTTATTCAATCGCATGGGATAATTAAGAGTTAGTTTGATTAATGAACTAAAATTATTCAATGAACTAGATTTATGAATGAAGTAGCTTACTAAATGATATAAATATGCATAACTGAACTACTTCCCTAAATGAACTAGATACTTTAAATACAATGCATGCTTAAATGAATAACACACTTATTAAATGCAATGAATGTCATGCAACTAAAAAAACTCATGCAATGAATGATATCATATGATAATCATATCCTAAGAGGTAAATGCAAACATATGATAAAATATAGTTCATAAATGAGCAGGTATAGGATGAAGTAAGGTAGAACTCCCTTTGAATCAACCTTGGTGAACTTCAATCATTTAATCAGATTAAGAAGAAAGTTAGGGCTGATTGGGATCACATGATTCCCTCCCTCTTTAATGCAATTTGTCCCCAAATCGATACTTGCTACTAACGAGAACAATTTTGATTTCCTTTGGGTGGGGAACTTCTTTACTTTTGATGTACACAAAACCATTCTTCAGGATCAAGATCTTCACGCTTGTAAACCTTATTTTCATATTGTTCACTCGAATATAGACATGTCTTTTGGATCTCTTTTTTTGAAACATCATATTCTTTGGCAACGAGAGTTGTCTTTTGATCCTTGCCTTGATTCAAAATATCACTTCCATTGATGAGGGAACTTGTCCTTTGAATCATTCCTTGGTCTGAAAGGTTACGACTTTTGATTAAAACACGTTTCTCTTCAAATGCTCTCATCTTTTGGCGTTGTTCTCTTTCAAAAAGATATCTCCTTTCTTTTTCTACAATCAAAACTAGATTAGTAGAAAAGGAAACCAAATTTAAAGAGATAGGGAAAACAAACCCAAGAATATTCAGAGATAGTGGTCGATGATTGAGGTTCTTCATGGAAATATGCATTGGTTCATGCAATCTTTCTTCATGGTGTCCCTTCGAATCATCATGCCAATTGGTTAATGCATGAAGCTCCTGTAAACCTTCATTGAATAAATGGTTTGAGTTTGCATGTGTACAATTCTCTTGGACTTGTTCAAGTAGGTAGATCTTGCCAACTTTAATATTCGTGCCCTTCCACATTATGAACCTTGAATAGATCGATAATGCACGTTTCTTCTCCTTGAATCGATCATCACAAGCAAGACAAATTCTATGAATCAATGTTCTACAAAATATATCTAAGTTAGAACATGGAACACTATTAATAAAATGCATGAACATAGAAAATTCATGAAAGTTCGTGAATGGAATTTGGCCCTTGACATTCTCAAGAATCAGATTCATTGAAACTTCCTTTTTATGAAGTTCTTTGAATGGATGGAGTATACTTGGAATGTCAATAAGCATGCCCCTTGGAATTTTAAGTTGTAGACACTAGTTTTTTTGTCCATTCTTTTTTATTCATATTCTTATTCTTATAATAATAATAATAATAATAATAATAATAATAATAATATTATTATTATTATTATTAAATAATAATAATTAGAAATATTAAAGGCCCATTTACAAGAACCCGAATGCCTAACAGAAACAAAATACAAAGTTCAGGTCCAGACCCGACCCAACAGACTCGATCCAGACGCAAATATATATAGGGTTTCACAAATCTCAGCTCCAACTGCCAGTGATCCAGATCCAACGACCCAGATGGTTCTAGTAGAAACCCTAGGGTTTCATTACACCCTAGGGTCTACGTCGGCCGTCGCCTCCAAGAGCTCCATCCAGCTGCTGCCACGATGCCGCCGCCTCGCCAGAAGATTCTAGAGGCACCAGGAGAGACACACATTTGCAACCCTAGGGTGAGTCACCACCGTAGCTTCGGTGACTCACCGAGGGGCGCTCCTTTAACCGGTCCAAAGGGCGTACGTGGTGGCTTATAAAAGCCATCGACTGATCCTGAAAGAACAACACACAACAAAAACAAGCAAGCAACACGAATAAAAATGCACACAACAATGGAAAACAACCGAAAGGAGAAGAGGGCAGACTTACCATCATCAGAGGCCTTTGAAACGTCATCGGAGCATTGAATATTTCAAAGGTAAATCCTTAGTTATAGTCCGATTAGCTAGTTTTTAGGACAAGGGAAGTTTGGATTTGGGTTTAGAAAAACCAGGGCTTCGATTTGGGGATTTTTGTAAAATTCGGCCACCGCTGTCGGCGTGACCGACTGATTGCCGGCTTCCCTCCGACGATGGAAAGCTATAGAAAAGGGAAGAGAGAGAAGTAAAATGAGAAAATGAGAAAATTTTGGCCCTTAGGGTCGATTTTTGGGTTTAAATATCCCTCTCCAAACTATGTCGTTTTAGGGAGAGGCCTTTGTGTAAATTCAAGCATGGGAAAACCTTGTGCGCAATCCCTCTAATTTTGTAAACTTTCATTTTAGTCACTAAAATCAGGTTTCTACGTATTTCAATTCAGTTTTCATATTTTATTTTATTACTTTTTAGTCACTGCCTGTATGTGTAAATATTTAGGGTAAATAGCTTATTTAGTCCCTATTATTTTAATAATTTTTATTTTAACACCGAATAATTTATTAAGGTTAAATTACACTAATAGTACATATATTTCATAATATTTCGAATTAAAGATATTAATTTCTATATTTTGCAATTTAATCCTATAGTTTTTTTCTCTTGGTCACTGTTTAATTGCAATTTTATTTTATGTTTATTATTACCCATTAAGTTTCAATATTTTTTAATTTAATAATTTTATTTTAATCATATGAATATATATACATGAAAGACTCATAGGTATAATTTGACAAATTAATAATTTAATAAAATGATAATAATTATTTATTTTTAAAATATTAGGAAGGGATTGTCTTAAAGTAACTAGATGTCCTATTCTGATATTTTAAAATAAATAAATACCCTATTTATAAAATCTAAAAAATCAAATATACCTATTTTAGTCAAATCAAGTTATTTTAACCCCAAATTATTTTAATATGATTTCTTAGGAAGAATATCACATTCTTATTTCAATTGGAAATAGAAATATTCGTCCTAAAATAATTTAGGGATTAGTTTCTCTTCAATTGGAAATATTAGAATATTTTATATTTTCCCGTAGAATTATACTATTGAATCTGAAATAATAGGATCATAAATTAAATTTATATTCGAATTCTCAAGATTTCTACTAATAGAGAAAATTTATAATCGACGGGTACCTATTTTGGGCGTTGTGGGGGTGCTAATAATTCCCCAAACGTAATCGACCATGAATCCCTTTTTTATTACTAAAAAGAATAATTTTTGGTTATACGCAATCTGGTTTATCTTTTAAATGATGTTTTCTCAAGAACTCTTTTAAAAAATAATTTTTAGGTATTGAACCTACCTAACCCAAAAGGCTCGATGGTGACTCCAAAACATTTCATTAAAAACCATTTATTCACATGCTTTTCCGCCAAGAAAAATTCGTGCCGGACGAAAATCAGTTACGACAGGTTGGCGACTCCACTGAGGATGATTTTACTGGTTAAGCCCTAAATCGATTATATATTATCTCTATAGTTAGAAATTGAGAATTCAGATTTATTTAATTTATGATTCTTTTGATTTCTTTCAATCATTTTTATTTTATTTTATATCCTTATATACTAATGTTTATATTTAACTGATTTTAAGATATTAGGATTCATTTTTTGTGTGGTTTGTCAGAGGTTCTAGAATTTCTCCTCACACACAACACGTGCATTGCATAAACATAAGCTCTATACTCGAGCTTTTCTCTTTTAAGTGGGAGTGAAAGCGTCGTTTTCGTGAGAATTTATTCTTCGTGTCAGACTTAGCAAGTAGCTTTCGGGTTCATATACCCTATGTCTTCGTGAGGATTTATTCTCTGTGTTAGACATAGGGATATGTGCCCTCTTGAATTTAACTCGATCCACTTAAGAATATAATGGGTGAGGATTGAGGGTCTGGCAGCCCAAGGGGACACTAACAAGGACAATTCGAGTACCTTTATTTATAGAACTGAAACCCTACATATAATAAACCGTAGAAATTCACCCAATCTAAGACAATGCTAAAACTTTGTTCAAATAGGTATACAAAAAGGAGAAATGAACTCTAACTTTCATCTTTTAATTTATTTGATTTTTTCTGAATAAATGCATGCGAACTAGAAATCATGTGGTTAGGTTTATTTTTCCAAACAAAGCATGAAACTAGAAAGCATGAGATTAGAATATATATATATACCATGATGGATAAGATATTTTCTTTCCATTAATTGGTACTAATCATTTTATTTTTTTCTTATTTTTATCTATTTTGAAGATACATTTTGCTCTAACTAATTTATATTGATTTCTTTTGCTTGCATTGCATGATCATGACATGATTAGAATGTGTTGATTCAAGAGTGGTCATTAAAATAAAAAGGTTTTCATTAATGAACAAAGAGTTTTATGATCAAGGAAACTATGATGCAGCCAAGGAATGGAATCTTGAGGAAGCTCTTAAAATAGTGGAAAGCTATGCACACAAAAATCCTATTTTGATACCAAAAGTATTAAATGGTAAGAGTATCAGTAGGGGCATTCAGAATGAAGGAGGCTTTTATTAAGCTCAAACATGTTATTTGAAGAATGAAAACAAGAAATTGAGTACAAAGATAAAAACCATGCGTGAGGATTTCCAAAAGATCAGTCAAACCTTTCAAAATGCTGGCATAGGAAACACCCTAGAAGAATAGACAACAGGGGTCATTAAATTGAAAAATGATTCCAAGCAATAGAAAATAAATGTCAAGATACATGAAGGTCGAGTCAAGAAGTTTTCTCATGGTTTATGGGTTGCAGAAGAAATGTGCAATACAACCATCATCAAGTTTGAAAAATATCAATATGAAAATCAAATGTTATGTAGGGTCATAGCCAACATGGAAGCCTCATATTAGATCCATCAGCGTGAGATTGATACTGAATTAAAAGCCACTAGAGCCAAGAACAATACATTGATGAAGATAGTAGATGATTATTGAGATATTGTACAAGGCCTTCTTGAACACAAAGGTTCTCTTACAAGGTTGAATAAGCAACATTGTCTACAAATCCGAGAGATGACATGTAAGATACAAGAAAAAGACAATGTCATAAAAGAAGCTGTTGTTCAAGAAAACAATATGGCTCATAAGCTGGTAGACTTAGCTGGCTTTACAATAAAATATAAGTAGATTGATAACTCAACTCTTGAGTATGAATGAAAATTAACTTGGCTTTTTAAGGAAATAGAGAAGTTAGGAGTGAAAGCTATCCCTTATATGTAAAGTTTTGTTTGATGTATTGAAACTTTTGTGTTCAATGAAAGCTGTTTTAAGATGATCACTCTTGATTGACACATTTTTCATACATGCATTTACATTGCACAATTTGTATTCTTATTTTTGCATTTCTGTATCCATTTTCATTTTCATTTTACATTCACATATTTACATTTGCATTTGCATTTACATATTTGCATAGTTACATTTATAGTTTCAATCTTAAATCATGCATTTGCATTTTGTTAGTTTCAAATTATTTTACACGCATTAAATCAAGAAAATATGAGAATAATTCTTGGAGAATTCCATGACAGAATTTTCGAAATCAAATTGGAGCTAACTGGGTCTTCCTAGAGAAGGATAAGAGCCATGAATGATATTTTAACAAAGGTTGGTAGAATCGAGAAACTCCAAGAGCAACTCATAAAGACTCAACAAGAGATGATCAATCAAGCAAAAAGTTTCAGGATGATTCAAAAGAACAAATGACCAAATTAATGGACATGGTGAATGTTGTGATCCATGGAGAGAAACCCTTAGAGGATCCCATTATAAAAGATTTGGATGGGATTATGAATGTTAGTGGTGTAGCTGATGCAATGAAAACAAATGACTAAGAACTTGTCAAGGAATGTGGAAATGAAAACAAATGACTAAGAACTTGTCAAGGAATATCGAAATCCAATAAGTCTTCAAAAATCGGGTACGATCCCAGAAAAAGCGACAAAGATCAAGTTGAAGAGAAGCATGGAAGAGGTTCAAGTTCCATTGAAGAAATCTAAAAAAGTAAAAAGAAAAGGATACCTCTCATTCCAATCCCAATATCATATTCAGACTTGTTACCTTTTCTTTTTAAAAGTAATCTCATAATGTAAATTCCTCCAGGGCCTAATACTTATTTGCATCCAGATTAGCAAGGTGTTAAAAGATCATACAACTATCATTCGGAAGATTTTAGTCACTCTACGGAGAATTGTATGGCTATGAAATTAAAAGTTCAATATCTCATCACAGAAGGGTTGCTGTACTTTGAAGACAGAAAACCTAAGATCCCCAGAAGCTCAAAACTTGTCGAGGAAGAAAGATCTTCAAATCATTGTCTCTCTCATGGCAGTGGTCAAACAAAAATTATAGATGATAATTCACAAGATGATGGCAAGGAGAAATCTAGGTCAAAAGAATTTCTACCCAATTTCCTTTAGTTTGGTGCAACAAGTTTTACCACAAGTTGCTCTAAGCCCAGATTATTGCTCCATATCGGGCTAAACCTTTGTTGCTTCCTTACCTGAATTGGTATAATGAGAAAGTTTCTTGTGAATATCATACTGGAGCCCTAGGACACTCCATCAAGAATTACGGCAACTTCAAACGACAATTTTAAGACCTTTTGGTTCAGGGAATCATAAAAGTTGATGTTAATAATCAGTTTGTTTTATTTAAATAATTGGGAATCAAACCCCAAAATAGAGTTGATAATATCAAAACAAGTGAAGTACATACAATAGAGGATGAGGAAAATAAGGTATTTGAGCCAAAGATAAAAGATTAAACTCTCAATACCTTTCTGATTATAAATGATGAAGAAGAAGTGAAAGGAGAGGTAATTCGAGACTGGCCCATAGGTTTAAGAATGCATGGGGTAGAAGTAACCCTGAAGAAACCTCAAACACATATATCAGATTTTCTGAGGACAAGTGAGGCAATGGGAAATTTAGAGAGTCTGGTGAATGCTACGCCAATCACAGCTGCAATATGTGTTTAGAATCAAGACAAAACTATCATCCCCAAGGAAAGTTGTTCTGGATCTAATTTTTGAGCCTAATTATCAGTCAGGGAAGAAAAAGATGATGATGGGATTTTACCAAGAAACTGCTCAGGAGAAAATAGAGATTTGTGCATTTGAAGGTTTATCCAAAGAAGTTACCCAAGAAATCATTAAGAATGATAAGATAAGAGGCTCCGACAGTACTGACGTCGAGAAAGAAGCCGAGATCAATACAATCATGTCTTATTCAGCTAATCATGGGACCAAACCTTATAGAATGACCGAAAAGAAGACTCTTACTGGTGAAATTTCAATGACATATAAAGAACTGCTCCCATTACTAGTTTAGCAGAATCTTATGACTCTAGTTCAGTCTAAATCGAAAAAATCCCCATTTCCTGAAGGATATGATGTTAATACAATATGTAGCTACCACATGGGAAGCTCGGGGCATACTACTGAGAATTATGGGGCATTAAAACGTAAGGTTCAGAATTTAATTGAATCAGGGGCTTGGACATTCTAGATGTAATGAGGCAAGCTAAATGAACAAGTGGAAGTTGATATTTACCACTGTAGTACTTTCTATTTTCAGCATCTTGTTTGAACATGTTTTTGTTTCTTTCTCCGTTTTTTTGTAATAAAATAATTTGTGTTGCTTTTAAAGGTTATGAGCAATGAATCAATTTTGCAATCTTACAGTTCTTTGAATATCAACGGGATTAAAAACTCTTTATGATTAGGGTTACAATTTTTTGATTAAGTATCAAGATTGAAAACTGGTAAAACAAAAACCCTTGACCTTTCCTCAGAAGAAATACACTAAAAAACACCCTCTTACAAATAAGAGATATCCTTTTCCTATTACAAGGAATTAGACAAAAGGCTTGGTATTTATATATAGAAGCGTACAACATGGGGCATCGTTTGTGTATTACATTGCAAAACCGACTAGACTACTTTTCTATTGATGACATTCGATGATGAACATAATGTTCACAAATAGGTAAAACTAGTTTAAGTCAGTTGCTTGGAAATTGAACTCTAATGAAGAGATTTTTTGATTTTTCACCAAAACACCTAGACTATAACAAGTTCTTCTTAACAAGCTTAAGAAGTTGGAGCCGTATACTCATATTATATTACTATTTTATACAATAAAGCTTGAGTTATCCCCCTAAAGCAATTGGTTAATCGCCCCAGTTTTATGGATAATATTCAACTAGCATGATATATTATTATATATATAATAAAGCTTGAGTTGTCCCCCTAAAGCAATTGGTTAATCGCCCCAACTTTATGGATAATATTTAGCGAACTTGTATTACTATTATATGCAATAAAGATTGAGCTGTCCCTCTAGAGCAATTGGTTAATAGCTCCGACTTTATGGATAAGTTTCAACTAGCCTGATTGAGTTAAATTACAATAAAGCTAAATTCATCCAGCCAAAATGGCAAATAAGAAGTTGCTGTAAAGATGGACTAAGGGAGTTACGAAACACCTGTTATAGTCAACCTCACACAATCACTCAGAAATTTCGTTTTTAGACCAATATTTTCGCACTGCTTTGGTTAGAGGAGTCTAAATGGAAGATTTCAGAGAACCGAAATAGAGGTATTCTAGAAAGTCTAAGTAATTGGCTATGCTAGTTGTGTCATTTTGTCCGCATCCGGTTAAAATACCAAGTCATGAAAGTGAGACATGTGGCACAGTTCACAAAGAGTGAGAGAGGACTGACATCTTAAATAGATGTAACCATAGAAAATAGGAAAATTATCCTAAAACCAACCCAAATTTTGATACTTGTCAAAGAGTTGTGACTCTAAAACATTAAAGAGCTATTGATTCTTTTGATATTCTTTGAATTCATGCTTATGATTTGATTCTATTGTGAACTTAAATTAAGCAATACTTTACAAAATTCTTTCATTCTTTGATAAAGAAAGGAGGAAAAACATTTTCAAATAGGACAATCTCAAATGAGGGAGGTCCTTGAAGCAAGTTGTTGCCTATTCTACCTCTATTGTAGAAAAAGAATAAATGATGTCAAAATGATGAAGCATTTCACATTCTTGAAGGCAAGTGGTCAGAGAGTCTAGAAAATATGGGGAAATGAACTTGTAATATCTATTGAGACATTATTAGCTACTCATCAAGAATAATCACCTTGTTCAAAAGGGGCACATATATCAGAGCATAACAAAAAATGCAAGAATGCAATCAATCAATAAGGAGATGACCACCTCATTCAGAAGAGGCACATATCTCAGACATTTCTATTAGAAGACTGATCATTTCTTAAGTTTGTGACAACATGAAAGCATTCAAGATTAAGAGATTCGACATCAAGAAAGCCACGAGTACCCACAATGGGGCATTATCCAAGTTGGACCTTGTAGGGATCATGAGATTCAAATCAAATAGACATTGAGAGTGAACTTTACAACCTAGAATATTGGGGCATTTTGAAGGCCCATTTCAGACAGAAATGATTCATGTGGGGTATTTTGAAGGCTCACATCAGTATGAATATTTGGGCATTTTTGAAGGATCATATCATCAAGAAGTAATGTTGAACGCATTTTAAACATTAATATTAACAAATGTTGGGGCATTTTGGGAGGCCTGTATTATCTAGGAATACAAGATCATTGATTTGAGCAAATATTTCCAATGAAACAGAAATGTATGAAGAATGAAAATGGTGAAACAGTGACAGTGGAGACGACTATACATACTTGTTTTGTTCATCATACAATTACATTATTCTGGTGATTCGATGCTGGCAAGCCAAAGCGTCCTACTTGTATTACCACTAAGCTTTGTGTTACGAACCAGTTATTATGATGTTGAACCAATGTTGTGATCATATGGTTTTAATTTGTTGACCAAAGATGAAGATTGTATTCCAGAACCCCAATTTTAAAAACTTTAAGAAATATGAAGATTTCTTTCCATGAAAAGAGGAGCTAAAATTTTAACAACAAGAAACTAATGGAGCTAACTAAGGTTGAACGATATGTTGTTGTTAAACATATTGACATGATATGGTCTAAATAGGCCTTGTTCGAGATCCGATTAGATGTGGAGACATGAAAGGAATTAGGATAAATACTCCTTGTGATGTGTTTCAAGAGTTTAATTAGAACATACGCTGCTATCCTAATTAATCTCTGCTGAGTTTGGCATATCTACATCTACATTCTTCAAAGATGATATATTCTCTTTTCAAAAATAAAAGCTTTATTGGATTTTCACACAAGTTCAGGAAAAGAAAGCCGGTTTTATCAAAGACAAAATGGAGACAACAAGATCATAATTCTGATTGCTCTTCTAAGACTTTAATGAAACAAAGAGGATACAAAGATGCAAGTTGATCAGATGCTTCTTCAGAAATACAAGATTGATAGCATAGGTGGCCACACTGATATATGAAGAAAACCTTGGAAAGGAATGATCAAGTGGAACAAGTTCAAATTCGCCACTTTGGAGTCAAATGAAGATGAACTCAACATTTTTGCATTCATAAGAACATCATTTGCATAATAGAAAATGCATTACATTGATACATTTGATTGCATTCAAACATTAAGTTTTTACATGTTTTCATATGAAAAAAGAATATTCATGATGAAAAATACCTTACAAGTAGAAGGTAGAATTCAAACCTCAAATACATGAATCACGTCAAGAGAGGCAAACATCTGAAGAATAGATGGTCATAATACACAGAAGAAACATTATTTTGAAGAGAGGGCATGTTACCTAACTAACAAGTTGTTTAAAAAAAATAAAAATGAGAAAACAATTTTCAAAGTTTTTTATTTAATTTTTTTTGAAAATGAAATTGTTGAATAGTAAGAAAGTGATTTCCAAAGTTTCTTAGTTATTAAACTATTTCCCGAATTTGTAAGTCCCTTCGAGCCATCAGTAAGTCTTTCGAGCATGATGCTTAAATCCTTCGGGTCATCTGTAAGCCTTTCGAGAAAGATGATAAGTCCTTCGAGCCATCCATAAGACCTTCGGGTAGGATGTTTTCAACATTTCCAAAAGAGTTCATAATGAGAAGAACTTATCTGAAGAGGAAGAAGAAGTTCAAAATGAGAAGAACTTGTTCAACCTTTTACTCAACTCTATTGTAGAAGGAGATAGGTCAGCATCAACATTTCCAGAAGGAGTTCATAATTAGAAGAACTCATCTGAAGAGGAAGAAGAAGTTTATAATGAAAAGAACTTGTTCAACCTTTTACTCGATGCTATCACAGAAGGAGATAGATCAATATCAATATTTCCAGAAGGAGTTCATAATGAGAAGAACTCATCTGAAGAGGAAGAAGAAATTCATAATGAGAAAAACTTGTTCAACCTTTTGCTCATCTTTATCACAGAAGGAGATAGATCAACATCAACAATTCTAGAAGAAGTTTATAATGAGAAGAACTCATCTGAAGAGGAAGAAGAAGTTCATAATGAGAAGAACTTATTCAACCTTTTTCTCAACTCTATCACAGAAAGAGATAAATCAACATCAACATTTCCAGAAGGAGTTCATAATGAGAAGAACTCATCTGAAGAGGAAGAAGAAGTTCATAATGAGAAGAACTTGTTCATTCTTTTGTTCAACTCTATCATAGAAGGAGATAGATCATCATCAACATTTCTAGAAGGAGTTTATAATGAGAAGAACTCATCTAAAGAGGAAGAAGAAGAAGTTCATAATGAGAAGAACTTGTTCAACCTTTTGCTCGAATCTATCACAGAAAGAGATAGATCAACATCAACATTTCCAGAAAGAGTTTATAATGAGAAGAACTCATCTAAAGAGAAAGAAGAAGAAGTTCATAATGAGAAGAACTTGTTCAACCTTTTGCTCGAATCTATCACAGAAAGAGATAGATCAACATCAACATTTCCAGAAGGAGTTTATAATGAGAAGAACTCATCTGAAGAGGAAAAAGAAGTTCATAATGAGAAGAACGTGTTCAACCTTTTTCTCAACTCTATCACAGAAGGAGATAGATAAACATCAACATTTCTAGAAGGAGTTTATAATGAGAATAACTCATATGAGAAGTCATAAAATAAAAAAGAACAAACGATCAATCGTGTCATTATCAAATCAAACCCTAAGAAGATATAAAATAAAAAAGAACAAACGATCGAGAAAAAAGATAAAAAAATATGTTAAAAAGGTAGAGAAAAATGTACCATAAAAGTGGAATTATTCTTATTAAAAAACTAAAAAAGAAACAAAGAGAAAAAAGAATCGATGGTCGGTAACCAATATCAAAACCGATTTCGATGTCAGCTAAACAAAATCAAATCAGAAAAAATTGATCTGATCTATAGAAAATGAGACAAACTCTAAAGAAAAAAGGGGAGAGCGACTAGGGTAAAGTGGAGAGAGCGACTGAGAGGGAATGTTTTCAATTTAAAGTTTTAATAAAATTTTATTTGTATAATTATATTAAATCAAATTTTATAATTTATATGTTATATTATACATTAACATTTAATCAAAGTTTATGAATAAATTTAATCTTTTAACCGAAATTGATTTTTATTTATTTTCAATTATTGTAATTAAGTCTAATAATTTTAATATGTTGATATTTTTGTTCACGGTAGTCCTTAGAAATTTATTTTTATCCACAAGTTGCCTATATTTATTATTATTTTTAATTTATTCCAAATTTGATAAATTACATCATAAATTTCAAATCTTATAAATTATATCATAATCTTCAAACTCTATTAATGTTTATCCACAATTGGCCCATATATGTATGTATAATTTATTAGTGTATGTATTTATGTATGTATATATGCATTATATGAATGATATTGATGAATGTTTGTACGCATGATATACATACATACATACATACATACATACATACATACATACATACATACATACATACATACATACATACATACATACATACATACATACATACATACATACATACATACATACATACATACATACATACATACATACATACATACATACATACATACATACATACATACATACATACATATATACATGTAAACCATGCATCATACATACATGAATACATTATATATACATTCATATATGTTCTACAACCTACATGTAACATGCACACATACATATCATGTATACATTCATGCTTTAATATATCGTTCTTGATTTTATAAATAAATATATTGATTAAGATGTAAAACTTTTGCTCACCAACTTTCAAAATGAAAGTAAATTTAGTTTAATTTGATATTAATTTTAGCTTTACATTTTACAACTGTTTCAATTTGATCCATGTGTGTAGTTTAATTTATCTAAATTTCAATTTATAATTTCATGTTTGTTCAGTTTAGTTCTTAAAAGTTTATTTTTATCTAAGATTGACCCATAATTATTTCTATTTTTTGTAATTTACTCTAAACCCTATAAATCACATCATAAATTTATTTTTAAACCCTATAAATTATATCATAATCTCCAAACTTTTTAAACTTCTGTTCACCAACCTTTAAACTGGATGCACAACTTTCCAATTTACAATTTGTACCCCCCTTAGATTGATACTGTTAACTCGATCCGATCTGGGGTGTCACATTAGGACCACCGAAGCGACCCACCGTAAAAATAATGGAAAATTTAAAAACTTTTATTAAACATGTAAACTCATTAAATGATTTATCAGTATTCAAAAATAAAATAGATTTTTGAATTTGTATATAAAACAAAATACTACCTACAACCCCCTAATCACATGTACCATACTGTGAAAGCAATAGCAGAAGAACTCCCTTACTGATGTCAATAGTTGTACTGGTTCAATCCTTTTAACCTAAAAATGGTGAGTAACAGAGTCAACTTCGAAAAGCTCAGTAATACAGAACTACTAGATGATGCAGAAGAACGTGCAAATACATATAAACATATATTTTCTTATTGGTTCAGACATCTACAAATTTTTAGGGTAAGATAAAGTCCCACTGATATCTCAGGTAGTAACAGATAGTAAGCTTTCAGTTCATAGGGAAATATTTCAGTTGACTGGGTTCAGGAGATTAGAATAAGTTATCTAGTGTGTTCCCGTAAAACCATTGAAAAGATACATATCTTTTTGAAATAGTAGCAGTTTAAAACATATTGACCTTGTGCACAAAGTAGAGGAGCATGCATTAACGGTAAGGTCTTACCCTTTCACACAACAAAAGAGCCTGAGAAACGATAAGGTCTTACCCTTGCACATAGCAAAGGAGCATGGGGAAACTGTAAGGCTTATCCTTGCACACAACAAAGGAACCTGGGGAAATTGTAAGGCTTACCGTTGCACACAATAAAGGAACCTGGAGAAACTGTAAGGCTTACCCTTATACACAACAAAGAAACCTGGGGAAACTATAAGGTTTACCCTTGCACACAACAATGAAACCTGGGGAAACTGTAAGGCTTACCCTTTCACACCTCAAAGGAACCTGGGGAAACTGTAAGGCTTACCCTTGCACACAACAAAGGAACCTGGAGAATCTGTAAGGGCTTACCCTTGTACATAGCAGAGGAGCCTGAAATACTTCCTCTGATCATACCCCCAATGGTAAAAATAAACATGTATGTATTGGAGTGAAAACGATAATTAATCCATTAAAATATGAAAATGTTCCATATTTAGAAATCAGGTACAAAAACACCGTAACCATAAACCATATCAAAAACATGTGGTAAATCATATATCAAAATAAACTATACTCAGAACATCGGGTATTATCTCATAAAAATATTTAGTATGTGATTTATCATAATCATATTCTACAGTTAAAACAGGAAAACCCGATAACATATTTCAGGTAACCATAGATCATAAAATTAGTAGATTCCATGATGTCGTAAATCAGGAATAATTCATATTTTTTGGTGAAAATTGTAATCGAAAAACATATAATATGTTGCCATGGTTCATAAAACAATATATCAATAATTTCAGTGAAACTCATTTAAAAACATATAAAATCGTCATGTAGTACATGTGGTACACACTAAGATATCCAAGTATTTCTCAGAGACAATTGATAGTTATCAGAATGGATAACATGAAACTCATGTAATTTGATCGGATTTCAGGAGCGAGGTCCTATTGAAGGGAATCAATTGCTAACTGATTAAATCCGACATTTAAGGTTAATACTTTAGAATCACATTATGATTCATGTGCATCAGGAAAGTGTTCAGGAACCTTTATACAAAATAATTCTAGATTCAGATTTACTGAGAGTGATTCCATTACTCAATATTCAGGGGTATTCAGGAGTATGTATTGAATTAACATGATTTTAGTCCAACTGAACCAAATGGGTAATCAGAATCCTTTGCATCTGAGTTACTTGTTTTTCATATATGACCGTAGTGATTTGAGCTGATAAGGGAGAAACGAAGATTTAGGGCAATTATAATTTGTGTCGATCTATTAGATTATCGAACAACTCAAGCTGAACATCTCCCAGAACTGATGCATGTGGAATGATAAATTTATTGCACTTCCAGGGTATTCACTTTTTAATACCAACAATTATTGTTCATAGATCATCTTTAGAATCATCGCTGGATATATATTAAGGAGACGAACATATATTCCATAGGTCTTTTTTTCATTTCCACGTTTCAACGGTATCATAAAATATCGACTTACTTGATTTGTGGATCATAACCCATAGAGATGGTACAACTTGTAAGTTCATCAGAGTTTTCAGACTTATCCAAATCATTTACTTAATCCTTAATCATTGAGGTTCCTAAGTTCATTTATTAGTCAAGTTTATCCCGGTCACTTCGGAGTTTCCAGAGTAATTCGGTCATTCCAATAATTCAGATGCATATAGTACTTCCATTCAGTTCATTTTAGAGCTGTGGTTATTAGAAATTCCAGGGTTTAGTGATACTTTAGGCCATTTTACACTTTATGGGTATTCTGGTTATTTTACACTTTTGGGTTATTTCTATAATTCCAATATTTATTCGAAATTTAATTCGATGATTCCAAGGTTCCTGTGAATCAAGGTATGAGTTCTCAGGTTGTCTCTATTATCATAGTCATTCATATTTCGTTTTACTCTTTAGGGGTATTATCATAATTTTATTCAATTTCGACAGTGGCATTACTTCAGGTAAATTAGGTTTGAAAGTATTCCAATTCCATTAAAGTTCACAGTGCTTTGCTCATTTGCTCACTGGAGGTTAAATTCACCACTAGGGGAAATCTTGGTCCTTTTTTAATACAAGGGTATTTTTGTAATTTATCCATGGTGCTCTTTTCGATAATTTCATATCCAAATATTTCCAACATTTAACCTATAACGAGATTAATCATAATTTACATGTTATGAGATTTATTTATTTACTGATTAAATCATTGAACTATGGTTTATTCTCAGTCACTCTACATATTTCTTTTTTGAGTCGACTGAGGCTTTTAGAGTGTTAAGTTCTTAATCCTATTTATGTATGATTCTCATGATAATTAATTACATCTAATGGACCAATCATTCTAATCAAGCATTTTCCATCTATCGTTGAGTTCCGAAAAGAATACAAAAGGTAGTAGAGTATACCTCAGTTTTTATTCCATACTGATCGACTATTTAAACTCCATTCAATCACCCTAAATATTTAATTCAGTGCCCAATAATTACTCAGATACATAACAATTGAAATTTCATAAGAAACAGAGCTTAATTGTAAAAAACGGATCGAATCGGGTGATTAATTAATGAAAAACAGCTTATTGGGTTCTAATTTGGCAAAACAGACTTTGGAATTGGACTCAGGATGTCGAAAAATATAGAATATGACTTTTCGATAATTTTGACTTTTTTGTCAAAGTCAACGGTCAATGGCGGTCAACAGTCAATGATGTTCAACTGTCAACGGCTCGATCCAGGTAGCTCAGCTCGGCTCGTTGGTTCAGCTCGGACCGATCTAGCCGGTTCAGACTGGTCTAACTGGTTTAGCATATTCCCTGGCTAGCAAACAATCTCACTCTCAGGGGGCGGCACGTGTAGTGGCTCTGATCGTTGGTTCGACGTGAAATTTTCCAAATTTGTAGATCGAGACCTCGAGAGTCACGTGCAAGTGTTATTTTTCACCAAAACATAATAGATTGTATAATTTTAATATGTACGAACTTATCCGACGGTGGCCGGTGGGTGACGACGATGGAGCAACAACAACGAGACGATTTTGGTCGCGTTTTGAGTACACGATGATGGTAAGTCCAATGGTGTAGGAGGTATGATGAACAGGTGGCCGGATCGACCAGAATCGATGGAAAACCAACTATAATCGAGTTAAAACTGATGAAACTTTCGGTTGAGTTTTAACACAAACGATGCCAATTCATGACGAGATAGAGGTCAAGTTTTGTTCTCCATTCAATGGTGAGTCTATTGGTTGTTTCAGATCTACAAACGATGGTCAGACGGTGGAGAATCAGAGCTACAAAGAAGGGTTAACGGGGAAGGAAATTGGGGAAACATTCTGGAAAAAAGCTCAGGGAGAGGTTTTATTTTTCAACATATAAGAAAAATGGGTAAATTCAGGATTGGGTCCCTGAATTTCTTATATATTCTAAAACTGACTATAAGTTTTGAAATATTATAATTTGATCTATGAACTGGGGTGTTACAATTCTCCCCTCCTTAAAAGAATTTTTTCCTCGAAATTCATTAATGTCACATAATTGCATAAATGAAACTTCAATTAGTTCTTCCATGTCTTCTAATAGCTTTTACAGAAGTTTCGGTCCTCTACTAATCTTTAACTAGCTAAGTATACATTCTCATCAGAACTCTCCCTCATTCCAATAAAAGAATCAGAACAAATTTATCCTTGTAGAGTCAATTCAACCTTTGGTACGAGGTTATGTTCATAGAGCAGTAACATATCCCAATTTTATTTCTGGAGTCTTGTCAGAATTTCTTGGATGATTAACTTCCACATTAATCGTGAGGTACTTTACAGAATTTGGACAAAGATTACTGATATTCCTTTCTGCATAAGTCGAGCCCTAACAAATAGAAAACTTAGGTTAGCTCGTTACAGAGAGGGACTCGACCTTGGAGTTCCAGCTCAGAGAAGTACGTTCGTAGTCTAGGGGCATGTACTGATCAAATATTTTTTGACATTCGACCGGCCAGGCTATCTTAACAATTTTAACTCAACCTAATCTCTGATACCACTAAATGTAACCCCCTCAGACCGATACGATTAACCCAGTCCGATCTAGGGTGTCACATTAGGGCCACTGGAGCGATCCACTGTAAAAATAGTGGAAAATTTAAATTTTTTTATTAAATATGTAAACTAATAAAATGATTTATTAGTATACAGAAATAAAACAGATTTTTCGAACTCGTATATAAAACAAAATACAACCTACATGCCCCCTGATCACATGTACCATACTTTGCAAGCAACGCCGGAAGAACTCCCTTACTGATGTCGATAATTGTACTGGTTCAATCCTTTTAACCTGAAAAGGGTGAGTAACAGAGTGAGCTTTGGAAAACTCAGTAATACAGAACTACCAGATGATGTTGAAGAATGTGCAGATACATATAAACATATATTTCCTTATTGGTTCAGACATCTATAGATTTTTAGGCTAAGCTGAGGTCCCACTGATATCTCAGGTAGTAACAAATAGTAAGCTTTCAGTTTATAGGGAAATATTTAAGTTGACTGGATTCAAGAGATTAGAATAGGTTATCTAGTGTGTTCCCATAAAACCATTGAAAATATACAAATCTTTTTAAAACAATATCAGTTTAAAACATATTTACCCTGTGCACAAAGAAGAGGAGCATGCAAAAATAGTAAGGTCTTACCCTTGCACATAGCAAAATAGCCTGAGAAACAGTAAGGTCGTACCCTTTCACATAGCAAAGGAGCCTGTGGAAACTGTAAGGTTTACCCTTGCACACAGGAAAGGAACCTGGGGAAACTGTAAGGCTTACCCTTGCTCACAGCAAAGAAACCTAGGGAAACTGTAAGATTTACCCTCGCACACAGCAAAGGAACCTGAGGAAACTGTAAGGTTTACCCTCGCACACAACAAAGGAACCTGAGGAAACTATAAGGTTTACAGTTGCACACAACAAAGGAACCTAGGGAAACTGTAAGGATTACCCTTACACACAGCAAAGGAACCTGGGGAAACTGTAAGGCTTACCCTTGCACACAACAAAGGAACCTGGGGAAACTGTAAGGCTTTGCACACAGCAAATAAACCTGGGGAAACTGTAAGGGCTTACCCTTACATATAATAGAGGAGCCTGAAATACTTCCTCCTATCATAACCCCAATGACAATAATAAACATGTATATGTTGTAGTGAAAACAGTGATTAGTCCATTAAAATATGAAAATGTTTCATATTTAAAAATCTGTTACAAAAACACCGTAACCAGAAACCATATCAGAAATATATGGCAAATCGAATATCAAAATAAACTGTATTCAGAACATCGGGTATTGTCTTATAAAAATATTCAGTATGTGATTTATCAGAATCATAATTTCCAGTGAAAACAGGAAAACCCGATAACATATTTCAGGTAACCATAGATCATAAAACCAGTAGATTCCATGATGTCGTAAATTATGAATAATTCATATTTTTCGGTGAAAATCGTAATTGAAAAACATATAACATGTTGACATGGTTCATAAACCAATAAATCAATAATTTCGATGAAACTCATTTAAAACATATAAAATCATCATGTAGTACAGGTGGAACACACTACGATATCCAAGTTTTTCTCAGAGACACTTGATAGTTATCATAATGGATAATATGAAACTGATATAATTTGATTGGATTCCAAGAATGAGGTCCTATTGAAGGGAATTGATTGCTAACCAATTAAATCCGACATTTAAGGTTACTTTAGAATCACACTATGATTCATATGCATCAGGAAAGTGTTCAGGAACCTTTATACAAAATAATTCTAGATTTAGATTTACTGAGAGTGATTCCGTTACTCAACAATCATAGGTATTCAGGAGTATGTATTGAATTAACAGGATTTTAGTCCAATTGAACCAAATGGGTATTCAGAATCCTTTGCATATGAGTTACTTGTTTTTTATATATGACCGCAGTGATTTGAGCTGATAAGGGAGAAACGAAGATTTAGGGCACTTATAATTTGTGTCGATCTATTGGATTATCGAACAACTCGAGCTAAACATCTCCCAGAACTGATGCCTGACGAATGGTTAATTCATTCCCTTTCCAGGGTATTCATTTTTTAATACCAACAATTCTTGTTCATATAACATCTTTAGAATCATCGCTGCATATATCTTAAGGAGACGAACATATATTCCATAGGTATTTATTTTATTTCCACGTTTCAACGGTATCATGAAATATCGACTTACTTGATTTGTGGATCATAACCCATAGAGATGGTACAACTTGTAAGTTCATCAGAGTTTTCAGACTTATCCAAATCATTTACTTAATCCTCAATCATTGAGGTTGCTAAGTTCATTTATTAGTCAAGTTTATCCCGGTCACTTCAGAGTTTCTAGAGTAATTCGATCATTCCAATAATTCAGATGCATATAGTACTTCCATTCAGTTCATTTAAGAGCTGTGGTTATTAGAAATTCTAGGGTGTAGAGATACTTTAATTTATTTTACACTTTAGGGGGATTTTGGTCATTTTACACTTTAGGGGTATATCTATAATTCCAATGTAGATCTGAAATTTAATTCGATGATTCCAAGGTTCCCGTGAATCAAGGTATGAGTTCTTAGGTCGTCTCTATTATCATAGTCATTTATATTTTGTTTTACTCTTTAAGGGTATTATCCTAATTTTATTCAATTCCGACAGTGACATTACTTCAGGTAAATTAGGTTTGAAAGTTTTCCAGTTCTATTAAAGTTCAGAGTGCTTTGCTCATTTGCTCACTGGAGGTTAATTTCACCACTAGGGGAAATCTTGGTCCTTTTTCAATACAAGGGCATTTTTGTAATTTATCCATGGCGCTCTTTTCAATAATTTCATATCCAAATATTTCCAACATTTAACCTATAACGAGATTAATCAGAATTTACACGTTCTGAGATTTATTAATTTACTGATTAAATCATTGAACCGAGGTTTATTTTCGGTCACTCTACATATTTCTTTTTCGAGTCTTCTGAGGATTTTATAGTGTTGTGTCCTTAATCTATTTATATATGATTCCCATGATAATTAATTACATCTAATGGACCAATCATTCTATTCAAGCATTTACCACATATCGTTGAGTTTGGAAAAGCATACAAAAGGTAGTAGAGTATACCTTGGTTTTTGTGTCATACTGATCGACCATTTAAACTCCATTCGATCACCCTCAATCTTTA
Source organism: Hibiscus syriacus (assembly GCF_006381635.1). Lineage (NCBI taxonomy): Eukaryota > Viridiplantae > Streptophyta > Magnoliopsida > Malvales > Malvaceae > Hibiscus > Hibiscus syriacus. The sequence continues at coordinate 1,121,986 of NW_024062674.1, forward strand.
ATTTAAAATAATTCCTCAGATACATAACAATAGAAATTTCATCAGAAACATAGCTTAATTGCTAAAAACGGATTGAATCGGGTGATTAATCAGTGAAAAACAACTTACCGAGTTCGAATTTGACGAAACGAACTTTGGAATCGGACTTAGGACATCGAAAAACATAAAATATGACTTTTTAAAAAAATTAGACTTTTTGTCAAAGTCAATGGTCAGCGGCGGTCAACAGTCAATGGTGGTCAACAGTCAACGGCTCAGTCCAGGCGGCTCGGCTCAGACTGGTCCAGTCGGTTCAGTATATTCCCTGGCTGGCAGACAACACCCACTCTCAGGGGCGGTGCGTGCGGCAGCTATGGTCGTTGGTTCGGCATGAAATTTTCCAGATTTGTAGACCGAGACCTCGGGAGTCTCTTGCAAGTGTTATTTTTCACCAAAACATAACGGATTGTAGAATTTTAAAACATACCAACTTATTCGACGGTGGCAGGCGAGTGACGACGATAAAGCAACAACAACGAGATGATTTTGGTCTGGTTTTGAGCGCACAGTGATGGTGAATCCGATGGTGTAGGAGGTGTGATGAACGGGTGGCCGGATCGACCGGAATCGACGAAAAACCAACGACGATCGAGTTAAAACTGACAAAACTTCTGGCTGAGTTTTACGGCGAACGACGCCGACTCACGACGGGATAGAGGTCGAGTTTTGTTCTCCGTTCAATGGTGAGTTTATTGGTTGTTTCGGATCGACAAACGGTGGTCAGACGATGGAGAATCAGAGATACAAAGAAGGGTTAACGAGGAAGGAAATTTGGGAAAACATTATGGGAAAAAGCTCAGGAAGGGGTTTTATTTTTCAAATATAAGAAAAATGAGTAAATTCAGGACTAGGTCCCTGAATTTCTTACACATTCTAAAACTGACTATAAGTTTCGAAAACTTATAATTTGACCCCTAAACTGAGATTTTACACAATTGTTTCAATTTGATCCATGTGTATTGTTTAATTTATTTAAATTTTAGTTTTGTAATTTTATGTTTTTTCAATTTAATCCTTAAAATTTTTTTTATCCTAAATTAGCCCATAATTATTTCTATTTTTTAAATTTACTCCAAACCCTACGCATCACAAACTTCATTTCATAATTTATAAATTATATCACAATCTCCAAACTATATAAACTTTTATTCACCTAAATTTCAATCAATGCAATTTAGTACATTTTTATATTAATTTCAACTTCACATTTTACTATTGTTTCAATTTGATTCTTATGTGTTGTTTAATTTATTTAGATTTTAGTTTTTAATTTAATGTTTATTCAATTTAGTCCTTAAACGTTTATTATTATCCGAAATTAGCCCATAATTATTTTTTATTTAACCATGTATTATTACAAATTACAATTCAACGTTCATGAAAAGCAGAAAATAATTTATCAAAAAATGATCCAACCTGAAGTCTGTTCATACCCGTTAAGTTTCGACTTGAATTTTATCCGTCAATGACATGACCCCATCTGAACGAGACCCGATTTGAAGTACAATAGAAACTGAATTTACTAAATATTTAACTGATTCAGAACCAAACTGTTTTGACCTAAGCTGATATTGATATCTAAACTAAAATTAACCTGAACATAATCCGAATTGAATTTGATTTCGAATCAACATGAAAATAACCTGAACCCGAGTTGACCTAGACTCGACCTGATTCGAGTTGAACCATTAAATTAACCTGACATGACATGATTCGGCCTAAAACCTGAACGAATAACTGACTTCACATCCTTAGTTTCAAAGAAAGGTTTCCATACTTATAAACATTTAAACTCGCAACTCAAGTTTGAGCCTCTAAAGCTTCAGAAACAGTAATCTCATCCAATCTCGAGCTTGTAAAGGTTCATTCTGAATTTCCTCAGCAATCATAAGAAAATCCAGATCTTCTGTCAAGAAATTAAAGAATCTAAAAGACTTGGGTAAAGACTGATACACGTTATCCAACCTTATGAGTCCAGGACAATGGTCAGATAAGCCAGGAGTAAGGAACTCAACCTGAGCCTAAGGAAACATTTCTATTCAAGATACATAATCGGTCAAGATAAGTGTTGTCCTTATGATTCGACCATATAAAGGTAGGACCAAATTAAGCATGGTCAAGCAAGCCAATGACACTGACACACTGATTAAAATCATTCATATCTTGCAGTAAGGAACTACTAATTGTCTCATAAGTCTTATCTTGAGAAGTTGTGATGTTGAAATTATCAGCTGCCAACCAAGGATCATCCCTCATCAAAATTTTTAAGCCAACAAGATGTTGTCAAAAACTAGTTCTGTCAGACCCCAATTTACATCCATAAACTCCATAACAAAAAATTTCACGTGGAATAATTAAATTATTTTTAATGCATCAAATAATTCTTAAAAAAGAACTAGTTATATAGGATTTTGTATTACTTTAACAATACAATATTTATACAAACAATCAATAAGATGAAGCACTATATTCATTAAACAAGGTTAGTGGTTTGAATCTTTGCAATTACGAATAGAGTAAATTGGCTTGGAAGATTGTCCCATAATGGACCTTTGCAAAATTCAATATAGATTAGTCAATCAATAGATTGAATATCAATAATTAATTAAAAAAACAATATAAGATATATATTATATTTTGAGAGTGGAAATATTGTTATTGGTTATGAGGCTGTCATCAGATGTCGGAAAATTTGAAAAAGATTGAACCTATAATTCTGGGAGTCAAGTGGCCTCACGGTAATAATTTGTTTGGATCCAACATTTTTCTAAAATTTCTTCAAACAATTAATCATTTCTTTAGACACCTCTCATTAGTGGCAGAGCTATATGGTTTGTAGGGTATGCACGTGTCCATTCTGAAATCTACAATAAGTTTATTAGATATTCCTTTTTATATATGTGTCAACCCTAAAATTAATTTGTGTCCACCTAGAATTTTTTGTGCCCAAAAGATAACTAAAAATGCCCATTATAAACATCATTTTTGTTTGGATTTAAAAATTCATGCACCAAACTCAGACCAAAATAAAACCTAAAATATATCTAGCTAAAACTCAAATTCAATATGCAACCCAAATTTAATATACAACCCATATCCAATACATTTAACCTCAATCAACAACCAACGACCAACAACCAATCAACCCAACCCCTCCAAATCCACTCTGCACCCTATATTGACAAACATAAAAGTCATTCACAATTCCTAGATATCAATCGGGTTAATCTAAAAAAATAAAATAACATGATAAGACTATAATATGAAAAAATCTACAAACCTGCCAACAAAATAGAGAATGTAACACTCTTAAAATCGGTCTAGCAATTTTTCAAATTTCATTGATCAAAAAATTATTATTATTTTTCTCTTTTGATATTCTAATCAAGCTTTCATATTAATAAGTTTAAGTTTAGAATAAATAATAGAGCAATTTAGGTTAATCTTAAAATTATACATATAAGGATCAAAATGAAAAAAGTGAGGAATTTGTATCTTGGAATGTGAGAAAAGTTTGAAAACCATTTCATGTGCTTGTTTTTATTAAAGGACCAATGCTTTAATTTTCTCAAAATCTTACATTTGGTGATTCATCACCTACGTGTCATGAAATGGTAAATTATAACCATTTTATTATTTATAAAAAATTGGTAATTTGTACCAAATGGGATAGCTATTCCCGTTACCATCATTTAGGAGAGTGTTCTAGTCATCTTCAACCTTTGTTTTTCTCCACCATTTATGAAACTCCTTTAAGCATTCAAAGTCTTCCAAGTTGAATTCTTTACAATCCATCCATTAAATTTTCAAATACAAGAATATATTTGGTAAGCCCAGGATCCTAGCTTTCTTTTGATACTAATTTCATTAAGTTTTGAACACATGTGTTCTTGGTCCAAAAACCCTAGCTTTAAGGATTTGTATAATTAGAGACCCTATGTCTTAATATAAATAATTTTAAGCTTCATGATAAATTTTCCATGATTTTTAGGGCTTTAGAACATCAAAACCTAATCATTTGAAAAATTAAGGTTTATGTCATTTAGTATAAGGTGATGTTATGTGTTTTATGTGATTGATTGATGAATTATATATTTTATTTAATGCATGAGGTGAACCGGTTGAAGAAAATTCTATTTGGAGTGACTAATTGAGCCTTCAAGATTAATTTGATGATCTGAAGTATAGGCGAGTTTAGTTTATGTGTTGGGTGACTCGGTGTCATTTCAATTCGATATTTTATCATTTTAATAGGTGAATTCAATTGATGTGTTTTGGGCTCACATAGAGCATTTAATAACAAAGTAAATATCAAGATAAGTTTGGTAAGCTTATTTACCTTATAATGTGTTCCATGAACATGATATGTTATGTTTGTTATGTTTATATGACTATGATGTGTGTGATATGAAATAATTAAATTTGGTATGTAGGATGACACAAGATATATTATGATAAGTTCTATGTGTTCATAATATGTGTACTAAGAAAACATGCAATATGTGAAGCTTTAATGTTATGTCAGTTGTAAGAATGAAAATAAGATAAAACTGGTTATGAAAACATGAATCAAAACATGTTATGAATGATAAGGAGCTACGACTCATTTGGTATGCGAAGATAAGAAACTATATTAATGATAAGGAGCTACGAATTATTTGCTACAAAAAGATAAGAAAATATGTAAAAATATATGTTAAGTACCGCCCTTGGATGATAAGTTTAGTTTGCATACAATTGGCATGACATAGAGTCCATTTGAGTTCATGTTAGGGTTTGGATTACAATCCTTATTTGGCAATGTTGGAGGGAAGTTGTTGGTCATTGACGATGTTGGAGGGAGACCATTCTTAGTTATTTGGGACGATTTGATTGGGGATTTGTATATCCAATGCTACCTATAATCCAATGGGCTAAATGAGGACTTTGTATGATATAAATTCTTGCTATGAAAGTCAATAGGCTAAGTTAATGAATAAATATGATTAATTCTATGAAAAGAAGTTCATATATGAATTGATTATGATTATTTGGTGTCTTAAGCTACAAGTAGCTAAATATATGATATTAGTTCTTGCTATGTAAAGTTATATGTTATGATAAAAGTTCTTACCATAAAAGTTCTTGTAATGATAATTTGAATTCAAGCATGATATATGTTTATTTGATTTGTGTTTGATTACCTCACTAAGCTATATATGCTTACACAATCTTGTTTCACCATTTTAAGAAATAAGTTTGATAGCTATTGGATTGTATTTACGATGTTACAAGTCACTTACAAAGCAAACAATGTAATTTCTTTATATTTAAACTCATAGTTGGTGGCATAAGTCTTTTGGTTGTGTAATTAATATTAGATAATTTATTTTAGATATAAGTTCAAATGTTTGAGGTGAAAAGTAAGTATACTATAGTATGAAATGATCCATGAAGCTAAAAAGTATGTGCATTGATTTCATATTGCATGAATTATGTTAATTTGATATGTTAAGTTGGATGAAAGATTTACTCCATGAACTATTGCATGAACAAGATCGTTTCATGATTTGATTAGATTATAAAATATACATACAAGTATTGCATGATGTGTCTAGGTGACACTTGGATATGGATTGTGATGATTATATGTTAATAATCTCAAATGTATTGGATTGTGATGATTATATGTTAATAAACTCAAGTGTATTATGTAAGATAAGTTGATTTGGTATGTTGAACCATGCATTAAATTGTGTTGGGTTAACAATTGCATGTTGAGTGTAATTTGATGTTAAATATTGTTAATTTAAACTACAAGGTGAAGTGGTAAGTAAATTGGGGTGTCCTAGAACTTCAAAGAGTGGATTTTAAGGCTCCAGGGGTTTTAATATCGATACCCAGCCTTCAGTATTAATACCGGTGATTCCAGAATGATTTTCAGTGTTGAAACCAACATTTAGTAACGAAACTGGGTGACCAATATCGATATCAGTACTCTAGTATCGATATTGATCACTAAATTTTGAAACTTTACATTTTAAACCTTAATTCATAACTTTGTCATTTGATGTCCGATTCAGTCATTTTTTTTAAATTTATATTTTTGGTAGAAAATTTGATTAATAGAAAATATACATATATATATATAATTAAATGTTTTTAATGATCCTCATAATTTTAATATTTACCTTTTAGTCCCTAAGCTTTTAAAAGATTAATAATTGGTCCCTAATCATTGTTTAGGGTTAATAATGAATTACTAATACTTCTTATGTTTAAGAATATCATTTTGATATAATTCCAATGTATGGTTTATTAGTATAAGTTCAAATTTAGGGTTAATTCAAATTAGGTCCCTATGCTTTTGAAAAGTTTCAATTTCATCCTTAAGTAAGATAGCGCTATGAAATCTAATAATAATGACCATAATATGCTTATGTATTGATTGTGTGACAATGTTTGTTTTAAGTGAACAATTTTCATAGTTCCAATATTTATAGATAAGTCTCTGAATTTTAATGACTTTAAAAATAGTCCCTAAACATGAATTTAAGTTATAATATGATAATGTCAGGATATTGAAGGATAATATCGAAGATGAGATTGAATTGTGATTATTTGATTTGGTTTTGATGATTTAAAGTTGATATTGTATATGACTTATGAACATTTAATTTTGATTTATGTTCTAGTAACATCTCTGATCCCGTTTTTGTCTTGACCGGGTTTAGGGTGTTACAAAGAAGAATAAATAGGAGAAACTAAAATAAATAGAGTAAATTTAAAGCAAATTTCAAGCCTTTATTGAGATTTTTCGATGACAATGAACATCTTTGACCATGAATTTGTACTATGAGAAACTTCACGACGGTGAGTGGGTAGTGACGAAACTATATTATCTTTAGGGTGCATACGTTATATTTTTTGTGTCCACTCTTGATTTATTTATGCCCAAAATATAACTAAAAATGCCCATTATAAATATTATTTTTGTTTGGGTTTAAAAATTCATTCACTAAGTTCGGACCAAAATAAAACCTTAAATATATCTAGCTAAAACCCAAATTCAATATGCAACCCAAATTTAATATACAACCTAAATCTAATACCCTTAACATTAATCAGCAACCGATTAACCCAACCCCTCCTAATCCACTCTGCACCCCATATCGACAAACGACAATTTCATTACTTATTCTTATATTTCAGCCAGGTTAATCTAAAAAAACTCCAATAACACGATAAGACTATAATTTTCAAAAAAAAATGTAAAAAATCTAAAAATTCACACAAACAAAATAGAGAATAATTAACACGAGAAACTAAAATAAAGAGTAAATTTAAAGGAAAGGTCAAACCTTTATCGAGATTTTTCGATGACAGCGAACATTTCTGACTATGAATGTTATACCCCAATTTAGGGACTTGTTTTAAAATATCAAATTAAAGTTGTAATAAGGGAAATATTTATGACCAAATTGTAAGTTTCTAAATTTTTTGTGCTAGTTTCAAAAATATAGGAAGTTCAGGGACTTAGCCCTAAATTTTCAAAAATTTTCTGGATAATTAATTCTAATTCCCCCTATTGAAAGTAAAAATCCCTAAATCCCAATATTTATCTAAAACTAAACCCTAGCCTGTCGACCCCCTTTCACCTTGATTCAGAGTCGTCTTACCATCTCTAACCACCGCTACCGCCCCCATTCAATATGTCATCAATTGAAAAACCATAACCCAAGCAACATCGTGCCGTTATACGTCGTCGTTCGTCGTCGATCAAGGTTTGAATGTGCAACGTTAAACCTCCAAATTGCACCTCGATTTTTCACCGATTTTGGCTGAACCAATGACTGGTACAACTCACCGCCTGCACTAATTTACCCCTCGTCGTAGCCTGCACAAAACCTAACCCTTGGGTCGACCCATTGCCGCTGTTTCCACAGTCGTCGGTGTTGGGGTAAGTTGGGTCACGTTTTTGGTTGTTTGTAGTTTTTATCAATAGATGTTGGATTAGTTTTTGATGAATTGGATGTTGGGATCGAACGTGGAGTAATCAATAGTTGTCCCAAGACCTATCACCATTGTCACGCGCTACCACGCGTCGTTGCGTGCGCTGGGGTTTTTCTACGTCTCTGGTTACTTCTAGAACCGGTCCAGTTAATCTGGATAGGTCTGAACTGGCCCAACCTAGTTTGAACCAAATTTGTTTGACCCGAACCGAGTTAACCTGACCCGAACAGTGTCAAACCCGACATGACCCGCTGAGTTTGACCGACCCGTTGATTTTAGCCTGAGTTAACAGTTGACTGGTCAAACCGTTGACTTTGATTGGTTTGACCATTAACTTTGATCGAAAAAGTTAAATTTTTCGAAAAGTCATATTTTATGTTTTTCGTGTCCAGAGTTAGAATCCGAAATTGTTTTTTCCAAATTCGTAACCGGTAAGTTGTTTTCAGTGTTTTATCTTCAGATTCAAATTGGTTTCTCAATTAAGTTTAGTTTTTGACGTAAATTCGGTTGTTATGTATCTAAGGAATTATTGGATATTGAATTCAAGTTTGACATTGATCGAATAGAGTTTAAATGTTCGATCAGTGTGACATAAAAATTGAGGTAATACATTACTACCATATGCATGCTTTATGGAACATGTTGGAAATTGGTAGATATAATGATGAATATGATTGGTCTCATCTATATATAGTAAATTATTTCTAAACTTGATCCGAATACGATAAAAAGTCGATAATCGAATATGACTCACATGGCTCGCGTAAGAAACTGGAAGATCGAATGTAAATAATTATAAGTTCAGTGATTCATTAATAAATGAATTGACTTTAAGATCTGTAAATTTTGATAAATTTTCTTTAAAGGTTAAATACCGAGATTATTTGGATAAGAAATTACCAAAATTAGCCCTATGCAGTAAAATTATGAAAATACCCTTGTGTTGTAAAAGGCCAAGACTTCCCCTGATGGTGAAGAATAAAATAGAAAGGACAAATGTGACCAATTATCATAAAAAGTGCATATGATTAGGGGGCATGTAGGTTGTATTTTATTTTTTATATCTGAGTCTGAAATCTGTTTTATTTCTAAATATTGGTAAATTTTATCTTTTGTATTTATAAATTGTTTTATGATTTTACATGTTTTAACAAAAATTTTAATTTTTTTGGGATTTTTTCTTTGGGTCGCTCCGGTGGCTCTAATGTGACACCCCGGATCGGATCGGGTCACCCATATCAGTCCGTGGGTATTACAATGAATCCGTACGGTCATCAACTTCATGCCGACTAGTGGGTAAAGATACTTCGAGATCATCTAGATCAAACGACTGACTACATATCTTTAAACTAGAAAATGGTAACTCCCATGGTTTTTGAATTTAGATATAAGCAATTCTAATAATAATAATTATTTTTTAAAACCAAACCTCAGATTTGATTGTAGCAAGAAAAATAGTAAAAGAAATTTCTTTTTATGTTTTCGAATCGTCGATGGCGATGGTCAGCGATAGTGGATGGTACCGTTAGACGATGACCTTCATGGCTGATTAGGGATGGCAACGGGCCGGGTTCGGGTCGGGTATTGGTCCCCCGTCCCCGTCCCCCATTTAAAAAACTCATACTCGTCCCCGCTTAAAAAACTGCGGGGATTTAAACAGGGATTCCCATCGGGTAATCGGGAAAAACCGCAGGGAAAGGGGTATCTCGTTTAGCATAAACGATTATTTAAACGGGTATCGGGCCGGGTATCGGGCCAGTTATATATATTTAAATTATATATATAAATATTATATATATTTTTTAATTTAAATTAAATTTATTAATATTATATATATATATATATATAAAATAATTATTTTTAATATTTATCGGGTCGGGTAATCGGGACGGGGATTACTAAACCCGTCCCCGTCCCTGTTTAACATAAACAGTTTTTTCCCGTCCCCGTCCCCGTCCCCGTTTAACATAAACGGTTTTTCCCCATCCCCGTTTAATTCAGTTTTCGGTTTTCCTCGTCGGGTTCGGGTTTTTTTGCCATCCCTATGGCTGATCGTACAACCATGGTCGAAATTCTAGAGGATTTAGAGAAGTTAGAAAGGTGGCTAAAAAATAAAATTACCTAAAATAAAATTTAAGTCAATTTTTTACTTAAATACTTACATGAATAACTATCCAACCCGACCCATAAAACCCCTTTAGATTCGCGTTATTTCATTAATTTAGGGTAAATTATTCACGTATACATCCTTGTTTCTAAAACCATTCAATTAGGTCCTTAACCCACAAAAAAATTGCAATTGAGCCTTGTAATTCTTGTTTCTCTCGATTTGGTTCAAGTTTGCCTTCAATGAATTAAAATTTATAAGTGCTAAATCAAAATAATATATATATATATATATATATATATATATTAATACCAAACATATATTAATAAATACTATATCAAAGAATTAAAATCTATAAACACTAAATCAAAATCATATATATATTAATACCAAACATAAATTTGTAAGTGTCAAATCAAGGAATTAGAATCTATAAATACCAAATCAATATATTATATCACTAAATCAAACCTATAAATACATTCAAAAAATTAAAATAATATATTTGAATTAATTAATACATACCAATAATAAATTTTATAAATACCAAACATAATATCAAAACAATATATATACTAATTTAAAGAATTAAAATTTATAAATACTAAATCAACATATATTTGAATCACTAAATCAAATCTATATCTCATAACATTAATTAATAAATACATTCCAAAATTCAAAATAATATATTTGAATTAATTAATATATAACAAACATAAATTTATAAATATACAACATAATATCAAAATTATATATAGATAGATAGATAGATAGATAGATAAATAGATATACAACATAATATCAAAATTATATAGATAGATAGATAGATAGACAGACAGACAGACAGACATATAGATAGACAGATAGATAGATAGACATATAGATATACAGAGAGACAGATAGAGAGACAGACATACAGATAGATAAACAAATAGATAGAGAGAGAGACAGATAGAGAGACAGACAGACAAATAGATAGATAGATAGACAGACAGAGAGACAGACAGATATATAGATACTAAATCAAAGAATTTTTTATGCATACTAAATCAAAGAATTAAAATTTATAAATACTAAATCAACATATATTTGAATCACTAAATCAAATCTATATCTCATAACATTAATTAATAAATACATTCCAAAAATCAAAATAATAAATTTGAATTAATTAATATATATCAAACATAAATTTATAAATATCCAACATAATATTAAAATAATACACACATATATATATATACTACATCAAAGAATTTTTTTTATGCATACTAAATCAAAAAATTAAAATCTATAAATACTTTTAATTAGTTAAAAGATTTTGAATAGTTAAAATTTATAAATACTAAATAAACATATATTCGAATCACAAATAAGATCTAAATTTCATAATAATAATAATAAGTGTATTCCAAAAATCAAAGTAATATATAGGTATATCAATACCAAATATTTGCATATATTAAACAGTGGACATTAATAGTGGTACTCTAAAATTAAATACAAATTGAATCAATGTTTAATAATATCATCGTTTAATTTATACATATAGAACTACAAATAATTAAATCAAACATAAATGATTCAATCATTTAAAATCAAACAATTAATCAACGGTGGACGTATGACACTGTAAATTAATAATGGTGTAAAATCAAACATAAATTAATAATGGTTGTGAATTTCAATTAAATTTGTGTTATAAAGTTATTAATCGATCAATCTAAGAACTTTTCACAAACAAATGACAACACATACAATACATCTTTCAAATTTTATATTCTATGTGTCATTTTTATATTATAATTCAACTAATATTTCTTTTTTTCTTTAGGTAAGGAAAAATATTTTAAAAGGAAGACAATGACAGAGAATTCATTTTTGAAAAAAAAAAAGTTTTTAGAAGTTAACTTAGAAAATAAGGTAAACTATGTCAATAGTCCCCTTTATTTTCGGTCTGACCGACTTTGGTCGTCAATTTTTTAAGTAGGTACGTTTAATCCCTAACGTTATCGGTCCGTTTGGTTTAAGTCCATCAGTCGTTAACTTTCATTAACTCATTAATGGAAGTATTACGTGACAATTTAAAAATAATAAACAAATCCACATAAGTCATGGGAATAAAAGTTTACTAAAAAATCTAAAAAATCACACGACGCCATGTGCCTTCTTCTTCTTCTAAGAGTGACAACTAAATTCGGGATTTAATCAAGAAAGAAGAAAGATGAGTCCTTTGCATGCAAGTTTTGAAACTCAGTTACGTGGGAAAGTGTCGGCTTTGGGTAATGGGGCTTCAGTTGTGACAAATGAAGAAAACCAGGAAGGTGAAACCCAGGGTAGTAGGATTTGGTTATCTGATGTGGTGGTGCAAAATAGGAGGGAGGTGTTTTGGAGAAGAAATAGGATATCTCTACTGGTATCGTCTTGGCCATGCATTTACTCGGCCTTTGTACACCTTTTTATTTCACCTGGCCTGCCTTTTGGGTTGCTAATGGACTCTATCTAGTATTTGGACTGGGAATTGCATTGTCTTTCCAGAGGAATTTTTCTCGTAGAAACTTCAAGCTTCTAAAATGACTTGAGTACTTCTTTGCTTACTATGGAGTTCAAGCACTTCAGGTTTGTTGTTTTCAGTATCTTGAAAATCATTTGATTGTTGGTTTTGGATCTTTCAGGGGAATCCAATTGATTGGGTAAGCACACAAAGGTACCACGACTAGTTTTTTGATTCTGAAACAGATCCTCATAACCCCATTGAAGGGTTCTAGTTTACCCACATGAATTGATTCTTTGATACCAAAACTGTTTTTGAAAATGTATTTCTCTTTTTCTTTCTTAATCATGCAAAGGTGTCACGTATACTGTGGATGGAAATTGATGCTTTACATTACTTTGCATCAATGCAACATTTGCAGCGTGGAGAATCAACCAATGTTGGAGAATTAGAGAAGCAACCCTCCTACAGGTTCCTTCAAAGTACCTATATTCTCCACCCAATTGCCTTTGGAGTTTTGCTATATGCCCTTGGTGGGTTCCCATTCCTAGTTTGGGGATTGGTAAGTTGTGCCATGCATATATGTGTGTGTGTTGTTCCTATATGAATAAGATTATATTTTTCATGAGTTAAACATGCACTTAAATGAAGAAGAATAAAATGATCACATCATGGAGGAAGATCAAACGAGGGGATGAACAACATTTGAAGAAAAAGAAGAAGAATATGGATTTTTTTAATTTTAAAATTACCACGTAATATTTTCGTTAATGGATTAACAAAATTTAACAGGTGAAGGACTTAAATAGGATAGACCGATAACGTAAGACCAAGTGCACTTAATTAAAAAATCGATGACCAAAGTCGATCAGACTGAAAATAAAGGGGACTATTGATCTAATTTACCCTAGAAAATATTCAAGGGGATCTCGGAAAAAGACCAAAGATTATAGAATATCATCCTAATGATCATGAAGAACTTCGAAGGGTTTATTTGTTGAAAGGTCCTTTCGAACCAAAAGAACACAAGTTTCATAAGAAGAAGTATAATGATAAGTTGCGAAGCTTCAATCCTAAAGTTTTGAAGAGCATAAAAGCTGATTAGAATATAATGTATCCAAAGATGCTACATCTTGTTTACATTTTTACCTTATGAGACCTGAATCTAGAGGAAAGAAGGGGAGGTGATACATTTGTTGTTAATGGATTTAAGAATTAGAAAGATAAGAGCAATTACAACTTCATGTTGGAGGTCCTAATAGTGTTCATAATGTAGCTTTGAGAAAATGTGAAGTTCTAATGAATCAGAAACATGTTGAAGTTGTCATTACAAAGTCATCTGATCAAGCCAAACAAGAATATCAGATTTATCTTACAACTATAGTTGATTGCGTTCGATTCCTTTTGAGACAAGGATTGAATTTTTGTGGACATATTGAGTCTCATAATTCTTGTAATCAAAGTAGCTTTCCTGAGCTTTTGTTGTTTCTTACAACTCATAATGAAGCTGCTAATAAAGTTTTCAAAAATGGTCGTGACAATTTCAAGCTAGTAGCACCGAATATAAAAAAAAGATATTATTAGTGCAACTGCTAGTAAGATTACTTGTGAAATTATTGATGATCTTGAAAATAATTTTTTTATTCTGGTTGATGAGTCTCATGACATGTCAGTTAAAGAGCAAATGACTATCGTTCTACGATACGTAGATAAAAAAGGAAGAGTTGTCAAACGATTTTTGTGTCTTGTTCATGTTTTTGATACTGTAGCTGCTTCACTTATGAATGCTCTTGAAGATGTGCTTGCAACTCATGGATTATGTTTTTCAAGAATAAGAGAACAAGGTTATGATGGGGTAAGTAATATGCAGGGAGAATTTAATGGGCTTAAAAGTTTGATTATAATAAATAACGAGTGTGCTTTTTATGTTCATTGCTTTGTACATCAGTTTCAATTAGCACTTGTTGTTGCTAAAAAATAAGTTGAGGTTGCCATTTTTTAAATATGGTTGCTAATGTGGTTCATGTGGTTGGTGCTTCATGTAAGAGAAAATAACTTCTTCAATCTAGTCAAATGATTAAGGTAAGAAAAGCATTACAAAATGGTGAAATCTTCACTGGCAGTGGATTAAATCAATAAATTGTTATAAAGAGAGCTGGAGATACTTGTTGAGGTTCACATTGTAAAACTATTGTTAGTTTAATTACTATATTTTCTTATGTGATGGATGTGCTTGAAATTATTGAGGAGGATGGAACACACTTAGAGCAAAGAGGTGAAGCTTGTATGTTGTTGAGTTCTTTATAGTCATTTGAGTTTGTGTTTAATTTGCACTTGATGAAAAATATATTGGTAGTTACTAGTGAACTATCTCAAGCATTGCAACGAAGTCAACAAGACATTGTGAATATTTTACAATTATTAAGTATGTCCAAGCAACGATTACAAATGATGAGAGATGTGGGATGGAAATCTTTACTTGAAAAAGTTTCTTTGTTTTGCAAAAAGAATAAAATAGAGAGATGTGGGATGGAAATCTTTACTTGAAAAAGTTTCTTTGTTTTGCAAAAAGAATAAAATAGAGGTTCCAAATATGGAAAACATATTTTTTGTTCCAGGAAAGTCTAGGAGAATAACTCGTGAAGTTTCAAATTTGCATCATTTTCAAGTTGAATTATTTTATCAAGTGATTGATAGACAATTTCAAGAGTTAATAATCGTTTTTTTAGATAGGCACATAGTTGCTTCTTTGTGTGGCTTCCTTAAGTTCAAGAGATTTGTATCATTCTTTTGATAAAAAAAGTTGATTCATCTTGCCCAATTTTATCCTTATGAATTTTCTACAAGAGATCTTATGTTGCTTGATTGCAAACATAAAAATTATATTGTTGATGTTCGTTCAGATGGAAGATTTTGTGATCTAAAAGGACTTTCTGATTTATCTGAAAGATAGTTGATACAATGAAACATGTTGTGTACCCATTTGTCTATTTAATTTTGAATTTAGCTTTGGTTTTACCGATTGCAACCGCAACAATAGAAAGAACATTGTTTGCGATGCACTCTATAAAGAGTCAATTGCGCAACTGTACGAGAGATGAATGATCGAATGATTGTTTAGTTACTTTTATTTAGAAATGTATATTTCATAATGTAGACAATGAAAAGATAATACAACGATATCAAAACATGAGCCTATAAGGGAACAATAGTAAAATTTATTTTTAGTTTTACTTTTTTTGTAAGACTTTTTATTATAATTAAAGGGTAAATTACACCATTCCTCACTGAACTTTACTCTCTCTCCTATTTCACTCACCGTACTTTCAATTTTTCTAATTTCCTCACTGAACTTTCGAATTATTTTTATTTTCTTCATTCTGAATTATTTTATTATTATTTTCATATATCTAGAATTTATTATTATTAAAATATAAAAATAATTTAAAATATAAAATAAAAATTGAAAGGAACCAACCTCCACTTTGTCAGGATATGCTTCTAAGTCCATGAATTAGAGATCAAAAGTGAGAAAACCGAGACGTTTCCGCCGAGATTCACAGGTTTTGGGACATTTTTCAATGAAACAACCATCAGATTCGGAGTCGTCAAGGAGAAGCGACATATGAAATTTGGGATCAAAACAACAACTATCTACGGTGATCAATGGCGGCCTCTAATTTTGGCGAACAGTGGACAACCACCATCGATTTTTATTTTATATTTTAAATTATTTATACATTATATAATAATAAAAATGCCACATCATATGAAAATAATAATAAAATAATTTAGTGTGAGTTAAACATGACCAATTTGAAAGTTCAGTGAGAAAATTGAAAAAATGAAAGTATAGTAAGTGAAATAGGAGAGAGAGTAAAGTTCAGTGATGAATGGTATATATTAACCATACTTAAAATATTATTAGAAATTTCAAGTTAAGTTGGAAATATTATTGTGAGTAACAAAGATACACCAAGGTCACCTCGATCAAACGGCTAACGGCGGATCATCGAACTTGAAAATGATAACTCCCATGTTTTTCAAATTTAGATCTAAGCAATTCTAATTAATTTTTTTTAAAAACTAACCTCAAATTTGATTGCAGCAAGAAAAATCATAAAAGAAATTTCTTTTTGTATTTATAACTGTCATCAACAGTGGTTAATGGTGGTGGATGTTACAGTCGAATGAAGATTGTCATAGTTGATCGTACAACCATGGTCGGAATTCCATAGGATTTGGAGAAATTAGAAAGGCGGCTAAAAAATAAAATGACCTTAAATGAAATTTAGGCCAAAATTTTTACTTAAATACTTACCCGAATAACTATCCAACCCGACCTGTATAACCCTTTTAGGTTCGCGCCTTTTCATTAATTTAGGGTAAATTATTCACGCATGCATCATTCTTTCACCCTTCAATTAGGTCCTCAACTCACAAAAAAATATTTGCAATTGGGCCTTGTAATTCTTGTTTCTCTCGATTTGGTTCAAGTTTACCTTCAAAGAATTAAAATTTATAAGTACTAAATCAAAACAAAATATATATATTAATAAAAAAAATAAATTAATAAATACTAATAAAATAATTAAATCTATAAAGACTAAATCAAAATAATATATATATTAATACCAAACGTAAATTACTAAGTTCTAAATCAAGGAATTAGAATCTAAAAATACTAAATCAATATGTTATCAAATCTGTAAATACATTCTAAAAATTAAAATAATATATTCTAATTAATTCATAAATATCAAAAATAAATTTATAAATACCAAACATAATATCAAAACAATATATATACAAAATTAAAGAATTAAAATTTATAAATACTTAACGAACATATATTTGAATCACTAAATAAAATATATATTAATACCAAACGTAAATTACTAAGTACTAAATCAAGGAATTGGAATCTAAAAATACTAAATCAATATGTTATCAAATCTGTAAATACATTCTAAAAATTAAAATAATATATTCTAATTAATTCATAAATACCAAAAATAAATTTATAAATACCAAACATAATATCAAAACAATATATATACAAAATTAAAGAATTAAAATTTATAAATACTTAACGAACATATATTTGAATCACTAAATAAAATATATATCTCATATATTTTAATTAATGAACTCATTCCAAAAAAAAAAATGAATTGAAAGGGCCTAGTATATGAGGCTAACACTACATATCAGTGGCTTGGATAGAGGATTGGGCATCAGCAGAAAATAAATCTACAACCTCCATCGGGGGAGAATTAAACTGGAGTAGGGTGAAGTGGTGGGAAGAGCTGCATTTGGCCACCCTGTCAGCAACTTTAATCCCCAAGCTCGGAATCCATTGAAGTTGGAATACCCAATCACGAACGCGTAAATTGGCTGTTACCCGAACGAGAGAAAGGTGGCTAGTAGTACTGTAATCAAATATAAATTGAATCAATGCACCGATGGTTAATAATACGACTGTTTAATTTATACATATACAACTACAAATAATTAAATCAAATATAAATGATTCAATCATTTAAAATCAAAAAATAAATCAATGGTTGAAGTATGACACTATAAATTAATAATGGCATTGTAAAATCAAACATAAAATAAAAATGATTGTGTATTGCAATTGAATTTGTATTATAACGTTATCACTCGATCAATCTAAGAACATTTTACAAACAAATGACAATGCATACAATACATCTTTCTCATTTTATATTCTCTGTGTCATTTTTATGTTATAATTCAACTAATAATTCTTTGTATTTTTTCTTTGGGTGTGGAAAAATATTTTAAAAAGAAGACAACGATAGAGAATGCATATTTGGTAAAAACATGTTTTTAGAAGCTGTCTTAGAAAATCATAAGGGGGACTAATATCAAAGATTATAGAATATCATCCTAATGATCACGTAGAACTTTGAAGGGCTTATTTGTTGAAAGTTCATTGCCACCCAAAAGAACACAAGTTTCCTAAGAAGTATAATGATAAGTTATGAAGTTTCAATCCTAAACGGTGAGTGTAAAAGTTGGTTAGAATATAATGTATCCAAAGATGCATAATTTTATTTACATTGTTACCATATAAGACATGAATCTAGAGGAGAGAAAAGGGAGGTGATACATTTGTTGTTGATAGATTTAAGAATTGGAAAGATAAGATCATATTACAACTTCATGTTGGAGGTCCTTGTAACCCTTAGACCCAACCTATACGACATGACTAGATCTAGCATAGTACAATAAAAATTTCCAAAACATTTTTCAACACTTTAAAATTATTATATAACCAAACCACTAGCATAAACATAAAATAAAATGCATCATAAAACATGTATCTCAAAATATAGGCACATGTCACCAAAATAAAGGTAGTTCAGAAGATGATGACAGAGCCAACAATGATGGCGGAGCATCAACGGTGAGGCAACAAATCCGGTAGGGCTTTGATTGGAACTATATGGGAACAAGATGGTGGTAGGCATGAGGTGTTTGGGCAACGAAGATGGCCTGAATCAACAAGAAATAACGGTGAGATTTTATTTTCTCTGAAGATGTTTCAAAGCTCTCTCCGCAACAAACGGTAAACACTTCTCATCGAGTGGTCGATGGGGATTTGGTCGTGGTGGTCATGCACTCCTATTGGTATCGATGGTGATGCTCTCTGATCTCGACCACCACTCATCGGTAGCCTCACTGTCAGTACCAGTAGAAGCGACTGACCACTATGACCAAAACCCCACTGGCCCACTCGACGAGAAATGTCAGCGTTTGCCATGGAGAGAGCTTCGAAACTTTGTCGGAGAAAATAAAATATCACTGTTGTTTCTTGTTGATTCTGTCCATCTCTGTTGCCCAAACATCTCAAGCCTTCCATCATCGTGTTCCCATATAGTTTCGATCAAAAGCCAACTAGATTCGTCATCTTACATCAATGCTCCGCCATCATTGTTAGCCCCATCGTCATTTTTTGAACTGCCTTTATTTTGGTGACATGTGCCTATATTTTGAGATACATGTTATATGACGCATTTTATTTTACTAGTGATGATTGTGGTACTTCGACACTAGTTATGGGATATTTTTTTACTCATAGACTTTTATGTTTTATATTACTTGATTTGAACTTTATTATTATTACTACATTTTTAAAGATGTTTCAAGAATTTATTGAAATCTGGTAGATCTAATTGTAATGTATACGTTGGGTTTAGGGGGTTACATTCCTAATAGTTCTCATAACGTAGCTTTGATAAAATGTGAAGCTATAATGAATCAGAAACAACATGTTAAAGTTGTTTTTAGAAAGTAATCTAATCAAGCCAAACACGAATATCGAACTCATCTTATATCTATAGTTGATTGCATTCAATTCCTTTTGCGAAAAGGATTGGCTTTTTGTAGACATGATATAACACTCTGAATTCTAGATTAGTAATTTCGGGTTTACTCGAGAGGTATGTGGACCATGTGAAGTTTGCAATTAAAATAGTTGGGCCAAGTGCGAGCTTGATTGGATGTAAATTGAACCCAAATGGTTACAAAAAAGGGGATTTTTACATATAAGACAAAATAGGAGGAACAAAGAGTTTAATTAGACCATTGAAGAAAAGAGGCTAATATTTTGGGATTTTATGACATGCTTGGGCGTGTGTTTTGGTGGAAAATGCTGAACCCTTTCATCCTTATATCCTCTTCCTTTTTTTCTTATTCTTTTCATCGTATTTCTCTTCCATAGCTAATGTCTAGCTCAAAGTAAGTAGGGGTGTAAATGAATCGAGCTTGAATGAACAAGGTTATGTCTACGTTCGTTTGTTTATTTTTGAAGCTGTTCATGTTCATGTTCGGTTCATGTTCGTTTAAATTTTTAATATTGTGTTTATTTATTTATTGTTCATGTGTCGAAATGGTTTCTTCCCGAGTGGGGGGGAGGAAAGGGGTATCATTTTGAAATAATTCTTTGGGTGATCGGTTAATGATAAAACGTGGTTTGAGGAGTTGCCACCATTCATTGATTAGGGTGTGATTGGGCACCCAAAAACGTATTTGTCATTTTAATAAAATATTAATTTTAATTAAAAAGACAAACTTACGGTCTACGTTACCAAAATTTGAGTTCGGGAGTCAGTTACGTGTGGGGAAGGAGTAACACTCCCACAACACCCTAAATCGGTACCTAGTCGATTAATTAATTGTCTTTGCAATAAAATTTACAAGTTCGAGTCTAATTTAATTTAAGATCCCATAAAATAACATTCTTTGAATTTTTGGATGAAACATAATAATATTTAATTACTTCATATCGAGAAGAATCGATCTCTCATACCTTGAAGCAATCGATTCTTACTCTAAACAAAATAAAGAAATATTAAAATTTCATTCTAAATTTCACTAAAAATTTCAAAATAATAACACTCGAAATAATTTTAGAAGTAAAACGATAATATCTAATTATTTTCAATCAAGAATAAATGACCTTTTGTGCATTAAAACAGTCATTTATTACCCCAATTGAAATAAAGGGATATTATTATTTCGTCTTAAAATTACATAGCGATTCGAGTGAAAACGATAATATCTAATGATTTCCAATTAAGAATAAATGACCTCTCATACCTTAAAACAATCATTTATCACTCACACGAAAAGAAAAGATATTACTATTCTCAATGTCGATTCGAATGTTATTGTTTTGAAAATTTATCAGAAAAACGCATGCAAAAATAAAATAAATAAAAGCATATCGAACAAGGAATTAATTATTTACCTTACCGATATTTAATGAGAATAAGGATGTTCAATTGATTACATATCTCAGGACGATACTTTAGATTCAATCTAACAATCTTTTCTCGATGAATTTAATTAAAATAACATAATCTTTTTCCCAATTCGCACATTTTAAAATGGACTGGATTTATTCCGTGTCACTAAATGGGATATACTTTCATTTTAAAATTATCAAAAGTAACTTTATTATAACTTAAGACAGTTACTTTACGATAATATTAAAATGATCAATTATTACCCTTAGTCAATTTTTTTCAAATCGAGTCAATGGATGCTTATGAGGCTATCATACAAAATTAATTACGACTAAAATGAATTAATATGCAAACAACATGCAAACATTAAAATAAAAATAAAAGTAGGACTAAGAAATAAATAATCAAACTACATACCAAAATAAAATAAAATAAAATAAAATATACAAGTGACTAACATAAACAATTTCAATATTAAGTGCTAAAATTACAAGGAATAAAAAATAAATAAAACATGGGGCTAAATTAAAATAAATTAAAATTACATGGACAAATTAAAATAAATTAAAATTACATGGCCGAATTAAAATAAATAAAAAAACATATTTGAGGTTTGAAATATACACATGCAAAAACTTTAGGGACTATTTCCTAAATATTCCATTTATTCTAGCCTAAAATACACATTTGAAATAAAAAGGTTAAACTTACAAAATCGGTCCCTAAATATTTAAAAATAAATAAACAGTCACTATACATGATTGAAATGCAAAAACACACTAAAAATCCAAGGACTAAATCGAAACTAACCATAAAAATATAAAACATGCATAAAAGTGGGTAAATCACAAAAACAGTCCCCACATGGACTAACATGCAAAAATATGGCTAAACTAGGGGTACTAAACTACGATTAAACCAAAAATATATAACATAAACATAAAAGGGTCAATTATGTAAACGGTCCCTTCAGTGACCTTTATAGAAAAAGGCGCTAAACAGACTTATGTGCAACATCCCCGAAATTTCCTCTATAAATAAAAACTTATTTTTTTTAATATTTGCAAACGATATTTAAAAAACTTTCCCCTTTTTTTCTCTCAAAGCCTTCGACCGGCACACTACTGGCCGCCGTAAACTAACCCCGACCGTCGTCCGGTCGCCGTACACGGTGGTCGAAATCCCCAAATCACCCTAAATTGCTCTTCTCGCTCCCTTAAGGCTAGATCTAAGGTTTAAACTACCTAAAGAGATTCCTAAACGACCTAAAGAAACCCAAAAAGCTTCGACTCTTGGGCTCCTCGCGAGCATCGACCACGTGAAGATTCTCCTACGACTCAGGTACTACCTGACCCCTCTCTTGACTCTCAAGTTTTTTCCTTGCACGCAAAACATTTTTTATTATTTTTTCTTTTCGAAATTGTACATTAAAATAAAAAACATATACCTCAAAAAACCTTCAAATCTATACTTTTATTGTTTTTTGAATCTAGAGTGTGTGAACCCCTTTTACATGCTTTATTCGGAGTTTAAATAAGCCCAAGTTTACAGCTCCTTTTTTCTTTTTTCTTTTGCTTTTTCTGAAACGATATGAGTACTAAAATTGAAATCATCATCTTTTGCGTGTTTGGGTCTTGTTGCTTACCTTGTGTATCGAGCTGGAATCCGGTTGGTGGCAGCTGTGGTGGCTAAAGACTGGTGCAGCAAAAAGGTAGCCTGGGATTAGGTGAAACGGGTTGTGGCAGGCTCGATTTGGACCGTTGGATGGGTCCAGATCCGATGACTGATATGAGTGGCGGTGGCTACTGAAGAGGAAACCCTAGTTTGGGTTGTATCTGGACCGTTGAATCAACAAGCCGATCCAATGGCTGTGAGCTGGCGGTGCTGGGACCAAAGGGATAAACCCTAGCTGGGTTTGGGCTCCAGAATAGGTCTCGGGTTTTGGGCTTCAGAACTGGGCCAAGCTTGTTTGGTAGATGGGTTAGTGTTTTGGGGCCTAATTGGGCCTTGGGTTACTTTTTTTAAGGAACGGTTGGGTTATTATAAAGCCTGAAAACACAAATAGAAATAGTAATAGTAAAATATAATAATAATAATAATAATAAAAGGGACAAAATGGGAGTCGGCAACTGTCACTCTTTGTCCATTCTTGTGTTAACAAGAATAGGACAAAGATAAAAAGACAATGTGTTTTTATCTGGTTACATCATGATGTTGTCTCAAGTGAGACTGACATATGACTCGAAGGGTTTAATCATCATGCTCAAAAGACTTACAGATAACCCGAAGGACTTAAACATTATGCTTGAAAGACTTACTGATTACCCAAACGACTTACCAACTTTGGAAATAATTTACTAGGTAAGAAACTTTTCTTACTTTTCAAAAATTTCAATTTTCATATTTAAATGAGAAACCTTTCTCATTTTTCGAGAGACATGTGAAAACATCCGACCTGAAGGTCTTGTGGATTGCCCGAAGGACTTATCATCTTGCTCGAAAGACTTACAAATGACCCGAAGGATTTAAGCATCATGCTCGAAAGACTAACTGATGGCCCGAAGGACTTATAAATTTTGGAAATAATTTACTAGGTAAGAAAGTTTTCTTTCTTTTCAAAAATTTCAATTTTCAAATTTAAATGATAAACCTTTCTCATATTTCGATAAACATGTGAAACATCCTATCCGAAGATCTTATGGATGGCCCGAAGGACTTATCATCTTGCTCGAAAGAATTACAAATGACACGAAGGATTTAAGCATCATGCTCGAAACACTTACTGATGGCGATGGCCCGAATGACTTATAAATTTTGGAAATAGTTTACTAGGTAAGAAACCTTTCATAATTTTCAAAAATTTCAAATTTCAAATTTAAATGAGAATCATTTCTCATATTTTGATAGACATGTGAAAACATCATGCCCGAAGGTCTTATCGATGCCCCGAAGGACTTATCATCTTGCTCAAAAGACTTATATATAACCCGAAGGATTTAAGCATCATGCTCGAGAGACTTACTAATGGCCCGAAGAACTTATAAACTTTGAAAATAGTTTACTAGGTAAGAAACCTTTCTTACTTTTCAAAAATTTCAATTTTCAAATTTAAATGAGAAACCTTTCTCATATTTCAATAGACATGTGAAAACATCATGTCCGAAGGTCTTATGGATGGCTGAAGAACTTAGCATCTTTCTCAAAAGACTTATAGATGACTCGAAGGATTTAAGCATCATGCTCGAAAGACTTATTGATGGCCCAAAGGACTTAAAAATTTTAGAAATAGTTTACTAGGTAAGAAACCTTTCTTACTTTTCAAAAATTTCAAATTTTTGATTTAAATAAGAAACATTTCTCATATTTCGATAGACATGTGAAAACATCTTGCCCGAAGGTCTTATGGATGACCCGAAGGACATATCATCTTGCTCGATAGACTTATAGATGACCCGAAGGATTTAAGCATCATGCTCGAGAGACTTACTGATGGCCCGAAGGACTTATAAATTTTGGAAATAGTTTACTAGATAAGAAACCTTTCTTACTTTTCAAAAAATTCAATTTTCAAATTTAAATTAGAAACATTTCTCATATTTCAATAGACATGTGAAAACATCTTGCCCGAAGGTCTTTTGGATAGACCGAAAGACTTATCATCTTACTCGAAAGACTTACAGATGACTCGAAAGATTTAAGCATCATGCTCGAAAGACTTACTGATGGCTCGAAGGACTTATAAATTTTGGAAATAGTTTACTAGGTATGAAACCTTTCTTATTTTTCAAAAATTTCAAATTTCATATTTAAATGAGAAACCTTTCTCATAATTCGATAGACATGTGAAAACATCCTGCCCGATGAACTTATAGATAGTCCGAATGACTTATCATCTTGCTCAAAAGACTTACAGATTAGCCGAAGGATTTAAGCATCATGCTCGAAAGAATTACTAATGGTCCGAAGGTCTTATAAATTTTGGAAATAGTTTACTAGGTAAGAAACCTTTCTTACTTGTAAAAAATTTTAATTTTCAGATTTAAATGAGAAACGTTTCTCATATTTCGTTAGACATGTGAAAATATCCTG
Source organism: Hibiscus syriacus (assembly GCF_006381635.1). NCBI lineage: Eukaryota > Viridiplantae > Streptophyta > Magnoliopsida > Malvales > Malvaceae > Hibiscus > Hibiscus syriacus. Next base: position 1,147,490 of record NW_024062674.1, read on the forward strand.
CCTGAAGGTCTTATGGATTTCCTGAAGGACTTATCATCTTGCTCGAAAGACTTACAGATGACCCGAAGGATTTAAGCATCTTGCTCGAAAGACTTACTGATGACCCGAAGGACTTATAAATATTGGAAATAGTTTACTATGTAAGAAACCTTTCTTACTTTTCAGAAATTTCAAATTTCAGATTTAAATGAGAAATATTTTGTAACTTATAAAATGAATTAATGGTCAGGCAACATGCCCCACTTCAAAGTAATGTTTCCTCTGTGGATTGGGCTCACCCTATTCTTCAAGTTCTACCTCCTTAAACATGATTCCCTGTATTTGAGGTTTAAATTCCAGCTTCTACTTGTTGGGATTTTAATACTATAAATCTTTCTTTTCCTTGGAAGATTTGTAAAAACCATACGTTTATGTGTGAAATATGAATGCAATGCATTTTCTTTTATGCAAATGATATTCTCATGCATGTGTAAATGTTGATTCAATTTTCCTTTGACTCCAAAGTGGGGAACCAGACCTTCTTCCTCTTGATCATTCTTCTCTAGGGTTTACGCAGATATCGGTGTAGTAGCTTGCAACTTCTGAAGATCTGCCCAATCATCTTGTGGTCTTTGTTTTCTATCTTCATTTTGGAGGAAGTGTTTTCTCTCTCGAATTCTTGTTACGGTCAGTAATATGATCTTGATGCCCCCTTTCCGTCCTTGGCTCAATTACACTTTCAGAGTTGTTCTTCCAGGACTCTACCATTGATTGATGCTTAGCTGGTTTGTTTTACAAGGTAAGCTCTGCTCAAATTCATATTTTGCCTACGACACTCCAAGTTATGAGGCTTGTTCTCAATGTCTTTTCGGTCTGAACCTTGTTATCTCAAAATGATCTGGGTCTTTAGTCATGCCCTAATGTTGGTACTGTCATGGCTCCTCCCTACTTGGTTGCCAAAATTTATACTTGATTGGTCGTATTCTTGCATTTTTTCTATGCACTGGGATATGTGCCCCTTTCAAACAAGGCGATCATATGCTTCTCGATGGGTTATCGATAACGTCACGAGGAAGTGTTACAAGTTCTATTCTCTAGCCATTTTGATCTCTTAGATCATCTTATTTCAAGATTGGGGAATGCTTCATGTTCTAGAATTGTTTATTCTTTTTCTCCAATAGTAGCATAATAGGCCTCACCTGCTTCAAGGACCTTTCACATTTGAGACTGACATGTTTTAAAATATTTTTCTCATTTCTTTTATTTTATAAATCAAAGAATGAATTTTTTTTAAAAGTATTTCCCCTTAATTCTGGCTCACAATCAAATCTAATCGTAAACATGAGTTCATAGAATATCAAAAGAATCAACAGCTCTTTAATGTTTTCAAAGTTATATCACCTTGAAAAGTGTCAAAATTGATGGGTTAACTTCCTATTTTCTAAGGTTTCAGCCATTGAGGCATCCTCATTTGTTTATACGCCTCTGTGAACCTTGACATGCCCTTCTTTCTCGGCTTGGCATATTAAGTAGATGCAGACAAAATGAAACAACTAGCATATTCCATTGCTAAGCCTTTTAGAACACTTTTATTTCAGTTCTCTGAAATCTTCCATTTTGTTCAAGCTTTTTAGACTCCTCTAATAAAGGTAGTGCAGAAATATCGGTCTAAAAATGAAATTCCTGAGTGCTTGTGTGAAATTGACTATAACATGTGTTTCTTAACTCCCTTAGTCCACTTTTACTGAAACTCCTTATTTAGTAAAATTTGATTTAGTTGGCCATTGTTTGGCTAGCTTAATTTAGCTTTATTGTGTGTGTGTGTATACACATACACATGCACATGCACATGCACATGCACATATACACACACACACACACACACACACACACACACACACACACACATATATATATATATATATATATATATTATAATCACCTTTATCGGGCTAGCTGAATCTTATCCATAAAGTCGAGGCGTTTAACCAATTTCTCTAGAGGGATAGCTTAAGTTTTATTGTATACATATATAATTACATTCTAGGTATACGGATTCAATTTCTTAATCTTGTCAACAAACAAACTGTTATAGTCTAGGTGCTGTTGAAAGTCAGAAAATTTCATCCTTAGAGCTCAATTTCCAAGCAACTGACCTAAACTAGATTCACCTACTCGACTATTTCATCTTTTAAGATCATGATCATCATTAAACGTCATCAACAAAAGTAGAAACAAATCAGCTTTGCAATCTCATGTACAATATGCCCCATTTTGTCCAAATCCTTACATACTTGAATGTCAAGCCCTTAATTGTCTCTTCATGTGAAGAGATGGCTAGCTTGGTCCCTGTAAGAGAAGGGTATGGTGTTCGAGTGTATCTTCTGGGGTAAGGTCAAGGGTCCTTGTTTTATCAGTTTTCAATCTTGTCACTTTGTCAAAGATCCATAACTCTAATTATTTAAAGAGTTTTTAATTCAGTTGATATTCGTAAAACTACAAGATTGCAAATTTGATTCAATGTTCACCATCCTTAAGTCGCATCAGTTCATTTAAAATATCCTTACAAAAAAGTTGAGAAAGGACAAAAAACAAATTCAAACAAGATGTTGCAAATGGAATAAAGCTCCATGATGGATGAAATGATCTCCTCCTAATTAGGATGCCCCATTACTCATCTAATGAAGTGGCACTTGATTCAATCAGATGCTACATATTGTCCTTTGATGCCTCACTCGAGTTCATCATCCACTGTTCCACCAAATCTTGTTTCAACGTCCCATTTTCAACAAGCATCTCTATCTCCTTTAACAACGGCCTAAAAATCCCCATAGAATGCCTAGATGCCCATCTTGATCATAGTTGTGGGAAGAAGGGTTTGGTGGCACTTTCATTGGCCTCGATGTGAGGTATTGACCTTTTATCAAATAGGGGTATAGATCTGAGATAGAAGTTTTGAACACCTCCAAAGTATTTCTTGATAGTGAGACTTTCTTTGGTTGGTCTGAACGACTAGCTGCTCCTTTTCTTTTACGGTTGTAGGGGGTTCTAAACGTGACATTCATTTACATCATCAGTTTTTACTTTTTGATTAGTTGAGCTTTTGGAAGTGACTTTTAAGTTTCCTTTGCGGATTGCCCCCATTTGTCATAAGATCCTTGAAGTCCCCTGTTGAGTTTACCAGCATCAGCTTGAAGAAAGGATCTAAGAGAAAATTATGAAACATATATGATATTTCTTCTCCTAACATGGGAGGTTGAACTTGTGCTGCCACTCCTCTCCATCTTAGGGCATATTCTTTAAACCTTTCAGTGGATTTCATCCTTATTCCCTGAAGATCCTGACGCTTTTGAGCTAAGCCTTTAATATATCGATATTGCCCCATAAAGGCATCAACTAGATCGACTAATCTCTTGATTTGCTCTCGATTCAAACAGTTATACCATACTATAGCTGGCCCAACAAGACTATCCTAGAAGTAGTGAATCAATATATTATCATCATTTAAGTACCATTCTATCTTTCTGTCAAACATTCTCAGATGAATTATTGGACAACTAGTGTCATCATATTTCTCAAAATTAGGCATCCTAAATTCATGTGGGATGACCAAATCCAGGAAAAAGATGAGCTCTCTCGCTTCTAGTTCTTTGTGGAAGGCATTAACATTTTTCATAGCTCTAATTGCTTCTTTCAACTTCTTAAATCCATCTTCAAACTACTCATGAATAATGAGGCTCTTCTCTAGGTGTGAGTGTGAACCTCTAGGGCAGGTTATCATTTTTGACGTATTAGTATGATAACACTTATATCTTTTATCAGTTATCTTCTCTCTATCAGCAGCCTTGGTTACCATCACTTGGATCATCTAATTCGATACGTCTTGTAGAGAACCCGATGCTTGATTCCTCATATCTTGTTGTAACCCAACTAACTGCTCTTGTAACCAATCTTATGATCCCTCATGAGATTTCTCCATTGTTTCCATTTGTTTGTTCATGATGATGAGGAAGTAGTATGAATGAATGATCGTGCTATTACTGTCACATAACCCTCCATAAATTATTTTCATGTTTTCATAACCAGTGCATGTAAAATGCTTAAATAAACAAATACGATGCAAATTCGTGTATACAAAAGGTGTTATTCCAGAGTGATCATCTTAAAACAACTTTCATTGAACACAAAGGTTTTGATACATCAAACAACTTTACACATAAGGAATAACTTTAACTCCTAACTTCTCTATCTCTCTCAAAAGCTAAGTTAACTTCCACTCATGTTCTAGTGTTGAGTTGTCAATCTGCCCCAATTCTTTTACAAAACCAGCTAGATCAATCAACTTGTGAGCCAAATGGCTTGCTTGGATCATAGCTTCTTTATGATGTTATCGTTCTCCTTCATCTTATGTGTCAATTCTTGGAGCTATAAACGAAGTTGTTCATTTTTCCTCATAAGAAAGTCTTCATTGTTATGAAATCCTTGGGCAATATTTTCAAAATTATTTATCATCCTCATCAATCTCTTGTTCTTGGCTCTAGTGGCTTCTAGCTCAGCATCAAACTCATGTTTATGGCACTGATATGAAGCTCCCATATCATTAATTTAACATCTAATTTTCGGCTTGACATCTTTCCAAATCATTAACAATTGTATCATGCATTTTTTTTGCAATATGTAAATCATAAGAGAACTTCTTAGCTTGACCTTCATGCATCTTGCAATTATTTCTTCAGTGTTCAGTGTTGTTTTTCAGTTTAGTGACCCCTGTCCACTCTTCTAGGGTATTTCCTATACCAGTAATTTTAAAGGCCAGACTAATCCTTTGAAAACCATCATGCATGGCTTCCATCTCTCTATTCATTATCATTTTCATTTCTCAAATGATGAACTTGAGCTTCATACTTTAGAAAATCTTCTTCCTCCTGGATGCCCTCACTGATATCCTTACCTTTGAACACTTTTGGCTCCGCCTTAACAAGACAATCAGTCACCAAACCATGTCAACCTTTCATTTCGAACTCCAAAATTTCATGATCCAAAAGATGTTGGACTCGATGTTTGAAGGTGATGCAATTCTCAATGGAATGTCCTTGAACCCCGACATGATTCTCACAATGAACATTGACGTCATACCAATTTGGATACGGAGGCTGCAAAGGTTTCACATAATGTGAGGCCACCTCCCGGACTTCTAAAAGCTTATTATACAACTCCTTATATGATATAGGGATAGAATCAAAATGAGAGCCACCTCTCGGCTTGGATTGAACTAGAGTCTTCAGGTTTATTTCTATTGACATTGTAAGTATACTCTTAAATGGCCACAAGTTCTGATTTCATGGTTTCTTTTCATCTTTTTGGACTTCTACAGTTGTCACCATTTCCTTGGCGTCTCTAGACAACTTGTTCATATGAAGGGTGACTTTGCGTGATTTCTCAGATTGGTTAGGATTAACTTGTTCTAAAGTATCCCTTTGTGTACTTCGTATTGTAGGATCATTCTCATCGAGCTTTTTCCTTTCTTTCGCAGAAGTCTCTTTTTCTTTGGAAAAATCAGTTATTCTATCCATCATCTTGGACATTTGCTCTCTTATCTCCTTTTTCTCTTCATCGGACACACGATCCTCGAGTGTATAGCTCTCCACTATTCTCAGAGTTTCCTCAAGATGTCATCCCCTAGATGTGTCATAGTTTACTTGATCATGAAACCTTTTGTCCATCATGAAAACCTTTTACTCTGATAACCACTCATAAATCAACACCTTGATTATTTCATGATCATGTGATGCAAGAAGAAGAAAAAGAAACATAAAAACAAGTTAGTACAAATAAGAAAATAAAATGACAAGAATTATTATAGAAGCAAATAGCAAAATAAACAAATTGATAAGCTAATGTAAAATGAGAATGTGAATACAAATGCAAATACACAAGGTATTAATTCCTAAAAGCGACCACCATAGAACAACCTTCATTTAGACAACAAGATTTCATTACAACGGGTAGTCAAAATAAAATTACGATTCTTCACTTCTTTATTTTCTTGATTTGTACTCTTCATGGAATCTAGCATTGAACCCAAAGTTGTCGGGATACTTCATCTAATTTGACAATGCCTAAGGTCCTTAAATTAATTGTGGGTGAATCATGAGACCTCTATTTAGTGAAATGGTCTTTATAGTTTTGTGAAGGGTTTTCTATCATGCATTTATCTCTTGAGGAAACATGTTTTCTTTGGTGATTTCAAAGGAAGTCTTCGACCAAATTCAAATTATTTCATTCACCGGATGTCTTTCTTCATGGATCGTTTGAACATCATTGGATCTCCTAGTTTTGACTACATGGCTAATAATTTCTTATTTCATTATGAACAATCTCCTTACTTAGTTAATCACTTGCGAATCAACACCTTGTTTGGTTAAGATGTGAAAATGCAAATGCAAACATAAGACATAAAAAAATAAGATAAAATAAAAGAAATTGTTAGTACCACTTAACCAAAGAGCAGAAGAAATATCTACAAAAAGAAAAGATCCTACCCAACATGGTACCTACCCTGACATGCTTTTATAACAGTTCTACCTATACATGTTTTCTACCCCCATGCTTTGTTTAACATATAAATCCTAACCTCATGCCATCTAGTTCGCATGCTTGTTTAAAAAAACGAACCTACCCACATGATCTCAAGTTCCCATGCATTTATTTGGAAATTAAAATTACACTACAAAAATTAAAATACTCAAAAATGTTTTTCCTTGTGTACTCTACTCACAGGATTTTTATGGTTTGGGTAAGGCTCTATCTGGGTTCTAAGTTTACTACATGATGGGTTTGGTTCAAAAGTAAGAGGTCCTTGAATTTTCCTTGTCGGTGCCCACTTGGGCTTCCGAACCCTCAATCATGTCCCATCACAGGCTTTCAGATCAAGTTTAATTTGAGGTGACACACCTGTTTATGTCCATACGGAGGTGAAAAACATCACGATGACCATAAAGCGTGAGCCCCAGGAGCTATTCAATATCCCATACGGAGGTAAAAACCACACGAGGGAGTAGTTTTTCATTCCTACTTAAATAGAACGGAGCGGGGTTTTAGCTAATGATATGCAAATGTGGAAGTATAGTGTGTGAGGAAAAGCGAAAACAAAGCAAACAACACTAAACAGAAAAATCAAAATCCTAAACAATTATTTACTCTGAAAACACCAACAAACAAGTTAGTACAACTATTTAGTGGTTAATTAAATTACAAAAAAAATTAGTTAAACCACTCAAGGGATCAAAAATAAAATTTGAACGAACTTGTAATTTTCATTTGTAAAGATAAGTAATTAGTCGACTAATGGCCTGACTCTCTAAAAAAGGTCCCTAGCAGAGTCGTCAAGCTGTCGAAACGATTTCTTCTCGAGTGGGGGGGAGGGGGTCTTGTTTCGAAATAATTCTTTGGGTGACCAGTTAATGATAAAACATGGTTTGAGGAGTCACCACTAATCTTTGATTAGGGTGTGATTGGGAACCCAAAAATGTATTTGCCATTTTAATAAAATATTAATTTTAATTAAAACGACAAACTTGCGGCCTACGTTACCAAAATTCAAGTTTGAGAGTCAGTTACATGTGGGGAATGATTAGCTCCCACACAACACCCTAAATTGGTACCTAATCTATTAATTAATTGTCTTTGCAAAAACATTTACAAGCTCGAGTCTAATTTAATTTAAGATCCCCTAAAATAACATAATTTGAATTTTTGGATCAAACATAATAATATTTAATTACTTCATATCAAGAAGAATTGATCTCTCATACCTTGAAGCAATCGATTCTTACTCTAATCGAAATAAAGAAATATTAAAATTCCCTTCTAAATTTCACTATCAATTTCAAAATAATAACACTCGAAATAATTTTAGGATTGAAAAAATAATATTTAATTATTTCTAATCGAGAATAAATGACCTTTTGTGCATTAAAGCAATCATTTATTACCCCAATTGAAATAAAGGGATATTACTATTTCGTCTTAAAATTATATAACAATTCGAATGAAAACGATAATATCTAATGATTTTCAATCGAGAATAAATGACCTCTCATACCTTAAAGTAGTCATTTATCACTCACACTGAAATGAAAAGATATTACTATTCTCAATGTCGATTCGAATGTTATTGTTTTGAAAATTTATCAGAAAAACACATGTAAAAATAAAATAAATAAAAAGCATATCGAACAAGGAATTAATTATTTACTGTACCAATATTTAATGAGAATAAGGATGTTCAATTATTTAAATACCTCGAGAAGAGACATTAGATATGATCTAACAATCTTTTCTCGATGAATTTAATTAAAAGAACATAATCTCTTTCCCAATTCCCAAATTTTAAAATGGATTCGATTTAATTCAATATACTAAATGGGACATACTTTTGTTTTAAAATTATTGAAAGTAACTTTCTTATACGTTAAGACAATCTCTTTACAATAATATTAAAATGATCGAATATTACCCTTAGTCAATTTATTTCGAATCGAGTCAAGGGATGCTTATGAGGCTATCATACAAAATTAATTAGGACTAAAATGAATTAATATGCAAACAACATGCAAACTTTAAAATAAAAATAAAAGTAGGACTAAGACAAAAATAATCAAACTATCATGCCAAAATAAAAATAAAATAAAATAAAATATACAAGTGACTAACATACACAATTTCAATATTAAGCGCTAAAATTACAAGGAATAAAAAATAAATAAAACATGGGGCTAAATTAAAATAAATTAAAATTACATGGTCGAATTAAAATACATAAAAACATATTTGAGTTTCAAAATATACATATGAAAAAACTTTATGGACTATTTCCTAAATATTCCATTTATTCTAACCTAAAATACACATTCTAAATAATTAAAAAAATCAATCCCTAAATATTAAAAAAAAATAAACAGTCACTATACAAGATTGAAATGCAAAAACATGCTAAACATGCAAGGACTAAATCAAAAATAACCCTAAAAATATAAAACATGCATAAAAGTGGGTAAATCATAAAATCAGTCCTACATGGACTAACATGCAAAAGAATGGCTAAACTAAGGGGACTAAACTGTGATTAAACCAAAAAACATAACATAAACATAAAAGGGTAAATTATATAAATGGTCCTTTCTAGTGACCTTTATGCAAAAAGGCACTAAACGTTGGGGGACTTATGTGCAATATCCCCCAAAATTTCCTCTATAAATAACAACTTAATTTTTTAACATTTACAACTGATATTTAAAAAAAACATTTCCCCTTTTTTTCTCTCAAAACCTTCGGCCGACCCACTACTGGCCGCCGCAAACTAACCCTGGCCACCGCACGCGGTGGACAGAATCCTCAAATCGACCCAAATCACCCTAAAACACTCATCTCGCTCCCCTAAGGCTAGATCTAAGGTTTAAACTACCTAAAAAGATTCCTAAATGACCTAAAGAAACCCAAAAAGCTTCAGCACTTCGCCTCTTCGTGAGCACCGGCCACAGCGAAGATTCCCTTACAACTCAAGTATTACCCGACCACTCTCTTCACTCTCAATTTTTTCTTACATGCAAGACGTTTTTTATTATTTTTTTTCTTTTTGAAACTGTACAGTAAAATAAAAAATATATACCTAAAAAAACCTTAAAATCTCTACTTTTACTACTTTTTGAATCTGGAGTGTATGAACCCTTTTTACATGCTTTGTTCGGGGTTTAAATAAGCCCCGATTTACAACTCTTTACTTTTTTTCTTTTTCTTTTTCTAAAACAAAATGAGTACTAAAATTGAAATCATCATCTTTTTGCGTGTTTGGGTCTTGCTGCTTGCCTTGTGGACTGAGCTGGAATCCGGTTGGTGGCAGATGTGGTGGCTAAGGACTGGTACAACAAAGAGGTAGCCTGTGATTTGGTGAAACAAGTCGTGTCAGGCTCGATCTGGAATGTTTGATTAGTCTAGATCTGACGGCTGAGATGAGTGGCGATGGTTACTGAAGAGAAAACCCTAATCTAGATTGCATCTATACCGTTAGATCAACAAGTCGATCCAACGGTTATGAGCTAGAGGCGCTAGGACCAAAGGATAAACCCTAGTCGGGTTTAGGAATTGATGGTGATTGATGCGTTCAAAGTAGCATCATATAAATATATATTCCAACAGCTTTTCAAAATGTGCACTGCAAAGTCCTTATAATAATTAATAATTATATTGAAAAGGAACTACATTACAGCTCTTAGCAACAAAGAATCTCCGTGCACATATAGACTCGTGTATATATAGAATAGGGATGTGATATACATATATATAAGTTATTCGAGTTACATTTAATTAATATTTGATATAATCAAACGATGTTAATAGTAAATGAATTGTTATTATTTAATATTTGGGCTTTAGAACGGGGCCAAGCTTTTTTGGTAGCTGGGTTGGTGTTTTGGGGTCTGATTGGGCCTTGGGTTACTTTTTTTTTGGCTCGGTTGGGTTGTTGTAAAGCCTAAAAACATAAATAGAAATAATAATAATAATAAATAATAATAATAAAAGGCACAAAACGGGTGTCGACATCACGAACATGTTCGTTTAATGTTCACGAACGTGTTCATTTATATGTTCATAAGCGTGTTCATTTAGCGTTCACGAACATGCTCATTTAGTGTTCATTTATCATTAACTTATATGTTTAATTTTTAGTTTTACCCTTTCATCTGCAAGATAAATAAAATGGTAAAATTACACCATTAGTGCTTAAACTCCTTAAAATTTACAGTTTGAATTTTAAATTTTATCATGTGTTCAATTTAGTCCCTTCCTTCATCAATATTTAAAATGTAAAAAAATAAAAGGAAAATGAGAACCGAGTAAACTAGCTTGTTCATGTCGATAAACGAGCTTGTTCGTGAATATAAACGAACTGAACACACATATGTTCGTGCTCGTTCATTTATTAAATGAACATAAAATATTTTGTTCATATTCGTTTATTTAGCTTAACAAACGAACATAAATGAACTCTATACAAACGGTTCACAAAAAGTTTACCGAACGCTCTGTTCATTTAACCCCTAAAGGTAAGTAACATGAGCTTTCTTCATGCTTCTCATAGGCTCTAAATCTGACCATAACCTTCCTTGTTATCATTTTGACATAAAAAATCATTTCTTTTCTTGTTTGGCTAGAGGTAGTGGGTGGAGAGTGTTTAACTCATTGAAGCAAGAAGGAAAATAATTGTTGTTAGGAAAGGAGTTTCATTTCAATATTCTATCACCAAGGTAGTGTATTTCTAATCCTTTATTGAGTTATGGCTTTCCTAAATGTGATGTACTGTTGACGATCTAGGCATTTAAGCATATTGGTGGTTTTGCTTGATTCATGCTTAAATAACATTTTTGGTGTAAAAATGGTGTTTTTATAGTGCTAAATGACCCTAAATAACCCCCATAAGACTTAGGATATGATTTAGGACCAAACTAGGATGTTTGGGAGGATTTTTGAATGATTCTTGAGCCTATTCCTATGTTTTCTGGATAGTAGTATCGATATTGTTTTCTAGGTGAAATCTGGGCATTTTATAAGGATAGTATCGATACCACAAGGAGAGTATCGATACTGCTCCTTTAGTATCAATACTTAGGGTGTCAGTATTGATATCTGGGTAATTTTTGGCAATATTGATACTACATGTAGGGTATTAATACTACATATTTTGAATGGTCAAATTCAACTTTGTTAAGGGCTATAAGAGTTAGGGATAACCCGTAATAGTGGGATTTAGGTTGAGGGAGGCTTAAATAGTTAAAAGTGACTAGAAACACTCTTAGGAATGAGTTATGAATGAAATAACCTTAATGGGTAGAATACTTCCAAGTACCCTTAATCGAGCACTATCGAGTAATCGTGAACAAAGGATCGTTGCGAAGGATGTGTATGCGATATGATGAACCACACGAATAGTGTGATAGAGGAATCATGTATCACATGAACATCGATAAATCAAAGACGCACAAGTTTTCCCTTTAGTTTAATGATGAATCGAATGATAGTGTGTTGAGAGAAACTAGACAGTCGCTAACGAATAATTAACCCGAGTTGTGTGTCGGGGTAACAAATAACATACCAAGTGTGTAACAGTAATAGTAATAGTTGTAAGAGATAGAAATAAATAAAACCCTCTTGTGTCTTATATGGCCAGAATAGAGTGGCCTAACGAGCTAGTAGATGTATAAAGACTAATAAACCCTTGCATAACGTTCTAGGTGAGAGAACGAGCAAGATAGTAGCAAGTGAGAGGACAACCTCACTTATTTGTGTTGTACTATGATAGTGAGTAGTTGAGCTACTTTGATTGTCCTTATGTGGCATTGATTGATGTGTGTGGCCTGTGGGCACCCTTGTATACATGTGTGATTATATTGATGTTACTTAGTGGATATCCATAAATGTTTAGCTTGACTGCTGTGAGATCGAGCCAATGCTATATTTGAGCGGGAACTTTACTGAGGCTTATGTGATATCGGGTTCCCCTCCATGATCTACCTGAAGGCTATGTGAGGACTAGTAGATTATTTGTATGTTAGTGAGAATTTTACCAAGGCTTATGTGATATCGAGTTTTCCCATTGTGTTTAGTACTTGACTGTTATTTTGATAACGAGTATTAATATTATTTTGTACGATGATTTTGTGTTGCATTGACGATACATAGTATATGATATTGTGGTTAGAGGCCCAATATATGTATACGCATGGAGAGACCCTTAGCAAAAGACTAAGGGAAGCATGAGACTCATACTATAGTGATAGAACGGTTGAACCTTAAGTATGTAGCACTTGATTATGATCATGCATGTACCTACTGCTTATTGCTATATCTGCTAGCATGCTTATGATTATGAGACTCATAACACTGCTCTAAATTTACAATTATACTATTGGCTTTGTAAGATCAGCGTTCGGATGTTTCCATTCGTAAGTTAGTATCTTGAGCCCTTCAAGGAGCACCGTTGCAGCATGATTTCAAACATCCTTCCAAAGTATTGTAATGTTACTTTTAGTGGACATGTATATTCATAGGATCCTTAATATTATATTTGGATTTACAAACTCTGAGTTATATTATTTTAATGTAAACTATGTGTCACAAAGTTTCGGTTTGTAAAACTATTTTAGAATAGTTATGAATGTCTTTAAACAAATTTATGATGTTTGAAATGAAAACGAATATGGTTTTAAAATTTAGCGGTTGCCTCGGCAGTCTAATGTAACATTTTGTTGAACTATATTTTGACATAAAGATTTATGGAAAAATGTTTTTTGGACTTGAATTGAATTTGTTCAAAGTTTTTCAAAGTTTTCAAAAATAATACAAAGTCTTTAAAGCTTGGAATTGAGCACAAAACGTTTTTCTGGACAAGTAGTATCGATATTGTTCTTACAGTATCGATACCTAATGAACAGTATCGTTACTGTTCATATGATATCGATACCAAATATAAGGAAGTATCGATACTTACTAGGTAGTACCGATACTACCAACATTGCTCAAATTCCATAATGTAAAAATGGTACCGATACCCAAACGGGTATCGATACTACTTTGTATAGCATTATCGACACCAAAGGCATAATATCGATACCATCAGGCCCCAACAGCTAGTAACGGCTAGTTGATTTAAATGTAATGAAGGTAGTACTGATACTCCCTTTAGGAGTATTGATACCCTCTATTCTGGGCAGTGCTTTATTTTTCACGAAAATTGATCCCCCAACGGCTCCAAACCACCTCCAACGGCTAAAAATGCCACAACAACATTCCAACACATAAATTCAAGTTGAGGACACTTGAAAAAAGGTTATAACACCTATCCAAGCATTCAAACACATGAGAAGATCTTTTCATTCTTTATTCCAATTCTCTTGTAAATATTTTGTTCTTGTGGGCTAAATTCTTGTAAACACCTTCCTTTTTAGAAGTTTTATTTGTTTATATTTTTTCATTGTAAAGGGTTTTTGGTTTTATCTTAACCAATTCAAAAGATAGGGAGTTATAAAGGTTATCTCTTTGTCCTTGAAAAAGAAAGAATAAATTAGTGAATTTGTTAGAAAATCCTTGTGAGGAGCTAAGGTAATGGAGGTAGACTTGGTTGATAAGTCAAACCACTATAAATCATTGTGTTCATTATCTTATATTTTTCTCTCCTTACTCCCTAAGTAAATTTCTATCAATTAACCTCCTTTGCACATTTTCGATTGTCAATTAGAGCCTCTTCATAATCCCAACAATTGGTATCAGAGCCTAACTTGATAGAAGGTTTAATAACCTTGAGACATTCCTAGAAGAAGCTCTACCAATTCCCGAAGCAACCGACAAAGAAATGGCTTCAACCTCCGGTGCGTACTACATTGAATATTCACAACCGGTCAACAAATTATGCCTATTGGAAGAGTATGATGAATCTATTCATACAAGCAAATGATCTAGGAGCTTGGAACTCCATCATGAAAGGTTACACCATTCCAACCGGCAAGATGAACGATTGGAGTGATGGAGAAAAGAAGTAGTTCCAACTCAATGCTAAGGCTATGCACATTCTCTTTTGTGCATTAGGCCCGGATGAATATGAAGAGTCTCATCTTGTTCCAATACCAAGGAGATATGGGATAAGCTCCAAGTCACTAATAAAGGAATCGATGAAGTGAGGGAAACCAAGATAAGTGTTCTCAACCATAGCTACAAGAATTTCAAGATGAAACTCGATGAATACATTAAAGCTTTGACGAATAGATTTTCCGTTATTGTCAATGGTCTTAAGGGATTTGGATAAGTAATCTCCAATAAGAAGCTTGCAAGGAAGATGATCTACTATCTTCCAAAGTCTTGGGAATCGAAGAATATGTATATTATTGAAGCTAGAGACCTAAAGTCTCTCACTCTCGATAAGCTAATTGATTCTCTACTCACCTATGAGTTGATGGTGAAGGAAGAGAAAGAAGATGAAGATAAGCAAAATAATAAGAATAATGAGGTAGGCATTGCCTTCAAGTCCACCAATGAGAGCTATGAAGATTCAAGTGAAGAGGTTGATGAAGACGATGATGAAGAAGAAGAAATGGCCAAGCTCTTCAAAAAGTTCAAGAGATTCATGTCTTCCAAGGAAGTGAAGCATGAATCAACCAATAAGAAGGGTCCCCCAGTGTGCTTCAATTGTCAAAGAAAGGGGCATGTCAAGTATGAATGTCATCTCCTAAAGAAGAATGGATCATCAAAGAAAAAGGCATTTGTGGCAGCTTGGAGTGATGAAGACTACTCCAATGATGAAGACGAAGTAGACAACCTATGCCTCATGGCCATCGAAGGAGATTCCGAGGTATCTTCTATCTCGAACGATTTAAATTCATATTCTTTTGATGAGTTACAAGATGCTTATAATGACTTGAATTTGGAATTTGAGACCATGAATTCCAAATATAAGAAATTAATTTCAAAATTTAAAGTTGAAAATGATTTGATTTTGAAAACCAAAGTTGAGTTTTAAAAACTAAATGAAATTTTGAAAAATGATTTAGAGCTTTCAAAAGTTAAAATCAATGTTTTAGATGAAGAAATTTTTTATTTGCAAGTTAAGCTTGAGAGCTTAACAAAAGAAAAATAATTAATTTCTCAAAACAAATCATTATGTTTAAAATGGCAAAAATGCTCACATTTTCATTTTTATGGTCATTTGGAACATACTTATCCCATAAAGAAAAGAAAAACTTTTTAAATTAGACAAATATGGGTTCCTAAGGGAACAAGGGGAATTGAAACTAACGTTCAAGGATCCAAAGCAATTTGGATACCAAAATCCAAATAAATGTCTCTTGTAGGTGTGTGGGAGCAATGGTGATGAAAATGAAGAAATAAAGATGCTCTAGCCGCACTAAAAAAGGAATGTGTAACCTCTAAGCTTAATGCTTTTAATTTTGATT
Source organism: Hibiscus syriacus (assembly GCF_006381635.1). NCBI lineage: Eukaryota > Viridiplantae > Streptophyta > Magnoliopsida > Malvales > Malvaceae > Hibiscus > Hibiscus syriacus. Next base: position 1,163,470 of record NW_024062674.1, read on the forward strand.
AATTGGTTGCTCATTTAATTTTAAGTATGCATGAGTTTTTATCTTAAATGATTATGTTTTGTTTTTCATCTCATGTATGTTAAAAGGATGTTAAGTTTTAATGATTTTTCATAATATTTGTTCATCATAATGAATTTTGGTCAAAATTGATTTTCAATGCAAATGATATCTCTCTAACAATTGATATCAACTTTTCAAATACTTTGTTCTTACAAAATTTAAATTTTTGACCTAAATTTAAATGTTTATGCATGTGTTTTAAATGTTAAAGATATCTCTCTAACAATTGATATCAAAATTTTCAAATGCATAACATTTTTGAAAGCTTTATGCACGTGTACTTAATTTCAATTATTAGTATTGCATAAAGTATTTTTAGACTTGGATATATTAAATTTCATGTGCCACTAACATGTTTGTTAATCTTTGTTGAAATTCAATTTTGTTTAAGTGTCAATATTTTAAAGCTAATTTTGTTTGGAATACACTATTTGAGGGGGAGCTTTGATTTTTCAAATAGTTTTTAACGTCAAATTTATCACTTACTCTCCAAAGTTATTTTAGAACTTTAAAGTTGAATTCTTTTTTTATCTAACAAAAAGGGGAAGAAGTATGGTTTGAAAATTCAATTTCTTAATGCAAAAAGGGGGAGCTGAACATTTTCACATATTTTTCCGGGAGCTGAACATTTTAATATATTTTTCCAACAATTAGTATCTTTTTCATTAAACATTTTATTAAGGGGGAGTTTTGCCAAAAATAATTTTTCAATGTTTTATTATATCAAAAAGGGGGAGATTGTTGAACTATATTTTGATATAAAAATTTAAGGTAAAATGTTTTTGGACTTGAATTGAATTTGTTCAAAGTTTTCAAAAATAATTCAAAGTCCTTAAAGCTTGGAATTGAGCACAAAACGTTTTTCTGGACAAGTAGTATTGATATTGTTCTTACAGTATCGATACCTAATGAACAGTATCGATATTGTTCATATGGTACCAATACCAAAGGTAAGGGAAGTATCGATACTCATTAGGTAATACCGATACTACCAGTATTGCTCAAATTCCAGAATGCAAAAATGGTACCGATACCCAAAGGGGTATCGATACTACTTTGTATAGTAATATCAGTACCAAAGGCATATTATCGATACCATCAGGCCCCAACGGCTAGTAACGGCTAGTTGATTTAAATATAACAAAGGTAGTACCGATACTCCCTTTAGGAGTATTGATACCCTATATTCTGGGTAGCGCTTTATTTTACACGAAAATTGATCCCCAACGGCTCCAAACCACCTTCAACGGCTAGAAACGGCCACAACAACATCTCAACACATAAATATAAGTTGAGGACACTAGAAGAAGGGTTAGAACACCTATCCAAGCATTCAAACACAAGAGAAGAGCTTTTCACTCTTTATTCCAATTCTCTTGTAAATATTTTGTTCTTGTGAGCTAAATTCTTGTAAACACCTTCCTTTTTAGAGGTTTTATTTGTTTAAATTCTTTTTTCCTTGTAAATGGTTTTTGGTTCTATCTTAGCCAATTCAAAAGATAGGGAGTTGTAAAGGTTATTTCTTTTCCTTGAAAAAGAAAAAACAAATTAGTGAATTTGTTAGAAAATCCTTAATGAGGAGCTAAGGTAGTGGATGTAGACTTGGTTGATAAGTCAAACCACTATAAATCATTGTGTTCATTGTCTTATATTTTTATCTCCTTACCCCCTAAACAAATTTCTATCAATTAACCCTCTTTGCACATTTTCGATTGTCAATTAGAGCCTCTTCATAATCCCAACATATTTTATCCGCAATCGGGTTTAGGGTGTTACACATTATGAGTCTCATGATCCTTGTAATCAAGGTAACTTTCTTCAGCTTTTGTAGTTTGTTGCTACTCATAATGAAATTGTTAACAAAGTTTTCAAAAATGCTCTTGAGAATCTTAAACTAGTAACACCAACTATACAAAAAGATATTGTTAATGCAGCTGCTAGAGAGACTAATTGTGAAATTATTGATGATATTGGAAATGATTTTTTCTATTTTGGTTGATGAGTCTCATGACATATAAGTTAAAAAGTAAATGGCTATCGTTCTACGGTACGTAGATAAAAAAGAAGAGTTGTCGAACGATTTTGTCTCTTGTTCATGCTTCTAATACTGTTGTTGTTTTAATTATGAATGTTCTTGAAGATGTCTTTGCAACTCATGGATTATGTTTTTCAAGAATAAGAAGACAAGATTATGACAGGGCAAGTAATATGCAATGAGAATTTAATGGGCTTAAAAGTTTGATTCTAAGAGATAACGAGTGTGCTTTTTATGTCCACTACTTTACACATCAGCTTCAATTAGCACTTGTTGTGTTGGTAAAAAAAACAAGTTGAGGTTGCCTTTTTTTAATTTGGTTACTAGTGTAGTTAATGTGGTTGGTGTTTCATGTAAGAAAAAAAACTTTTTGAATCTAGTCAAATGATTAAGGTAAGAGAAACATTACAAAATGGTGAAATCTTTAGTGGTTATGGATTAAATCAAGGAACTGTTATAAAAAGAGTTAGAGATAGTTAGCATGATTACTATATTTTCTTCGGTGATAGATGTGCTTGAAATTATTGAGGAAGATGGAACACACTAAAAGCAAAGAGGTGAAGCTTGTATGTTGTTGAGTTCTTTACTATCTTTTGAGTTTTTTTTTTTAAATTTGTCCTTGAAGAAAAATATATTGGTGGTTACTAGTGAATTATCTGAAGCAGCAACGGAGTGATCAAGTCATTGTGAATGCTATGCAATTAGTTAGTATGTCCAAGCAGCCATTACAAATGATGAGAGATGTGGGATGATAATATTTACTTGAAGAAGTTTTTTTTTTGTTTTGTGAAAAAAATAACATTGAAGTTTCAAAGATGAAAAATATATTTGTTGTTCTAGGAAGGTCTAGGAGAAAAGCTCGTGAAGTTTTAAAATTTTGTCATTTTCAGGTTGAATTATTTTATCAAGTGATTGATAGACAACTTCAAGAACTTAATATTCGTTTTTTAGACAAGTACATAGTTGCTTCTTTGTGTGGGTTGCTTGAGTCCAAGAGACTTGTATCGTTATTTTGATAAAAAAAAAGTTTATTCTTCTTGCCCAAGTAAATTTTCTACAAGAGATCTTATATTGCTTGTTAACTTGAGAATTATATTGTTCATATTTATTTAGATGAAAGATTTTGTGATCTAAAAGGACTTTCTGATTTATATGAAAAGATGGTTGAGACGATGAAACATGTTGTATATCCACTTGTGTATTTACTTTTGAAGTTAGCTTTGGTTTTACCAGTTGCAATCACGACAATGGAAAGAACATTCTCCGCGATGCACTTTATTAAGAATCGAATGCGCAATCGTATGAAAGATGATAATGTAAACAATGAAAAAAATAATACAACGATATCAGAACATGAGAACTAGAAGGGAACAATTATAAAATTTATTTTTAACTTTACTTTTTTTTATACTTTTTATTATAATTAAAATATTATTAATATTTTTTTAAAAAAAAATTATATTATTTTTCACCATCAAATTTTTTCTAGATCCATCAATGTCTCTTATCAATTTACACATTATTTTAGTGCAGAATAATTTGCAAAAAGAAACTCAACTTGCTCTTGCAAATTTCAATGTTGCAGGTAGGGATAAATAAAATTCGTCTAGAATAAATTGAATTTTTTAATTCGATTCAACGTTAAAAGATACGACTTGAAATTTTTTTATATACAAGTAAAATTATAAACTATAACTCGAATAACTTAAATTTTTAGAAATTAGTAAATTAATTTTTAAGTTCGAGTTAAATTCTTAATTTTACATTATATATGTATATTAAATGTAGGAAATATGAAGAAATATATATATATGCATATCGTATATGATTAAAAAATTGTTTAGATTAGAATAAAATAATATTATAATTTTATAAATATTTACAGTTAAATTTAAACAGAAACTCAAATGACTCAAATTAACTAAATTTCATAAACTTATTTCGACTCAAAAAAATATCAAATAAAATTAAAATTATATAATATGACTAATCAATTTAAATAATTCAAAAAAAAAATTAACTCAACTAGAATAGAATATTCATTCCTAACTGCACCCAATATATGTAGGCGAGGGCCTATGTTACTAGCTACCTAGACACTCCAGTGTATCTTGTGTGGAATATAGATATTTTTAAAAAAAGTTCTTCTTGGATTTAATGATTTTGCAGTTGAGGAAATAAGGGGTCTTACGCAATTGGTTGAGGAAAGAGGAATTAAAAGTTAAGATAAAGTACACAAATAGTTTCTTTATTATAATATATTATTTTATTAAATTATTCGAATATTAAAAATTATAAAATTATTAACTAACTATTCATTATATTTTAAGTTAGTCATCTTTTGTTAAAAATTAACAATAGTTTGGTTAGACGTTAACATGTTAATTGAAATATGATAAAATTTGATCTCATAATCTTAAACGACTATATATCTCAGTCAACATGTTAACGTGCAACTTAAACGATCATTAATTTTTTAACGAAAAAGGACTAGTTTGGAACATAAGGAATAGTCGGATGATCATTTTGTAACTTTTAATAGTCAAGGGACTCAACAAAAAAACTCTCTATAATTGATGTACCATTTTATAACTTTTAATAGTCGAGATACTAAACAAAATAATATCTTATAATCCAGATAGGTTTTGCACTTTACCCTTAAAGTTCACTTTTGGTGGATGGAAATAGTCGTGACCCCTTCTCATAATTTAGCTCTTAATTAATTCCTCTATTAGTTAGTTAGGGGTAGCTTTGAATTTTCATTTTTTTTTTTGACTTTACCAAAAAAAGTTTAAATGCTTGCTTTGGTGATTTTCTCACGTCTTTGTATTAGGGTTCTAAATGAGACGAGACGGATCGTGAGTTACTTGAGATTGATTCGATCAAGGCTCGATAAATATTCAGATCGAATAGACTCGAGCTCGACCTCGACCTCGACTCGAGTTCTTAAATAGCTACTTGATATTCGACACGAAAAGCTTATGAGCAGCTCGAAAACATAATATATTAAGATTTTATTTTTAAAAAAATAAATTATTAATAATATTAACATTTATGTATTGATTTTTTTTAAAAATACAGTAAGATTTTCATGTATTTAAGGTTTGAGTTTGAGTTTGAGGCTTCAATCAAATTAAGTTTAAGATTTTTTTCTTCATTTCGAGCCTTTTTTAGTTGCTCACGAACTCTAATTCAGGATTTCGAGTTCGAGTCGAGCTTGAAAATTTTAAGCTCGTGAGTTTTTGAGTTGAGTTGAGCTTTATTTCAGAGTTTTTGAGTCGAGTCAAGCTCAACACTACTCGAACTCGACTCGGCTCGGCTCGTTTGCACCCCTACTTCGTATATCAACTAGGAAAGATATTATAAATATAACTTTTTAATTTAATTTAATTGATTTTTTTCATATTTTATTTTAAAACAATAAATTTCATTTTTATTAAATAAATAGATAAAATAATTTTTCTCCGACAAAGTCCTAACAAGATTGAAAAAAAAATCATTTTTATCTTCCGAAAATAATCTTGTAATTAACAATAATCTCCATGTCTATGTCTAAAATTAGATGCAATATTAATGTCAATGTTTAATAGATTGGTCTGCGAATACTTAATACTTGCCCTGAATTATAATGAGATTTTATTTTCTTTTTTGGTTGCCTTTTTCGGTTTCTAAGGATTTGCCTTAATTAATCTGTATCGACTCGAGTTATACATCTAATTTTAATGAGTAAGTCTCCTAGCAAGAATTTTTATATATATAAGGGCTCAAATTCAATATTTGGTTAAACAATATCAAATTGCTTATCACTTGAATCAATAATTGTTGATGTAGTAAGATTTGTATTTAATGTTTTTATTATTTTCTTCTGCCAGTGTATAATTCTATTACTTTTCATTTTGTTAATTACATCAGTTCCTCACAATTTTTTCACCAAACAAACATGTGACTTAATGAGACGATGATACTGGTAATATATATATATATATATATAAATTGTACAAAGATCTTTAAAATATAAAAAATATAGATTATTTTTGGGAAATTATAAATTATTTAAATAATTATACTTATGTTCATTTTTTAGAAAAAAATGCTCATAAAACAATTAAAATGCAATCAATTTCTTTAAAAGTTAGAAAATTTTGAAAAATTTTATCAGGTTATTTTTTATAGTATTTTTATATTTTTAAAAGGAATTCATGATTATTAAAAAAATAAATTAATTATAATTACAATTAAAAAAATATGAACTCTTGGATTTATTTTAAATTTTATGATACTTTAAAAACTTTTAAATATTTTAAATATTTTCTGTGAAAAATCCTTAAAATTAGAAAATATAGAAAACAAATTAAAAATCCTAAGTTCTTTTTAAGAATTTTTATTTTTAAAAATTCATAATTATTTAAAAAAAGAAATCAACATAATTAAACTTTAAAAAGATATAATTTAAAAAATTATGAAATTTAAATATTTTTTAAAAATATGATTTTTTTTAAAAATGATCGATATTTTTAAATGTTTTTGATTTTCCACTATTTTTGCACTTGGCAGCATTCTTTGGACTATGCCAAAGTTTTTAACAAAAAATGATACGAGGAGTTGATGCGATGTATAAAATAAAAATAGGAGAGATAAATTAATTTAAAATAGTAAACATAAACACAGTAAAAAAGAATAAATTTTATTTTTAAAATAAAAGAGATAATTCTCAAAAGTAAACATAAACTTTAGTAAAATGTATAACATCACACTTGAACTTTATTTTTTTTTATAATTTTATATATGAATCTTTGATTTTATTTTATTTTATTTTCAATAAACAACATTATCAATGTAGTACTGTTTGTCATTTAGATATTACAGATTTATATATTTATTTAATATAAAAATAAATAGATATATTTATTTCTTTAAATATATATAATTGAACCAAAAGTATACTTTTATTTATTTATTTAAACTTTAATTTAATTTAATAAATATAATTCATTAAATTAAAATTATATATTAAATTGTGCATTAAATTAAAGTTAATAACTTAATATAACCATACCAATAATCAATGAAACATTAGATTTCTTAAGTAAAGTTAGGGGTTTGAATCTAAGCGTTTTCAAATTGGAGCAAATTGGGTTCAAGGAGGATCACTTTGCCTCTGTAGTATCTGATATAGATTAGTCGATTAATAAATCGAAAATAGATGATTATAAAATAAACTTAATATAGCCATGACAAAACAAAATGAAACATAGTTAAGTCAACTTGTTTTCTGTATTATGAATTATGTGGCACAACACTTGCTATCTTCTTATTTTTGGACGGTCGCCAATGCATTTCCAACCGTTGGATTAAGTACTGATTAATAAAAGTATGCTTTCATCAACATTCGCATGTATTGACTTTTATTTTTTGTGGCTACAATTATTTTAGTTTTTTTATTACATCTTACGTACACTTTTAAATGATTTTCATAATTTTTAATTTCTTTTAATAACCTTCTAGAAAATAACCCAATTTATATACATTTAAACTATTTGATTGATTTTTTTTAAAAAAATATTGATCTTAAACTATAAGATCATATTCCACCGCCTAAAAAATTAATAAAATTACGCCAATATTGTTTGATTTATGTTTTTAACAATGGGTAAATTAGATATATTAATCGACTATTTCGAATCATATTTTACAAAAATTTATTATGAGACAACTATCTCAAGCTAGAGCTCTACTTACAATGCTAGGATTCAAACTCATAACTTGATTTAATGTTACATCTCACTAAACTAATTGATTGTTGGTAATAATTTAATTTATTTGATGATCCAATTTATTTATTAATATTCTTCTTCAAAAATTTGTATTATATGATTTAAAAATATATATATACTAATGTGTCAAGAGTGCATAGTTAATTATTAAAATTAATATTTAATATATTGATGATTTACAAACTATACACTATTAGTGAATTAAATAATGAGATATTATCATAAAATTTTAAAATCGTTCATTTAAATTAATATATAATAGTTTATCATCATCGATTCATTAATAATGTCTATATATTAGTGTATTAAATATTTGTTCTAATTGAACTCATCAAGTGATCTTAGTGATTAAAATAAGTGTTGTTCTCCCAAAAGGTTCGGGTTTAAGTAACAATGTCCGCAAAATATGTGCTCATTGTCAATTTGTTGAAATTTTTTAAACAAATATTATCTTATAATCACCTCAAATTAATAAAAAAATATTTATTCTAATTATTATATGAAATAGGATTAAATATAAAATAAGTGCCCAAACTATACCTCTTTTCACGAATAAGTGTCTATAATATTTTTTGAATCATCTAAGTGTCTAACATTACAAACATCACCACTTTAAGTGCTCAGGCCGTAAACACTGTTAATTTCCTCCGATAAATGACACATATCATATTCTAGTAATTTTGAATTTTTTAAATTAAACATATTATTATATTTATAAAAAAAACCTAATTTCTCTTAAATTATAAAAAACCCTCAAAATTCATAAAAATCTTAAATCCTAGCCTTAGCTCACCATCGAAGTCCTTTCCGGCCATGACCACCGCTATTGATTTAGTCCCTGCCATCCTCATAGTCATACGCCACCGTAATTTTCGCCGATTGACTGTCGAAATCGTGTGGGATCGCGATTTTCATCCTAGGGTTTGTGGGGTATAAACCATCGATTGATTGTCGATTGGTCGCAATTTCATAGGGCTATTGATCATCAGGTGTAACATCCTCAATACTGGGTTAGTGACTAAATTGTAAAAAATCAGAATTTGATGAGTAAATAGAATAATTGAATAGTATTGTAATTTGGTATAGGGTTAAATTGTAAAGAATGAAGAATAGAAGGATAATAGTCTTTTGCAAGGAAAAATAATTAAAGAAAGGATTTATATATTAGCTCTATGTGGAAGAGAAGAAAGAAAAACAAGGTTCCAGAGTTCTCTTCTTCTCTTCTTTTCTCCTAAACGTGAAGAGGTCATAACAAAGGTGAGATTTTTCATGAGTTAATTGTTTGCTGAAATATAAGTTTTGTTTTGATCCTTAGATGCTAATTAAGCTTACGGAAAGCTTAATTTGCTTTAAAACAACAAGATGAAGGGTGTAGGAAGAATTACAGATTGGGAGTTCTTGAATGGAATTTTGAAATAGAGTTCATATTTGAAATCGGAGGTTTAATTTGACTTGTCATCGACTTAATTAAGACATACGAAGTGTTAAAATTAGATTTAGAACATGTTGGAAATTGAGGGAGATTCTTAAAATCTATGTGGAGGATTGGATTTTTAAGTTTAAGAGGTATTGAATGGGTATTAATTAGTTTAAGTAGGTATATGCAAGTTAAGGATATAAAAAGAGGGGAAATATGAAGTGTTGAGAAGATTATAAAGAGATTTTCGTGCTAAAATAACATTTTTGGGCTATGTGCATCGATGCACATTCAATGTATATCGATGCATCAAGGGTAAAAACCCAGAAATTGTTCAATGTGCATCGATGCAGATGAAGTGTATCGATGGACTCCTTTAAAATAAAAAAACATCGAATGTCATCAGTGTATCGATGTACAAGTGGTGCATCGATGCACCCCCGTAAAATATAAACATCGAATGGGATTTATGTACTGATGCATAGTTAGTGCATCGATGCACCCGTTAAGGGATGCATCGATACATGGTGTAGTGCATCGATGCATACCTTCATTAAAAGATAAAAATAACTTTCTTTTAGCCTCAGGAGTGATAGTTTAGAATATTAATTAGTATACTGATTAGTATTAATGTATTACCATGTAGATATATAACGTAATTTTGTTCCGGAACAAACAAAGGATTAGGATCAAGTCAAAATAAGCAAGGCCAAGGTGAGTGCATATCCTAGATGAAATGGAATTGAGACAAGACTTGCGATAAGTCTATCTCTTATCATTGAATTTATGATTTTATATTCATGCACATGCATACATATATATGTGTTAACGTTATAGTGATTTCATGCATTTTTCATTCATGATTAACATGGTATTATATGAATGAATGTTATTATCAGAGAATTCTTCCAGATATGTGAAATAATGAAAATGATCATATAAATTGACTTATGTGTTTACATGGACAGTGATGAAAGAGATATGAAATGAGAAATGTATTTATTAAGCCATGTTATTTAATATGAGAACTATATATAATTGGAATGCCAAGAGTCGAGGATTATCAGTGGTCCTTTGAGACACAGTGGTTCTTCGGAATAATCAGTGGTCCTCCGGACATAGTGTTCATTCGGACAAATATTCAGTGCCCCTTGAGGTAATTATACGAGTTGTGGTGACAGTATAGTGCACAACCTCTATGTACTCATATACCTTTGTTCTCCATAATGTACATGGGTAATTCAAAGATAAGTTAAAGTGGAATTAGCATAAGAATGCATGTTTTATATGTGCATGTTACCGTCATATATGTTATAGTGAAATAGATGCATACAAATAAAGATGTCATGATCAGATGGTAAGAATGCATGTTCATGAATGCATTGTTATATATATATATATATATATATATATATATAATATATGACTAATGTGTGTAAGTGATTTACGCGTAGGTACTAAGAATCGAGAAGAACAGAAATAGGAGTGGCAGGAACAGCAGCACTGCTAGAAGATCATATCAGAAGTAACTGATAAAGTAGGTATTTTGTTGTGTATAGTGTGTTGGTATGTAAGAAAAGTGTTAGTTACAAATGCTCTGATCAGTTTTGTCTTGTTTTGGTTAATTTGTGTAAAGTAACAATGTTATTTTAATGAAAGTTTTAAATTTCCTTGATTTTCGTCAATCAAAGTTTGAAAAGTCAATGTGACACCTAAGACTCGTATCCGGGTCGGGTACATGTTGATGGTGTTACATTTAATGATATCAGAGCTACGGTTTAGTCGATTCTCGGCATAAACCGAAGTCTAGAGTGTCCTATAAAGTATACATGCCAACAAAATAATGAAAACTTATAATATGATATAATAGTAAGTATGTTGTTTTGCTGATAGAATGATATGGATATGTTTTTATAGATGTCCGGACATGGTAGCTCTAGAAGTGAAGCGGGAGATGACAGGCCCGCTGAAAGTAGTAATTCTCCTGCCCTGGCCAGGCAGAGTGAAGATCAGACACCCTTTGGAGTGCCTGTAAGTGATCAAGATGTGTTCTTCAGAACACTGGACGCGGTATTGGCGCGTTTTCAACCTTATTTTACTTCAACTCCATGAATGAATGTTACAAAGGAGTTGAAGGGTTTAGGAGCACCAGAGTTTAGAGGTGAAGCCGAAGAAGGTCATGTTACTGCGAACCTTTGGTTTAATGACGTAAAAATCATGCTTGAGGGACTTCATTGTTCTGATGCTGATAAGCTAGATGGAGTGGTTTCCTTGCTGAGAGGGCAAGTAAGGATTTGGTGGACCAACGTTACATTGAGAATGACTAGTGATCAGGTAACATGGTCCTTGTTCTTAGAGGAATTTAAACATAAATACATCGGAGATAAATTCATCCGACAAATGAAGTAAGAGTTCATGAACTTGAAGCAATGGAATCGTACAGTGTATGAGTAAGAATGTGAATTCAACAAGTTGATCCGCTTCGCTGCTGAGTTAATTCCTACAGAAAAGGATGTTTGTGATTGGTTCGTGGAAGGTTTATGTCCAAGATTGAAGGAAATGTTAATTGTGTTAAATCTATCCTCATTTCAAGAAGTGGTGAACCGTGCTAAAGCTCTAGAGAGAGCTCAGAATGAAAGGTTCAGAGATTCTCGGGCTCAGACATCAAAAGGAACATGTGCATCATCGAGTTTGGCACCATCAAAAAGGGGCAGAGAAGCTGGTTCTTGACCCCAAGCGAGATCAGAGTCAGTTGCATCCTCTGAAAGGGGATCAAATCAGATGAGGGGTCGACAGACACAATCAGTGGGATCTGGAGCTGGGAGATCTAACCCGAGCCAAATCAGACAATGTCCATATTATGGAAGGAACCATTCGGGGATATGTAGAATGATTTTGGAGCCTGTTTTAAATGTGGGGACACCAGACATTTTGTTTGGGATTCCCATGTTAGCGGGTGAATCTGCTCAACCAGAGAGGTCTGCCTCGGCTACACAGAGAGAAAGAGGTAGAGGTAGAGTAAGAAGTCAGTCAGAATCTTCAGCTCCACAAGAAATACGTTCTACAGCTCGGGTGTATAATCTTAAGAATAGAGATGACCCAGAAATAATAGCATGTGTCTTTCAGTTGTATGACAAGAATGTGTTTGTATTGATTGATTTGGGGTCTATATATTATTACAATTACAGTAAGTTAGTGAAAGAATTGAATATTCTATTAGAATCTACTAGCAGTAAGGTAATAGTGACTAATCTGTTAGACGCAGTGCTCGAGTCAATATGGTGTGTCGAGGGTGTCCCATACGGATTCAGGGAATTAAATTACCTGCTAATCTGATAGAATTACCTTTTGACAAATTTGAGGTGATACTGGGAATGGACTGGTTATATCGTTATTACGCTAATGTTGACTGTAGACTGAAAAGAGTAATGTTGAGAAGTTCAGAAGATATAAAAGTTATTGTATTTAGTGAAGGGTGAAACCCATTGGCTAATGTAATATCAGTGATGTCGGCAAAGAAGTTATTGCTATAGGGATATCAAGGGTTTATTGCAAGTGTGCTGGATGTGAGAGCAAAAGAGAAGGGGATTGAAGAAATTCCTATAGTCAGAGAGTTTTCTGACGTTTTTCTGCAGAGTTATCGGGTTTACCTCCAGACAGAGAGGTAGAATTTCATATTGAAGTAATGACGGGAACTGCACCTATTGCTATGTCACCATACAGAATGGCCCCAAAAGAGTTACAAGAATTAAAGATCCAATTACTAGAATTACTAGACAAAGGGTTTATCAGACCGAGTGTCTCACCATGGGGAGCTCCAGTTTTATTCGTCAAAAAGAAGGATGGATCCATGCATCTTTGCATTGATTATAGGCAACTCAATAAAGTGACCATCAAGAATAAGTATCCCTCCCCCGAATTGATGATTTGTTTGATCAGTTAAAGGGAGCTTCAGTGTTTTCGAAGATTGATTTACGTTCTGGGTACCATCAATTGAAGATTCAAGATAAAGATATTCCAAAGACAACATTCAGAACGAGATATGGTCACTATGAGTTTATCGTAATGTTGTTTGGAGTTACAAATGCTCCAGCTACTTTCATGGATCTTATGAATCTAATATTTAACCTTGTTTGGATCGATTCGTTGTGGTATTCATTGATGATATTTTAGTGTATTCAAAGTCGGAAGAAGAGCATAGTTTGCATTTGAAGATCGTTCTACAGACTTTGAGAGAAAAGAAGCTTTATGCCAAACTCTCCAAATGTGAATTTTGGTTGAAAGAAGTGATGTTTCTTGGACATGTGATTTCTGCAGAAGAATTTGAGTGGATCCCCAAAAGATTAAACCATTTTAGAGTGGGAAGTTCCAAAGAATGTGTCAGAAGTCCGGAGTTTCTGGGGTTAGCTGGTTATTACCGAAGGTTTGTTAAAAACTTTTCGATAATAGCATTACCCCTAACTAAATTATTGAGGAAAAAGGTAAAATTTGTGTGGACTCCGGAGCACCAAGAAAGTTTTAAAAGGCTAAAGAAGGTCTTCACATAAGCTCCAGTCTTGGTTCAACCCGAGTCTGGCAAGAACTTTATAGTGTACAGTGATGCGTCTCATAACGTTTGGGATGCGTGTTAATGCAAGAAGACAAAGTGGTGGCCTATGCTTCGAGGCAATTAAACCACATGAGAAGAATTATCTAACACATGATCTGGAGATGGCGACAGTACTGTTCGCTCTTAAGATCCGACATCACTATTTGTATGGTGAGTGATGCTACTTTTATACGGATCATAAAAGTTTGAAATATTTGATGACTCAGAAGGAGTTAAATTTAAGACAACGAAGATGGGTTGAATTCTTAAAGGATTATGATACAGTGATCGATTTTCATCCGGGGAAAGCGAATGTGGTAGCGGATGCCTTAAGTCGAAAGACTTTTGCAGCCTTAAGAGCTTTGGATACCAAACTATCATTAAGAGGAGACGGTGCCATATGTGCAGAATTGACTCTCAAGCCATCATGGCTAGATCGAATTAAAGAATTGAAAGCTATAGATGAGTTTAAAGAAGTTACACAAGATAATGAATGGAGAGGTTACAGATTATGAAGTGAAAGCTGATGGGAACCTATATTATCAAGGGAGGCTAGTGATTCCAGATGATGATGAGTGGAAGAAAGACTTGTTAACGGAAGCTCATTGTAGTCCATTGACTATGCATCCGGGAGGAAATAAAATATATATGGATCTCAAGAGTCGATATTGGTGGCCTGGAATGAAGAGATACATTACGGAATTCGTATACAAATGTTTGACGTGTCAGCAAGTCAAAGTTGAACATCAGGTTCTGTCCAGACTGTTGCAATCTATGTCTATTCCTCAGTGGTAATGGGAGAATGTAACAATGGATTTTGTAACGGGATTACCTTTGACCCCGAATAAAAGAGATTCCATTTGGGTGATTGTAGACAGATTGACTAAGTCATCTCATTTTATTCCAGTACGAGTTGACTTTTCCATGGATAAGTATGATGACTTATATATCAGGGAGATTATACGTCTACATGGTGTACATGTTTCTATTATTTCAGATCGAGATCCTAGATTTACTTCACGGTTTTGGAAATCATTACATAAAGCGTTGGGAACTCGGTTGAACTTTAGTACAACGTTTCATCCATAAACCGATGGGCAATCCGAGAGAACAATCCAAATTTTGGAGGATATGTTGAGAGCTTGTGTTATCGAGTTCAAAGGATAATGTGAAAGGTACTTGCCTCTTGCTGAATTCGCGTACAACAATAGTTATCAATCAAGCATCAAAATGGCATCTTATGAAGCTCTTTATGGAAGAAGATGTCGTACGCCTCTAAACTGGTTCGAGCTTAAAGACAAAGAAATTTTTGGTCTGGAGTTGATCTAGGAAGTGGAAGAAAAGGTTCAAGTAATTCAAAGTAATCTCAAAGCAGCAGCTGATAGATAGAAATCATAAACGGATCTAAAGAGAATGGAGATCAAATATCAAATAGGAGATAAAGTGTTTCTCAAAGTGTCTCCTTGGCAGAAGGTTTTGAGATTTGGTCGAAGAGGAAAGTTAAGTCCTCGATTCATTGGACCTTATGAGATTATAAAGAGAGTTGGACCAGTGGCATATCAATTGGCATTACCACCTGAAATGGAAAAGATTCATGATGTATTCCATGTCTCAATGCTTCGGAAGTATAGATTTGATCCCTCCCACATTATGACTCTAGAAGAGATCGAGATTCGACCAAATTTAACATATGAGGAAGATCTGGTTCAAATTTTAGTTCATTAGATTAAGCAATTAAGGAACAAGACTATTCCATTAGTCAAAGTATTGTGGAGAAATCACAAAGTAGAGGAAGCAACATGGGAGCGTGAAGAGGATATGAGGAATCAGTACCCCATCTTTTCGTGCAATGAAAATTCGAGGACGGATTTTCTTTAGGGGGAGATTTGTAACATCCTCAATATCGGGTTAGTGACTAAATTGTAAAAATTCAGAATTTGATGACTAAATCATAATAATTGAATAGTATTGTAATTTGGTATAGGGTTAAATTGCAAAGAAGAAAGAATAGAAGGATATAATGGTCTTTTGCAAGGAAAAATAATTAAAGAAGGGATTTATATATTAGCTCCACGTGGAAGAGAAGAAATAAAAACAAGGTTCCAGAGTTCTCTTCTTCTCTTCTTTTCTCCTAAACGTGAAGAGGTCATAATAAAGGTGAGATTTTTCATGAGTTAATTGTTTTCTGAAATATATGTTTTGTTTTGATCCTTAGATGCTAATTAAGCTTACGGAAAGCTTAATTTGCTTTAAAACAACAAGATGAAGGGTGTAGGAAGAATTAAAGATTAGGAGTTCTTGAATGTAATTTTGAAATAGAGTTCATATTTGAAATCGGAGGTTTAATTTGACTTGTCATCGACTTAATTAAGACATACGAAGTGTTAAAATTAGATTTAGAACATGTTGGAAATTGAGGGAGATTCTTAAAATCTATGTGGAGGATTGGATTTTTAAGTTTAAGAGGTATTGAATGGGTATTAATTAGTTTAAGTAGGTATATGCAAGTTAAGGATATAAAAAGAGGGGAAATATGAAGTGTTGAGAAGATTATAAAGAGATTTTCGTGCTAAAATAACATTTCTGGGCTATGTGCATCGATGCACATTCAATGTGTATCGATGCTTCAAGGGTAAAAACCCAGAAATTGTTCAATGTGCATCGATGCATAAGTGGTATCGAATGTCATCAGTGTATCGATGCACAAGTGGTGCATCGATGCACCCCCTAAAATACAAACATCGAATGTGATTTATGTACCGATGCATAGTTAGTAGTGCATCGATGCATACCTTCATTAAAAGATAAAAATAGCTTTCTTTTTTAGCCTAAGGAGTGATAGTTTAGAATATATTAATTAGTATAATGATTAGTACCAATGTATTACCATGTAGATATAGAACGTAATTTCGTTCCGGAACAAACAAAGGATTATGATCAAGTCAAAATAAGCAAGGCCAAGGTGAGTGCATATCCTATATGAAATGGAATTGAGACAAGACTTGCGATAAGTCTATCTCTTATCATTGAATTTATGATTTTATATTCATGCACATGCATACATATATATGTGTTAACGTTATAGTGATTTCATGCATTTTTCATTCATGATTAACATGGTATTATATGAATGAATGCTATTATCAGAGAATTCTTCCAGATATGTGAAATAATGAAAATGATCATATAAAGTGACTTATGTGTTTACATGGACAGTGATGAAAGAGATATGAAATGAGAAATGTATTTATAATTAAGCCCATGTTATTTAATATGAGAGCTATATGTATAATTGGCATGCCAAGAGTCGAGGGATTATCAGTGGTCCTTCGGGACATAGTGGTTCTTCGGAACAATCAGTGGTCCTCCGGGACATAGTGGTCATTCGGGACAAATATTTAGTGCCCCTTGAGGGAATTATACAAGCTGTGGTGATAGCATAGTGCACAACCTCTATGTACCCACATGCCTTTGTTCTCCATAATGTACATGGGCAATTCAAAGATAAGTTAAAGTGGAATTAGCATAAGAATGTATGTTTTATATGTGCATGTTATCGTCATATATGTTATAGTGAAATAGATGCATACAAATAAAGATGTCATGATCAGATGGTAAGAATGCATGTTCATGAATGCATTGTTTTATATATATATATATATATATATAATATGCCTCAGTAAGTCTATGACTTAACGTGTAAGTTATTTACACGTAGGTACCAAGAATCGAGAAGAACAGAAATAGGAGTGGCAAGAACAGCATCACTGCTAGAAGATTAGATCAGAAGTAACTGATAAATTAGATATTTTGTTGTGTATAGTGTGTTGGCATGTAAGAAAAGTGTTAGTTACAAATGCTATGATCAGTTTTGTCTTGTTTTGGTTAATTTGTGTAAAGTAACAATGTTATTTTAATGAAAGTTTTAAATTTCCTTGATTTTCGTCAAGAGTCAAAGTTTGAAAAGTCAATGTGACACCTAAGACTCGTATCCGGGTCGGGTACAGGTTGAGGGTGTTACATCGGGGGTAGGTGAGGTAGGGTGGAGTTTCGTCGACGGCAAAGGGCGGCGGCTGACATGAGTTTAGGGGTTGAAATGAAAGTTTTCAAACTTTTGGGACTATTTCAAAATTTGTGTGTGTTTTTTAAATATATAATTTTATTTTTTAGTTTTAAATAAATTTTTTAAAATTATCATAATGTGACACGTGTCACTTAACGGAGGAAATTGACAATGTTTACGGCCTGGGCATCTAAAGTAGTAAAGTTTGTAACGTTAGACACTGAAATCATTTAAAATCATTTAAAAATATTATAGACATCTATTTGTAAAAAATAATATAATTTAGATACTTATTTTATATTTAAGCGTATGAAATAATTATGTGGTCATATATATATATATATATATTGCTTTCAATCGTAATGGTCGCATTATTAAACAAGGGTGATGGTGAAGCGAAATTGGTGATTGAAGTTGACATTAATATAAATAAATAAATTTAAGAAAAAAAAGTTTGATGATCGTTGTTTGGAAAGCCGCTTAATCTATTGGGCAAATATTAATCCTCCATACTTTTAGGCCACCAATCTGAATGGTTCCGAGCCGCCCAAAAATATCCTATTCTATTTTTCTTTAACTATATATCATGATTGACTACATTAATTTATATAATATTATTATGGATAAACTACACAAATGGTCTTCTAACTATAGAATAATATTTTATTCAGTCCCTCAACTCTTAAAATTATAAAATAATCTCCCGACTATAGAGGGTTACTTAATTGAATTCCTTGATTATTAAAAGTTATAAAATTGTCACTCGATTATTCATTATGTTCCAAACTCATCATTTTTCGTTAAAAAATTAATAGTCGTTTGAGCAGGATGTTAACCTACTGACTGAGATATGATAAAATATGACTTCATAATCTCAAAAGATTATCATATCTCAATCAACATGTTAACATCAAACTCAGACGTCGTTAATTTTTAACGAAAAATGACGAATTTCAAACGTAATGAATAGTCAAATGACTATTTTTTAACTTTTAATAGTCGGAGACTCAATACAACAATATCCTATAGTTGGGAGTCATTTGTATTGTACCCTATTATTATTCCGTTGTTAATGATAAAGTTTTCATCAATTTAATTAATATAATTATTATTATAATGTTTAAAAAATTATAATAGTATATCTTGATATTAAATTTTAAAATATCAAATACATATAAATATATAATAATAATAATAATACATTAATACTTATAGATCTAATAAAAATTAAAAAAAACAAGTAAATGTTTCTAATTTTTTAAAGAGCTTAATAATTTAAAAAAATAATCTTAAGACGCTGAGATTTATAAAGACTCTAATATAAGTCAGCCTATCAAGATTTGAAAAGAATTTTTGTGAATAGTTTGAATACTACATAGAAAATATATTTTTAATTTTATTAATAAAATAAAATAAAACGTTTTTCTTTTTTATTTTAAAAATATGTCACTGTCGCAACCGTCTTTCGGTTGGGCCTTAGAATTGGGCTTCGACTTGAAAAATGTGGATTGGAGTCGCCACCGATCATTTATTTAAAAATAAATGGGTTGATCGGATACCCTATTTCTTACATGATATGCATCTTACCAGAAATATGTCGAGCTCGGGAGTCGGTTACGGTCAATGAAGGATTAGCACCCTTGAACCGCCCTTTCGGTACTACGTAATTTCCAGTTGTCTTAATTAAGAAAATTGTAATTTTAAATTAAAAGGTAAAATTTGATCATGAATTACTTACCTCTGATTAATTGACAAAAATACCCTTAAAAGTCATAAGATGTGTTAGAGGGAAAAAAATGAATAAATAAAAAAATGAAGAATAAAAATAAGTAAAAAAATAAAATAAAAGGAAAAATAAATAAAATAATAAATAAATATTAAATAATATATATATATATATATAAATGAGTAAAATAGAAAATTAATCATAACAATAATGATAGTAATATGAAAATATAATATAATATAAATAATAAAAAAAAACAAAAACAAAAACAAATAAATATATAAATCAAATATAAAAGTATACATATAATGATAATTGACTTATAAATAAACTATTAAAACATACATATATGTATAATGATAAAGTAAAAAAACTAAATAAAGATAATTACAATATATATATATGGTAATAATACGCTTATAAGTAAAATATTAAAAAAAGTATATATATATATATATATATATATATCTATATATATATAAATAATAATATTAAAAAATAACCAAATAAATAAAAAATATATGTATATATAATAATAATATATAATGTAAAAAAATCAATTGAAAATCATTTAAAAAAACATACGTATATATATTTATATAATGACAATAATGTAAATAATAATAAATAAAAATATCCTACAATAAATAAAGGACTAATATAAAGAAAAATAAAGATTGGGGCCAAATTTAAAAGACAATTAACGTTGATATTGCGCATTAGGGGGATAAAAAATGAACACGCCTCGGGGTAGATCTAGGTTCGAAACTTCGAAACCGTACCCCTTTTTGGTCATCGGCGCAACCCACGTTTTGGGTTATTCGAACCAAATCTCAAGAAAAATAACGTGCACATGCGAGAATTGAGCGAATCAAAAAATGATACCTTTTATTTCCTTTTCGAATCGTTTACAATAGCTTTGCCTTTGTATTTTCCGTGCTTTTCTCTGTATTTTTTCTGTAAATCGTGTGTTACAATAGTGAGTTACAATTGCTATTTATAGTACTTGTGGATCCTATATTTAGGAGTTTAAATCATAGTAGAACTCTATCCTATTTTTAGGAGTTTGAATCCTAGCAAAATTCTATCCTATTTTTAGGAGTTTGAATCTTAGTAGGACGAAAAGGTGTGTTGATAGCTGCCCATCTTTGCCCATAGTCGTGTAACGGGGGATAGGGCAAAGATTAAAAGACACACTTTTTGTTCGGTGGAGTTGAAAATTGACTCTGATGTTTCAATAAATCCATGTCGAATTGAGTTACGGATGACTCCTCCGTCGTGAAGCCGAGTTCATCTTGAAATGATATGAAATTGAAGCCGTAGTTCGGAATTTGAATCAGCACGTGGCTTCTCGTTGCCCTTCGATCTTCTTCTCGGTTTAAAGACCTTGGATCGAAATCGAAATCAGAAATCTTCATTGACAGATAGCTTTTGCTTGAAAATGGTTGCTTGTCACTAAAGCACGGTTAACCCAGGTCCTCTTCTCGACTTGAAAACCTCGACTGCAACCGGAAAGTAGTGCGATTGATGTGTCATCGAGCTGAATGGAATCGAACTCGACAATTTTGATGGCAGATAACCCTTCTAGCCTTGAGTTATGCTGTAAATGATGTGCCTTGGAGCTGAGTGTAGTCGAACTCGAAGGTCTTTGTTGACAGATACTCCTTCTTTGAGTTGGATATCCTTTGTCGTGAAGTTGAAATCTAATCTAAAGATGGATGATGCTTGTGTGCACGATTCCCTTCGCCGTGAAGTTGAAACCGCGGGTGGCCTCTTCGTCGTGAAGTTGAGCTTGAAATTGGATATCCTTCGTCGTGAAGTTGAAATCCAAGTAAGTAGCATTGTTCCGAGTCCAATATCCTCCGTCGTGAAGTTGAAATTGGCTCTGGAACCGGGAAATTGTTTGTTGACAACCAGCCGTTCCCTTCGTTGTGAAGTTGAACTTGTAACCCCCTAGACCCTGTCTATGCGTTTCGACTAAGTCTAGTGGATCACAAAGACATTTTCCAAAACCGTTATCCAATCAATGTAAAACCACATTATTCATGACATGAAATTATAATAAATTATACTATTTAAAACTCAACTCTAAATATAAAACCAATCAGTAATAATTAATTTAAAACATATCTTAAAAATCAAACCACGATAAACTGAATAGTAATAGCAAAAGTATCATCATTATAAATCCAATACTTTAAAATAAGTACATGTCACCAGAATAAAGTCAACTTGCAAGTTTAAAATATTACAATCAGATATACTTCAAGAGATATGTTGATCCTCCAAGTGCTCGAACCGAAGTATCTAACCAACAGTATCTGAAAGGGGAAAAACATTTTCGAAAGGTGAGCTAGGCTCAGTGTGTCCCAACATTACCATAAAATCACAATAGGTACATTAAACAAATCATAGTCCAGTAAATCTCACAAATTCGTAAAAGTGTTTAACTTTTGAAAATCATAGTTTAAACCCTTTTCTGGTACACCATCAGTAGTTCCCAAAATTATTTTCCATATAGCTTACTTTATGCACATAGCAAAAAGAAAGCCGACTTAAGGATAGGCTATGAAGCTTGTATCCTTAAGCCCAAGTTAATAAGTCCATATAGCTTACCCTAAGCACACAGCAAATGAAAACCGACCTAATGAAACATCTTGGGGTCCTCAAGAGTCACATTAGGCCCGTTTATTAGCTTGATCAGAGCTATACAATTGTAGTTCAATCAATCCCAAAATCAATATCCATATACCAGTCATCAAAGTCCATAAATCATCAACAATAAATTGATGTACCAACAATAATAATTCATAGATTTCAATATACCATATTTCAAAACATATAAAACCATTATGTAGTAAACAGGAACACACCTCGATAATGGGTTCAGATAGTAGATCTACTGATTGCTGGTTTCACCACGCTCTGTTACAGTTTTCGAACGGGTGAATACTGGTATACGTGGTTTAACTGATCTAGAAGAGCTGGGTCAAGCTGTCGAACGATCCAGAGAGTCTCTTGTACCTTCAAACAATAATAATTAATCAACCCTAAATCTTACTTAATTGTTCAAAGCTAAAAATTCTTAAGTATATAAGCATTTTTCGGGTTTGACTATCATTTTGGGGTATTTCGAGTATGAATTTGGCCAAACGGATTGCAGAATCGGAATCAGGACGTCGAAAAACATAAAGTATGAATTTTCAAAATTCAGATTCTTGGTCAAAGTCAAAGTCAACCACTTTGACCATCAATTTGGAGGCCTTCGGGTTCGAATTTGATGAAACGGACTTCGGAAACGGATTTGGGACGCCGAAAACTATCAGAATAGGTATACTTAGAAAAGATTTACGGTCGTTTAAGGGTCGGTCAAAGCCATTTTAGGTTTTGGTCAAAGGAAGTCAACGGTCAGCGGTCACGATCAACGGTCAACGGTCGGGTCGGGTCAGACCGGTCAAACCGGTTAAGACCGATCATACCGGTCGAAACCAGTTTCCAGCCCTCCAATCTCCCTACGACGGCGCGTGCGGCGCATGAGGCCTCCTCCGGGGGTCTAAAAATTATGGAAAATTTTCTAAAAATTATTTTAAGCGATTTCGAGATACTTACAAAGATCGGTTCAAATTTTTGAACGGCGGAGAGCTCGATTTCAACTCGGCCGAATCTTTGACTGCTCCACCTCCTTACGCATCGCTGTCGACGGCGAACAAGGTTGACACCGACGGACTCGAAACGACACAAGGAACACGATGGTACAAGAGGTGTCGTAAACAGCGCAACGATCGGCGGTGAATTTAAGATTTTCCCGGTGATAGAGCTAACAAAAACGTCTAGACTTTGACTGTAAATTCTCGATGTTTGGCAGCGTTGCCGGACTCGAAACGACACAAGGAACACGATGGTACAAGAGGTGTCGTAAACAGCGCAACGATCGGCGGTGAATTTAAGATTTTCCCGGTGATAGAGCTAACAAAAACGTCTAGACTTTGACTGTAAATTCTCGATGTTTGGCAGCGTTTCGCTTCAATTAAATTGAAGGATTTGTTCCACGCTCGATGATGAACACAACGGTGGTTTTAAAACGATGATCGGAATTTGGAGTAAATTCAAGGCTTGGTCCTTGGATTTCCTTCACTTCTAAAATGGCCTATAAACTCTCATAAATTTTGATTTAGTCACCAACAATTTACCAATTTTCACAATTAACCTCCAATTTCAATTAAATATTATTTTGTAAATATTCGGGTTGTTACAATTCTCCCCCTCTACAAGAAATTTCGTCCTCGAAATTTACCTTATGAGAACAGTTGAGGAAACTGAGCCTCCATTGACTCCAATGTCTCCCAAGTAGCTTCTGAGAGGCCTCAGTTACTCCATTGAACTTTGACCATTGGAATACGCCTATTCCGAAGAACTCGCTCATCTCTTTCTAAGATTTGAATGGGCTCCTCCTCATATGATAAATCAGGTCTCAGCTCTACTTCCTCAACCTGAATGATGTGACTTGGATCTGGACTGTATCGCCTTAACATAGACACATGAAAAACATCATGAATACGACTAAGATGGGAAGGAAACTCGAGCTAATAAGCAACAGGTCCAACTTTCTTCAAAATACGATACGACCCAATAAATCGCGGACTCAGTTTACCCTTACATCCAAATCTCAATACTTTCTTCCAGGGTGAAACTTTTAAAAAGACCTGATCTCCAACCTCAAACTGTATATCTTTCCTTCTCTGATCTGCAAAAGATTTCTGCCTATCAAATGCCTCTTTCAGACGGTCACGGATCAATCTGACTGTGTCCTCTGTCTCCCGCAATAACTCAGGTCCCAAAGTCTTCCTATCACGTAACTCAGTCCAACAAATCGGGGTGCTACACCTACGCCCATAGAGTGCTTCATAGGGTGCCATACGAATGTTGGTCTGGTAACTGTTATTATAAGCGAATTCAGCCAAAGGCAAAAAGTTCTCCCAGCTACCATGAAAATCGATTACACAACCCCGTAACATATCCTCCAAAATCTGAATTACTCTCTCAGATTGACCATCAGTTTGTGGGTGGAAGGAGGTACTATAATCCAATCTCGTACCCAAAGCCGTATGTAGCGCCTTCCAAAATCTTGAAGTAAATCTCGGATCTCGATCTGAAATGATAGATAACGGAACACCATGCAATCTAACAATCTCTGAAATATACAACCTCGCCAACTTGTCCAACGTATAATTTATCCGTACATGAATGAAGTGAGCTGACTTTGTAAGTCTGTCAACAATCACCCAAATTGAGTCATTTTTCGAAGGAGTCATAGGTAAACCAGTAACAAAATCCATAGTAATACGCTCCCATTTCCATTCAGGAATCTTGATAGGTTGTAACAAACCTGATGGATATTGATGTTCCGCCTTAACTTGCTGACAAGTCAAACACCTCGCCATAAAATTCGAGATGTCCTTCTTCATGCCGACCCAATGATACCTCTCTCTCAAATTCCGATACATCTTATCTCCACCGGGGTTCATAGCATATGGACTACTATGAGCCTCCGTGAGGATAGTCTGCCTTAACTCAGCATCATCCGGCACACAATACTGACCTTTGAAGCATAAAACTTCATCCTGATCAAGGGCGTAATCTGAGCTTGTCCCTTGCTCTACTAGCTCAAAGATGGAAAGCAAGGAGCTATCAAGGGGCTGCTTAGCTTTGATCTCATCAACCAAGGTCGGCTTAACTTGTAATTCTGCTAACAGAGTGCCATCGTCATATAAATTCATCCTGGCCATTAAAGATCTCAACTCTGTTACCGTCTTTTGACTCAAAGCATCCGCTACAATATTAGCTTTACCAGGGTGATAATCAATCACGCAATCATAATCCTTTAGAAGCTCTAGTTAGTGTCGCTGTCTCAAATTAAGCTCCTTCTGGGTCAGAAAATACTTTAAACTCTTATGATCTGTGAAAATGTAACACTTCTCTCCATAAAGATAGTGTCTCCAAATTTTCAAGGCAAAAATCACTGCTGCTAACTCCAAATCATGAGTAGGATAATTACACTCATGCGGTCGCAGCTGACGGGATGCATAAGCCACCACCTTACCTTCCTGCATTAGAACACAGCCGAGTCCTGAGTGTGACACATCACTATACACTGTAAAATCCTTCCCGGACTCTGGTTGAATCAACACTGGTGCTTGAGTCAATACTGCCTTTAATTTCTTAAAGCTCTCCTGTTGTGCCTCACCCCAGTCAAACGGCATATTCTTCCTTAACAACTTTGTCAAAGGAGAAGCAATGATCGAGAAGCCCTCAACAAAACGTCGATAATAACCAGTCAAGCCCAAGAAACTGCGGATTTCAGAGATATTCTTGGGTCGTTTCCAATTCACAATAACCTCGATCTTGCTTGGTTCGACCTGAATACCTCGCGCAGAAATAATATGCCCCAGAAACGATACTTCTTGAAGCCAAAATTCACACTTGCTTAGTTTGGCATATAGACGATGCTCTCTCAAAGTCCGCAGAACGATTTTCAAATGCTCGTCATGCTCTACCTCAGTACGAGAATAGATTAGAATATAATCAATAAAGACCACCATAATTTGATCCAAATATGGTCGGAACACCCGATTCATCAAATCCATGAAAGCTGCAGGAGCATTCATCAAACCAAAAGGCATCACTAAGAATTCATAATGACCATATCTAGTGCGAATGGCCGTCTTGGCAACATCAGATCCTTTAACTTTCAATTGATAATAACCCGAACGAAGATCAATCTTAGAGAATATAGTAGCTCCTCGCAACTGATCAAATAAGTCATCAATCCTGGGTAGTGGATATTTATTCTTGACCGTCATCTGATTCAACTTCCGATAGTCAATACATAATCTTAGCGACCCATCCTTCTTTTTCACGAACAGAACTGGAGCTCCCCATGGTGAAGTACTATGCCGAATAAATCCTCGATCGAATAATTCTTGCAATTGGACCTTCAACTCCTTAAGTTCTTTTAGAGCCATGCGATAAGGTTCCATAGAAATAGGTGCAAATCCCGGATAAGTCTCTATCTCGAACTCTACCTCTCTATCAAGAGGTAAACCAGGCAACTCCTCTGGAAAGACATCAGGAAACTCGCTAACTGTACGGATCTCTTCGATCGTGGACAATGAACCTTTAGTGTTCAAAATACAAGCAATGAAAGTCTCATACCCCTTCCGGATCATACGGTCAATTTCCATAGCTGAAACTATATTGGAGAGATAGTCACACCGTTCACCAATTAACACCACGGTCCGACCATCTGAAGTCTTTAGAGTAGCCCGCTTGTATTCGCAATCCAGATTTACCTTGTGTTTATTCAACCAATCCATCCCAAGAATTAGATCGAACTCCTCTAAAGGAAGTTCCATAAGATCAGCGAGAAAAATTTCTCCCTGAACCTCGAGAGGACAACGCCGAAATACTTTATTCACTAATACCACTTGTCCTGCTGGACTCGTAACTGTAACAATATTTTCAGTGTTCTCGATCGAAATCTGAAGGTTTCGAGATACCGAGCTCGATACATAAGAGTGAGTGGAGCCATTGTCCAGTAATGCAAAGTATGGGATATAATAAATAGTAAATGTACCTGCTATAACCTCAGGCTCATCTCTGTCATCCCGACGTCTAGTGGCATAAACCAAAGCTGGTTGTCTAGCCTCAGAAACTGTTGGCCCTCTATTTTGCTGAGGTCGGGCTCTACTGTCAGTCCTAGACACTGAACCACGAGCCTTTACTTGGATACGATCTCTAATTGGAGTCTGTACTATAGTCTGAGAACATACAGGAGTCTGAGTAGCAGTCTGCTCAAACGAAGCTAGCTGAGGACAATCCCTCCGAAAATGACCACTAGATCCACACTGATAGCAAAGACCCATCTTCTTACGACACTCTCCTGTGTATTGTTTACCACAAAACTCACAGAGGAACCCATGATAATACGATGAGGAACCACCTCGACTGCCAACTAACGGTGAGGATGCTGCAGGCTTGAAACGTGTATTGCTTCTCTGAGGCACTGAAGTACGAGACTTTTTCCCGGACTATGCTGATGACTCCATCGGGCCTGAAAAATTCTTAGATCGTTCCTGTTCAACACGCTCTCTACCAGAAGCTAAAACCTCCACCTCTTCAGCATCTTTGGCTCTGCCCACTAGCACATCAAATATCTCATCCTGATAGGTTACAACTTTCCTACGCAGCTCGTATCTGAGTCCAAGGGCAAATTTACGACATCGATCTCTCTCAGTAGGTACCATACTGAATCCATACTTTAGCAACTTCAAGAACTCGATCTCGTACTCAGAAACAATCATGTCTCCCTGAACTAGGTCTTGAAACTGCTGACGTCTCTGAGCTAAGTAGCGCTCTCCCAGAAAATGACTAAAAAAGCGATCCTTAAAGAAATTCCAGGTCAAACAATCGGTAGGAACACTACTGGTCACTGACTCCCACCAAGTGTAGGCATTGCAATCTAACATCGCCACAGCACCCTGATATCTCTTAGTTGAGTCTAAACCCAACTGATCCATGCGTCTCTCTGTATCCTGGAGCCAATCCTCAGTTTCAGTAGGAGCTCCACCAATCTGTCCCCCAAAAGTTCTAACTCCATTGGCAATCAAAGTCTACGAAATAGGAACCTCTGATACAACACCAGTAGCTCTGACTGCTCCATGTATCAACTGCAGAAATTGTCTACCAAAATTCTCATCCAAAGCAACTCTGGTAGACTCTGACTCAATATCGGTCGCTCCTATGATCGGTGTAGTCATGCCAATACCAGCGGCAGTAGGCAGATTCGTTGGGGTCGTAGGAGCAGGATCACCTATCGGAGGTGGGGGATCTACCCGTATCTCATCAATCGGATCTATAAATCTAGCCACTCGACCTCGTCTACAGCTAGTTCGACGACCACGTCTAGCACTCATTTTGATGGATCTCAAGTTTACTACAGAAGATAAAACTTAGGGTTATATAAACACTTGGAGTCTCGAACACAATTTAAAAATCTTAATAATTTTGTGACATGGCCTTTGTAACTTGTTTTGTAAAATATTTCAAAACCGTATTTTCAATATGGACTCATACACGGTCCGAGGGTTAAAAACCAAAAGTTCTGATACCAATAAATGTAACCCCCTAGACCCTACCTATGCGTTTCGACTAAGTCTAGTAGATCACAAATACATTTTCCAAAACCGTTATCCAATCAATGTAAAACCACATTATTCATGACTTGAAATTATAATAAATTATACTATTTAAAACTCAACTCTTAAATATAAAACCAATCAGTAATAAATTAATTTAAAACATATCTTAAAAATCAAAACCACGATAAACTGAATAGTAATAGCAAAAGTATCATCATTATAAAATCCAATACTTTAAAATAAGTACATGTCACCAGAATAAAGTCAACTTGCAAGTTTAAAATATTACAATCAGATATACTTCAAGAGATATGTTGATCCTCCAAGTGCTCGAACCGAAGTATCTAACCAACAGTATCTGAAAGGGGAAAAACATTTTCGAAAGGTGAGCTAGGCTCAGTGTGTCCCAACATTACCATAAAATCACAATAGGTACATTAAACAAATCATAGTCCAGTAAATCTCACAAATTCGTAAAAGTGTTTAACTTTTGAAAATCATAGTTTAAACCCTTTTCTGGTACACCATCAGTAGTTCCCAAAATTATTTTCCATATAGCTTACTTTATGCACATAGCAAAAAGAAAGCCGACTTAAGGATAGGCTATGAAGCTTGTATCCATAAGCCCAAGTCAATAAGTCCATATAGCTTACCCTAAACACACAGCAAAGGAAAGCCGACCTAATGAAACATCTTGGGGCCCTCAAGAGTCACATTAGGCCCGTTTATTAGCTTGATCAGAGCTATACAATTGTAGTTCAATCAATCCAAAAATCAATATCCATATACCAGTCATCAAAGTCCATAAATCATCAACAATAAATCGTTGTACCAATAATAATAATTCATAGATTTCAATGTACCATATTTCAAAACATATAAAACCATTATGTAGTAAACATGAACACACCTCGATAATGGGTTCAGATAGTAGATCTACTGATTGCTGGTTTCACCACGCTCTGTTACAGTTTTCGAACGGGTGAATACTGGTATACGTGGTTTAACTGATCTAGAAGAGCTGGTTCAAGCTGTCGAACGATCCGGAGAGTCTCTTGTACCTTCAAACAATAATAATTAATCAACCCCAAATCTTACTTAATTATTCAAAGCTAAAAATTCTTAAGTATATAAGCATTTTTCGGGGTTGACTATCATTTTGGGGTATTTCGAGTCTAAATTTGGCCAAACGGATTGCGGAATCGGAATCAGGACGTCAAAAAACATAAAGTATGAATTTTCAAAAATTCAGATTCTTGGTCAAAGTTAAAGTCAACCACTTTGACCGTCAATTTGGAGGCCTTCGGGTTCGAATTTGACGAAACAAACATCGGAAACGGATTCGGGACGTCAAAAACTATCAGAATAGGTATACTCGGAAAAGATTTACGGTCGTTTAAGGGTCGGTCAAAGCCATTTTAATTTTTGGTCAAAGGAAGTCAACGGTCAGCGATCACGGTTAACGATCAACGGTCAACGGTCGGGTCGGGTCGGGTCAGTCAGGTCGGGTCGGGTCAGTCGAGTCGGTCAGACCGGTCAAACCGGTTCAGACTGATCAAACCGGTCAAACCGGTTCAGACTGATCAAACCGGTCGAAACCGGTCAAACCGGTCAGAACCGGTCAAACCGGTTTCCAGCCCTCCACTCTCCCTGCGACGGCGCGTGCGGCGCGTGAGGCCTCCTCCGGGGGTCTAAAAATTCCGAAAAAATTTCTAAAAATTATTTTAAGTGATTTCGAGATACTTACAAAGATCGGTTCAAATTTTTGAACGACGGAGAGCTCGATTTCAACTCAGCCGAATCTTTGACTGCACCACCTCCTCACGCGCCGCCATCGACGGTGAACAAGGTTGACACCGGCAGACTCGAAACGACACAAAGAACACGATGGTGCAGGAGGTGTCGTAAACGGATCAACGATCGGCGGTGAATTTAAGATTTTCCCGGTGATAGAGCTAACAAAAACGTCGAGACTTTGACTGTAAATTCCCGACGTTTGGCACTGTTTTGCTTCAATTAAATTGAAGGATTTGTTCCACGCTCGATGATGAACACAACGGTGGTTTTAAAACAATGATCGTAATTTGGACGGCGTCGGAATCGGAGTTGGAAACTGCGTATGGGAAAGGAAAATTGGGAGCATTTTAGTTCTGAAAATCAGAACCAAATGCACGCTTATAATAAAAGCTGCCGACAGTTTTAGGGTAAATTCAAGGCTTGGTCCTTGGATTTCCTTCACTTCTAAAATGGCCTATAAACTCTCATAAATTTTAATTTAGTCACCAATAATTTACCAATTTTCACAATTAACCTCCAATTTCAATTAAATATTATTTTGTAAATATTCGGGTTGTTACAGAACTTGTGTTGTCTCGAGTCCAATATCCTTCGCTGTGAAGTTGAAATTGACTCTGAATGAAATTTTGTTGACAATCAGCCGCCCCTTCGTCGTGAAGTTGAGCTTGTGTTGTCTTGGGTCCAAGATCCTTCGCTGAGAAGTTGAAATTGGCTCTGAAATTGGGAAGTTGTTTATTGACAACCAGCGATCCCTTCGTCGTGAAGTTAAACTTGCGTTGTCTTGAGTCCAATATCCTACGCTGTGAAGTTAAAATTGGCTCTGAAATTGGGAAATTGTTTATTGACAACCAGCGGTCCCTTTGTCATGAAGTTGAACTTGCGTTGTCTGGAGTCCAATATCCTTCGTTGTGAAGTTGAAATTAGCTCTAAAATTAAGAAGTTCTTTGTTGACAACCAGCGGTCCCTTCGTCGTGAAGTTGAACTTGCGTTGTCTGGAGTCCAATATCCTTCGCTGTGAAGTTGAAATTGGCTCTGAAATTGGGAAGTTGTTTATTGACAACCAACGGTCTCTTTTTCGTGAAGTTGAACTTGCGTTGTATTGAGTTCAATATCCTTCGCTATGAAGTTGAAATTGGCTCTGAAATTGGGAAATTGTTTGTTGACAACCAGCGGTCCCTTTGTCGTGAAGTTGAACTTGCGTTGTCTGGAGTCCAATATCCTTCGTTGTGAAGTTGAAATTAGCTCTGAAATTGAGAAGTTGTTTGTTGACAACCAGCGGTCCCTTCGTCGTGAAGTTGAACTTGCGTTGTCTGGAGTCCAATATCCTTCGTTGCGAAGTTGAAATTGGCTATGAAATTGAGAAGTTGTTTGTTGACAACCAGCGGTCCCTTCGTCGTGAAGTTGAACTTGCGTTGTCTGGAGTCCAATATCCTTCGTTGCGAAGTTGAAATTGGCTCTAAAATTGAGAAGTTATTTGTTGACAACCAGCGGTCCCTTCGTTGTGAAGTTGAACTTGCGTTGTCTGGAGTCCAATATCCTTTGATGTGAAGTTGAAATTGGCTCTGAAATTGGGAAGTTGTTTATTGACAACCAACGGTCCCTTCTTCGTGAAGTTGAACTTGCGTTGTCTTGAGTCCAATATCCTACGTTGTGAAGTTGAAATTGGCTCTGAAATTGGGAAATTGTTTATTGACAACCAGCGGTCCCTTCGTCGTGAAGTTGAACTTGCGTTGTCTGGAGTCCAATATCCTTCGTTGTAAAGTTGAAATTGGCTCTGAAATTGAGAAGTTGTTTGTTGACAACCAGCGGTCCCTTCGTCGTGAAGTTGAACTTGCGTTGTCTGGAGTCCAATATCCTTCGCTGTGAAGTTGAAATTGGCTCTGAAATTGGGAAGTTGTTTATTGACAACCAACGGTCCCTTCGTCGTGAAGTTGAACTTGCGTTGTCTTGAGTCCAATATCATTCACTGTGAAGTTGAAATTGGCTCTGAAATTGGGAAATTGTTTATTGACACATCCAGCGGTCCCTTCGTCGTGAAGTTGAACTTGCGTTGTCTGGAGTCCAATATCCTTCGTTGTGAATTTGAAATTGGCTCTGAAATTGAGAAGTCGTTTATTGACAACCAGCGGTCCCTTCGTTGTGAAGTTGAACTTGCGTTGTATGGAGTCCAATATCCTTCGCTGTGAAGTTGAAATTGGCTCTGAAATTGGGAAATTGTTTATTGACAACCAGAGGTCCCTTCGTCGTGAAGTTGAACTTGCGTTGTCTGGAGTCCAATATCCTTCGTTGTGAAGTTGAAATTGGCTCTGAAATTGAGAAGTTGTTTGTTGACAACCAGCGGTCCCTTCGTTGTGATGTTGAACTTGTGTTGTCTTGAGTGGCACGATATCCTCCGTCGTGGATTTGAAATCGTGGATGTTTGGCTTCGAGCTAGATATCCTTCGTTGTGAAGTTGAAATCTACTCTCGAGCAAATTGTGAGTTCGAGAGAAACTTTCAATCTGTCGAGTTGGTCGAAGTGTAGCTTCTTGCTGTTGAGTTAAGCAACCAACATGAATCTTTAAAGGTGCTTTTGAATCGAGTATCCTTCGTCTTGAAGTCGAAACTTGACTCTATAAGCTGCAAAAAATTATGTATGTGGAAAATGATAAATATGATGCTCTAAACGTATACATAAGATGCATGTAACATGAATTGGTTATATTTTATCTCCTGAAAAAGGTCTGATAATTTGCATTAGGATGTTGAATCCATATATGCCTCAATATTTGATGTTGAATCTTCAAAGATACCCCAAATGTTCCTCATTTCTTGCTTCAGTATTGATTATGAGCATGAGTTTTGTGTCTAAAAGTCACATGTCATTTACCAAGATCCACTCTAGAGAGACTGTCTTGTTTGAAAAAAAATGTTTTTCTTTCTCTTTTATTTTCAAAGTTATGAAAATATCAATTAAAAGACTTTTGAAAAATGTTTGATCCAAAGTTTTGAAAATATTGTCACTTTCACAGTTTTACAATTGAGACGACTCATAAACAAGAGTTCATCGGATATCAAAGAATTAATTATATTGTTAATCCTTCAATGAATTATAGCTATTTGACAAGTTCCAAGATCAAAGCTATTTTTGGGAAGTGGTTAAGTAAGGAAAGGATAAAAAAAATCTCAGGTTATTATGTTTGGTCAAAGGTTTGGCATTTGATGCTCAACAGTTTGATGGGGTAGCTTGCATGCTCCTCTACTGGAAGCGTTCTCTGACTCCCAACCTTCGTGGTCACATTCGGGTTGTGTGATGCCGTATCAAGGAATTTGTGTAATCACCTCAGATGCACAATTTTTATATTCGAGCTGCCTTTTCAGGTTTTCAACTCGAACCCTCCTTTGGTTTCAAGATGTTATTCAGGATTTACGTCTTAAACCCCCTTTGTTATTTTTCTCTACCATGCATTAATTACATTGTTTTTTGCAAACAAAGATTAATCCTGATGGGCGGGATGAAATCTGAAGATAATCTCTTATGTTTAGAAATCCATATATAATTAGAAGGGACTTTTAAGGCACGTAATGTAGGTCAGGGTTCATGGTTATGAAAGAAAAGGATAAATAGGCCCAAACAAGTATTTCAGGGTGTTGAACCAAGGATCAATTCATTCTGATTCCTTCAATCATGTCCTGCTCAAACTGTCTCTGTCTTGATGATGCTCTATGATCTTCGAGTGAAGTGATTCAGTGATTCGGGAATGACTGTGCTTGATCAATCTCATAGTTTGAAGCTTGATGTGCCATTTCAAACAAGTGTTTTAGGGCGTTGAACCAAGGATCAATTCATTATGATGTCTTCAATCCTGCTCAAAATGTTTCTCTCTCTTGATGCTCTATGATATTCGAGTGAAGTGATTCAGTGATTCGGGAATGATTGTGCTTGATCAATATCATAGTTTGAAGCTTGATGAGCCATTTGTCTTTAGGGAATCTTTGCATGTGTTTTTGTCCCTTTTTCTTTTTGTTTTTTTGTTATTGTTTCTCTTTTTTCTTTGTTTTTTTGCTTCTTTTCTTTTTTGTTATTGATTGGATCTTCTCACTTTCCATTTGGTCCACCTTTTGGTATCTCATCTGAATCAATGTCTTCGCTCATGTGAGCATATTTCTTCCACCTTGCCCCCCAGTGTGGAGGGTGATCCTTGGTTAGGGTTGAATCAGAAGAAAAATACTACAGGCTCAAAAGGGGACACAAGGGATATATTTTTTTCTCCTGTTGTGAAGGGATAAAGAAAGAAAGCCGTTCATCATTTCATACATGTAAATCTTCACAGAAAAGGTATCCCAGGGGGATAGATTTTCAAGATTAATTCTATTCACATGAAAACAGTGTAATTAATGCATGATAGAATTATTTCGAATGAATTTTTCTTCTTTTTTTTCCCAGATGTTTCAATGTTCAGGCTCCCCGCGAGATGCCCCAAGTTGGTTCTTTAGAAGAATGCTCATGTTAAAATGAAAAACTCAATGCCTTGTGTTTTAATGGTAAGAAATGTTATTTTTGAGTCTAAAAAAGACAGTGGAGTGATCTTATTGACTCAAAGAAAGGTGTGGGTGTATCAAAAAGATAAAGGTAATGTTCAAGAATTTCAAAGGGAGGTAATGTCAAAATTTGGTCTTTTTGGTAATGACCATGAGTTATTTTGGGTAAAGAATCAAGGTATTTTTGTTTTGGGGTTTGAGACAGGATAAGAAAGGTCTAACCTTGCCATGTGTCAAAAATCTATAATTCTTGAAGAATTAAAAGAATCCTTAATTCATTTAATATTCGAAGAACTAAAGATTAGAATTTTTTTCAATTGCTCCACCTTAGAAAGTATCATAAATTCAATCCTTTAAAAGATTAAGCAAACGATGAAAGATTAGAGACGTGTTTAAACAAAACAATCCTCTAAGTGCAAATGGTATATGCCATGCCCCCTTCTTCGGCCGTTTATGCCCCTGAATCCATCAGGTTTTGGATCTTGCGCTTCAGCGCCTTATAGTTCTCAGAGGAATGTTTGGGGCTTCTTATGTGGTAACACCTAATAGCTTCAACATCGTAGTCCTTAGGATATAGGGATTCTTTCTTAGATCATCCTGGCCGGCTTTGTCCTATCATCAGCTGATCAAGCTCTTTAATGTTACAATCTTGCTTCCATGTGGTTAAATCCACTTCATCGAGTCCTTCATAACTTAATTTCATGTTTGTGAAAATGCTTGAAAATGTAGATGAAGATGCAAAAAGGCAAAAATGCAAAATGCAAGAATGCATGAAATGTTTGAGGCATTGATCCAGAAAAGTGTCCATTATTATAAATAATCTTTATTTAGACAAAAAAAATTTATCTTGTAAGAGACATAAAAACAATCAAAGGTACATTCGGACTAAATCCTCTAGACCCCGAACAACTTCTAGTAGATTGACAAGTCTTCTGTCTTCATCTGTCACTGGTTCTATGCCTTGTCGGACCATTCCAGCTTCCCTTGCCAGGCCGTGTAGATGACGAGCTGCCTTCTGTACTTGATCCAGGAAGTCTCGGATGACTGCGTCTCTGGCCTTCACCCTTTGTTGTCCTTGCTCCCAACGGAAACGCCACTGTAAACCTCCGTCGAAGAGCACTATCTGAAGCTCGCTCACTTTCTTCTTAAACCCATCTAAAATAGCTTCTAACTCAGCTATTGTTTTGTCATCTCTCTCATATTGTTTCACCATATTAGCCATCTGGATTCTCAAGCATTGGTTTTGATGCTGACTGTCTGCTAAGCGCCTATGGGCAGTCTTCATCTGTTCCTTCCAAGCTCTCTCATCAGGCCCTTCAAACTTTCTTTTCAGGCTATGAGCTTCGTCTTTCCAGTATTCAGAAGCCACTTTCAACTTGGAGTTATCCTTGACTTTATCTTGATACCCATTTCTCAAGTCTTCGAGGTCAAAACAGACTTTTTTATGTTCCCTTTCCAGTTTGTCTGCTCTATCTTTCTGAGAATATGCATCTAGTTTCCATTGATAACGTTCAGCTTCAAGTTCCTTAACTCTCTGTTTCAGCTCATTATTCACAGCTTCAAACTCTGCCTTGACTATCTCAAGTTCAGAAGGGACAGGCCTGAGATGTTCCTCCAAGGTCCGGGTGTCTTCACAGTCTGGCATCGGGATGCTATCATTCTTTCTCAATCTTCGCCACTCCATAAAATTCGGAGTAAGCATATCTCTGGCAGCCACGACAAACATCCGGGATACTTTCTTCCATGAATCGGCTGCCTCTTTGATCATCTTCTTATAACTGTCACCGTGATACACAAACTCTGATGTAGATAATCCGTATGTTGCTGGGATAAACTGACGTTCCCCATACTATCTAAGTGCCAACAACGGAGCATACCCAACTGCACCCCAAAGTCCAAGTAAGGTCATAGTATCAGAATCCCCAAATCAAAAAAGAACATCACTGGAGAACAACCAGGGGCTCTCCAAGTAATATCCCGGTCCTGAAGATGAGTGAAGACCTTCATCCATTCTTCCTTCGAAGCGCCTTCATGCCATTTCATAGTGATAAACTCTCCCAATGGTGAATAGGTAGTGCTGAATCGGCGATAGACAACCCCGTTAGTCTTCCAGAAGTGGCTGTGAATCCAGACTTGAAGTAGCTGAACACATCCAATGAACCTTCCTCCACCAGTTCTTCTGCAATGATTAAGAGACCGAAAGGTCTCGGCTAAGATGGTCGGCGCTGGGTTGACTCACCTTGGAAGTTGTTCAAATAGTTCTACTACGGCTGTGTCAATGTACCTCAAGGTATTCGAAAAGTTAATCAAACCGTATAGACCCAGTGCAAAAAGATCTATAGTCTTCCATTCATCAGGGTGGTTCTTCATTAGTTGCTTTATATGGATCCACTCGATTCCTTCCCCGTTACCTTTGTGTAGAAGTCGATCAGTCACCCATTTTTCATCAACCCCTGCAATCTTAACTAGTCCGTTCTTGAAAGGCTGACTCTTGATGTGTTTGATATATGCCCTCTCTAGTCTGATGTTTTCGCAGTGCAGTAGGGTAGTATACTCTTCAATTGTGGGCACCATGTCCTCCCGGTTAAAGGTGAAATCAGTCTTGACATGGAGTAAGAGGGCAATATCACTATATCGTTGGCTGAACTTCTGCTTTCTGTCATTCCCCCAACTGTCCCAAATATTTCGTAGTTCTTGGACATCATTTTGTTTCAGGCTGACAGATGCGTAACTAACAAGCTTTGACACACAATTTCCCTAAAGACTGTCTCCCTTCTCTTTCTGAGTCTTCTCGGACCATAGTCATGCCTCAGCGTTTTTAATCTCTTGTATTACAACACCTTTGCCCATTAATTCGGATTTATTTTGTGTTTAACAAACGTTTTTTAAGGATCAATAACCTCTTGTTATGATGCAAATGCTAGAAAACAAACACAGAGGTAAAAGGATTAGTAAAATAAAAAAAATGACGAGAAAAAAAACACAAAAAAGAAAATGGTTAGGGTAAAAATATCTTAGGTTTTGGAATGTGGTTTCGGGGTAGGCTCTAATTCTCCATGGTTTCCCGGTTTAGGTTCTAAAAACGGTACCCGAGTTCTCCTTGCTGGTGTCCCCTTGGGCTTGCCATACCCTTAGTCCTAAACCTATCACAGGCTTGTGTGGACTAAGTTAAACTCGAGAGGACACATTCCCTTATGCCCGCACGGTGAATAAATTCACACGAAGACATAAGGTATATGAATCCCGAAGGCTACTTGCTAGGCCCGCACGGTGAATAAATTCACACGAAGGCGTCACTTTTACCCCCACTTAAGACAAGGTTTAGAGCTCAGGTATAGAGCCTTAAATGAAAAAGATTTGAAGGATAAAATCACGAGAAAACGATTAGTACAACTATTTACCAGAAAATATAATCAAAAGTATATAAAAAAGGATCGAAATGTTACCTTAAAATTTAAACTTACCATTTTCGTTAAAAAGACAACTGAAATTACCTTAGCCTGACTCACTTACCTGTCCTCAGCGGAGTCGCCAAGCTATCGCAACCATCTTTCGGTTGGGCCCCAGAATTGGGCTTCCACTTGAAAAATATGGATTGGAGTCGCCACCGATCATTTATTTAAAAATAAATGGGTTGATCGGATACCCTATATCTTACCTGATCTGCGTCTTACCAGAAATATGTCGGGCTCGGGAGTCGGTTACGGTCAATGAAGGATTAGCACCCTTGAACTGCCTTTCGGTACTATGTAATTTACAGTTGTCTTAATTAAGAAAATTGTAATTTTAAATTAAAAGGTAAAATTTGATCATGAATTACTTACCTCTGATTAATTAACGAAAATACCCTTAAAAGTCATAAGATGTGTTAGAGGGAAAAAATGAATAAATGAAAAAAAAAATGAAGAATAAAAATAAGTAAAAAAAATAAAAATAAAAGGAAAAATAAATAAATAAATGAAAATATTAAATATATATATATATATATATATATAAATGAGTAAAATAGAAAAATAATAATCATAACAATAATGATAGTAATATGAAAATATAATATAAAAAAAAAATATATAAATCAAATATAAAAGTATACATATAATGATAATTGCTTATAAATAAACTATTAAACATACATATACCTATAATGATAAAGTAAAAAAAACTAAATAAAGATAATTATAATATATATATATATGGTAATAATACGCTTATAAGTAAAATATTTAATATATATATATATATATATATATATATATATATATATAATAATATAAAAAATAACCAAATGAATATAAATAAATAAAAAATATGTATATATAATAATAATATATAGTGTAAAAAAATCAATTGAAAATCATTTAAAAAACATACGTATATATTTATATAATGACAATAATGTAAATAATAAATAAATAAAAATATCCATACAATAAATAAAAGAACTAATATAAAGAAAAATAAAGATTGAGGCCAAATTTGAAAGACAATTAACGTTGATATTGCGCATTAGGGGGATAAAAAATGAACAAGCCTCGGGGTAGATCTAGGTTCGAAACTTCGAAACCCCACCCATTTTTTGTCATCGGCGCAACCCACGTTTTGGGTTATTCGAACCAAATTTCAAAAAATAACGTGCACTTGAACGAATTGCGAATCGTTTACAATAGCTTTGCCTTTGTATTTTCCGTGATTTCCTCTATATTTTGTCTGTAAATCGTATGTTACGATAG
Source organism: Hibiscus syriacus (assembly GCF_006381635.1). Lineage (NCBI taxonomy): Eukaryota > Viridiplantae > Streptophyta > Magnoliopsida > Malvales > Malvaceae > Hibiscus > Hibiscus syriacus. The sequence goes on from NW_024062674.1 coordinate 1,203,377, forward strand.
TGAGTTACAATGGCTATTTATAGTGCTTGTGGATCCTATATTTAGGAGTTTAAATTATAGTAGAACTCTATCCTATTTTTAGGAGTTTGAATCTTAGTAAAATTCTATCCTAATTTTAAGAGTTTGAATCCTAATAGGACGAAAAGAAGTATTGACAGTCACTTTATTAATTTTGCTTATGGAATATAAAAGTGAGGGCTTTAGGTTTCGAGATGAATAAGGACAAATGCCCTCCGGCTGGCAGAGTCTTATTTTGCATTGGTCTCATGTACATAGCCATGTTCCACACATTTATAATCTTTATATATATATATATATATATTTTGTTGCTAAATCTAGTTTCTTTTTAATATGTATCATACAGTTAATTTTATCATATGTCATTAAATCATAACCCTCATTTTAAATTGATTCTTAAACTTTTGATATTCTAATTTCATCCTCAAATTATGATTCTCATTCTAAATTAGTCCCTAAAATATGGCTCTCTTTCTAAATTGATCCCCAAACTTTTTGAATGCCCCAATTTCATCCCCAAATCCACCTAAATGTGCAATTAGTTTCAACCATAATTTAACCTAATTTTTTTTTCAAACACATAACAATATAACTTGGCCTAACGATTTTATTAACAAGTGATGTAATTAATATATATGTATACTTTAGGATAAAATTAGAATATTTAAAAATTTGAAGACTAGTTTAGAATGATAGTTATAATTTAGAGATAAATTTAGAACATTTAAATGTTTACCAATTTAAAATAAGGTCATATGATACAATTAACTCTATATTATACTATATATTTACGCATCATGAATCCTCATTTGCCTTTTATATATGTGGGTGGCTAGCTTTTGGTCTCGAGAAATTCTTAATTTAGAATAATAGTAAAAATGATGATATGCATTTAACATTTTAATTAAATGATGAATTTTGATATGTGATACTAAGATGAATAAATTTATTTAAACTTTCATATATAAAAAAATCATATATATATATATATAATAAAGAATAAGGAACACATGAAATCATACACCTTAGATTAATATAAAAAGATCATATTAGATATATAAAGAATAGTAAAAGCTTACGCCAGTTCATCAAGAATAAGGAACAAGGATTGACCAAGCAAAAAGGTGAAAATGGCCTCTGACCTGACTTTTTTCACACCCTTACAAACAGTATGTCCATTGGAGACATGGTAAAGACAAGTTCTATGCGTCTTCAGTCTTCTCAGCTGGTTATGTAGACCACTTCATATGACAGTGGGATAACCAAAACTCCTGTTTTTCACTGTTTATTGTGTGGTTTAGTAATTGATTGGTACACATGTCAAACTAGGGTAAACTATACATTTAGTACCTAAACTATCAGTTTTAATCCATTTTAGTACCTAAATTTTCATTCTTTTCAAAATTATACTTCACATTTAGTTCTTGCTTCATTTTAGTACTCCGTAGTTAAAAACTTAGCGGACAAGCTAGTGTGACATGGCTCTGGTGGACGGACAACCAATCTAAGCGGTGGACCATGAGAGAATGATGAGTCGACCAATATAGTCCAGTTTTAGGCCCATCAGATGGTGGACCATGGAGATCGGAAGATGAAGAAATCGAAGAGTTCATCATCGATTTGGGAGATTGATGAGTTTTCCGGTGAAACGGAGGCCAAAATCACATTTAGGGGGTCGAAATGGTGAAGGCTAAAAAGTTTGGGCTTCATCAATTGACATATGTGACGACAAGTGACTATAGTCATGGTGGCTAGCGAGCCCATCCGTTATGCTTTTAACGGCGTGGTACTAAAATGAAACAAAAACTAAACATTAGGTATAATTTTAAAAAAATGAAAGTTTAGATATTAAAACGAAATAAAACTAATATTTAGATACTAAACGCGTAATTTATTCATCATTTTAATATATTGAATTCCATAGATTAATCAGGTAAAGTGATAGTTTATAGTGGTAAATACGGTGGGGAATGAGATGAACAATCTCTTAATGTGTGATTAAACTTTTTTATTTAGACGGAGAACTTGAGATAGATTAAGGGGAGGGACGAGCAGACGGACTGGGGCAATTGACCCTTAATAATTTTAAATTATCATATATTTTAAATATAATTTTATATTTTTTATTGATAATTTGTTTTCGCTCATCAAATTTTATAAATTTGTTCAATATTAAAATTTTAAAAATTCACCTAATAACATAAAATGATAAATTCATTCCTATAAATAATCGGACGATGACATGAATTTTGGTTGAGAGATACAATGCATTTTAAAAGTGTGTCGATATATATATATATATATATATATATATATATTTTTCTTCCTTAAAAGGTCTATATTATATATTCTTAATATTCGATTTTAATGTGTCTACCCGTCACCTATGTATATGTTCTAAAATAAATAAAATAATAAACAAAAAGGACACAGAGGTATCGTATCCCATATTCAAATCTAGATATATACAGTTAAATATTTGGAAAAGTACCAAACTTTTAGGATACATATAGTGGAAGTAAATGCAATGAAGGGTGGAGATGAACGGGAAAACAAAACAAGAGTGATGATGATGATACTAGTAGACATGGATGGATATAAGAGAAACAAACGGAGATAATTGTTTCGTTAAAAATTTTAAATTTATATATTTTGAATATTTTTTTATAGATAATCTGATTTTATTTCTTTAAAATTTTATAAATTAGTTCTATCTTAAAATTTTAAAATTTGATCCCTTGACTTAAAATTTGACGTATATCCTTATTCATAGTGGTGTTGGGAAGATGCTAACGTTGTAGAAAAGAAAAGAAATAATTCTAAAATTAGACATCAATGTTTATCAAAATGGTCATTTTCCTCCCTATTCTATTTTTGGAGCATTTTGACCCACAATATTTCATTTTAGGGGTAAAAATACACCTAACATTTGACAAAATAATTACTTGTCTCTTATTCTTTTTTTTCGAGACATTTTAGGCCTCAACGTTTTATTTTAGGTTAAAAAAAGTTCATATTTTGGAGCGTTAATCATGTGTTAACTAATGATTTTCATTTATAGAGAGTTTTTTGTCCCAAAGTTAAACGTCGGGGGCTAAACGTTTAAAAAAATATGGGTCAAAATGAGTATTTTAGTAAATGTTAGGTGCTATTTTTTGATATTATGCCAAAAGAAAATAATACTGTTTATGTATATATAAATAGTTAGTGTGTGTGGCCAAGCGTGTAAGGAAAAAGGAAGAAAGAGCATCATCATCATCATCCACGAGCAGCCATATTTTCCCTTTACATTGCCCACCCTCTCGACACTCATCATCACTTGTGTCACCCCCCTTAACTGAATCAAACCAAACCTCCTTTCTTCATCTCCATCAAAATCTTCCCTCTGTTCTACCATGAGACACCATCGGGAACTGGCTACCACCACCACCTACAACAATTCCAACTGCAAATCTTCAAGAAACAAGATCAACCCATCAAAGTTTCCCAGATCAACTTCCTTCACGATCCCTGAAAACGGAGAAATCTCAGACAAACTCCTTGTTCCTAGGTCTGCCTCTTCTTCTCCTTCCGTTCACCGTCTCCGTCATGTTAACTCCTTCGGCTTCTCTTCACTCCTTCGGTCCCTTCTCAAGATCATAGCTTTTCCCACTTTAATCCCAGCTCCTTGCAAGTTTTTGAGTCTCCCAACACACCTCACTATAACCTCTTCCCTTGGCCGTAAAGTTACCGGAACTCTCTTCGGCCACCGTCGAGGTCACGTCAGCTTTGCCGTCCAGGATGATCCTCGATCCGAACCGGTTTTGCTCCTCGAACTGGCCATGTCAACGGCTAGTTTGGTCAAGGAAATGTCATCCGGCTTGGTCCGGATTGCACTCGAGAGTGAGAAGGCTGCCGGTCGAACAGGGAAGTTGTTCCATGAGCCTATGTGGACTATGTATTGTAACGGCAGGAAGAGCGGGTACGCGGCGACACGTTCGTGCACGGAATCTGACTGGCACGTGCTGAGCACCGTGCAAAGCGTGTCGGCGGGAGCCGGAGTGATTCCGGTGGTCGACGATGGAGGGAAAGGTGGTGGAAGCGAAGGTGAGTTGTTGTATATGAGAGCCAAGTTTGAACGAGTGGTGGGGAGTCGTGACTCGGAAGCGTTTTACATGTTGAACCCGGATAACAATGGAGGCCCTGAGCTCAGCATTTTCCTTCTCAGAATATGAAAAAAGGCATTATTTGTTCAACAACAAAATAAATGTGTTGCAAAAATTAGCAGTTGTTGTGATCTTTCTAGTTGGAGCTGTTTGTATATTTTATTTTGTTTGTCATACAATGAGACGTATTAATGTATATTATTGTGGTCTTTCGATATTTATAATTTCAATTAATAGGGATTTTTTACACATAATGTGGAGCCGGAAGGTTTTACAATATTCTGATAGATGTTGATTTTGTTTTTAATGTTTTGGTGTGTTTTTAATGTGGTCTTTGGCTTGATACCGATCCAGTTTCAACTTATTTTGTTTTATCATATATCTTACATACAAACAGCTGCTCTGCTCAAACTACTTAGGCGATAGATGTTAATTTTTATAATATATATTGTAAAAAGTACAACTGTTCTAATTCAAAATTATTAAAAAAGTAACATTTTTATTTACAATTAACTACTTGATGGGTGATTGATCTTTTATTAGTTTAATTATAAAAATATCTAAACTATACATTTTTTTTATTTAAATACTTAATTTTTTTTAAATTAATGTAGATATTAATATTTTGTTCTGGTGTGTTTTTAATGTGATCTTTGGCTGATTATCAATCTTTATAATTTATATTTATTTTGTTTTATAATATATCTTTAGATGACGAGCTGCTGGAACAAGTAGCCTCTAAAAAGAATAACATTCTTTTTTACTACTTAAGTCACTTGATGGGCGATAGATGTTAATACTTTATTAGCTTAATTATAAAAAATACATAAATTATAACTATTTTCCACTTAATTAGGTGTCTAAACATTTTTCGATTAATATAGGTATTTAATGTTACAAACGCTATCATTTTAGGTGTCTCGGCCATTATGGACGTTAAAAAATTTGTTAAGTGATACATGTCGCATTTATATTTTTTAAATTTTTATTTAAAAAATAATGATATTATTTACAAAAACCATTTTAATGCTTTAATTTCTTCCCATTTTCCTATTTCCCAAAACATATCCCAAAATTTATAATAAAAACTCACGTAACCCAACGCAACCCTTTATATTTTCCGGCCGCCATCGTTGCTGTCAAAGGAGCACCTCCGTCACCACCTACTGACTGATCATCACCTTGCCTCTCCCTAATCGTCCGATTCCTAGCAAATCTTCTTATTGAGAAACAACCAAACCATTAAATTGAACTGCAAACCCTGTATTAAATACTAGGGATTTAAAACAGCCAAAGCATGAAATTGAAACAGCCAAACTCTAAATATGCATGTGCACCTTGAAAGGGTATAATCATCCGGTGAGAAATTTACAACTCAAGGAAAGCAGTCGATGGGGAAAGATTAAATATTAGGGATTCGGTTATTTAAAATTTATGGATTTAAATTTAGGGATTAAGGTGACGACAGGTGACGTTAAAGGAGATGGCAGGTCAGTGGATAGACGATGACAGAGACGGTGGCCGGCTACGGCGAGAAATGAAGATTGAAATTAAAAATTTTAAGATTTTAGGGTTGTTTTTGTAATTTTAAATAAATTTAGATTTTTATTATAAATTTTAAGTTTTTTAAAATAAAATTTTCAAGAAAATATAAACACGACACGTGTTAGATAACATTATTTTTTAATGACCGTTATGACTGAGACACTTAAAATGGTAACGTTTGTAACTCTAGAAACCTACATTGACCGAAAAAAATTTAGACACTTAAGAAAAAAATATAATTTGGATACTTTTGTATATTAAGCCTTTTCTAATTTGTTGTATTTGTAAAAGGGTAAAATACACCATTCCTCACATACTTTACTCTCCTATTTCATTCACCATACTTTCAATTTTACCAATTTCTTCATTGAACTTTGGGATTGTTCATATTTTGCTCACTCTAAATTATTTTATTATTATTTTTGTATGTCATGACATTTTTTTTTATTTAACATACAAATAATTTAAAACATAAAATAAAAATCGATGGTGGTCGTCCACTATTCGCCGGCGTTGGACGCCATCATCGACTGGCGTAGATAGTGGTCGTTTTGGTCCAAATTTTACGGGTCACTTCACCTCGACTCTCTGAGTCTAAATTCGACCTCCATTTTGTTAGACTTTGCTCTGAAGTCGACGAATTAGAGGTCAAAAGTGAGGAAACCAAAATATTTTCGTCGAGATTCACGGGTTTTGAGATGTTTTTCGATGAAAATACCACCAAATTCGGACTTAGGGGGCAGTGGAGAAGACACCTATAAAATCTGGGTCCGAATGGCCACCATCTACACCGGTCGACGATGGCATCCAATGCCGTCGAACAATGGATGACCACCGTTTGTTTTTATTTTATATTTTAATGATAATAATAAATGTCATATGAAAATACTAATAAAATAATTTAAAGTGAGTAAAATCGGAACAATTCGAAAGTTTAGTGATGAAATTGGAAAAATTGAAAATATAGTGAGTGAAATAGGAAATAGAGTAAAGTTTAGTGAAGAATTAGTGTTTCACACGTAAGATCCGAGAAGTTCTAAAGAGAAGATAGGCAACGGAGACAACATAACTTCAGCAAAGATCAGATCAGAAAAATTTACAGTAGGTGTCCCTTTTGTATTATGTAGTGTTGGCATGTATTTAAAAGAGTAAATTGTATAATCTCTTAACAGTTTGTAAAAGTTTGTGAGTTAATATATGTAAATTATTTAGTATGTTTAAATGTTTCCTCTATTTTAAATAAGTACATGATTTGAAAGGGTAATGTGACATCTCGAATTCGTATTCGGGTCGAATACGGGTTTGGGGTGTTACACGAACGATCGAGGTTTTTTTACAGCTAACGATGATGATTTACGATGAAGAGGGCCTTGGTTTTTGGTTGGGAATGGCCAGTGAAAAATGGTAGCGGCAGTGAGGCACGACGATGGTCGAAGTGACCAGAATCGCCGAAAAACCAAGCGGTGGGGTGAGGGATTTCGGCGGTGATTTAAGCTTCGATTTTTTCCAATTGACATTGAATCACGCTACGGGGATGCTTGGCCTATGGTCGCCAGTCGACGGCGAGTCAGCTAAGGGTGACAGCGCGCTCCAACTATTGTCGAACGACGCTGATTTGGCAGGGGCTACGACAGCTAGGGTAAATAATTTAGGGATAATTTTGAGGTTGACTTGCTCTATATCGAGGGGTTTTTTATTTTTGATTTTAACTTATTTTGTTTTCACTGACCAGAAAAATGGAATAATTTCAAGTTTAGTCCCTATACTCCCTAAAAGTTCAAATCTAGGCTATAAGGTCCCAAAACTTTCAATTTAGTCCCTAATTTCATTAAATTTGGGGTGTTACAGTTTCTATCTTCCGAACTGCTTTATTTATAGTGACATGTGCCCTTATTTTTGAAATACTTATGCTTATTATTTTCACTCGATACAAATTATGATGTATTTTATTTTATTCAGTCACTGACGGATTGATATTTACTCGATGAAATTTTTATCGTTTTTAACTATGTGTTCTTTTTGTTATATATTGCTTATAATACAATTTTAAATTATCGAAAGTAGTTTTGGAAATTTTATTGCAATTCTCTAGATCTCGTCGTAACACATAGGCTAGGTCTAGAGGGTTACAATCAATGTGGTCATCGACTTATTTTTGCACTCAATGTGTCCCACCAACTAAAAAAACTCAATGTAGTCCTTTGACCAACGTTTTTCGTCATTGACTAATAAGACTATTAATTTCTATTGACGTGGCACATCAAGCTGAGCCACCTTTGTCTATTTAATATTGACTCAACGCTGATTAGGTTTTCTTGGATGAGTTGGAAATTAATAAAATAAGAAAATAAATTGAAAGATTTTACCCACACCATATTAAAGAACCTAAATCTCTCCACTTCCCTAAAAAAATATCTCAGTGGTATCGTATTTTGAAGAGCAACTTCTTTCGTTTTGTTCGATGATTTTTGAAGAGCAATCACACGGTATCATCTTGGTGTTGGACATTGTAAGATTTGAGTAAGTTTATGTATCATTTCTCAAGCTTTCAATGAAAAAAATACACTTTTATCTCTAATCTAATCTTCTCTTATCTATCAAGAATTTTTCCCCCATAAATTTCTCATATAATCAGAATACCCAAATAAATTTTTTAATGAAACTTTTCTTTCAATGGAGTATTTAAAATATTTTCAATAGTATAACAAATTCGGCGAGCTCATCTACTAAAGCCATTTGAAAAATATCCATTCAACATTTTCTTGGGAATATGATGGAAATGGCATGTGTTGTAAGGAGGGACAGAGCCAAGATTAAATAATAGAAGAGGCTGAAATATTGGATTTTTTTTTTTAAAATACAATGACTTAATATGTATTTAAACTCAAAATTCAAAAGACAATGCTTATTTGAATAATATTTAAACTTACAATGACCTGAATTGTTATTAGACTAAAATATTTGAGAATATGAGATTATCCTTTTTTAGTTCGGCCCCTACTTAATTAAATATTTAATAAATTCTTATATTTTTAATTCGAATACTTATTTTTATATGAACCAAAATAATATTAAACCAAAATTGATCGGATATATAAAATTTCTACAAGGGTCGGGGCCGCAACAGAGCTCTGTCTCTGGTTGTAAATGTAGTTTGAAATACCCTATGTGAACAACTTAGAAAAGAAAAAAATGCAGGAAGAAGGTTTTTTAGTTGCCCTAATTTTAAGAATTAAGATTGTGAGTTTTTCAAAAGTTATGATGAAAAAATGTCTGAAATAACAAAATTCATAATTTATGAGATGTGAAAAGGAAATGAGGATTTTAAAAAATTGACTCAATGCAATGATCGTTTCGAAGTTCAAAAACTAAAGTTGAGCTGAATTCGATCTAAAAGTAATTAATTTTAGCCGTCGAACGTGCCCATAAACTTAGGAGGATGACTTACGAAGATACTATTTTTTTGTACAATTTCTATAGTACTTTTATTGATATTTATGGGTTAAGGGTTTATGCATTTGGGTTTATTATCTTATGTAGATGTTTTTATTTATTTACTAATATTTAATCTTCTTAGGGCATATATTAAGAGTTATGGTTTATTACATTTGTAGTTTACTACTTTTATTGCAAAAGATTTATGGTGTATTGACTATTGTAAGGGTTTATAGTTTATTGACTATTGTTGAATTTTTATATGAATTTAAATTGTAAATTTTAAATGGAAAATCATCTTTTAATATTTTGAGCAATTTTGATAAAAATTGGATTAAGTTCATTCTAATATGTTCATTTATTATTGCAAAATATTTTACACTTGCTATTGCAACAAATGTTACTGCCAATATATATCTTTTGTAGAATACTTTGGTAATAGTTCACAAAGACTTGTTTGAAGGGCTAGCATAAGTTCCATTAACCAATCTTGTTTCATACAAAACAAAAGATAAAAATACCAAAATACCAAAGATGACTTGATATTTATTAACAAAAACCAAAGTCACTCCATCAAGAAACAAAAAACTCAAAATAAATAGTGTAACCAAATAATACATTTATTGTGTTCTTCGAATTTCAGGATGCTTTCAAGTGGCATTAGAATATTCTTGCTGAAGTTTTAGTAGTATAACAATCTGAGACGATAAAAATTGATAAAATATTTGGAAAAAATAAATTTTAAAAAATAAAACCAAGATCGAAAATAAGTTGAGGCCTGTAGTTACATAGTTTCCTTAAGATAGATTTTTGACCACTCATTGGTGCTCGAGATCTTGATCGTTTGTCTCTAATGATACAAAAACTAGATGATCAACATACAATAGCACAACTATAGAGATCAAAAACTATATATTTGCCTTTATCTATCATCGGAAAACTAGAGGAAGAGAAAAAGAATTTTCAAGTTGATTCAAGTTCTTGAATTCTAAAATTGTGTTTAACCTAGAAGGTTAGCACACTATTTATAAGGAATTCTCAAAGGAGATTTACTAAAGATAGTGATCCTTTGATATTCAAATTTAAAGAGATAATATCTTTTAATTAGAAATATTCAAAAGGATATAATTATCTTTTTAATAACTTTTTAATATTCAAATTTAAAGAGATAATAAGTACCTTTTAATTTTAAATATTTAAAAGGATATGATTATCATATTAATATTTAAATTTAAATAGATAATAAATATCTTTTAATTTCTTTTAATTTAGAATATTTAAAAAGATATGAATTTAATTTAATTATCAAATTCATCAATGAATTCAATTCATTTTTTCAACAATCCCCCACATGAATGAAATTGATAATTTTATCAAAACATTTTGACTTGTTGTGGTGATAGACTCTATGATCGATAGTTGAATAGGATATATATATATGTCCTACTTTTAACCTCCCCTTGAGATAGTATATTTATTTTAATGGTTAACAAGGAGACATGATGTATTTTGACTGTTCTGTTGTTTGTGTAAACGATGAAATGCTTCACACAATTGTCTTTATGACAAGAATATTAGTTTTTATGGGTTTTTCCATATAACTGTGAACATTGTCTGATTTTACAAGAGTTTGAAAGAACTATGCACAATAGTCTCCTTGAATTGACCCCAATTCACTCTTACATAGGTAACTTATGTTGCTCGGCTCACTAAAGCATACAATGGTCATTGAAAACGTTTCTTAGCTTATACCACTTTGACCATTGTTTACATCATTGGAATGAACTTGAGATAAGAAACTCCACAGGGACCACGCACGATTTATGTAATTAGTTTGTCCCTTTGAACCTAGATCTTAGGATCTCCATTCAAATAGTTAGGATTTTCCTTGACATAACAACTTTAAGTTCTGTGAGCTTTAGTCTCATTCCTTTAGATGTTTCCTCAATTTGAGATCAATTGTCTAATGGTATTATGTCGAAGACGCATGTGTCTTGATTTACCATTATGCATGAAATTCTATGCTCTAGCAATTGTTCTTGGTTGTCCTTGTATATGCATACAGTGGGAACATGTTTCGACCATCCTAGAACATCCTTAAGAAATTTCGAAGCCATTTGGCTTCTTCTCTAGATTTTTCTATAGCTACAAACTCATATTCCATTGTGGATCTAGTTATAATCATTTATCTTGAGAATTTACATGACACAACTTGATATAATCTTGGCTGAGTGCAAGCTTTGTATATGTTAAAGACGATAGGAAACTGATTGTGGATCTAGAAAGGAAGCAAGTACTCATGCAACAAGATAGGCTTAAATAGATGATTAGGGTAGTAGATGATAGGTAAGAGTGTAGGTTGTGGAAGTATAAGATAAAGATGATGATAAGGAAAGAAATAAAGAAAATGGTGATGAAGGATGATGACTCGATTATGGTGGAAATAAAGTGATGGTATGGTTAAGATAGTATCTTAAACAAACAATAAAAAAAATAGGATATGAAAGAGCCTAACCCTAGACCTTATAAGTTTGTTTAAGAGATGGTAGACTAAGGACTTGGCCTCTCTAGTTATATTGAACTAGGAAACACAAGTATCTATAGAAAGAGTAAGGGGTTGACACCACAAGAATAAATGCACTTGATAAGTCAATAGAGTTCTTAAAAAACAAAATAGAGAGAAAATTCTCACTAAGGATAAATTTAATGCAAATTGGAGATGCCTTACAACTAGCCAAGGCATTTGATTATATAGAAATTGGAGGGATATGGACGAATGGTTACATGTTGGTTCAACCATGTATGTGTCTTTATGAAGATACATAATTGTTTGCATGAATGTACATGCATTTTACCAAAGTGATGGTTTGTCTATCTCTTAAAAAAGGTAATGATGTTTCGGTTTGAATGAAGTGAAATGAGCCTTGGCCCAATAGTGTAGATATTGCTTCAAGTTGGCGCTAAGATGAGTGGTTGTAAGCCTTTATGAATGATGATGTTCTTTAGTGGTTTAGTCGCTTAAATGAAGTCACATGGGCTGCACATGTAGTGATAAAGCACATAAGTTCTCCTTGGTGTTACATGATCTCCACGACTTGGTAAGATGAGCATAGGTTCGGCCATGGTGCATGCTTGGCACATGATGTGTGCTATATGCTTAGGTGAGTGCTTAGGTAGCTAGCTAAGTGAGTAGAAGCCAGGTAGACTCAAGCTAGCTAGCTAGTGACATTCTATCTACTCAGCTACCATCTCAGTTATCCTCCAGTTGCCTTTGGTTTTCAGCTTAGCTACTTAGTCATCAGCTACTCTCTAACTAGTTTCAGCTCCTGTTCAGTTCCTTTAACTACCCTTGAGCTAGTGTCCTTATGCTTTAAGTTTCCTTTAGCTAAGATGAGTTATCCTTTGTTGCCTTAGAGTTATCATGAGTTGCCATAGTATGATTCCTTTGTCCGCAAGCTTCCTAAGCCTTCCTTAGCATCCACTGTACCTATGTAAGAAATGAAAACAATAGAATAAGTCATGATTAAGCTAGGAATACAATGAATGAATGTTGTCACGTATGATATGCATGCAAATGAGCTAAATATGGAAGAATAACATAAGATAAGCATAAGATAAGCTAAGCAAAAATGTGGGGACATATGATATGTTATGCAAAGCACACAACAAGTATAATATAAGGTTTAAGACATAATATGGTTAAGCCTATCATAAGATGCATGAAATAAGTTAAGTAAATGATATAAAATTTCATGACAAAAAGAGTGTGACATAAACTATATGTAACATAATCATATGATATATAATAAATGAAAAGATGTGAGAGGTAAGTAAATGCTCCTTTGTCCTTCATCCTTGTAACAAAAGATGAGAGAAAGATAAATAATAAGAGGTGCATCAGTAGGATCACATCATCGCTCCTCCTCCCAAAGTGAATGCATATCCACTTGTACCTTTGGTATCTTGAATATCATATATCCAACTAGCATCGAAGTATCCTTCTAAGATAACATGATCTATGTAATAGTGCAATTAGTAGTCTCGAGTATATATGAGATATCTCAATATCCTTGTTATTACTTTGTAGTGGGTTTCCCCTGGATTACTCGTGAATTTACTTAAAATAATCACAATGAAAGTGATGTATGATCTAGTATAGCTCAATAGATACATTAGGTTGGCTATGAACCTTGCATATTCCACTTAGTGAACACTTTCACCTTAATTTTTTAGACAGATATGAACAATAATCTATTGGAGTTATGGCTATACCAAAATCATCCTTGATAAATTTCTCAAGAATCTTGTCGACATGTGTGACTAAGTCAGTATGAGACCTTTAGATGACCTTTTGATTTGGATGCCTAGAATCGTATTGGCCAATCCCATATCTTTCATGTCAAAACTTGAATTTAACGCATCTTTAGTAAATTTTACCATTTCATTGTTACTTCCAACAATGAGTGTTTCATGGACATACAAACACAAAATGATATATTAAATGTTTGTAGTTTTAACATATACACATTTGTCAAACACATTTATCTTAAAATCATTTGTCATCCTGACACTATCGAACTTCTCATGCCATTGTTTTGGTGCATTTTTAATTCCATACAAAGACTTCACCAATCTACATACTTTTTTTCTTGACCTGAAGCTACATGACCTTCAGATTGTTTCAATTATATTTCTTCATCTATGTTTCCATTTAGGAAAGTTGTTTTAACATCCATTTGATGTACTTCTAGATTTTGCAAGGTAGAAATTGCAAGTATCGTTCTTATGGATGTTATTCTTGATACAAGAGAGTATGTATCAAAGTAGTCAATGCATTCCTTTTTTCGGTAACCTTTTATAACTATTCTAGGCTTGTACTTATAAATTGTTCCATATACTTTCATTTTCCGTTTGAAAATTCATTTAAAATTTAGTAGTTTAATCCCTTGAAGAAGATCCATTAATTCCAAAATATAGTTTTGCATGATGGAATCAATTTCATTTTTAATGGCTTCCTTCCATAAGGTGCCTTTAGAGGATTGTATAGCATCACTATACAATTAAGGTTCATCCTCCAACATAAATGACGTGAGTACCTTTACGCCAACAAAGGAAGCTGATCCGGAGGTGTTACCAATAGGACCTATCACACGTTCTAAGGCAAAACAATTCAGGGAAGTTCTTTCTCTTAAGTGTTTACAAGTTACTGAATCATTTCATAATGTTTATGCCTTAGAACGAAGCATTTTAATATGTTACATACTGATGTGTAACGCAAACTTAGTTATACTAAGTTATTTTATGCATATTTTTATTTAATATGTTAAGCATATTAGAATAGTCTTGCATTAATAATCAGCATGTATTCATTCATTCATGTCACATATTTAATTAGCTTGTTTCATGCATGTGTTACACATTCCTTACTTATGTTATCATATCAATTGCATTGTTATATTAGCCATGGCATCATGTGTTACATTAGAATGTTACTTATTATTTATTCATGAACTTGAGCATTGTAATTTATATACATTTTTTGTATTTGGTGCAAGGTACATTCCAGGCAGTCCACTGGACAGTTCACGTCAGTCATAATTATCGCCACTTTTGAACATGTTTCAAGCATATTTGGGTGATGAAGTCTTCTTAACATTTATTCCACTATCTCTTATATTTCCAACGCACTTCTAATCAAATCAATATGATATTTGGAGCTCGAGATATGGCCAAATTACTGAAGACAGTGCAGGCTGGAAATAAGTACGGGATTGTAGCCATTCATCTCCTTCAAAGAACTTATGCATGAGAGGCATTATTGGAGACATGATACACGTTTAGGACAGCTTGATGAACCCTACAGCTTAGTGTAGCATTTGGGAGACACAAACAGCTCACAAGAATCTGGGCAGCTAGTGGAACACTAAGGATGAACTCAAGGCCAGCTAATCACCACCAGACCTTGTTTTGCTAACCAATTAACCACTCAAGCAAGCTTATACACGTCCAAGATAGTGCATATGACTAGAAAACCAGCATTTCATGTTAATTATGTAATAAGTTATGTCTTTTAGGAGACACAAGGGGCTGGCAGAATCATATCCTTTCAAGTTCTATTAATAGGTTTCCATATTTCATTTTGTAATCAGAATTTTCATGAATTAAAACTATTGTGAGGTTTTCTCTCAATTTGGTTCTTCTTAGAACTATATTCTTGACATTTCAAGTCTGATCTTGTTGTGTTAAACCTTAGATACTTCGGGTTCTTAGATTGCTATCTATCGGGTCCAAGTCCTTGAACATTGAATGTATAAGGTTCGGGTTTATACTTGTTAGTATAGGTTCTTCCTTGTTCTTTGTTCTTATCTTAATTTCTAGCACCTTGAATTCCTTCTTTATCTATCTTTTATTCATCATTTCTTAAGCCATTTTCGTCCATAACATTAACCATACAACCCCATTATCACCCTTGTTTTTCAAGTAAGTTTACTGCAGATGAATTGCTTACTTCGTTCTAGATCCGTTACAATCGAAGAGGTCCTCAACCAACGGGCTGACTCGTATCATATGGTAATCAGAGCAAAGGTTTGAACCAAGTAAGAAATTCATCTTGAAAGTAAAAAAATATATTTCAAAAATTCAAAAAAAGAAAAGAAAAGAAAAGTTTTGGTCTTAAGAGAAATGCAATTACCTTGTTCTTCAACATTGAAATGCTTTGATTCAACCCAAACTGCAGCACCTTTGATTGTATCAGTGACAGTCTCGTTGTAAGAATTTCTTTGTAGTAAGTTTTACTAATTTCTTTTTATCTCTCATTTCTTTGTTTTTCCTTTAAATTTGTAGCTTTTCCTTTCATTATTTTTCCAATCTCCATTAACCTTTTGTTGTTTCCTATAACTGACACACTTGACAGATTCTGAAAGATCGAATTTAGTTTGTAAAAGAACTGATTACGAGGGAACGAGTGGAAAAGGCACATTGAGCGTGTGAGATCAGAAGGGGAGACAGAAAAGAGCCATTAAAAGTTTCTCCCGAGTGAAACCCGAGTGTTGAGTGATTGAGTGTCAATTCTGATTTCTTTGGAGTGAAATTGTGAGAATCTTTGTGTGTATATTGTGAGGTCCTATATACATTAATTATTTTCTTTGTGTGTTGTCTTGTTTTGTTTCATTAATATGGCAGGTTCTAGTAATAGCAATCCGAGTGACCAACCACCAAATTTGTAAATGCAAGCCATTACCAGTGAGATACAAAGGATGCTAAGGGCTGAACTTGAGGCTTTACATTCTAGAATGGATAAAATCGATAGAGGATACCAATCTCATCATAATAAAGAGATTAATGATGAAAATGAAATTGACCAACCTCCAAGACTAAATCAGAGACATGGACGTGCACTTGATGATAATTTGGCTAACATTAAAGTTGTAATTCCATCTTTTCAGGGACGAACAGATCCTGATGCATATTTGGCGTGAGAGAGTAAAGTTGAACATATTTTTTAGTGTTATAATTACTTGGAACAAAAGAAGGTTTGTTTGGCAGCAATAGAGTTTATTAATTATGCTCTCATTTGGTGGGATCAATTGTTGATCAGTAGACGAAGAACCGGTGAGGGTCCAGTGAACACATGGGCAGAAATGAAACGAATCATGAGAAAACGGTTTGTTCCATTTCATTAGCAACGTGATTTATTTTAGAAGTTACAAAACTTGAAACAAGGTAATCGAAGTGTTGAAGATTACTTCAAGGAGATGGAAATGGCCATGATGCGTGCAAATATCGAGGAAGATAAAGAATCAACTATGGCATGTTTTCTTGCAGGTTTGAATTTTGAAGTTGCTAACGATATTGAGTTGCAACATTATGTCGAGTTGGAGATGGAAAATCTTCTTACCGAGGTAATACTCCTTCTAAAGTTTTGTTTAATCCATTAGTTACTCCTAACAATTCCAGGAAACAAACACCAATTAAGATTAAGGAAAGAACGAACATGAGTAGTCCAAAGCCTTCCGTTGTTGAAGATGGACTTGGAAAGCAACATATACAACCAGAACGCACAAGAGACATCCAATGTTTCAAATTCCTTGGCAGAGGGCATGTGTTAAGTCAGTGTCCTAACTGAAGGACAATGGTGACACGTGTGAATGGGGAAATAGAGTCTGAATCTGAAGATGATGAGCAAGACACCCCTTTAGTGGACGATGATGAAGATGATGAGCAAGTACAAACTTATGCAACAGGTGAAGCACTTGTAGTTAAGAGAAGTTTGAATGCACAACTGATTCGAGATGAGCAGCAGCGCGATAACATCTTTCATACAAGATGTATTGTAAATGGTAAGGTATGTGTTGTGATTATTGATAGTAGCAGTTGTACTAACGTTGCAAGTACTATTATGGTTGACAAATTAGGACTGAAAATGACAAATCATCCCAATCCATACAAGCTACAGTGGTTGAATGATTCTAGAGAGTTAAGGGTCACTAAACAAGTTCTTGTGCCATTTTCCATTGGAAAGTACAAGGATGAAGTGTTGTGTGATGTTGTGTCAATGGATGGCACTAATTTGTTGTTGGGACGTTTGTGGCAGTTCGATAAAAAGGTGATGCATGATGGTTTCACAAATAGATATTCTTTTATGAATGCAGGTAAGAAAATCGCCTTAGCACCTTTGACACAAAGTCAAGTGCAAGAAGATCAAGTTCGTTTGAAAAGGAATAGTGAAGAAGCCAAATGGAAGAAAAAGGTGAGCGTGTATGCAAGCAGAAGAGAAATCAGGAAATGTCTTTCCTCTCAACAGTCTTTACTTGTTTTAATGTATAAGGAGCATTGTTTATTGGCTGAAATTCCCCCTGATTTGCTTATGTCTATTACATCTCTTTTGCAGGAATTTGAAGATGTGTTTCCGGATGAGACACCGAGTGGATTGCCACCTATTCGGGCATTGAACACCATATTGATTTTATTTCAAGAACCACTATTCCAAATAGGCCAGCATATCGAAGTAATCCCAAAGAAATGAAAAAAATTCAGAATCAAATCAATGAGTTTATGGAGAAGGGTTACATTCGAGAGAGCTTGATTCCGTGTGCTGTACCAGTGTTGTTGGTACCAAAGAAGGATGAAACGTGGAGAATGTGTGTAGATTGTCGAGCTGTGAATCAGATTTTTATCAAGTATCGACATCCTATCCCTCGTTTTGATGATATGCTTGATGAATTATATGGTGCGAGTATCTTCTCCAAGGTGGATTTAAAGAGTAGATATCATCAGATTCAAATGCGAGATGGTGATAAATGGAAGACAACCTTCAAAATGAAATTAGGTTTGTATGAATGGTTAGTGATGCCTTTTGGTTTAACTAATGCACCTAGCACGTTTATGCGACTAATGAATCATGTTTTACGACCTTATATTGGAAAGTACTACGTTTTGTATTTTGATGACATTCTTATCTACAACAAGTCGTTGCAGGAACATGAGGAGCATTTGAGAAATGTTCTTGGCACGTTGAGAAAAGAAAGGTTGTTCGGTAATTTACCAAAATGCGTATTTTGTACTAACAAACTTACCTTTCTTGGTTTCATTGTTAGTGCCCAGGGTGTAGAAGTTGATCCTGAAAAGGTGAAGGCAATTTAGGAATGGCCTCGACCGACGTCGATAAGTCAAGTTAGATCTTTTCATGGTTTAGCTAGTTTTTATCGTCGATTCGTATCTAACTTCAGTGCCATTACCACACCCTTAACAGGAATTATAAAGAAGAATTCAATCTTCAATTGGGGTAATGAATAGGAGGAAGCCTTTTAAAAAATAAAGGATTGTTTGACTAAGGCATCAGTGTTAGCCTTGCCTAATTTTGATAAAATGTTTGAGATTGAGTGTGATGCTTCAGGTATAGGAAGTCTTATCATAGGAAAAGTGACCTATTGCATATTTCAGTGAGAAGTTGAGTGGTGCCACCTTAAACTATCCGGTTTATAATAAGGAGATGTATGCATTAGTTCGATCACTTGAGACGTGGTATCTCTATCTTTTGCCGAAAGAGTTTGTGATTCACACCGATCATGAGGCCTTGAAACACATTACAGGTCAACATAAATTGAATAAAAGGCATGCTAAGTGGGTTGAATTTTTGGAGTCTTTTCCTTATGTTATTCGATATAAAAAGGGTAAAGACAATGTTGTAACGGATGCCTTGTCCCGTAGGAATGTACTTCTGAATTATTTGGACTCTCATTTAATTGGTTTTGCTTATATTAAAGACTTATATGCCACTGAACCCGATTTTGGAGAAAGATATATGTCATGTGAGAAAGGTGCAGATGAGAAGTTTTATCGACATGATGACTATCTTTTCAAAGAAGGAATAATCTGTATTCTCAAGGGTCAATTCGAAAAGTCCTAATTCGAGAAGCACATGAAGGTGGACTTATGGGAAATTTTGGAGTTACTAAGACGTTGCACATTCTAAAGGAGCATCTATTTTGGCCTAAGATGTGTCGGGACGTTGAAATAATAAGTGAACATTGTGTAACATGTAAGAAAGCACAATCGAAGGTTCTACCACACGGTATGTATTTGCCTTTACCTATTCCTGATTCTCTTTGGCTGGACATTTCGATGGATTTTGTGTTGGGATTGCCTAGAACTAGGATAGGTAGAGATAATATTTTTGTTATGGTTGATAGGTTTTCAAAGATGGCACATTTCATTGCGTGTCATAAAATTGATGATGCTATTAATGTGGCCAGCTTGTTTTTCAAGGAGGTTGTCCGTTTACATGAAATTCTTAGGTCTATTGTTTCTAACAGGGATGTTAAGTTCTTGAGTCATTTCTGGAGAACTCTTTAGTGCAAATTGGGAACGAAACTGAAGTTTTCCACTTCTCGTCATCCTCAAACTGATGGACAAACTGAGGTTGTAAATCGAGTTTTATATACTTTATTGCGCTCCATCATTAAAAAGAACATTAAGACATGAGAAGATTGTTTACCGCATGTTGAGTTTGCCTATAACCATTCTGTTCTTTCTGCTACTAAATTTTCACCATTTGAGATTGTTTATGGCTTTAATCCTTTAACTCCAATGGACTTGTTGCCCTTACCTCAAGAACATATTATGAACAGGGCAGAAAGTCCAAGGAAGACTATGTGAAAAGGTTGCATCAGCAGGTTAAGGAAAATCTAGAGGAAGAACTCAACAGTACGAGAAGCAAGCAAATAAATGACGTAAGCGAGTTACCTTCGATGTTGGAGATTGGGTTTGGGTTCATTTTCGAAAGGAACATTTTCTAGCCCAACTACGTTCTAAGTTATTACCACGAGGAGATGGTTCGTTTCAAGTGTTGGAGAAAGTGAACGAAAATGCTTATAAGTTGGACTTACCGGGTGAATTCAACGTAAGTGCTACATTTAACATTTCTGATTTATCCCCTTATGATGTTTCTTTAGATTTGAGGTCAAATCTTTTTCAAGAAGGGAGGGATGATGTGAGCACATTTACGACAACAAAGGAAGCTGATCCGGAGGTCTTACCAATAGGACCTATCACACGTTCTAATCAGCATGTATTCGTTCATTCATATCACATATTTAATTAGCTTGTTTCATGCATGTGTTACACATTCCTTACTTATGTTATCATATCAATTGCATTGTTATATTAGCCATGGCATCATGTGTTACATTGGAATGTTACTTATTATTTATTCATGAACTTGAGCATTGTAATTTATATACATTTTTGTATTTGGTGCAAGGTACATTCCAGGCAGTCAACTGGAGAGTTCACGTCAGTCATAATTATTGCCACTTTTGAACATGTTCCAAGCATCTTTGGGTGTTGAAGTCTTATTATCATTTATTCCACTATATCTTAGCTTTCCAACGCACTTTTAATCAAATCAATATGATATTTGATGCTCGTGATATGGCCAAATTACTGAAGATAGTGCAGGCTGGAAATAAGTACAGGATTGTAGCCATTCATCTCCTTCAAAGAACTTATGCATGAGAGGCATTATTGGAGGCATGATTCATGTTTGGGACATCTTGATGAATCATTTGTAAGACCCCTACAACTTAGTGGAGCATTTTAGAAGACAAACAACTTGGTGGAGCATTTGGGAGACACAAACAACTCACAAGAATCTGGGCAACTAGTGGAACACTAAGGATGAACTCAAGGCTAGCTAATCACCACCAGACCTTGTTTTGCTAACCAATTAACCACTCAAGAAAGCTTATACACGTCCAAGATAGTGCATATGACCAGAAAACCAGCATTTCATATTAATTATGTATTAAGTTATGTCTTTTAGGAGACATGAGGGGCTGGCTGAATCATATCCTTTCAAGTTCTATTAATAGGTTTCTATTTTTCATTTTGTAATCAGAATTTTCATGAATTAAAACTATTGTGAGGTTTTCTCTTAATTTGGTTCTTCTTAGAACTATCTTATTGACATTTCAAGTCTGATCTTGTTGTGTTAAACCTTAGATACTTCGGGTTCTTAGATTCTTATCTAACGGGTCCAAGTCCTTGAACATTGAACGTATAAGGTTTGGGTTTATACTTGTTAGTATATGTTCTTCCTTGTTCTTTGTTCTTATCTTATTTTTCAGCACCTTGAGTTCCTTTTTTATCTATCCTTTATTCATCATTTCTTAAGCCATTTTCGTCCATAACATTAACCATACAAGCCCATTATCACCCTTCAGAGGAATTTCTTACTTCATTCTAGATCCGTTACAATCGAAGAGGTCCTCAACCAACGGCCTGAATCGTATCAATAAAGGTTAGGAAGTTTGGTCCAAAGGATCTTTCCACCCTTGCTCATTTGCTTTTTCTTGGCTTTATTTCTTTTTTTAGCCTTTTGTTGATCATTTAGACTATCTTTATTGTTAGTCTTTAAAGTTAGTTTTGATGAACTTTGATCAACTTTCCTATATTTATAAGGGAATTTATTTTCAAATAATGATGCATTATTTGATTCTATTATTTTGTTCTTGTGAATCACAGGGTTCTTTGGTTTATACACAAGAAATCGATACACAGTGCTATGTTATGCATAGAAAATGAAAATGCAATCCACAATTTTAGGACATATTTTCATTTTCTTCAATAATGGGGCCATTACCTTGGCGAGACACCCCCACATTTTCAAGTGTTTGTAGAGAGATTTTCGACCTTCTCATAACTCATATGGTGTCTTATTCTTTTTCTTCTGGGTACCTTATTTAAAAGGTAATTAGCTGAAAGAACAGCTTCCCCCCACATGTTCTATGATAACCCCGAGCTTCCTAACAAGGCATTGATATTTTCTTTTAGAGTTCAATTTTTCCACT
The DNA here is from genome assembly GCF_006381635.1 of Hibiscus syriacus. NCBI lineage: Eukaryota > Viridiplantae > Streptophyta > Magnoliopsida > Malvales > Malvaceae > Hibiscus > Hibiscus syriacus. Next base: position 1,225,869 of record NW_024062674.1, read on the forward strand.
CAACTACTCTATTTTATTGAGGAGAATACGATGGTGATACTTTATGAAAAATACCATGTTGTAAACAAAATTCACCGAATGGTTCAACCTATTCACCACCATGATCACTTCTCACCATCTTAATCCTTTTATTAAGTTGGGTTTTGACATTCTTCTTATAAAGTATAAATTTCTCTAAAGCTTCATCTTTGCTCTTTAGAAAATACATATACCAGTACTTTGTGTTATCATCAATGAAAGTAATAAAATATTTATTCCATCATCTTGTTTGAACAAATTTCAAGTCACAAACTTCCTTATGTATTAAATCAAGCGGTTCAATATTTCTTTCAACAGTTTGAAAAGATGACCTTGTTAATTTTACCTCAATACATGTTTCACATCTATGATTATAATTAATATGAAATGAATAGATGTGTTATAAGTTAATTAGTCTACGGAGAGTATTATAATTAACATGTCCAAGCCTACCATGTCATAAATTAAATGACTCAAGCATATAAAAGAAAGAAGAAACGACATTCTTATTCATATTTTTGGCTTTTACAGAGATAGCATTGAGTTTTCACATATCATTCAATACATATCCTCTACACAAAAACATTCCCCTTAGATAAACTCAACTTTTGGGATTTAATTATCATTCTAAAGTCGTGAACACTTAAAAGTGTTCCAAAAACAAGGTTTTTCCGTATGTCAGGAACATACAACACATTATATAACTTGAGTTCTTTGTTGAAGTCATTTTCAAGACCATAATACCATTCTATTTGATCTTGGAAGTTGTGACATTGCCCATATAGAGCTTTTCCCTATTTTCATAAGGTATCAATTTAGAAAAAGAGTTATTTTCGCAACAAATATGACGCATGACTATAGTATTAAGACACTATTCTCTTGGATTAGAGTCAATCAGGTTGACTACAAAGATCACAACACATAGATCTATATACTCAACATCCTTAGCAATTCTTTCCACAACATTAGCCTCGTGAGTTTTGTCTTTCTTTGGCTTTCCAAATTCGGAGGACTTGTGCCCCATCTTCCCACAGTTGTAGCACTTTCCTTGAAATTTATCCTTCTTGGAAATTCCACCTTTAGGTCCCAACTTTGAACTATTTTTGGGTTGGTTTTCCTTTTTGAAGTTAAAGACTTCTATCGCGTTTACCTTAGTATCTTTGAAGAAGGCTTCTTTATTAAGATTTTTGGCATTGATTATGTTATTTTCTTCTATTTGAAGTTTAACAATCAGTTCTTCTACTGAAATTTCATTCCTTTGTGCTTCAGATGATTCTTGAAGTCACTCCATCCCGGAGGTAGTTTTTCAATAATAGTTGCTACTTGAAAAGATTTGCCTATGACAATTCTTTCAACAAGAATTTCATGAACAATCAATTAGACTTTCTCCACTTGATTTAATACTAGTTTAGAATCAACCATAGTATATACAACTAAAAATTTTTAACTCTTGTATCTTCAACTTGTATTTGTGGTCTAATGCCTACCATAATTTCTTAGCAGTTTCATAAATTGCATTCACAAGATACAGTGAATCCTGTAAACTATTAAGAATATAGGTTTGACATATGAAGTAAATGTGCTTCCAAGCATCAACAAAATTAAAGGCGGTAATATTATCTACCTCTCATTCTACCTTTCACTCTTTAAAAACATGAGGATATTCCTTAAAGAACTTAGCAAGATTCATTGTGGTCAAATAGAACAACATCTTTTGTTGCCATGTCTTGAAATTCTACCCATAGAATTTTGTTTACTTTTTATTGTAGTTAACCACCATTGCCAGTTGACTCCCATTTAGATTTGGATTATAAATGGGAACCATTATTCTAGCATCCAGCTGGGTAAACCGATGGAGCTTACTGCCTCCATTAGTCTGTAAAAGAAATAGAACCAGAATTAGTATTAATTCCAATAAACAGAAAATTAATTCTCGTTTATTTTTGATTTTGTGATTGGACATAATCATTGTTTTGAAAAAATCAGTAGCCAATGTTACTTTAACGATAATTTCTGTTAAACAAATTTATCCACTCTAAGATTAAGCAAACCCATTGAAACGACATAATAAATTCCGAAAATAAATTTATTTACTATCTTGATTTTACCATGATTTCCGAATTATCTCGGATCAAAGAGAGGTAAAAGAAGAGAAGAGAAAAAATATGTCTCAAGATTGTTAACAGTATAACAATCAAAGACGATAAAAATTGGGAAAAAATTAGACACTAGTAGGAGTTGCAACAACCCTTTCACTAAAAGAATCAATCTGCAAATAAATTTAACATCAATGTCAAACAAACTGTCACAAACTGAAATTCAAACATTCCACCAATTGAAATTATATATAAACAACTATGGTATATTCACAACAAAACTAAACATTTCACAAACTGAAATTCAAACATTACACCAACTAAAATTTTGTATGAACTGCTACAAGCAGGAATTCTATATAAATTATAAAAAATGCATAGAAATCACAAATATAAAATATAAAATATTTCATCAACTAAAATTCTATACATATAAACCAAATTCAATTTAAACATTTCAAATTCCATTCATACAAGTTAAATTCAATTCAAACATCTTATTGTTTAGTCAAACAAAATTCAAGTTAAACATTCAAAATTCTATTCATACAAACCAAATTCAATTAAAATATGTTACTACTGTTGGATAAAATTATATAATTGTGGGCACATATGTACAATGTTATCATATAGTATGACAAAAAATTAAGTGACCAATTATGTGACATGTGTCCCAGGTATTAAAGTGTCATAGAATTAAAGTTTAGATACCATAAGTTGTATTTATAATCTCACGAGAGACAAAATTATAAATACTTAATAGATTTATCTAATATTCATTTTATATAAAGAGGTAGTGGTCCCCAAGAAATAGGTTAACTTGTATTACTCTTATCCCCGTCAGAGAGTTTTACGACATGAGAAAATATATCTTCTTAGAAGATCACAACCAAATAAAGATTCAAGGATTTCAACCTATCAATTAATTGAGTTACGCTTCTGCATCTAGTATTTTATTCTTGATGGTTTGACATAATTAAGTAATGATTAATTTTCATATTTATTATGATTTGGTTCTAACAAGTGTTATCAATGTCTCGCCATATTAAATTATTAAGAATCAATTGATTTTAGGGTTTAAAATTTATGGGATTAAAACTTTTCACATAAAATTTTAGTATATCGTTTAGTAGGGGTGAGCATTTGATCGAGTCGAGTCAAAAAATTTCGATTTATTTGAGTTGATGAGTCGTATTTTATAACTCAAACTTAACTTGAAATTTTTTCGAGTCAAGTCAAGTTTAAGAAATTCGAGTCGAGTTGTTTGAATTTCTATACATATAGTATTATAGTACATATTTATTCCAATTTTTTGACTTTCTCTAATCATAATATATATATATATATTCATGTTCTTTTCACATTGCAATGTCAATTACTATATCACATACAATATAAAATTATAAAATATATTTACAATATTATATTTCAAAGAATTTATTTTGCGGTTAAAAGATTAATGGGAGTATAAAGGAGTCAAAGAATTGATGTGAATAAAGAATTTATAAACAATTGTAGTCAAAAGAGTAAATTGAGTAAAATGCAAAGTTAAATTACTGAATTAAAAAAAGAGTATATTTTTTATTAAGAAAATAAGAATTGAAGTTACATAAGTTTTCTATAGTGGTAGGGGAGCATGTGGTTTAAATTTGGTCAAAAATACTTAAAATGAAGGATGAATTGAAGAAATTGGAAATCATGCAAAATTAAGGGATTAAATTGAAAAAAATAAAAAATTTATTATCAAAAGTGGAATTTAAAGTGCATATGTATTCTATGCTGGTTTAGGAGCATGTGGTTCAAATTTGGTGAAATTTTGATTTAAAATGAAAGAATAATTGAAGGAATAGGAAATCAAGGACCAAATCATAAATCTTTCAAAAATAATTATCCAAAATTTTGTTTTTTTGAGTTACTTGAAATTTTGAAATTTTAACTCGACTCAAACTCGAAAATTGAATTGATAATTCGAGTTGACTCAAATAACTCGAATCGAATAACTAGAAATTAAGAAAAAAAATTAATTTTTTTGAGTCAAGTATAGTTTTGCTCTCCATTACCGTTTAGGGTTTATACATTACAACTTGAACGAATATTATTATTATTTTTATTCGTAGTCTAGTCCATGTGATTTTTGTACTCAATTTGCAGTGCTTTGATTATGAACTATTTTACTTTGATTTCGCGCGAATACTGCATTGATATATAAGGGAGATTCTGATTGCATTTGTGCGATAACATAAGAGTTCTAAATTTCCATCAACGTGGCGCCCTATGTGAAATTGTGAGAAATCATTTGGCTTTTGAATCATGAAAGCATTTAAAGTATGGTTCCGCCTCATATGTTGCGCATATAGACTCGTATAGTTCTGTCTTGAGCATTTATTTTGTTTGTCTTTTTATACTATATGCTATCATATATATATAAGTTCTAGCTCTCAAAAGTAGAAAAGTAGATTGATGTCATATAACAAGAATATAAATATATACAAGATAATAAAGTTTGAGAACTTATCTCATTACTTAAAGGTGCAAAGTTGATTGGTTCTAAATGGATATCTAAAACAAAAATGGATACAAATGGTGATATTGAGAGGTATAAGACATGTCTTGTATTTAAAGGTTATACTCATAAAGAATACATTAACTTTGTAGAGTTTTTCTCTCTTGTTTCATTGAAAGAGTCTTTCAAGATAATCCTGATACTTGTTGCTCGTATTTGATCTTAATTTATGTAAGTTGGATTTCAAGACTTTGTTTCTCAATGTAACATTGATGAGATGATTTATATTGTGCAATTAGAAAATTGTGTCTAATGATACAAAATTAATGATATACAAATTAAGAAAATTCATCTATGGACTTAAGTATGACCCTCTTCAATGATATAACAAATTTCATTAAGTGATTATTTCGTTTGGCTTTAAGATAAATTTGGTTGATGATGGTATATACTGCAAGTTTAGTGAGAGTAAACCAAGTGATACCCCTTGTTGCCAAAAGAAACAAATTTAGTTTTGATCAGTGCTCTAAGAATTATTTTGAAACTAAGAAAATGAAAAAATGTTCCTTATGCTTCAAAAATAAATAAAGTGATTAATATATACTCAGGTTTGTACGAATTCAATTGTATCGTATGACTTTTGGATATTAAGCAAATATTTAAGTAATTTGGGTATGAATCATTGGATAACAACCAAATGATTCATACGATATAAGAACAAAATATTACATGCTCACATATCATAAGTCTATTTAGTAGAAGATCATCAGGTTTACGAACTTCGACTTATTGAAATATGGATGCAAAAAAAAAAAAAAAATCACATGGACTACTAATTATAGATTGAATAAAAATACTACTTAAGTTATTTTGTAACAACAAAGTTACAATCCTTTATTCAATATATAACAAAAACATCTGAAGTCTAAACACACAGACATTATGTTTATGATTGTTAAAGAAAATTCACAGTGATTTGTTTATAGAGCATATTGGTACAAACTCCTTTGGAGTCTTGATGCAACCTCAACCTAAGTAAATAAGCTCTAAATAATAATTCTTTTGGAGAGTTATCACCCCTGAACCTAAGTGTATGCTTTTTCTCAAGCAACTTCAATGGATGAAATGCAACTAAACTAAATAATGTTGCCAAGATAAGTCAGAATTTTAACTCATTTTTAATTCCCAAAATTGTCATTACTACCACTGATGTGATAACATTAACTGATCTCAAATTCAGAAATGCATTATTCTCTTACCAAAATCAGAATTCATAGAGTGGTGTAGTGTGCAAGCAAGGTGTATCCAATCAATACTTAGCAAAATTAGAATGTGTAACATATTCATATCTTCATTTATTGTTGGAGTCAGTGTCAGGCACCTCTGATATTTTCCTTTTCTAATGCTAAAGCCATTGTTAGGCACCTTTAGCATTTTTTGTTTTTATTTCATTGCTAGAGCCAATGTTAAGCACATATAGCATATTAGAAAATTCATCATCATTTTTATTTCATTTTTTTATTAAACTAGAGCCAATTTCAAGCACCTCTAGCATATCTAGAATTTCAATGTTAGCTACAATACCTACTCATAATGTGAGATTTTCAGGGTTTAACTATTTCTAATATCTCTAGGTTAGATACAATACCTACTAATACTAGAAATTGGCATTGGGTAATTGCTTAATATCTTTTCCCAGCACCCTTTCAGAGTCACATCAAGATTTTCTTCATCAATTCCTCCCTTTGCTTCCTTCACAATTCTCTCCACTGCTTCCATGATAATATTTATGACAATGGCATCCTCCTCTTCTTCTACAAAAACATCCCTATCAGTTTTGTCTTTGTTCAAATGGAAGGATTATCGTGCCATCTCTTCATTACATGTACCTCTTCATCCTCATCCAAGATGTTCACTTCCTCAGTTTCATCATCATCGTCCTCATCAGCAGTAATCAGGTCAATATTTCTTCCTTCATCATTTTCCAAAGATTTAGCATTACTAGTGGATTTATTCTCAATATCACTCATGGGAATCAGGGCAAGTCTCTTATAATTTACGGCAGAAACGTCGGGAATCCAACAAATGCCTACGGTAATTTCCTCTTCAACATATTTCTAATAGCTTTGTCCATTGTTTGTGCATAATTCCAATAATTAACTTGAGCTTGGTGCATTTACAATGCATGGCTCATCATTGATATAAGCCCATTCTGCTTTGCTTCTGATCGCTTGTAAATGTATATGCTAAGGCAAGCAATTCTGTGCAAGTATACGCAATTGAATCAAGTAATATAGGGTATATGAGTTATCATCTCCTCAGGGATTGGTTTAGAAATTGATCTTCACCACAACTAGAACTAATCGTCACAAACTAATTCCTACTATCTTATCAACTTAAAAACTAATATTAATAAAATAAGGAAATATTATAAGATTGCAAAAAAGTTGGGTCAAGGCAAAATAAATATGTAGAACATTGAAATAAACAAAATAAAGACAAATGTTGATTTAACTATAATTCATACAACCTCACATATTCAGACTCATCACAGAGCACTTATGCTAAACTTTTGTATTGGCAACAATTAATCTGAATCTAGAATGAATTATTATGATTTGCTTAAGCTGCCCGACAGGATTACTAGGTATTCTTAGACGGTTGCTATGGAATACTCCTAAGCGTCAACTACAACCCTTGGTTTGTCAGACTGTTGTTGTAGCAATACCTCTCAGCGTGAACTATAGGCGTTGTCTATCCTACTCTAGCGTCTATCCCTTTTAGTCGATTGAAACCCGCTCCTTATCTCTAAGGTAGACAAGTTAGAACTTCACCATCCCGGATTCATTCCATTGTTCATGTAGATCTATCTTAATTCTCTCGAATCTAAGAATCACTATCTAGACAAAAGGCGATCTCTCGATGCTCTTAAAGTGCCAAGACATGTTTTACCAAAAGCCCAGGTGATCTCTCGATGCTCTTACAGTGTCAAGGTAAAATATTTAAACAATGAACATAACAGTCATGAGCAAAACATAATTCATCATTCATAAAACAGAAAATAATTGTTTAGGCAAAACAAAGTTTAACACCGAGTAAGACAGTCATGATGCTATCAAAAAGTCATCCAAGATTCAACAATTAATACAACCCCAAATATATAAAGATATTAAGAACAAAGGAAGAACGACTCCTAAAATCGGGGGCTCTGTCGTGACAATTTTGATCAGCATCGCGCTTGTCTTGGTAATCAGCCTCTTTCGAGACCTGATCACCGCTCTGCTACAGCCTGGTTATGGAGGACACCAAGGAAGGTCGGTTGGTAAATGGTGGGAAAGCAATGCAGTTGCTCGCTCACGCCTTAAGTAAAGCTATTCTCTTTTCTTCCTTTTTTCTCTTTTTTGGCCGTTACAACTAGTTATTTATAGGGAATAATCTCCCAGGGCTTCGTATAATTTGGAGATTCCTTAAATAACCATTGTTATATGCTCAAGCTAAAAAAGAAAAGGCGGCTGGCGGTTGTCAGACTATTTAAGGCTTGCTTGCACGTGAAGTAGTTCATCCAGCTGGCGTGTGACATAGGCGATTTCGTCATACCCGTTTCAGACTCTTCAGATAAACCTTGCCTCGGTGAGATAAATCTGCTCTTCACGTTCTTATCTATTCCATTGGCCTTTGCAAATTACATTGTCACGACTGAAATGTTCTTCCTCTGTAAGTTTCCTGCACATACACAATCCACACAAACCCTTTCTCCTTAGCAACATCAGTCAAACCAAATAAATCTTATCGAAGCAAAACTTATCCACCACAAGGTAACATAACCTATATGCAACTAAATGGACTAAAATGTTGTTCATACTTTATTTAGACGAGCAATAACTTAAGTGAAAATACTAGAAATTGAGTCTTTTTATGGAGTTATCACACCCCAAACTTAAGATATTGCTTGTCCTCAACCAATGTACAATAACTAGAAGAAAATTAAAATTGTCATAGCAAAGCAGTGTTAAGAAAATCATATGGTTTGAGATTTCAGCCCTCAGTAAAAATAGGTGGCCTCAACATGTTCGACAGTCGTATCAGTCAAGTCCCTTCTCTAGTCAGGATTCCTTGCTATTGTGTGTTCGTGATTGTAACCAGTCTATGCATAAAGGTAAGTAGAAAACTTAAAGTAAGCGCTTCTGGATTGTCAAGGCATCAAATTATTTGTCAGGCCTAGTTTATACTCCTAGTTAATTATTAACTTTTTATTTTTTTTATTGGGGAGTCAGCTCATCACACCTACCGTTCCACACACTAGGTGAAAGGATGCCCTCGTTCGGCGTCATTTGGGAGGAGAGTGACTCTCTAATCCCAAGTCTATTGCTGCTATCGTTGAGGGTAACAGCTAAAGTATATGGCCTGTCGTTCCGTTAATGCGCTTCTTGCTATCGAGGCTCGTGCTGGAGTCGGTTACTCGATAGTAGGAGTCGGTTATGCAAGAACTGGTGCTGGACTTTGAGCTGGTGTTGGAACTGGCGTTGCTTAACGGACAGGGTACTGAATGAGGCCATGCTCGGGTTACTTCGGTGCTGGGGTGAAATCTTCGTCGGAGAAGAAGTTAGGTAGGGCATCTTGACTGCTCTCGGAGGTTGAAAAAATGAGGAGCTGAGGAACTCTTCTGTGTTGCCTTGGCCTTCATCTGGTACGACCGAGACATGGGTTGACAGTGGTGGCAAGTCTGTGGGTACTTTTGGGGGAACCTCTAGAGGGACATTTGATGTCGAGGCATGGAATGTACTGCCGCCAGTATTGTATTTGAGGATGACGCTGGGGAAGGACGGCAAATTGGCAGTTATGTTCGGGAACAACTCCTTGAAGAAGGCGTTGAGTTGCGCATCCCTTGCCTTGACATACCCGAAATAGATCTCCATGTAATCCTCCAAGCGCCCTATCTTCTAACGTATTTCTCGCATGTGCGTAACCACTGCGGCCATTCTGGTCGCGGTAATAGATTTTGCTCCCCTCTCTAAACCTTCATGAGGGGCGTTGTCATCGAAACTCATCAGCTAGGGTACCTTCTTCTTTGTGATACCCTCCTTGGATTTAATGAAATCCTCAAAGGGCTCATTGGGGACCTTCTTTATCATACACAGTGCAGTTTTCAAGTTAGAAAACAACAAATTACCCCGGTTCCTTTTGGCACACTCGTGGATTTGCTCGAAGATGAGTTCTCCAACGTCAATCTTCCTCCCGTATATTATCGAGTGCAAGAGCATCAATCTTTTCACGAGCATAGTGGTGTTGTGAGAAATTGGCATAAACTTGCCCTTGAGAAAATGGTTCCACAACTTCACAATCGGTTTAAGGGCTCAACGATCGACTCTCTTCCTCGTTGAGGCATTCTCTTCGAACTTGGCCCACCCGAAGCATAGATCTTCTAGAACTCTGTTGTACGCTTCCTGGTCTACATCGGCCACAAATTTCTGTTATGCTCCTCCACTTTCCCCAACTTAAAGTATCTGTTGAGTCCTGAAGGGGAGAATCGAAGGAGCTTCCCTCAGACATATATTATGTGAATGGACAGGTCTTCGAGATGGGCGTAGACCTCCCTTACCATCGCTGGTGCTACGGCTTTAGGATGTCAAGCGAACTTCTCCCAGTTGTGCTTCTTTATCATGTCCATTACCTCCGATCCAAATGGCTCTTCATCCTCTGCTGGAAAGGCGAATCCATCTTCTAAATACACTTGTCATTTTTGGAGGATTTTGAAGTGTGCTTCGGCTATTTGGAAATGCTCAAAGCTCGATGTTGGGATGGGGTTTTCCTTGATCTGAATATGGTACTTGGTTGGTGTGATGAAATTAGTCGTGGCAATGGGGAAGATTTTGTTGAGAGAAAGAAAAAGTTTCTTGCTTGGTAAAGAGTTAGTGAGACACGATGAAGAAGGAGTTGGCGGTTTTTTATGGAAAGTAATAGGTAGTTTTAGGGTGAATGTCTTTGCACGAGGGGAAAAGATTTTGCATTGAATGAAAAATATATGATTGGACGTAAAGTGGGGGAAAAGATTGTTTTCCCTCTTTAATTTTGTTGCCTAAACCTTTTACCCTAGGGTTTCATTTCTTTTCATGCATGCGCCTATCTCCCCATACTGCCACGTGTACTCTGCATGCCTACAATAAATAAAGAAATAAAATAAAACGGATAATGAAAGCAGAAAATAACTTAATTTATTTATGTACAAAATTCAAATGTTCGTTGCTTAGGCAACGAATTTTGTTCAAGTAAGGCAAACTCTTAAGCATCATGTGCCATTGATGTCGGTTTGTCGCGCATGACTGGGGCTCCTTTGTACTCCTTTAGCTTCTTCCTGTTCACCTTAAAGATGGAACCATAATCTTGGTTTTGGATTTCTATTGCCCCAATGTTATGGACTCGATGTACGATGAACGGGCCTGACCATCGTGATTTTAGCTTGCCTGGGAATAACTTAAGACGTGAATTGTAGAGCAATACTTGTAGTACAGAATAAAATTGCATAGTCAATATTTTTCTCTTTTACAGACGGGCATTTTCGTATGTGTGCTCTGAATTCATCCATCTCGTTGAGTTCCAAGAGTCTTCTTTCTCCCGCAAGTTGAGCGTCCATGTTTATCTTTTTTATGGCCTAGTAGGCTTTATGTTCAAGTTCCACCGGTAGATGACATTCTTTTTCGTAGACCAGTTTGAATGGGGACATTCCCAACGGTGTCTTGAATGTTGTGCGATAAGCCCATAGTGCTTCATCTATCTTCGGCGACTAGTCCTTTTGACTTGGGTTGACTATTTTCTCAAGGATCTGTTTGATTTCTCGGTTAGACACTTCGGCTTGTCCATTAGTCTGAGGGTGATATGCCATAGCGATCCTATGTCGTACTCTATATCGTTTCAGTGCCTTGACAATTAATTTTTTGTCAAAATGTATGCCCTCATCACTAATTATGGCTCTTGGTGCTCCAAATCGTGTGAACATATTTTTGTGCAAAAATTTTAACACCGTCTTAGAATCATTTTTAGGTGTTGCAATGGCTTCGACCCATTTGGATACCTAATCCATTGCCAAAAGAATGTATAAATCTTCAAATGATGTGGGAAAAGGTCTCATGAAGTCTATTCCATCGAATTAGCGTAAGCTTTGCATTTTTTTTTATCAAATATTTAATGGCAGAATGATATTTATGCATAATTACCTTAGTGCCTATTAAATATGACATAAACTTATCGAATGCAAATACTACTGCTAAGAGTTCTTTTTCAGTGGTGGTATAGTTTACTTGGGCATCATTAAGAGTACGGCTCACATAGTAGATAACATGAAAGATTTTACTTTTTCGTTGCCCTAGCACTACTCCGACTGCATAGTCTCTAGCATCACACATGAGCTCAAAAGGTTCGTTTCAGTCAGGTGGGATAACAATTGGTGCTGCCGAGAGTTTCTTCTTCAAATCTGTAAAGGCATGCAAACAAGCATTAGTAAATTCAAATGGATGATTTTGTTGAAGCAAAAGACACAAGAGTTTAGAGATTTAAGAAAAATCTTTTATGAATCGCCTGTAGAATCCTGCATGTCCAAGGAAACTGCGTACACCTCTCACGTTGGTGGGTGGGGGAAGGTTTATAATTACGTCCACCTTGGCTTTATCGACTTCAATGCCTTGGCATGAAATTTTGTGACCCAACTCTATTTCCTCGGTCACCATAATCGCCTTATGCTCTGATTCCATCGGTAAATGAACTTGGAGTGTTCGTCCATTGTTGTAGTAATGTCAATGTGTTTGTTGATATCATTTGGCCACCAAAGGACCATCTTCTCACGCACATTAACCAATGGTTGATCTTTGAAGGTGGGATGCCTGTAAAACTCTCAAACCAACTCGGGCATTATTTCACCGATATGGGCACAAAAGACATCCCATTTAAGTTAGCAATTGTGTCAGTAACAAAGTCTAATACTTGAAGATCATCAGCGATGGTGAAATCAATGCCTTACTCTTGTAAAAATGCACGCTTACGAAACCCATTGTTGTAGAAATTTTCATGCTCTACCAAGAAAAATTGAACCAGTTTTGAGATTGGGGATATTGGAGAACAAATGAACGGTGCTACCGACGACGTGGGAGGACGATGGATGGACTTGCTAATCATCTTCTTCTTAGGCACCATAGGTGAACAAGCTTCAAAGGTTAAGTGTGAAAGAGATGGAAAGAAAAATAAAAATGACTCTTGAGACATTATTGGCGAAGAAACAGTGTAAAAAAGAAGATAAGATGAAAAAGTAGAAAATATTAAAGTGGGTAGGTTAATAATAAAGGCTAGGAATACTTTTCAAAATTAAAATGATAAGATCTGACCCTAAGGTGAATGGCTGTGATTTTTTCTGTAGGGTAATAGATAACATCTAAGAGTTACCTTTTTACGACTTAATGAATTACCACTCAACTATTTTGCTTGAAGCATTGTAGAGAACATCAACCATATAACACCATGACAATTGTTGTGTAGCAACAAATGACAAAGACTTATTGATGTGGGACTTAATGTCAAGGCATGGCCTATAAAATAAAATGTAAGAAGAAATAAAAAAAATTGTAAATGCAAACTAATCTAAAGTGAAAATTGACTTATTGAAAGAAGAAGGAAGTTTAATCTAAGGGAATCTCACTTAGTGAAATAGAAGCAATGTTTCTAGGTTGTTTACTACAATAATGCTTCAAACATTGTCTATTAACTTTGAACATATTTTATCTATTAAGTTCTTGACTAGCACAACGCAATATGGATACATCTTAATCACTTCAAACGGTCTTAACCACATACACCTTAATTTCCCAGGAAATAACTTCAATAGAGAATTAAAGAGCGACACTTACTCTCCAACATGAAATTATCGTGGCATTATGTGCTTGTCATGCCATATTTTGCTCTCATCTTTGTAAATATTTGCATTCTCATAGGCATTGCTGCGAAGTTATTAAAGTTCATTCAAGCCAAGCAATCTTTTCTCGTCAGTAGAAGCTCAGAATTAAGTCTCTTAAGTGCCAAAATCGCCTTATGCTCTCATAGGCAACCAGTCATGTTCAACATGTTGAATTTTATTTGGCAGTTTGGGGGTATGCCAACTGAAGATGCCAGGCAGCACATTCGTAATTTTCTGGAAGTTTCTGATTCTTTTCGCCAAGAAGAAGTTCATGAGGATTTTCTGAAATTAAAGCTTTTTCCGTATTCATTGTGTGATCGAGCCAGGGCTTGGTTGAGTGGTGTACCATCCGGTTCTATGGAATCATGGGCCGATCTTTGCAAGAGTTTCTTATTGAGGTACAACCCACCAAACATGAATACGCAGCTAAGGAATGAAATATCTTCTTTTCGCCAGGGCGACGACGAATCCATGTATGAGTGTTGGGATCGTTACAAGAGTTTGCTTCGGAAGTGTTCAAATCATGGTTTTCATGATTGGACTCAAGTAGTCATGTTCTATAATGGAGTTAATGCACCCACGAGGATGTTACTGGATGCCTCGGCAAATGGGACATTGCTGGATAAATCACCTACTGAGGCGTTTGCTATATTGGACAGAATTGCTAATAATGATTATCAGTTTTTCCTCAAGGCTTGGGAGTGGAAGGAGAACACCTCGAGCATTTGAGTTAGATACCAAGGATTCGGTGTCCGCTCAACTCTCAGCCATCACTAATATGTTGAAGAACTTGCAACGTTCCACTGATGTAAAAGAAGTGAAAGCAACTAGACTAGCATGTCTGTTATGCCAAGGAAATCATCACGAGAGCGAATGCCCAACCAACCATGAGACCATCAACTTTGTAGGTAATTACAATCGAGGCAACAACAATCCTTATTCTAACACTTATAATGTTGGATGGCGTCAGCATCCCAATTTTTCATGGGGAAATCAAGGAGCCAACAACATTAATCAACCTACTCGGTAGCAGAATCACAATGAGCCTCAAGGTTACCAAAATGCTATGCCATGGCATAATTCCAACAAAGGAGCTTCATCTTCAGCAAGCATGAGTTCATTGGAAGCTACAATTCAAGAGTTCATATCCACTACGAAGACAATGTTGCAAGACCATTCTACTTCAATTAAGAATCAATGAGCTTTACTTCATAGTCAAGGCGCCTTACTTCAAAGCCATAGCTCGTCTCTGAGAGCTTTGGAAGGTCAAGTTGGTCAGATTGCTATTGCATTGCAAGAGCGTCAGCAAGGACGTTTTCCAAGTAATACTAAAGTCACTAGAGCACCTGGAAAAGAGCACTGCAATGTGTTAACTCTTAGGAGTGGAACACACATAAATCGATAAGTCAAGGATAGTGGGCCACAACATGATGATTCTAATCCCACTACTAAAGTTGAATTACATAATGATAGAGTTACTGAGAAGGACAAGGAGGAGGATTATGCTAAGATACCAGATTTTGATGTCAAGGCAAAAGCAAATTCTATTCCTGCAGCTAAGGAAGCTAGACCTCCCCCACCCTTCCCGTAAAGATTGAAGAAGCATAATGATGAAGTTCAGTTCAAGAAGTTCGTGGACATTCTTGATCAGCTCCATATCAACATACCTCTCTTGGAAGCTGTTGAACAGATGCCGATGTATGCCAAATTTCTGAAGGAACTCTGTACCAAGAAGAGGAAAGTAGAGACTGTTGCCACAGCAACAGAATTTTGTTCTTCATTGAGTAAGTTGCCGCTAAAGAGAAATGATCCGGGCAGCTTCATTATTCCTTGTTCAATTGGAGCCAATTTCGATGGAAAGGCTCTGTGTGATCTTGGTTCAAGTGTCAATTTAATGCCGAAATCGATATTCTCGAAGCTTGGCATAGGAGATGCAAGACCCACCTTAGTTATTTTACAACTTGCCGACAGATCCCATGTGAAACCTGAAGGGAGAGTCGAGGATGTCATAGTAAAGGTGGATAAGTTTGTGTTTCCAGTCGACTTCTTAATTCTGAACTGCGAAGTTGATGCCAAGGCACCAATCATTCTGGGAAGACCTTTCCTAGCCACTGGACGTATTGAAAAAGGTGAACTCACCATGAGAGTGACTGATCAGTGTGTGACTGTCAATGTTTTTCGAACGCTCAAATATGTTGATGACACTGAAGAATGCCAAGGCATTTCTGAATTGAACTCAGTGACTAAAGAAGAGACTGAACATCTTTGCCAGAACAATTTTATTCAGCTGGCAGAAAATGAATATTGGGTGATGATGAAAGCTTAGTGGAGTCCGACAACTTTCCAATGTTGGAGGAACAATCTAGCTTACTACAAGCTAGATCAGGTATGAATTTTGAACCTTTAAATTTTGATGAATTTATTCCTCCTAAGCCTTCATTAATGCATGCACCCACTCTAAAGCTTAAGACTTTGCCATAGCATCTTAAATATGTATACTCAGGTAGCAATGAGACTTTACCGGTGATTATTTCTGCTAACCTTACCGCTAATCAAGAGCAAAGTTTGTTAAGTGTGTTGATGCAGCATAAAAAAGCAATTGGTTGGACTATTGCCGATTTGAAAGGCATAAATCCCACGATCTGCATGCACAAGATTTTGCTTGAAGATTGCCACGTCAATTCAATAGAACCACAAAGAAGACTCAACCCTGTTATAAAGCAAGTGGTAATGAAAGAAATTCTGAAATGGCTTGATGCTGGAGTGATCTACCCTATCTTAAATAGCTCGTTGGTGAGCCTTGTCCAATGTGTTTGGAAGAAAGGAGGCACGACGGTGGTTACTAATGAGGATAATGAGCTATTACCCACTCGCACTGTGACCGGATGGAGGATATGCATGGACTATAGAAAACTCAACAAAGCTATAAAGAAGGACCATTTTCCTCTACCTTTCATCGACCAAATGTTGGATCGATTAGCCGACAAAGTATTATATTGCTTTTTGGATGGATACTCGGGGTACATCAAATTATCATCGGACCAGAGGACCAGGAGAAGACTACATTTACTTGTCCCTATGGCACTTTTGCCTTTAGGAGGATGCCTTTTGGACTCTGTAATGCCCCGGCAACATTTCAGCGCTGTATGCAAGCCATATTTTCAGACATGGTTGAGGATTTTCTGGAGATTTTCATGGACGACTTTTCTGTTTGTGGGGACGATTTTAAATGATGCCTCGACAATTTAGCAAAAGTTCTCAAGAGATGCGAGGAGGCTGAGTTGGTCTTAAATTGGGAAAAATGCCACTTCATGGTGACTAAAGGCATTGTATTAGGCCACAAATTTCTCACAAGGGTATTTAGGTTGATAAGGCGAGGATTGAAGTGATTGAAAAGTTGCTACCACCAACTTCGGTCAAGGGCATAAGAAGTTTTCTTGGACAGTTGGATTCTATAGAAGTTTTATCAAAGACTTCTCCAGGATTTCTAAGCCCTTGAGCACATTGCTTCAACAAAACCAACCCTTTGTGTTTGACGAATTATGCCTCGGCGCATTTACTGAGCTGAAATAACAACTGATCTCGGCACCCATTGTAGTCCCTCCCGATTGGACATCACCATTTGAGCTGATATGTGATGCAAGTGATTATGTCGTAGGAGCTGTTCTGGGGCAACACCGAGGTAAAATGTTTCATGTTATTTATTACTCTAGCCACACTTTAAATGAAGCACAATTGAACTACACCACCACTGAGAAAGAATTACTTGCCGTAGTATTTGCTTTTGATAAATTTAGACCCTACCTAGTAGGCACTAAAGTTATTGTTCACAATGATCATTCGGCTATAAAATACTTAGTGAACAAAAAGGATGCCAAGCCTAGACTTATAGGTGGATCTTACTTTTGCAAGAATTTGACTTAGAGGTGGTAGATAGAAAAGGAACTGAGAATCAAGTTGATGATCACTTATCTAGGCTAAAGAACAATTCTTTGCCATAAAAAATCAAAACATGGTGTAGAGGGACACTCCTCTTTGCCATGGCATTTCCTGGAACTTTCTTTAATAAATGGCAGCCTTGTGCATATGATTGAATGAAAGTAGTCACGGGATGACTCTACTTATTAGCTCGGGGGTGGAATGTATGCTCCCTTTCAGCTAGAGTGTGGGAGAGTAGGTGTGATGAGTTGAATCCCTTCGTAACAGCATTAAAAAAATCAAAGAAAAGGGAGTAAAAATGTGCTTGATGAATAAGTAAATGCCTTGGCAAAAACTAGGGGGCTTGATTAGAAATAGTCTAAGTTTGCTAAGTATAGATTGGATACAATCAAGCACACACACTACCACAATGGATCTTGACCTAGGGAAAAGTACTTGAATTCTTGATAAGTCTAGCATGTTGAAGCTTATTTTTTTCTGAGGGTTGAAATTCAATTTTGTCCTATGCCCCTACTGTAGAAAATTGCCATGACATTCTGCTTATGTAACTGCTATCCATTGCTTGAGGACAAGCAATAGCTTAAGTTTGGGGGTGTGTTAACTTCCTAAAATGGCTACTTTTAAGGCCTTTTTCACTTAAGTTATTATTTGTTTAAAAGCTCATTTTAGGCATTTTATGATCATGTAGTTGCATATAGTGCATTTGTGGTGGTTGTGCTATTTTATTTCTTAATAGTGCTGTTTGAGGGAAAGGTGCAGTTTTTTTGTGGTGTGCAGGGAATAGCAAGAAAAAAGGATTCTTTGGGAAGTAATGTCGCGGCATCACACATTGCTAAAGTAGATTGAAATACCTTGGCATTTCCGACGCAGAAAAAAATAAAAAAATATTTATACATATGGACAGTTGTCTCTGCACGTGAATTGACTGCTGTAACCGCCTGTCAGAGCTGCCAAAGGACCACTGCCACTTGGAGGATAAGGTTCACACCCAACATGTGATTCTAGGGGTATGAGGGGTATTTTGCACCCAACAACCTCATCATTACCCCTATATATTTTTTATTATATATGACACCTCAACGGGGAGAAAAAAAAAGGGAAAAAGAGGACACATACGGTAACAAAAATCACATTTTTATTTTCTCTTTTCCTTCCTTCTTCCTCGGAATATTCCTCCATTGATAAAGTTCTAAGGAGTGACAAGCTAGGAGCCGAAAGGAGCTAGCGAGCTAGGTGGTTCACGGTGGCCGAGAGGAGACCTCCGGTGGCACATCGAAGGCTTCTTCTGAACTTCCCTTTTTGCTGCTATTTTATATTTATTTGTGGGTTGTTGGAACAAATATTTTCATGACTTTGTGTTTGGATATTTTGAACCCTACCATGAACTAACTTATTTGGTGGTGGTTGATTTAATGGTTGTTTGAACTTTATTTTTAATGGTATATTTAAGTTTATTTTGGTTCTTTATTTGCTTTGCTTATGAATGCTTCACCATCTAGGCTTGTAAGAGGCATGAAAATGTCCATTTATTAGATGAAGGTTAGGTATTCGAAAGAATCCTAGACTAAAAATACTTGTAAGTATTCGGAAGAAACGCAAGATAAGATCCTCATAAGCAATGGGTTATAGTATTTTCAAGGGGCTTTGAACTGACCTAGGAATATTATAACTTAATCATTTAGATCTCGAAAGAGGCTAGGAAAGGATTTCAACGACTAAAAAGGGTGTCTTTATCAATAGGGTAGGCTGGACAACATCGTTGAGTGAGAACAAATGCCTTGGCATCCTATTCTGTTAGGTTCTTTAGAACACTTTAGGAAAGCCCTGTCGAGTAAGTAAAGACCAATTAACTTAAATATACTTGAGAAATAAGTTTAGCATCCGTAGATCAATCCCTACCATTCATTCTCTTGGAAGCTTGTCACGTGAGGATTATTTTCTTTTCATTTTATCTTTATTTATTGTTTTTACTATCTTTCATTGCCTTGACATTTCACCATACTCAACATCAAACATCCATCATTGCCATTGCAATTCCATTTGCTACACCATCAGACCATCACTACATATCCACCAGCATACACATTTACATTGCCGTGACATTTGTATATATCAAGACTAACTATACTTAGATAGAATAATGCATTGCTTTGGTTAGACTTTTGTAAATTCACCCAATCCCTGTGGAAACGATACTCACTCATCATTATATTACTTGAGCGATTGTGTATACTTGCACATTATTTGCATATAATTTATAGTACTCACAACACGTGAACACTTGTGCATCATTTAAGGTGTGATTCACATAGTGAATAGCATGGAAGATCTTATCCCTCCTTTGTCTCAGCACTGCTCCAACAGCATGATCACTCGCGTCGTACGTAAACTCAAATAAAATTTTTGAATCAGATGCAACAACAATTGAAGCATTAACTAATTTTAGTTTGATTGTATCAAAAGAAGCAAAAGTTGCATCATCAAAGATAAATTTCTTGTTTTGCTCCAATAATAAGCAAAGTGGTCTAGTAATCTTCGAAAAGTCTTTAATGAAGCGTTGATAAAGTCTAGTGTGTTCTAAGAAACTCATTATCTTAACATTGGTGGGACGTACTAACTTCTCAATGGCTTCAATATTTGTTTTGTTCACCTCAATGTCATGACGCGAGATGTTACCCCAGCACTATGCCTTCAATCACCATAAAATGATGTTTCTCCTAATTGGGTACCATGTTGGTGTCTTCAATCGATTCAAAACTATGACTAAGTTTTCGAGACATTGGTCGAAGCATTGGCCAAAGACAAAAAAAACCATCCATAAATATCTCAAGGAAGTCTTCAACCCTGTCAGAAAATATGACCATCATAGAACTTTGAAACATTGTTGGAGCATTGCATAAACCGAAAGGCATCCTTCTAAAAGCGAATGTGCCATAAGGATAAGTAAATATAGTTTCCTTTTGGTCTTCAGGTGCAATTTCTATTTGATTGTAGCCACTATACCCATCAAGGAAACAATATAATGCTTTACCAGCAAGCCTTTCCAACATTTCGTTAATTAATGGCAACAGAAAGTGATCCTTCCTTGTGGCATTGTTTAGCTTTCTATAATCCATACAAAGGTGCTACCCAGTTGTGGTACGAGTAAGAACTAACTCATTATTCTAATTGAAAACAACGGTGATGCCATATTTCTTTAGAACACATTCGACCAGGCTCACCCAATTGCTGTAAAAAATAAGGTAAATGATTCCAGTATCTAACCATTTGATGTCTTCCTTTCGAACAACCCCTTCATAATAGGGTTCTATATCCTTTATTATTGAACATACTACTATTTGGATCCTCAAGCAATATTTTATGCATAAAAATGTTGGACTAATACCCTTTATGTCAGCAATGCTCCAATCGATTACTCTCTTATGTTGCTTCAAAACATTGAATAATTTCTCTTCTTCTGATGCCTCAAGCTTTAACGTAACTATAACTGACAATGTCTCATTATCGCCAAAAAATGTGTACTTCAAGTGATAGGGTAAAGGCTTTAACTCAAGAGTAAAAGGTTCTTTAGTGGAAGAACGAGGAGCTTTGATTAGACTATGAGAGAGATCTAATGACTTAAAGTGTTGCATGTAATTTCCTTCGCCTTGAGTGATCTCATCCTCCTTATACCCCTATATTATCATAGTAGCATGAACAAAAATCTCAATGATTTGGCATTCACCTATATGTTCATACATAATTGTATATATGATGTCAAGAGAATGACATTCAACATTTTCATCATTATACGAACCAATATTCAAAACAACCTGTAATAAGGAATGGTTTACCAACTATAATTGGCATATCCTTGTCGGCTTCACAATCCAAAATAATGAAATCGGTGGGGAAATGAACTTATCCAAAATAACAATGCATGGAGCACGCATTGCAACAGGCTCACCCAAGTACTATATGAGATTTGGTAGATTATACCCGCATCAAGCCACTTTATAATTTCCTTATTCACCACTTCTTTCATCGTGGGGTTGAACCAGTATTCAATTGAATGCTTGGCTCCATCTTCCAATTTAATTTTGTGCATGCAAAAAGAGGGACTAATTCCTCTAATGTCGATTATACTCCAACCTATAGCCTTTTTATGGTTACTTCAACATGTTATTATGAATATATAACACTCGAAGATTCAAGTATGACAACTCAAGAAACAAGTATCGATCCATACTAAGCCTATATATGTTGATTTGATTTCAAAATTTAAAAAGTTGATATTTTTGCTCTGTGTCTCGATACTTCATCATGCCATTATTGAATATATAATACTCAAATTTTCAAGTATGAGAACCTCAAAAACAAGTATCAATCTTCACTCTCAATCTATATATGGTGCATACGTTTTAAAATTTTAAGTTCTCATACTTATGCTATATGTCTCGATACTTCATTATCTATATTGGTAATGTATTAATTGGTACCGACCAACCTTTTCCTAAGAAATTAATGTTGAATTGAAACTTCAACAACAACCACCTATTATAACTTAAATTACCATTTAATAATGTAATCTGAAACCTCTCATTCAACTACTCCTGTTAAACTTAACCAAACTTCCAAATACTTTATTTTTCATAAAACCTTCATTCAATGATCTTAAGGTAATAGATTGTTTTTAGATTATCAATGTTTACAGCACCATGTTTTTTTATTACTTTTTTTATACATTTTAAGTTAACTTTTACAGACATTATTTAATCTATTTAGGTTTCAACCTACTTTTGATACACATTTTACTTTGTTTGATGATATATAGAGTGTAGATTACAAATGGACCACACAATGCAAAAACAAGTTCAGCCGACCATAAAATGTCATGATACAATTTGTGTAGATTACACTAATAATTTACTTGGTATGTTATTTTCTTCACGTAGTGGTGTTTGGGATTTTATAGGAAATGAGCTAAGAACCATGAATTTTGTGCACGCGGGGAACAACGCGTCTCAATATAAAAGGCAATGTCAAGATACAATAATTTTATTATTCAAAGCAAGGGTATTTAAAATCAATATTGTTTATAGTCAACGTGCTCATCGACCATTGACAAGAACCAAATGCAAGGCTATAATTTTGATCAATACAACAAACAATATAAATCAATGGGTTTTAAGTACTTTTATTCAAGAACATATTCATGCACTGTGCACACATGTTATAACATCATTTTTGCATTCTAATAAAGTCGCCACAGGCTAATCTTGAAGAGACAACAACATTGGAAGATTGTACGGGTCACCACAAGTAATGAATTATTTCACCCACCAGGTGGAGGGTTTTCAGAATGTTGAGTTTACAAATAAACCTCTACAATGCACTTCAAAATAATAAAACCAAAGAACTTATTGATGGATGCCAATGCATTTATTTCATACTTTGATTTTAAGAAAGAATATGATCTTTGTTTTTTATAACATACTCAATCGATGATTTAAGGACATTATATAATCTTATTTGCTTCTCCGAATGCTTGGACTTTGATCAATCTCTCGTTTCAATCCTCCAGTCTTCATCGATCTGATTTTCCGACCCCATCTTCGTAAGGTATAACCCATTTTTTCTCTCTTTTGAGTTATACTCTATAGATTTTAGGCTTTTCTTATTTTAATTTCACTTTGAGCTTTCGACTTTGAAGATTTCTACTTTTAAAGATTTTGAGTAACGTTTTCTTTGGGTTATAAAAATTTGGGCGTTTTCACCCGTTCTTTCCAGAGATCTCTGCTCATTTCTTCAACTCTTTGGCTTTGCCTCACGTAGCCAGCATCCGTCAAGTCGAAGATTAATTTCTTTGTTTTTCGTGTTATTTTGGCTCGTCCTTTCTAGTATTCCAGTTTTCCTGTTCTTCCATTGTTCCTCATCGCGATTTTGGTTATATAAGTTGAAAACTGAATGATTTCTACAAATAAGTGATCAGATAGACTCTGGATTCTCCTCTTTCTTCTGCCAACCTTGTTTTTTTACTTCATTCAGTGAAACCCTATCGTTCCATAATTTTGTCCGATTGGTACTTGGGACATAAAGTTGATATCTTCACCTTCTTGATTCCTCGATCTCTTTTCTTTCCCGATCCCCAGCTGAAATTTCTCTGTCTTGAAAATCCCTTAACGAACCATTATTTCTTCCCTGAATTTTTCGTTGGAGCCATTTTTTGGAAGAACACATCAACCTCTTTTGTATTCTCAAGGCAAATTCTCTAGCGTTTTATTGGTGCATCTTCTGTCTTCTTTGGATTCCTTTTTCATAGTGTCTCATAACTACGGCATAGATGATTACTTGAGGTCATGTCCTTCTTTTAGATCCCATAGGGCGTATAGGGGGCGGGCTCGACATAGTGATGTCAAGAGACTAGACTTAGAGTTTGTACGTTGAATGTAGGCACATTAATAACTAGGCTACTGGAGCTGACCGACATACTAAGTAATAGGAAAATAGATTTTGCATGTATTCAAGAGACTAGGTGGAAAGGGACTCGCGCCAGAAAGTGTAACGGGTACAAGTTGTGGTATTCAGGCGTAGATAACATTAGAAATGGGGTGGGTATCTTGGTATCTTCTAGACTCAAGGAAAATGTAGTTGAAGTTTGTAGATATCGTTATAGGATCATGATGATTAAGGTTATTATAGAAAATGAAGTGGTGAATGTTCTTTCAGTGTACGCCCCACAAGTTAGGCTAGGGGAGGGGGATAAACGTTGCTTCTGGGATTCGTTAGATGATGTACTTAGGAGCATTCTAGAGGACCAAAGAGTTTTCATAGGGGAAGACTTCAATGGCCATATAGGTAGTGAAATCGATGGGTATGATGGTGTTTATTAGGGTTTCGGTTTTAGTAGTAGGAACGAGGAGGGGCGTACGTTACTTGAATTTGCTACTACACACGATATGGTGGTCACTAACTCATTCTTTAACAAGAGAGATGTGAACTTGATTACGTTCCATAGCGGGGGACATTATACCCAAATCGATTACATCCTGGTTAGAAGTCGGGATCGATGGGCTTACATTGACTGTAAGGTGTTCCTTGAAGAGGCATGTGCATCACAACACAGATTGTTGGTTTTGGTGTTCCGCGTACGCCACGGGCGGAGCACTCATAGGAGGGCTACACTAGGTAAACCTAGGATCCTTTTGGAAGAACTTACATGGAGCGACACTGATAACTTTAGGAGTAAGGTTTTGTCTCATATAGATTTTGGAACTACACACAAATAATGCAGATATGTTATGTGAAAATATGGCAAATTCCATCAGAGAGGTGGGCAAAAACACCCTTGGGTTGTCGACAGGGAATGCCAAGGATCATAAAGAATCGTGGTGGTGGAACGACGAAGTCCAAACTAAGGTGAAGACAAAGCAAACTTGCTTCAAGGAGTTGCTACAGTGCAATGACGACGAAGAAAGATCGAGAGCTAAACAAAGATACAAGAAGGCAAAGCAGGAAGCCAAGAAAACAGTGGCTAAAGCAAAGGATAAGGCATACGAGGAAATGTACAAGAGATTAGACACTAAGGAAGGACAAAACGACATCTTCAAGCTTGCAAAATCCAGGGAGAATAGGAAAAAGGATTTAGGTAGCATTAGGTTTATTAAAGACAACAATGGTGTTCTTTTAGTGAAAGATCATGATATTAAGAGGGTTTGGGGTAGTTAATTCTTTGGCTTATTTAATAACGGTGCCTCTCTCTACAGAGATAGTAATGTGGATGGGTCAACCGACCATCAAACTACGGCCAATGACTACCCTACAAGTAGGATTGAGATTGAGGAAGTCAAAATGACCATTAGAAAGATGGGGAGGGACAAAGCTGTTGGTCCAGATTAAATTTCTATCACTGTGTGGTTGACCCTAGGAGAAGAGGGAGTTAAGTGGTTGACCAACATTTTTAATATTATTTTAGAGACTGCCAAGATGCCAGAGGAGTGGAGAGAGTCTACGGTGATACCAATCTATAAGAATAAAGGAGATCCCCAACGTTGTGATAACTACAGATGTATTAAACTACTCAGTCATACCATGAAGCTATGGGAAAGAGTGATAGAGGCTAGGTTGAGACAGGTTACTAGGGTTTCAGAAAACCAATTTGGCTTTATGCTAGGCAGGTCTACTACGGAGGCAATTCATCTACTTCGACGGCTTATAGAGAAATATAGGAAAAAATAGAGATCTTCACATGGCGTTCATTGACCTTGAGAAGGCGAATGATAGCGTACCCCGCGATACGATCTAAAAGACCTTGGAAACGAGACATATCCCAACTGCTTATATCCGGGCGATTCGTGATATGTACTGTAGATCTACTACATACGTTAGGACTACAGTTGGCGACACCGAGGCATTCCCGGTGGAAATTAGACTCCACCAGGGGTCGGCTCTTAGCCCTTACATCTTCGCCTTAATTATAGATGACATCTATTGTGCGACACCAGACGGTGTTCCATGGTGTATGCTTTTCGCTGACGACATTGTCCTAGTTGCTGAAACAAAAAAATGAGTTGAATAGTAAACTAGTTTCCTGGAAGATTGCTTTGGAAGGAAAAGGTCTAAGGATCAATATTGAAAAGAAAGAATATTTATGTTCAAACTTTAGTGGGAACCAAAACAATGAAGATGTAGAAGTATGCATCGAAGAACACGTTCTCCCCTCAAAGGATTGTTTCAAGTACCTAAGGTCTATGATACATAAAGATGGGGGTGTAGATGATGACGTTACACACCGTATAAAGGCGGGATGGCTAAAGTGGAGGGCTGTTACTGGAGTTTTGTGTGACAAGAAGGTGCCTCTAAAACTCAAGGGGAAATTTTATAGAATGACAATAAGACCAGCGCTGCTGTATGGATCAGAATGTTGGGCAATCAAGAAAGATCACGTAAGGAGGATGGAGGCCGCAGAAATGAGAATGCTTCGATGGACATATGGTAGGACTCTGTGGGACATGACACCAAACTCTGCTATTAGGATGTCCTTGGGGGTGGTGCATGTATCCGAAAAATTGAGGTAGGGAATACTACGGTGGTTTGGGCATGTCCTTAGGCGACAACCGTCGAATGCGTCAAGAGGGTAGAGTCGATTTCACTCGGAGAGGTAAGAAAGAGAGGACGATCAAGGAGGAAGTGGGTAAACTGCTTGAGGATTTGATTTGAAATATTTATCCCTTACCGAGGACATGACCTCTGATAGGAAAGTAAGGAGACTTAAGACCAGGGTAGCGAGTAGCGTGGGTCAACAGCCATAGGGTGTAGCATCTCTGTCTTCTTTTTAATTGCCTTTGTAGTAATTTTCATGACCTTTACTTTTTATTACGCTTCTGTCATTGAAATTTATGAAGGCTTAGAACTAAGGTAACAGAGTAAGGTTGCCTTAGTTTAGGTTTTAATCCATTTTAACTTTATTCCTTCTCGTAGCTTGCAATCGCTGACTTCCGTGTATCCTTCTCTTCATGTTTCATCTTTTTAAATTTAGCCGGGACTTATATTTCTGTCTATATGCAGAGATTTTTAGGTAGGGTTTTGTTTGCAGGGATTACATCCCATTACAAACGTGCATATGAATGACTACATATGAAGACTGTCCAATTATGTATCTATTTATTTATTTATTTATTTATACATGCATTGTATTTTATTAGTATTTTTAATTTTCTGAATTGCCAGAGGTCTTCCACGGAAGCTGCTCTCAACCTGGTATTAGGAGCAGCCTACTAACCTACCTCCCTTTTACCCCATTACATATGAGAATAGGGTTTTATTGTTGTTATTGTAGAAGTAGAGTGAAAGATACGAGTAAATTGGTGAGAAACGAAAGAAAAGTTAAATTGAATATGATATAGTTGTTGAGATTGGAATGTTGTTTCTTTAATCTTAATTTATTTTTTGCATGTAGATCAGAGTGTTAGAAGAATGTTTTACAGATGCGTGATTTGTTCATGTATTTGGGAGGCGCGATTCAGTCGTCGGAGGCGACGATTCAGTCGTCGGAGGCGGCGAGAGCGACGAGGTGATACTTTTAGCGATTCACGTACAATGATTGCAAGACTCTTCCGGTGTAGACGTGGTAGTTGTTGTGGTAGTCATAGAAGGGTCTGATGGCGGTGTCGTTCTAATAACTTTCACCGGTACCGAAAAACTATGTCGGTGCTGATGTTGCTGTTGATGGTGAATGGACAAAGACCCGACGACGTTGTTTGGCGGAATTATCCGAACAGAACCTCCACCAGCGGTGGTTCCCCCGCCTTCTGACTCGTCATCATCTTCATCATCGTTTACACTTTCTTCAGAACTTTCATCAACTCCATCTTCTCTGTTACTTTTCAATCTATCCCCTCTTCTCCTCTTACTCGCTCTACTCAAGCAATCTCTTTCTCTTTCTCCTTCTCTTTCCCGTTCCATATCTCGCTCTCTATCCCGTTCCCGTTCCCGTTCCCGATCTCTTCTTTCTTTATCTGCCCTTCTCTCCCTCTTCTCCTTATATCTCTCTTTCCTCTTTTTGTGCTCTAAATGTCATCTTCTTTTCGCTATTTCACCCTCAATGAAACCCACTCCAAGCCTTAATGAACAGCCACGATCACTGATTACCAAATAATGGCTGAATCTGAACCCTTCATTCCTCGACAGATCCAACGATTCACATTGGGTTTAAACCAACATGGTAAGACTCAACCATTGATTAATTATCTCTTCTCTCCCTTAACCTTTTTCTAAATTATTCCTATTCGCAACGTGTCATATTCATTCATTTAACCTTTTTCTAAATTATTCCCTATTCGCAATGTGTCATATTCAAAGGTTAAATTGTGTTTGAGGTATGGTTATAAAATATTTATAAATGTTTTGTAAAATTAAGCACCTCGCGTACTTGAATCCCTCGCCTCAAAGCGCCTCAAAAATTGAGGCTCTCGGGTAGCTAATCGCCTTGGAGTGTCTCGTGCCTTTTAAAACACATGATACATGCTCTAACGCAAAAGAAATGTGATTAGCCAAGGAACATAGCAATGATTAACCATTGTAAATGAAAATAAAATTATAAGCATTCAATTGGAAGGGAAAACACTACCTACTACAGATACTCCTCAACACTTGTTGCTTCAACAGGGAAACATCCTCAAATGTTGCCTTTGGATAAAAATGATCAATTAGAGGAAAAAATGGTTTGTAAAGTTAGAGTAAAAGTGAATAAAGAACTATGGAAGTAAAAAATAGGAACTCAAAGCAAGATCGTGAAGCAATCTATGTGAAAAGCTCTCAAAATTGAAATTCTTATTGATGAATACATTTAGAAACCAAAGCAACATTTATGCAATACAAAATCAAAAAGCTAGGATCAAATATTGATTAATAACAGCCTTATCCAATAAACTTTGGAGGGAAATGTCCTTTCTTGGCATACTAACCTATATAAAAAATGTACTAATATCTACTCCCTAAATATTCATTATATAGAACCATCTAAAAACAGGTAAAAATTTACAAAAGAGTTTAGATGATTATTGAGTAGCTGAAGAAGCTTAGTTACCATAAATCAAAATGTGGAATGTAAAATCTATTTACTTTCAATTCAAAAGACTTCAGATCGTATGTAATTTGCTCAGCATTGATTCCCTCACGTGCAAGTAACCTTAAAATGCAATTATTCCATTAGGTAAACAAGAAATCCAGATAACTAAAGGAAAGATAGCCCCCCATATTGTTGTTTAAAACCCAAGTCAGCAACTAACAACTTCCTCTCACGTTCTAATCCAACATTCTGTCAGTTGAACTTAAAGTGAATACAAGAATCACAACAAGAATTAAAATCCTAGAATTACCGTGTGGCAGCAATAGATTGAGAATGAGCCTCAGTTCTAAAGGTTTTTGCCTTGTGTTTCTTTGATAGTGCTTCTAATTGATCCAAGTTTCTCTTAAAAAATATAATTGATGAAACAAAAGTCAATGCAAATCAGATGTATACTAACTTGAACTTCATTTAGTTAAAAGAAATTAAGGACAAACTCCATATGTTTGGACCAACAAATAAATAAACCTCCAACCAAGGTTTTTATACTAATATCAAAGATTAACTTGAATATCTTTAAAATGCAGTGAAATTTATAAAAAGAAAAAAAAATCACTAAAACTTATTGAAAAAATCAAGGATATTGTAAGTTCATTTAATATCATCAGAATAATACCTAATTAGTTAGATCAATAAATAATCAATAGTAGCATAGATACCAAGATCCTCAAACAATGGAAAAGGGGATAATTACAGTGAATATTATGAATATCATAAATCGTGCTTCCAAGCAAAACATGCAAATCAATTTGGCCGAAATGGGTAAAATATATTATATTATTATAATATAATGGATGAACAAAATTCAAATCTGAATTTAAATCTAAAAGAGAGAACACATGTTAAAATTATGACGTGTTCCTACATTTTTTTTGTCCAAAATGTCTAAAGAAGATGTTCCTTAACCTCCAGGCTATATCTCTGAAAAGAAATATTCTGATGAATCCCCATTACTTGGTGAAAAAAGAATATTAAGTTGATTTTATATTCTCCAATCAGATTACATATTAAAGCAATCAACAAATGTTGAAAGAGAAAGGTCTCTGTCTAGCTTAATTTTCCAACATTAATAGACATCTGCAACTCAATGTCTTGGTTTTCATACTTTAACTTGATTAAACAGAGCACATAAATAGAGCATTGCCAAATTGATGATATAAACCACATCAGCTGAGTTAATCTCAACAAGAAAACATATATAGGAAAACGGATTGGTTCTTTGTCCATAGTAAAACTTCATCAATCATTATATTAGAGCATAGAGATGAACCAGATATTAGTACTGGACAGACATTTAGCAGAGCTTTTTGCTCTCTATTCTATTGAACAATGTAGTATCCAAAACGCCTAACTTCACGTCATGCTAGAACATTTTCTCACAACCAGAGAGTAAAGGAGATACAAAACCTTAATTAGACTCAAAAAAAATAAGTTCCTTTCTATTTTAATTTGCACCAGGAAAAGAAGTGAAAATGTCAGGATTTTAACAGTCTTTTCCTGTTCCAAAGCTACAAAAATCCAAATACAGCATTACATCTGTGGCGAGCAATCCTAGTTCCTTAGTCACAACTACTACTCCTCATTTTCCACAATTTCAAGGCACTGAATGAAACATTAACAGCTAAATACATCTGGTCAAATATAGAAGATAGAATTGGGTTCTCAACCGTAAAAATTTTCTGATTTCCTCATCATTCCAAGCAATTTTCCCATCAACTAAACTCAAAAGATCAGACGATTAAATGCTAGCAGGTATTTTGAGTCATGAGATTCCAGATTTCCTTGGACGAACAAAATCATGAACTAAACAATGTTATTAGAAATCAATATTATTCAATCCTGGCAACTGTTGCATATTGACCCCAACCCTGTAATTTACGTTTCCTTCCCTATATATTTCTAAAATGAAGTCGTGATCTTTTTCTTCTTTACGAAAATGAAAAACAAAAAAAAACACTACAAAACCTAAATGAGACTTAAGAAATTCCATAAAAAACTTATTTTACAGAATATATGAACCACTGAAGACTTCCCACACTTGGATACCGTCAAAAGGGAAAAATAAATCAAAGCCTAATTGTTTTCTCTTCTGCCAACGTTTTCTCGAGTCATTAAAAAGTTAGGGTTCTGGATTCAGGCGTTAGCTGCATTTTTTATTGAAAAGGAAAGGAGACAGTGAACAAAAAAGAATAGAAAGAATCACCTGGAGAGGAGGAAACTGAGCAGAAGGTGCAGCTTGCTCGAGAAGCTTGGAGGAAGAGTGGAGAAGATCGGTCCAGCTTCTCATGTCTTGCTCACTCGCCATTGCTAAGCTTTCCGTTCTCATTTGAGAGGGAAATATCGAATGGGGGTTTTAGCATTTTATATTAAAACCCTAAACTAAAAAAAAGTTTTTTTTATCGGTAAATACAAGCTAATATACGGTTAATATATGGTGTTACCGGATATATTAAAAGATATTTAATAAATTCGGTTTAGCGTTACCTATTATATTGACAGACTAATAATGTTTTCGGTAGAAAACATGAAAAATTATTAAAAATTTGGTAACCGATAAACTTTGATTATCGGTAAATATCGATACATATATATATAAGTGTTCATATTTATTTCACAGTGGAAAACATTAATTTAAGGTTATCTTTTAAGTGAGTTTTAAGATATTAATTTAGTAATTATATGCGTCTAATGATTTATTTTTTATGTTACGGTATATATTATTATTAAATTAAAAACAATAAACATATATATTACATATTTATTATTATCTTTGGTTAAAATTGTTAAATTTAAATTCTAAATAATATTTTATAAAATATCAAAACAATCAAATAATTTTTTGTGTAAATAAAATTATTAAATTAATATTGTATATGGAAAATATTAAACACTATTAAAAATTTTTGAAACATAAATTACATAACTTTCAAAAAAGTATCGATCCTTTTTATAAAAAGTCTCTATACTTTCAACATATCAGGTAAATTTTACCGGTTTTGTCATATTTATACCAATTATATTATAAAGTATCGGTCCTTTTTATAAAATGATCGATATTTTCAACATATCAGGTAAATTTTACCATTTTTGTCATAATGAAACCGGTTTTGTCATATTTTTACATGTTATATTGTAAAGTATCTATCTTTTTAATAAAAGTATCGATACTTTCAACATATCAGGTAAATTTTACCGTTTTATAATGAAATTGGTTTTGTCATATTTTTACCTGTTATATTGTAAAATATCGATACATTTTTATAAAGTATTAATACTTTATAGGCGCTATTACTGCTTTTCTTTTAAATTCCAAAAGTTTCGATACTTATTTAAATGGAATCGATACTTTCAACATATCTAATAGGTAGTTTAATGTAATAGGTAGATATTTCACTGTGAAAAACATTAATTTAAGGTTATCTTTTGAGTGAGATTTAAGATATTAATTTAGTAATTATACGCGTCTAATGATTTATTTTTTATGTTATGGTATATATTATTATTAAATTAAAAAAATAAACATGGATATTACATATTTATTATTATCTTTTGTTAAAATTGTTAAATTTAAATTCTAAATAATATTTTATAAAATATCACAATAATCAAATAATTTTTTGTGTAAATGAAATTATTAAATTAATATTGTAGGTGGAAAACATGAAACACTATTAAAAAAAATTTGAAACATAAATTACATAACTTTCAAAAAAGTATCGATCCTTTTTATAAAAAGTATATATATTATCAACATATCAGGTAAATTTTACCGGTTTTGTCATAATGAAACTGGTTTTGTCATATTTTTACCTGTTATATTGTAAAGTATCTATCATTTTTATAAAAAGATCGATACTTTCAACATATCAGGTAAATTTTATCGTTTTTGTCATAATGAAACTAATTTTATCATATTTTTACCTGTTATATTGTAAAGTATCTATCATTTTTATAAAAGGATCGATACTTTCAATATATCAGGTAAATTTTACCATTTTTGTCATAATAAAACTGGTTTTGTCATATTTTTACTTGTTATATTGTAAAGTATCGATCATTTTTATAAAAAGGATTGATACTTTTAACATATTAGGTAAATTTTATAGGTTTTGTTATAATGAAATTGGTTTTGTCATATTTTTACCTATTATATTGTAAAATATCAATACATTTTTATAAAATATCGATACTTTATATGCGCTATTACTGCTTTTCTTTTAAATTACAAAAGTATCGATACTTATATAAATGGAATCGATACTTTCAACATATCTGATAGGTAGTTTAATGTAATAGGTAGGTATTTCACTGTGAAAATCATTAATTTAAGGTTATATTTTGAGTGAGTTTTAAGATATTAATTTAGTAATTATACGCGTCTAATGATTTATTTTTTATGTTATGGTATATATTATTATTAAATTAAAAACAATAAACATAGATATTATATATTTATTATTATCTTTGGTTAAAATTGTTAAATTTAAATTCTAAATAGTATTTTATGAAATATCAAAACAATCAAATAATTTTTTGTGTAAATGAAATTATTAAATTAATATTGTAGGTGGAAAACATGAAACACTATTAAAAATTTTTGAAACATAAATTACATAACTTTCAAAAAAGTATCGATCCTTTTTATAAAAAGTATCTATACTTTCAACATATCAGGTAAATTTTACCGGTTTTGTCATAATGAAACTGGTTTTGTCATAATGAAACTGGTTTTGTCATATTTTTACATGTTATATTGTAAAATATCTATCCTTTTTATAAAAGGAACAATACTTTCAACATATTAGGTAAATTTTATCGTTTTTGTCATAATGAAATTGGTTTTGTCATATTTTTACCTGTTATATTGTAAAGTATTTATCTTTTTTATAAAAGGATCGATACTTTCAACATATCAGGTAAATTATACCGTTTTTATCATAATGAAACTGATTTTGTCATTTTTACCTGTTATATTGTAAAATATCTATCCTTTTTATAAAAGGATCGATACTTTCAACATATCAAGTAAATTTTACCGGTTTTGTCATAATGAAATTGGTTTTGTCATATTTTACTGTTATATTGTAAAATATCAATACATTTTTATAAAATATCGATACTTTATAGGCGCTATTACTATTTTTCTTTTAAATTCCAAAAGTGTCGATACTTATTTAAATGGAATTGATACTTTCAACATACCCGGTAGGTCGTTTAATGTAATAGGTAGTATCTATTTTTTTACCGTTTACATTATTAACAACCTTCAAAAAAACGGTAGGTATTTTAATGTTATAGGTATTTTAAATTTTATTAACATTTATTCCTAAGGTAAGTTTATTATAACTGATAATAAATTAAGTAAGTAATTACCTATTTTGTTACATAAGCACTACTTAATATGTTATTATACTTGATAATGTTTCCAGTAATTAACCGATTATGTTATTCTTGGTAACATTTTAGGCGCTTAACTAATATGTTGTAATAACAAATTAAGCAATTAACCTATTTTAATATATAAATGCTACCTATTACATTATATAAGCGCTACCTAATATGTTATTGTGCTTGATAATGTTTCCAGTAATTAACATATTTTATTATATAAGCGCTACTATTACATTATATAAGCGCTACCTATTACATTATATAAGCGCTACCTAATATGTTATTGTGCTTGATAATGTTTCCAGTAATTAACATATTTTATTATATAAGCGCTACCTATTACATTATATAAGCAGTACCTAATATGTTATTGTACTTGATAATGTTTCCGGTTAAACGATATAACATAATCGGTCTAAATTTTAACCGGTCACTTATTTAATTGGTCACGCCATTTTTTAGCCATTTTTAAGCACCGCACTCCAGAACTTCCCACTTGTGGGATATGCCTGGGTTGGGGAAGTTACGTAGTGAGGCGGTTAAAATACGACTAAAAAATGGTATGATTGGTTAAATAAATGATCAGTTAAAATCGATACCGAAAATGTTATATGATTTCACCGAAAATATTATTTGAGTTGGTAATAATAATGGTAATAACTGGTTATGTTATTGTCCTATGTAAAATGCGCTAAAAAATATTGACGATAGCATAACCGGTTAATTACCGGAAACATTATCAAACATAATAACATATTAGATAACGCTTATGTAACGTAATAGGTAGTGTTTTTTTTTAAAGTTGATGGTGCTTTAGAAATCCGACGATAATAGAATAAGTTAATTACTTAATTTGTCATTATTATTATCAACATATTAGGTAACGCCTAAAGTGTTACCAAAGTTTTAGTTGATGGAGCCTTAAAAATCCGAAAAAAAACATAACCGTTTAATTACTAGAAACATTATCAAGCGTAATACCATTTTAGGTAACACTTATGTAACGAAATAGGTAGCGCATTATTAAAGTTGATGGGGCCTTAGAAATCCGACGATAACAAAATAGGTTAATTACTTAATTTGTTATCAGTATTATCAACATATTAGGTAACGCCTAAAATGTTAACAAATTTTAAGTTGATGGAGCCTTAGAAATCCGACGATAACATAATCGGTTAATTACTTGATTTGCTATCAAGCTTTATCAACATATTACCATGAACATTGTTTACGTATATTATCATGATACAAATTGACTTTAATCGTTTTCATTGGAAATTAATCTATTACTTTAAAGTAATAGGTTTCGAAATTATAAGTATGGATATATATATATATATATGTGTGTGTGTGTGTGTGTGTGTGTGTGTGTGTCGTTACATTTTACGTGTAGATTGTTTGAGCCTTTATGTGGAATTAACCAAAGTTAAAGCTGATGGAGCCTTAGAACCGACGATAACATAACTGGTTAATTACTTGATTTGTTGTTAAGCTTTATCAACATATTACCGTGTACATTGTTTATGCATATTATCATTATACCGATTGACTTTAACTGTTTTCATTGGAAATTAACCTATTACTTTAAAGTAATAGGTTTTGAAATTATAAGTATGATATATATATATATATATATATATATATATATGTGTGTGTGTGTGTGTATGTGTGTGTGTGTGTGTGTGTGTGTGTCGATATTTTACGTGCAGATTATTTGAGTCTTTATGTGGAATTAAAGTATCGAGACCGATATAACATAGTATTGATACATATACAAAAGTTTACGCTATTATCATTATATCAGTATACTTTTACCGTGTACATTGTAAATTTACCTATTACTTCTACAATACCCTTTATATATGGGTTATCATAATGTTGGATTTACACATAAAGACATCTACAATGTACTTGAAAGAGGTAAAGCAAAGGAAATCATTAATGGGGTGTCAATGCACTAATTGCTTATTTTAAACCGGTACTTGGAGTATCAATACTTGGAATTTTGAAACCTATTACTTTAAAGTAATAGGTAAATTAATAATGTAAATGGATAAGTCCATTCTTTCTTAGAATCCCTCCATGTTTTATGCAATTACGAGCCCTTTCCATATGTTCCCTTGTATCGTGTACTTGAACCTTGCCAAACAGTCTGTAGAATAGAGTCTCCTGTAAGTCATGGCCGAAATCAGTTATGTAGCTGAGAT
This sequence comes from Hibiscus syriacus, assembly GCF_006381635.1. Taxonomy (NCBI): domain Eukaryota; kingdom Viridiplantae; phylum Streptophyta; class Magnoliopsida; order Malvales; family Malvaceae; genus Hibiscus; species Hibiscus syriacus. The sequence continues at coordinate 1,262,566 of NW_024062674.1, forward strand.
TATCTAGGTTAATCATGTTGACTGCATAGCCAATAAAACCCCATTGCAAGGTGGAATTGGTAAGACAAGCTTCTTTTGAGGGTTTAGGGACTTAACCCCTCCGAAGTAAGGACTGCATGATTGAACATTACATAGAATAGTTGTATTAAGTTCTTGAAGAATTGTTCTTCATTGTATATAAGGATAGTTGTAATGATATCTGTTCACGTTTCCAAACCAATAAGCATCATTCATGTAGTACCCTACATCCTCGAGGTAGAGGACAAGAAATTTGGCATTTAAAGATTTACCAAGAGCGGTAGCTTCTGCTCTGCATGAAGACCAAACCTAGAATCAACTTCGCCATTATGCCTATACTGCTCAAGAGAACTTGCTGAATAAAGGGATTTACACACAACCGCAAGAATTTTATGGGAAACTGTTGAAAACATTTTGTGTTTCGATATAACAAATTAAATTTAAATGAATTTTAAGATTTTACAAATGATTTTCTAAGTATATTCGATTTAATTAATTGAATATCAAATTATTACTCCAAGTCTTTTAAGATCAATTTCAAACCTTAATAAATGTGTAAAATTATGTTTTATACTTGATATATTTTTGAAACAATTTTCACAAAGTATTTTGAACCAAAATCAAGCCTAAAATCAATTTTTCAGAGTGATGCACCGATGCACCAATCCATGCATCGATGCACCATGAATTAAATTGAACATTGAATGCATTTCATGCATCAATGCACATACCATGCACCGATGCACTGAGGATTTTATGAAAAACATCGAATGCATTTGATGCATCGATGTACCAGCCATGCATCGATGTACCAGCCATGCATCGATGCACTCTGTCTATTTTGAAACATCGAATGCACTTGATTCATCGATGCACTCTTAGTGCATCGATGCACTAAGGGTCCAACGGTTAAAATATTTGAATTTTCCACTGATGCACCGATGCACCATGGGTATGCATCGATGCACTGACGCTCCAAACTATTTTAATTAATTGTTTTCACACTAAAACGACTATATTATATTCATTAATGATCACCAACATTCTGAAGTGATTCAATGTGTATTTAAGAAAGCTTAGAAGCCATTGATCAAAACAAGAAATATCAAGCAACTAGAATCAAGAGAGAATCAAAGAGAAAGCATCAAACCTCAAGTTTGAGCATTTCAAGCCTATTTTTCATTCAATATTCATCTTGTTTTCAAGAACACTTATTGTGCTCAATTGTATTCATTTTTTAGTGTTCTTTTCTTTGTTATAGAATTGTGCAAACAATCTACCTTGTGAGGATTTCCTTATAAGTTTGCAAATTTGTATTGTTCTCTTTGGGAGAGAGTGTTCTCAAGAATTTGGGGTATAATTCTTGAGGGTTTGTAAGGTTACTCTTTTGCCTCAAAAGAAAGACAAATTAGTGAATTTGTGGAAAATCCTTAGTGTGGATAGCTAAGGTAGTGGACGTAGACTTTGGTTGAGAAAGTCGAACCACTCTAAATCGCTGTGCAATTATTTTCAATTTTCTGCAAAAGCTTCCACCAAAATTTTTATTGCCAATTCACCCCCTCTTGGCCGATTCTGTCAATCGATTAACTCAACAATTGGTATCAGAGCCTAACTCATTTGAAGGTTTAATCACCTCTTGAGTCGATTCGGGAAGAGTTATATCGATAATCAAAGTCATTAATGGCCTCCGCTTCAAACTTCGACTCCGGTCTCGATTCGATGCCCGTCAACAAGCCTCCTTTCTTCAATGGGGCTAACTATGGCTATTGGAATAATAGAATGATGTACTTCATTCAAGCAAGTGACATGGGAGCATGGAATGTCGTAGAAGAAGGATACTTCAAACCTCTCACTCATCCAAGATTATGGAGTGAAGGAGAGACAAAAATGTTCCAGCTCAACTCCAAAGCCATCCATATCATATTTTGTGCTCTTGGACCAGATGAATACGGAAGAGTTTCATCTTGTACAACCGCCAAAGAAATATGGGACAAACTTCAAGTCACTCATGAAGGTACCGATGAGGTAAAGAAATCTAAAATTAGTATTCTAACGCATAGCTATGAAAATTTCAGGATGAAACTAAATGAAGATATCAAAGCTATGACGGATAGATTTTCAACGATTGTCAATGGTCTCAAATCATATGGAGAGATCATTTCAAATGAAAAGCTTGTGAGGAAGTTAGTATACTCCCTCCCAAAATCATGGCAATCAAAGAAGACGGCAATCATCGAGTCTAAGGATCTAACATCCTTAACTCTTGAAGAGCTAATCGGTTCACTCCTCACTCATGAAATGATGCTTGAAGATGAGGTGGACCTTGATAAGATTGAAGAGACACCAAAGGAGAAGGAGAAGAAGAAAAATATTGGAGTTGCTCTCAAATCCATAAAAAATGAGAGTGATTCAGATGAAGATGACGATGACGATGACGAGGAAATGGCATTGTTTGCCAAAAGGTTCAGAAAAATGATGAGACCTTACCGAGGAAGAAAATTCAAACGAAATGAAGGCCTAAAAAATGAACCAAAAGAAAAGGACCCGATTATTTGCTATGAATGCAAAAAGCCAGGGTATGTCAAATATGATTGCCCACAATTAAAGAGGAAGGGTCAATCAAAGAATAAGCACAAGGCTCATGTGGCTACATGGAGCGATGAAGAAGGTTCCGATGAAGAGGAACAAGAAGTAGCAAACTTGTGCTTGATGGCATTCGAGGAAGATTCTAAGGTAACCTCTAACTCATCTGATTTTGATGATTTATCTTATGATGAGCTATTAGAGGAATATAATGGGTTAGCTTCGGATTATGAGAAATTGTTTTTAAAATATAAAAATGATGTTTCAAAATTGAAAAATGAAAATAAAATCATATCCAAAACCAACGACGATCTTGAAAGTAAAATCAAAGATTTGCAAATCAAACTAGAAGAGTTTGAAAAGAAAAATTTAGATTTGCAAAATTTACTTTCAAAGGTCAATGATGATCATCAAAAGAAAATTGATGATCTTAAAGCTTCTTTTGATAAAGTTGGAACAAAACGTTTTGAAAGTGGAGAAAATTCAAAATCCAACTTTGTTAGAAAAAGTTTTAAAAACTACAATCATAGAGGTCCCCAAAGAATCTCTAATGGAAAAATCGTTAGAAGTATATGGGTTCCTAAGGAGCTCATTACTACTAAAGATAAGGATATCCTACACAAATATATACCTAAGGGGACTAGGATTTTGGAAACTAATGAATATGGACCCAAAAGAATTTGGGTACCAAAAATTAGAAATTAATCTATGTTTGTAGGAAAAGGAGCATTGCTACAAGGCACGGGAAACAAATTCAAACTCATGGTACCTTGATAGTGGATGCTCAAAAAACATGACCGGAGACAAAAGCCGGTTCATTAAGCTGAACGCCAAAAATGGAGGAGAAGTGACTTTTGGTGATGATTCAAAAGGTCACATTGAAGGTATTGGTACTATCGGTAATACCTCTTCCATACAAATTAAGAATGTTTTATATGTGAATGGATTAAAGCATAATCTATTGAGTATTAGTCAATTTTGTGATAAGGGATTCAATGTCATGTTTGATATTAATGGTTGTAAAGTCATTGACATTGCATCTAATCGGATTATGCTTGTTGGTCATAGAATAGCAAACATATACATGGTGCATTTAGATTCTATTGATATGACTAATTTGTGCCTAGTTGCTAAGGATGAACATGATAGTTGGTTATGGCATAGGAGACTAGGACATGCTAGTATGAGTGTTTTGCAACGGCTAATTCAAGGTGATTTAGTTCGAGGGTTGCCTAAGCTTAAATTTGATAATGATAAAATTTGTGATGCTCGTGTTAAAGGAAAACAAAAGAGAGTTTCTTTTAAATCCATTAATGACGTATCAACTAGTAGAGTATTACAATTGATCCATATAGATCTTTTTGGGCCAACTAGGACTACTAGCTTGGGTGGAAAACAATATGCATTTGTCTTGGTAGATGCCTATTCTAGATATACTTGGGTTCTATTTTTAAGTACTAAAGATGAAGCATTAGAACATTTCATCACATTTTCAAAAATAATCCAAAATGAAAAAGGTTACTCTATAACTAGTGTTAGGAGTGATCATGACACTGAATTTGAAAATCTTGGATTTATTGAGTTTTGTAATTCTAATGGTATTAGCCATAATTTTTCAGCACCTAGAACCCCTCAACAAAATGGAGTTGTTGAGAGGAAAAATCGAACTTTAGAAGAAATGGCTAGAACCATGCTTTGTGAAAATAATTTGCCAAAATATTTTTGGGCGGAAGCCACAAATACCGCTTGTTATATTATAAATCGAGTAATGATTAGGCCAATTTTAAGGAAAACTTCATATGAAATTTTCAAAAATAAAAAGCCTAACATTAGCTATTTTCATCCTTTTGGATGTAAATGTTTTGTTTTAAACAACGGAAAAGAGAACCTTGGCAAATTTGATGCTAAAAGTGATGAAGGAATTTTTCTAGGTTATTCCTTAAATTCTAAAGCTTATCAAGTATTTAATAAAAGAACTTTAGTTGTAGAAGAGTCTATACATGTTGTTTTCGATGATAATCCCCTTCCGAGGAAGGATTCTTGTGTGAATGATGATGTAGGTGTTATAAATACAAGTGACGTTAGACATGACGTTGGAGAACCATCATCAAAGGAAGAAACGAAAAATGAGGAAACTCATGATCCTCTTGAGAATCCAACCATTGAAGAAAGGGAAGTATCTTATCCAAAAGAGTACAACTATGTCAAGGATGGTGAAATTAAAGGTGATCCATCCAAAGGGGTAACAACTCGATCTTCTCTTAGAAATATTTGTAATTATGTTGCATTTATCTCATGCATAGAGCCTAAGAATATTAAAGAAGCATTAAATGATGAACATTGGATTATGGCTATACAAGAAGAGTTAAATTAATTTGAGAGAAGTAAAGTATGGACATTAGTTGAAAGGCCTAGTAATAAATCTACTGTAGGTACTAGATGGGTATTTAGAAATAAGCTTGATGAGAGTGGTAATATAGTGAGAAACAAGGCTAGACTTGTTGCTCAAGGGTATACTCAAGAAGAGGGCATCGACTATGATGAAACATACGCTCCCGTAGCTAGAATGGAAGCAATTTGAATGTTATTAGCATTTGCATGTTTTCATGAATTTAAATTATATCAAATGGATGTTAAAAGTGCATTTTTAAATGGTTTTATAAAGGAAGAAGTGTATGTGGAACAACCTCCAGGTTTTGAAGATTCAAAATTTCCGGATCATGTTCTTAAATTGACAAAAGCTCTTTATGGTTTAAAACAAGCTCCTAGAGCTTGGTATGAAAGATTGTCAAATTTTTTAATTGAAAAAGGTTTTTCAAAAGGGAAGGTTGACACTACATTGTTTTTAAAACATAAAGGTAAAGATTTATTAGTAGTTCAAATCTATGTTGATGATATAATATTTGGTTCTACTAATGATGTTCTTTGCCAAGAATTTTCTAAGCTAATGCAAAGTGAGTTTGAGATGAGCATGATGGGGGAGCTCTCATTTTTCTTGGGACTCCAAATCAAGCAAAAAAAGATGACATCTTCATCAATCAAGCTAAGTACGTCAAAGATATGCTCAAGAAGTTTGGACTGAAAAATGGTAAACCTCATGACACTCCAATGAGCTCTTCAACAAAGCTTGACTTAGATGAATGAGATAAATGTGTAGATGTTAAATTATATAGGTCAATGATTGGATCTCTACTTTATCTAACCACAAGTAGACTGAACATTATGTTTAGTGTTTGCTTATGTGATAGATTTCAATCATGTCCTAAGGAATCACATTTACTAGCTGTTAAGAGAATCTTTAGATACCTTAAGGACACTCCTAGTTTAGGACTTTGGTATCCTAGAGACTCTAACTTTAGCTTGCATGCTTTTTCTGATGCGGATTATGGAGGATGAAAATTAGATAGGAAAAGCACCTCCGGTACTTGCCAATTCCTTGGAAATATGTTGATTTCTTGGTTTTCAAAGAAATAAAATTGTGTTGCATTATCTACCACTGAAGCGGAATACATTTCAGCCGATAGTTGTTGTGCACAAGTTTTATGGATGAAACAACAACTTTTTGATTATGGAATTGAAGTAGGTACTATTCCTATCAAGTGTGACAATACTAGTGCTATTTGTCTCACTAAAAATCCCATCCATCACTCTAGAACTAAGCACATTGAAATAAGACATCACTTCATTAGAGACCATGTAACTAAGGAAGATGTAGTTCTAGAATTTGTTGATACTTTGCACCAATTAGCGGATATCTTTACAAAACCTTTAGACAAAGAAAGATTTTGGACACTTAGGAGAGAATTAGGTTTAACTGACCTAGCTTCACTTAGTGTTTAAAATAGTTTTTAGCACTTTTAAGAATAAATGAAAAATACTTATAATGAGAATTTTTAATTGTATTCTTGCTATTAGTTAGGGGGAGTTTATGTTATTTGGAGAAAATTAATTTTATGTTCAATTGTTGTTTAAAGATTAATTTGATTGATTGAACATGATTAATTTTCAATATTTGAGTTGCCAATAGCTAATTAATTTAGCATTCTGAGTGTTTTAACACTTAACAGTGCATCGATGCATCCCTTTAAATGTGCATCGATTCATCATGTTGATGCACCGATGCACGCCTTGAATATGCATCAATGCACCTGGTCATGCATCGATGCATCCGTCGGGTTTTGAGATAAAATGCCTGATTTTCTTTATTTTCTCAAAACCTAAAAACCCCTCTCTCCAAACCGTTCGTCCCTCTCTCTCTAAAATCTTCATTCCTGCTCAAAATCAACGATTTTTTGTTGGAATCTTCAAGTTTTTCAACTTGCAAACATGCTTCAATCATTAAATCGTGCAAAACAACTCCTCATCCCTCTCAATCTGAATTTTCAAGGTATTTTTCTAAAAACCTCTATTTTACAAATTTATAATTTTAGAACTAGTTTTAATTAGTTCTAGAATGCACATTATATCGGGCATTGATTGTTTGTTGGTTCTAAACTAGATTTTACTACCAATTTCGTCAAAAACAAATAATTTTTCAAAAAAAATTATTTTCGAATTTTTTTAAAAAAACTTTTGATTTAGTTGTTTTGTTTTCATGATAACTATATTATGATTATCTTATACTAATCTTAAATAGTTTTTCAAAACATTCCCATTAGGATATGGTTTAGAGAACCTTGAATTATTGAGGACTCATTTGAGTTTTGGGATTGATTATGCATACAAGTGTTTTCAAATTACAGATGACATTCCTTATTCCAATTTCCTTTAATCATGTCAAATCCTAAACGACCTAGGTCATCTTCGAGTCGATCAAACCAAAACCGCCCTCTCGTTCCTCAACCTCCTAATCCCGTTCCTCCTCCACTTTCATCTCTATTAGGATCTTTTTTTAACATACCTGAGCGTCGTAGAGATGAATTATACTCTAGGTACAGAAACTCTTTCCAAACTTATAGAATCCGTGAAGAGCGTATTCCTTCGCTACAAGCTATGTTGATATCGATTTCGAATACCTTCCAATTCTTAAAGATTGGAAGTTTGATAAATTGTTTAAACTTAAACCTATCGTCTATCAACAATTGGTCCACATTTTCTATTCCAATGCGGTATGTATTCAAAATGAAACTCAAAGTGGAACTATAGCCATTAGATCCTATCTTTTAGGCCAATATATTAATATTGACCCCGAGACTATAGCTTTTCATTTTGGGTTAGATGATAATGGTGTATATAATGAAAGTGAAAATGTGGAATATCCTTATGTTCCAAACTCAAGTGCTAGGGATTTATGGTGGATGTATTGTCTTAAAAATAAAATCAAAATCAATCTACCCCATATTATCTTCAGTCAACTAGTTGATGTCATAAACATTGTTCCTTCAAAACATGTCGAAACATTAGTTTATGGATGTCTTCATAGTAACCTCTTTATCAAAATTGGTCTAGACGTTTCTCTTGACAATCCTATCCCTCTTCAAAATCAAATCAATCTCACATCCTTGAAGAAAGCAGATTGGAAGCAAGACGAGGTTATCGGTCAATGGGTTTTTAGACCCGGAAAGCAAACTCCGGGGCTAGTTCCTCAAGAGCTGCTCCTAGCACCTCTCGTGCTCCTCCTCCTCCAGCTCCGGCTGATGACGATGATCCTGAATTTCAACAACTTATGCAAGACATCGATGATCACGTACCTGATGACGAGCCTGTACCGGAACCTGCTCCATAAGAAGAACAAATGCCTCCGTATTTTCGTTCGTTTTTGGAGACATTTGATTTACGGTATGCGTCCATGGATTCGCGCTTCACATTCATTGAGTCCCAGCTCTCTACCTTGGGAGCTCGACAACAAGATATGAATGAATGTTTGGGTACACTCTCACTTGAGATGAGAGCACGTTACCCTCCTCCTCCTCCTGATCCTTCAATGGATGAATAAACTTATTTTTTTTAGGGATGAACTTGAATTATTAAAACATTTTGGGTTATCTTTCTTTGATTGTTGGATGACTATTAGATATTATATATATTTTGGTTTGTTACAACATATGCATCAGTTATTTTTTAGTTGCATATGACCAATTTACCATTTCACATTTTTATGAATATTGATCTTGAATCTAATGGCTAACTCTCTTTTGATTGTGATCTTAGCAGCTTAAGCTATATATATATATATATATATATATATTTAATTAATTGGCTATGTTTTTCAAAACCTTGTTCAAATCAATTTTTACTTTTTGATTTAACAAAAAGGGGAGAAAATGTTAAGTGTTAAAATGTTTTTAAGGAGGGAGAAGTGTTATAGTAAGGGGGAGTAATTTTTCTAAATTGAAATTAATTTTTAGAAAATCTTAAAATAACACAAATGTTTTGTTATATCAAAAAGGGGGAGATTGTTGAAAACATTTTGTGTTTCGATATAACAAATTAAATTTAAATGAATTTTAAGATTTTACAAATGATTTTCTAAGTATATTCGATTTAATTAATTGAATATAAAATTATTACTCCAAGTCTTTTAAGATCAATTTCAAACCTTACTAAATGTGTAAAATTGTGTTTTATACTTAATATATTTTTGAAACAATTTTCACAAAGTATTTTGAACCAAAATCAAGCCTAAAATCAATTTTTCAGAGTTATGCACCAATGCACCAATCCATGGATCGATGCACCATGAATTAAATTGAACATCGAATGCATTTCATGCATCGATGCACATACCATGCACCGATGCAATGAGAATTTTATGAAAAACATCGAATGCATTTGATGCATCGATGCACCAGCCATGCATCGATGCACTCTGGCTATTTTGAAACATCGAATGCACTTGATGCATCGATGCACTCTTAGTGCACCGATGCACTAAGGGTCCAACGGTTAAAATATTTGAATTTTACACTGATGCACCGATGCACCATGGGTATGCATAGATGCACTGACGCTCCCAACTATTTTAATTAATTGTTTTCACACTAAAACGACTATATTATCTTCATTAATGATCCCCAACATTCAGAAGTGATTCAAGGTGTATTTAAGCAAGTTTAGAAGCCATTGATCAAACCAAGAAATATCAAGCAACTAGAATCAAGAGAGAATCAAAGAGAAAGCATCAAACCTCAAGTTTGATCATTTCAAGCCTATTTTTCATTCAATATTCATCTTGCTTTCAAGAACACTTATTGTGCTCAATTGTATTCATTTTTGAGTGTTCTTTTCTTTGTTCTAGAATTGTGCAAACAATCTACCTTGTGAGGATTTCCTTGTAAGTTTGCAAATTTGTATTGTTCTCTTTGGGAGAGAGTGTTCTCAAGAATTTGGGGTATAATTTTTGAGGGTTTATGAGGTTACTCTTTGTCCTCAAAAGAAAGACAAATTAGTGAATTTGTGGAAAATCCTTACCGTGGATAGCTAAGGTAGTGGATGTAGACTTTGGTTGAGAAAGTCGAACCACTCTAAATCGCTGTGCAATTATTTTCAATTTTCTGCAAAAGCTTCCACCAAAATTTTTATTGCCAATTCACCCCCTCTTGACCGATTCTGTCAATCGATTAACTCAACAGAAACCCCAAGAATGGGTTTCCCCAAACATCTGTGTTGCATGATTTTAGCAAAGTACTTAGTGTTTCCCATAAAATGCTCGCAGTTGTTTGCAAATCCTATCACTCAACAGGTTCTCTAGTATAGGCATAATGGCAAAGTTGATTCTAGGTTCGGTCTTCATGCAGAGCAGAAGCTACCGCTCTTGGTAAATCTTTAAGTGTCAGATTTCATATTATCTACCTCGGGGATATAGGGTATTGCATGCATTATACTTATTGTTTGGAAACGTGAATGGATATCATTACAACTATCCTTATATACAATGAAGAATAATTCTTCAAGAACTGAATAAACTATTCTATGTAATGTTCAATCATGCAGTCCTTACCTGGGAGGGGTTGAGTCCCTAAACCCTCAAAGAAAGCTTGTCTTACCAATTCCTGGCTTACCATTTGGACCCTGCCCTCAGGGTTTTATTGGCTACGTAGTCAACATGATTTCCAACTTCCTGCATCTTTTGGCATTCAGTCATACTATCAAGATTTAAAAATTGTAATCAATTAAAAGTTCTTAAATAATTTAATCCAATTACCATTTCCAGAATAATTACACAAATACATTGATACTTACTAGAAGTAAATATATCCACCCAGTGGTTGCTTTCGATTTTCTTCAATTTTGATACTCTGGGGCTCCATTTCAAGGTCATCATCTTCGTGAGCAAAGATTGAACTTTCTACATATAATAAGTCCCAAATGCTTCTTTACTTCGAAAACCCGAAACTAAAAAACCTAACCCCTATTTTTGAATACTACAATACTAAAAAATTAGGGTTTCAACAATATACCTTTGATTCGATTGCATCAGAAAACAAACAACTACGCTTCCAAAAATGCCTTGCTACTACTATTTCACAACAACTAAACTCCCTCGATATCTAAAACTACAACCGTCTTCAATCTATTTCTTGGTTTAGAGTTTCCTTTGTAACTGGATATGTTATTTATATTGAATACCCTTACCGAAGTGTCGATACTTTTGTGTAAGGTATCAATACTTTCAAGATGTTTCATTTTTGTGTAAACCGGTAGTGCTTTACCAATTTGGTCATATTGAATCCGGTTTTGTCAATTTTCAACCTGTTATATTGTCATGTATCGATACATGTGTCTGAGGTATCGATACTTTCTGCGTGCATCTAGTTGGGGAAGCATACTAGACAAAAAGTATCGATACACATACAAAAAGTATCAATACTTTATGTTAACATATTTTGTCATTAAATTGATATGTTTTTACCACTTATATTGTAAATTTACATATTACTTGAAAGTAATCATTTTTAAAGTTTTAAGAATCGATACTTTTCATATGTGTATCGATACTTTATAGGAACAATTATTGAAATCGATTTTGTCAATTTTCAACCTGTTATGTTATTTATATTTAATCGATATCATTACCCATAACAAAGTGTCGATACTTTTGTGTAAGGTATCGATACTTTCGAGAAGTTTCATTTTTGTGTAAACCGGTATCTTTTTACTAGTTTTGTCATATTGAAACCTGTTTTGTCAATTTTCAACCTATTATATTGTCATGTATTGATACATGTGTTTGATGTATCGATACTTTATGTTAACATATTTTGTCATTAAACCGATATATTTTTACCGTTTACATTATAAATTTACTTATTACTTTAGAGTAATCGTTTTCAAAGTTTTAAGAATCGATACTTTTGATACGTCTATCGATACTTTATAGGTTCAATTATTGAAACAGGTTTTGTCAATTTTCAACATGTTATGTTATTTATATTTAACCGATATCGTTACCCTTACTGAAGTGTCGATACTTTTTTGTAAGGTATTGATACTTTTGAGACGTTTCGTTTTTGTGTAAATCGATATCTCTTTACAGGTTTTGTCATATTGAAATTGGTTTTGTTAATTTTCAACCTGTTAAAAATTTATATTTAATCGATACCATTACCCTTACAGAAGTGTCGATACTTTTGTGTAAGGTGTCGATACTTTCGAGACATTTTGTTTTTATGTAAACCAGTATCGCTTTACCGGTTTTTCATATTGAAACCAATTTTGTCAGTTTTCAACCTGTTATATTGTCATGTATCGATACATGTGTCTGATGTATCGATACTTTATAGGCGTAATTATTGAAACCGGTTTTGTCAATTTTCAACCTGTTATATTTAATCGATTTTGCCAAATTTTAATCATTTTGTCAAATTCGTTACATGTTTAAAAGTTTCGATACTTATATAGACATTATTGATAGTTGTATTTATGCCTATTATCAATAAATCGGTAGAGGTTGACCGTGTACAATGTAAATTAACCTATAACTTTAAAGTAATAGGTCTAAAAATTGTTGATAAGTCAGATTATCGATACCCATACAAAACGAATCGGTGCTTGCTATTTACGCCTATAATCATTAAAACTAAAAACTTTTACCTTTTATATTGTAAATTTACCTAAAACTTTTAAGTTATTAGTTTTGAAATTCCTCGCATCGATACTTTATACATTTGTATAGATAATTTTTTGTGTACAAATTGATTGAGATATATACTGGAATTTTTAGTATTGATATTCAAATAATAAGTTTCGATACTTTATGTTTACGCCTATTATCATTAAATCGATAGATTTAACCCGTTTACACTGTAAATCTATCTATTAATGTAAAGAAATGAGTTTAGAAATTATAAGTATCGAAACTTTGTTGTCGAGATTATAAAAATCGATACTTTAATAATGTGTATCCATACATTTGCACGCAAATTGTTGTACAAGCATAATAAAATTTGGAGTAGGTATACAATACTTTAATAATTAGTATTGGTATTTCAACAATCCTCAAATATAAAATATAGATACATGTAGTATGTGTATCGATACATAAACATAAGTATGGATATAAAATCCTTACCAATCAACCAACAACGCTTCAGAGATCAAATGTCGTGATATATTCGGAGCAATCAACCAACATGGAACGCGAGGGAAATCCTGAACATCATAATTTTGAGGAACAAACTAGAAGATTGGAGATGTGAAGAATGTCTTTTGGATAGTATCCATTTCATCCATCTCATAAAGATAGGATAACCGTAAGCCGAAACCGTCTAAGAGAAACATAATTGATATAGATACAGTTGCATATTTAAAATATCGAAGGTGATGCATTTGGTTCTCAAACATTTAAAGCATTAGAAGTATATCGAACTTGTGATTTGGGTGCTACACAGGAAGTGCAACGAAATGCAACAAAAAAATCTCGAGAATTGAACGGTACATCTTTTAATAATAATGTTAAAGAATGGAAGATACACATTTAAATCAGAAGTATCGGTACGCTGGTAGACTTTTACCGATTATATTATTAATTTAGCTAAGTATCGATACTTTATACATGTGTATCCTTCAATTCTTTTTATTATTATTACAAGCTGTAGCCCTCAATTCTTAGGATTTTTAGCTACCCTTTGTTGCATTTCCCGTATACCACCCAGATCATAAGTCTGAAACGTTTCTGACGCTTTAATTATTTGAGAACCAATTGCATCACCTTCGATCTGATTCTACATCAGATATGTTTTTATTTGGTGATTTTGGTTTAGGGTTATCCTATCTTCATAAGCTGCCTGAAATGAATAATATTCAACAGGCATTCTTCACATATCTAATCTCCCAACTTATTGCTCAACATTATGATGGTCGAGATTTCCCTCGCGTTTCGTGTTGGAAACAAACAATGGAAATTAGGATTAATCAATGATAACATGAAAACTGTCTAAGTTAATAAGTATTAAAAAAGGTTGTTGTTACCTTACAAATGGCATTTGATGTTACCTCCGGATGCAATGAGCATATTGTTGTTTGATGGGAACAAAGGATCCAACTCATATTTAGAGTGGAGCCAAAATTGAAATTGAAATTCAAACTCAAATTAAAATTGAAATTGAAAACTGCATAAATGATTCCTACTGTCCAAGTAACATGCGTTATCTACCAAAAAGCAGGGAAAGACAATATTGATTCAGTTCAAAGGTGAGTTGATTCACAAAAATAAAGCAGTCACATGGAAGACAAGACGAGATAGTTATATTGTATTCTTTACACTATCCCACCCGAATGGAATATTTACTGTGTAAGTCACATGTTCTACTATGAATATTAAAATACACAGTTTTTGTTTTATATGTTTCAGTACATTTAAATTGAAAATAGTGCATTATGTGTATGGAATGAAAATATACACACAATATAAGTAAACCAAACATACATACAAAACAATGTTATACATAACAATGTTCTAATATTCTACCCATAATGAAATTAATCCAAAGAAAAAGGGTTATTTTTTACAAAGTCTGGAACATTAGGTGCATTCGACAAATTTTCAAAATACTCACGTATGTTCCGCCTTTTGCAGAGGACATATATAAATAATTGCAATTATCAAACTAATCATGTGCAATTTTACTAATAAGAAACCAATTTCATATAAGCAGGCATAAATTTGAGTCATACCTAAAACATTGTTCTCCCAATATGAAGCGTCAAAGGGATATGGACATATGTAAATGTATTGTTATATAAGTACATAAATTGTTAAACCAATGTATGAACACCTATTTAACATAAAAAAACATATGGCAAACATGTAACTTACGGATTATAAATCATTTTTTCCACTGAATCATCGACCAATAATGTATTTAGGGTGTTAAATTGAGGAAACACATTTCAAACATCATGGAGATCTTTACAGTAGGTAACACTATCTTTTTTTTTCACTTTCCTTGATCCTATTTATACAGACAATCAAACATAAATTTCTAGGAATCATAAACAAATAAAAGTAAGCAATGTTTAATGACATTCATCTTACCCAAATGAATATAAAGTGGTCACACAATAAAGGTAGTTTGTGAAGTACACGATCAATGTTATGCATGAGATTGTTAACAATTTTGAAGATTAACATCTAATTATAGATTATCCATTTTTCTATAGTAATTCAATTACTTAACAGTGCTTACCTCATCTTGAAAGACCAAATGGAAATAACAAAATTTCCTAAACAATAATGTAGAAATTCATATACTCCTAGGCTTAGTATAACATCTATAACATGAACACAATGACATTAAAGTTGTACGTTTATAGGTTAAAATAATGTATAAAAATGAACAAATTTAAAACCTTTTGGATTTGTTGAGAAGTAGGCAAGGACTCCATTGACATAAAAAATGATAAGTTTTCCTGCCGGTAGTGTTGCACAAACGATATACTTGTTTGGATATTCATCTTCATCATCATCCTCTCTAATGTCATCATCTTTATTTAGCAATTGGTTGTCCACCATTGTTATAATAAAAGCAAATACATTTTACAACATGTAAATATTTAGAAATAAATAATGAATTACCTAACTCGTTTGATGTTGTTAACGTAATTCATTACGCAAGCTGGAGACTTCATCATGCAATGATGAAATATCAGCTCGCATTTCCCTGAGTTGTTCATTAATGTGGCCCACACGAGAATCAAAATATTAACTTAACCGATTTAAAAATGTTAACTTAATCGAATTTGAAAACGTATTTGGGTAGAATGATTCAGTCAACCGAAGCAGTGTAGTAAACAACGTTCGCAACCCTAAATGAAAATAATAAAAGCGAAAAGAAGTAGCAAAGAACAAGATCAAGAAGAAAATTAGGCAATGTGGGTTCTACAACGGCGAGGGACATAACAAACTAACATGTCCTCAAGTCAAGCTCAGTTTGGAAACAAGCACACATCCTACATTAACTGATTTTTTTAAGACGGAATGGAATGGTCGATCGGTCCTGAAAATGATGATAATGATGTGAGTTACTATATCTATTTTATAATGATGTCTTTAATTTTCAATGCTTATTTATAATTTCAATCTGTCTATTACATCTCAGGACAACGATAACATTTGGTTAACTGCAAGTCCCGATCTACATATATCATAAATATTAGCATAACTCGTGGTATTTATAACAAACATGTACAACAACCTATTGCTAACTTTGTTCATCTCATACATAATTTCATTCACATACAAAATTTGACTTACATCATCACATATGTTTTTCCATGTGTCTCATACAAGCCACTGTCAACGCATCTCTCATTGTATTTTGATCGTGGCTTATGAGATCGTTTAATATTCTCATACGATCCCAATCTCCAATAACCTAGATTCAAATTGTTAGTATGTTAACCACATCATTCAATCTATTAATTTTAACATTTTAACCCTAAAATAATTTTTCATTCCACTTACTAAATCATCCGTTGACCCTGTAGCAACAATCCCTTTTATATTTATAATCATATAAATGCCGCAATCATGTCTGTTAAAAAATTTGAATACCACGCATGTTAAATATGAAACCTGCATAAATTGCACATTCAATTTACACTAACATTACATACCCATTCAATTACGCATTCATATTATGCTCCACAAATTTGAAATCTTCCAATGGGACCTTCAGATGA
Source organism: Hibiscus syriacus (assembly GCF_006381635.1). Lineage (NCBI taxonomy): Eukaryota > Viridiplantae > Streptophyta > Magnoliopsida > Malvales > Malvaceae > Hibiscus > Hibiscus syriacus. Next base: position 1,279,288 of record NW_024062674.1, read on the forward strand.
CCACATACATTTACAAAAATGTATTCCTTAATATATTTATCTAATATGGTCATCTGCGTGAAAAAATATAAAGTTATATTACAAATAAGTTATGCATTTTAAATTATTGTTTCCTTTTATACATACCAATTTCGTAGCATATTTCACTCTCTTTTTGGCCCCTGGTGTTGTAAATAGACTATCGTAAATCGTTGCAACACAAGAAACCATACCCAACACCAACAGATACCAATGAGAACCAATGTCGTTTATTGTCATAAGGATCTGCAATAAATATCACACCCAATTTGACAAAATTCAATATTTCTTTATAAATAATTACATACAAAACACCATTTGCAATTTGTATGGAATCTTATCGTGTCACAGTCGGTTAATTTGAATAGTCTTTCAATATCATCTCCCAAAAGCCCGCAACATGGTCAACACTTGCATTTCTTCCAATGCCATATGTTGTATTTCCTCGACAATCATTATTAATTGACCATCTATAACACTACTTTTCAATATTTATTAATTTAAGTCGCCGCTAAGTTACATGGAATGTAGTCAATCTTTCGCTTCCCCGATATCTTATTTGAATCGTAAACCAACACTCATTCGACCAAATCAATAACCTAACAAAATTAATTACACAATTACAACATATTCACTAGGTTTTAACAATTTATACTTTCTACTTACCACACTGCTAACCCATGCCATAGGTTTCAACGTTGCAACGTCGGATACTGTGGTGAATTGATTTCCTAATTGGATTACAACATCGTTGTATGAGGAATTTGGATGAATATTTTGTCATGAAATATTTAAATATCACTCACAAAGCAATATATTTCACTGACCTGGATTGTAACCCACTATTCCATATATATTCACATATTCCATTTTCATATGAACCAATTTCTCTTGGTATTTTTACTTTTTCAACCTACAATTTTTCTTACAAATATTAGTCACAACATAATAATAAAAATCAAATTCAGTTTTATTTTATTCAGCTTACCTTCTGCTTCTTCTTTTTAGGTGCAGGACATTCTGAATCCAACTGAGCATCAATTACAATCTCTGATGTCCGGATAACATTAACATCCTTCCTCCTCACTTCATCCATCTTTTCTTCTTCATATTTTTTAAATTCATCACATTGTAAGGATTGATAGGTTGGTTTTGGGTTAACTTCTTAATTTTTCTAAGGTTTCAGCCATTGAGATGTCCTTCCTTTCTCAGTCCTTGCAAATATTGTGACATGCCCTCTATCTCGACTTGGTATTCCAATGTGATGTGGACAAAATGACATGACTAGCATATTTAACTGCTAGACTGTTTAGAGCATTTCTATTTCGGTCCTCTGAAATCTTCCATTTATTCAAGCTTCATACACTCCTTTAGAAGAGGTAGTGTATAAATATCAGTCTAAAAATAGAAATTATGAGTGCTTGTGGTCAGTACACTATAACAAGTGTTTCTCAAATCCCTTAGTCCATATTCCACCTAAACTCTTTTTTAATTTAAACTTTAGGCATATTGACTTTATTAAACTATGTTTCAGTATTCTAGTGTTATTTCTTTTTATTTTTCCTCTTTGTTTTTTCTTTTGTTTTTATTTTTCTCTCTATTTTCTTTCCTTACCTCAGGGAGTTCATCATGTCACAATTAATGTCATCATTTGAATATAATCACATCATGAAGCTCAGTAGAGTGGCCCTGTTTTATTACATTATATGATGCTTCTTTAACTTTCTAAGTATTCAACTTCAAGATTTCTTAAGCTCATCAAGAAGAACCTATTATAGTTTGGGTGTCATTGATGATAAACAAAGTTTTATCTTTAGAGTTCAATTCCCAAGCAACTGGCCTAAATTAAATTCATCTACTCTACCATTTCATTTGTGAAGATTATGATCATCACTGAACGTCCTTAATAGAAGTGTGATATAATCAATTTTGCAATATCATACACAAAAGATGTCATATTTTTTCCGCTCCTATACATATCTGAATGTCTTACCTTTAATCATTTTATCGTAGGAGGGGAAGGTTATCTTTGTACCTATAAGAAAAAAGCTGTGACATTTGGGTGTAACTTTTGAAGCATGATTAAGGGTCCTTATTTTACAAGGGTTCAATCTTGTCAATTATCAAAAGTTATAAGATTATTTCATTATATTCATTGAACTTAAAAAAGAAACTTGTTTTATTGTTCATAGTCTAAAAAAGTAGAATTTATTCAACTAAACAACTTTAAAAACATCTTAAAAAATAAAGAAAGAACAAAAAATAATTTCAATCAAAACATGTTTCTTTCATGCAAGTGTAACTATGCAAAATGATTATTGGATAAAGGCCTCTTTTGTTCGCTCTAAAATGCCCCTATTACACATAGGATGTATGGGTGCTTGTTTTGATTGGATTTGAAACCTTACCCTTTAATGCCCCACCTGCCTCTAAAAAATCCGAATCGATGCCTGATATATCTTTATGGTTGCATCTATCCAATTTATCTTTTGAAATGAATGCATATCCAAGGTTACCTTTGCTTCAACTATACTTATCTTCTCCCTTTTTTCATCTTTCATCATTTGAGACATTTTGAAGGTTACATTTCTTAATTTTGCTTCATTTTTTATACTTTTGACTCAATATTCTTTCACATTCATCTCTTCCACTATGCGGTCTTCTTTTGGTTTGACTATGCTAGTCTCAATTGGGCAAGGAATTCATAACATTCGAGTTTAAATATTATGTTTCTTTGTTTTACACTTCTCAATCTTACGCTCAAGGAACTTGAAATTCTCATTTAATGTTATATCCCTTCATGAAACACCTTAATGTCTCAGCTTGATTTATGCAACATACCTTCTCATCAGACCTCTTCTGATATAGAGGATATTGTTGTTGGAGATAACGCGGTGTGATTGGTATTTCTTTGAGTATTTTAGGGCACAAATTTCACATAGGACATGGAATGGAGAGAACTGAGGATTTTGAGATAATTTCCTTTCATATGACCTTCCTTGAGACCCTGATAAAAGGATAATTTATGATGAAAGAGACTTTGGGAATTGATTATGAAGGTTCAAATCTTGATTTACAATTTGTGTTAAGGTAAAACATTGGCTTGTTAATGTTTGTCCTTGATCCTCTTTCTTCTTTATAGACTTGGGTTCATCGATAAATGTCGAACTTTAAGAGGGTGTAGGTTTTATATCTTTGAAGCATAATAACCCTTCCCTGATGAGGTTTTGAACCTTTAATCTTAAGGCCTTACAATTTTCCATAGAATGATTAAAAACACCAAGGTGATATTTACATAAAATCTTAGTACCATGCCAACCTAGCCACTGATAAATGTAAGCCTTGGTGAAATCAATGTGAGGAGATGATTTTGAAGAAATAATGTAACAATTGTGAATATAGATTTTTTTTATGATCAATTTATTATTTTTATTCTCATTCTTTTTAGAGATCTTAATCATCATTTTCTCTTTTTATATGCTCATCTTCTTTGAGTGAAGCTCATGTTTCAGGATGTAACCTTCATCTTCTATTACGCAATTACCCAACATTGATTTAGTGGTGCTTTCTGGGATCATATTCGATTTTTGAAGTTGAATTAGATTATGTCGCTCTTTAACAGGCTCTTGATATTTATTAACTTTGACCCCACCACTAATATCCAGACTCTCATTTAAAGTCTTTCCCTTTACTTGCACAATGAGATTCTCTAATGGCTTCCCCCTATGAATTAGAATAGTCACCATGTTCATCAATTTGGAAATTTTCTCTCTTAAATTATCTAGAAATTTCTTTTCTTGGTCATTTATCTCTTGTTAAGTTATGAAAGTTGCTCTTAGAGTCATTCAATTTTATTAACGTGCACTAATATCACATTCATTTCTCTAAATCTTTCTCTTGGTACGATCAAGGTGGCTTTGATTTATTTTTAGGGTTTTTGACATAGAATCCTCCATGAATTATTCTCATGTATTCATGATTAAACCATATGAAAATGCTTAAATAAACAGATACAATGAAAATGCATGTATGAAAAAAGGTGTCATTTTAGAGTGACCATCTTTAAACAATTTTGTTGAACACAAAGGTTTTAGTACATCAAATAACCAAAAACAGATAAGGAATATTTTAACTCCTAGCTTCTCTATCTCTTTCAAAAGCCAAGTTAACTTCCAAGCATGATTTGTTGCTTAGTTATCATTTTGCCTTAATTATCCTAGAAGGCCATTTAAGTCGCTCAATTTGTAAGCCGCATCACTTGCTTGAGGAATGGCCTCTTTCATGAAATTATCCTTTTCCTCCATCTTATGTTTCAATTCCCAAAGCTGTAGAAAACATTGTTCATTTTCCTCATAAGAGACTCATTATGGTCATGAAGTTATGGCATAAAATCTCCAAAATCATTTAGAAGCTTTGTCAATGTCTTGCTCTTGGCTATACTAGCTTCTAATTATGCATCATTCTCACGCTTGTTTTTGTATATGAAACTTCTACATTAGTTATGGATATACTCAATATCTCATTTTTTGTTGGACACATTCCCAAATCATTTTTGGCTGTATTGTGTTAACTATCTACAATCTATAGACCTCTAAAGAACTTTTTTAGCTCGATTTTCGTGTACCTTATAATTCTTTCTCCATTTTTTAATTTTTTCCCCTTTAATTCAATGACTCATTTTGCTCATTCCTCATAAATACCACCTAAATCAGTATTTTTGAAAGCTTGATTGATTCTTCAAAAACCATTATGTATGGCTTCCATCTCTTTATTCATATTATCCTTTTCACTATTAAACTGAGCTTCATATTTCAACAGACACTCTTCATCTCAGATGCCCCACTAGTTCCTTTATCCTGAAACCCTATTGTTCTATATAAATTAGATAATATGTTGTTAAAATATGTTGATATTTTGTCTCGAACTCTAATACTCCATGTTCCAAAAAAGCACTAAACACGATGCTTAAAGAAAGATGATGCAGTTCCTAATAGAATATCTTTGAGCTGTAGCATGATATTCACAATGGACATTGATGTCATACCAATCTGGATATAGAGGTTGCCAAGGCTTAATATAATGTGAGGCCATTTCTCGTACCTCTAAGATCTTATCATATAATTCTCTATATGATAAGGGAGCGGAATTAAAACGAGGACTGTTACCCCCTGACCTTAGGCCATCATATAAATATAACTTGATTGAGTAATTACATGTATTTGAAATCAACATTGATCATTGAACTACCACATCGATATTTTTATCATTATTTGTTTTCACGATCTCAAGCATCCTAATTGTAATACCCCAAACAACAGGTCAGGGACTTTATTGAAAAGCTTTAAAAATTTAAAGATTTATTAAATAAGTGGTAAAAGATAAGGATATGATTTGAAATGGTGTTTAGACTAATTTGTAACCATAGATAAATTAAGAGGGCATTTTGGTCTTTTAAAAGGGTAAATGAATTTTTAATAAATTCCCTATTAGGGATTTTAAAAGGGGAAAAAGGGGAAAGTAACCATTTCTACTCTTCTTCTTCTTCACTCATGTGGTATTGTTCTGCTCTCTAGCATAAGGTAAACTTCCATTAGCTATTTCTTCATTTAAATTATGGGTTGCTTTGGTAACATTAAGTGATGTGTAAGTTTAAGGAAGGATTAAATAAAATTAAAACTAAGTGGTGGATGTATTATAGGAGATTTAAAGAAATGGGTTTTTGAATGATATGTTGATATATATGTTTTTATTGAGGTTTATTACTAGAATTGACTTGTCAAAGGATTGAATAAGAGATTAGAAGCATGAGATATGATTAAAAACATGTTTAGAAAAATGATATGATTCTTGAGTTGAGATGTTCCATGAAGACGTTAGAGGTTAAAGGTGGCAAAATGAAGTAAAGTTAGTTAGGTTAAGTAAAGAGAAGTTAAATAGTATTGTTGGAGGTAAAAGTATAAGATTAGAGGGGAAAATTAAGTAAAAATCGAGTTGAAAAATAGTAAATATGGGCAATTGTATCGGTACTGATAGAATAGTCCCGATACTATAGGTGTAATTAGGTAGAAATGGGACAAACAATATATGTACCTATGTAAGTGGTGTCGATACTAATGGGGTATCGATACTAACAAAGGGAAGTATCGATACCATAGATCCATAATGTCAAAATGGTATCGATATTGAAACAGTGGATCGATACCATAGTATAGTAGTATCAATATTGATAGGGGAATCGATACCATGTAGCATAGAATATAGAAATGGTATCGATATTGAAAGGGAGTATCGATACCATAGTATAGAATTATCGATACCAAGGTAGTAGTACTGATACTAATGAGCTTAGAACTGCAAGATAGGTTGAAATTGTTATAGGAATTGAAATAATGATATTTTTGAATCTTATTAGAGTAAATGTTAAGGAGTATACTAAAATTGGTATATTATGTGTACTTAATGGATGCTTGTGTAGATCGTAACCAAGCTCCTGAATCTAGCAAGAAAAAAGGGAAAGATAAAGTTATTGATTAGCTAGACATCTCTACATCTTTTTAGCATGGATTACCAGGTGAGTACAATTATTGTAATTATTTTAGATGAAGAAGATTCATACTGATTCAAATTAGAATGTTTAAATTAATGTATGTTTTATAATATTGACTATGTTACTATAATTATATGAAAGGATGCCATAACTAAAATGCATGAACGGATGCATTAAGGCATGAAAGGATATCATAACTAAAATGCATAACGGATGCATTAATGCATGAACGGATGCATTAAGGCATGAAAGGATGCCATAACTAAAATGCATGAACGGATGCATTAAGACATGAAAGGATGTAATAACTAAAATGCATGAACGGATGCATTAAGGCACGATAGGATGTCATAACTAAAATACATGAACGGATGCATTAAAGTATGAAAGGATGCCATAACTAAAATGCATGAACGGATGCATTAAGGCATGAAAGGATGCTATAACTAAAATGCATGAACGGATGCATTAAGGCATGAAAGAATTCCATAATTAAAATGCATGAACGGATGCAATAAGGCATGAAAGGATTCCATAACTAAAATGCATGAACGGATGCATAAGGCATGAAATAATGTCGTAACTAAAATGTATGGACGGATGTATTAAGGCATAAAAAGGATGCCACAACTAAAATGTATGAACGAATGTATTAAAGCTTGAAAAGAGGCCATAACAGTAATTAATGAATAATTACTAAAGAAAAATGAAAGAAATAAAAGTATGTTGGGCATACTAAATTATGATGATAGTATGAAAGAAGTTTGGTTTCGATAAGAGTGACTTATCTAATCCTTATGGATGAGATGAATTAGTTTGAAATAAAATAACCATGAGATACTTATGTATACCTTAATGTTCTTTATAATATTATGTCTCACTAAATAAATGCTTAACTTGTGTTGTTTCCAAGCGTAGGTAAAAGTAGAGATTAACTGAGTAAAGAGTGCAGCTGTAGCAGCGGTGATCACCAATTAAGGTTAACTCATCAGTGACACTAGGACAATCTAGTTTATTTTGGAAAAAACTTATTTGGCATGTAATCAAAGTATTAAAAATGCTCTGAATTTTAATTAAGTAGAACTTTGTAACAGATTACAATCAATGTCTTGCTTTATATTAAAATGTTATGTTTTCAGGAATCGAAAAACAAAATTTTATGGATTTTCAAATGAGTAATTGTTTTAAAAATGATGTGAAATATGTGTATCATGTACGAAAAGGTATACAAGAGATGAGTGTTACATTTATTGGTATCATAGCTATAGGTTTAGCCGATTCTCGACCGAAACTGGTTTTATTTTAAAATAGAAAAGGGATTACATGCCATAAAGATTGTCAATGTTACTGGTATGGTGTCATTAGAGTGAAATTGATGACACTCTTTACTAATTGTAATGTTATTATTATGTACGTCATAATAGATGTCGAAATCTTAGAATTCACGAAGAGCTGGGGAACAAGAGATGCAAGAATGAACTGATAGTGAAAGTTATGAGGCTAATAGTGAACAACCTCTCCCTTCTGAAAATGCTAGTGCACCTGCACCTCAGGGGATTCCAGTGCCTTAGTCTGGAACTTTCATGCAAGTGCTTGACGTCATGCTGACTCGGTTTCAATCTATCCCTGTCCATCCAGTATCGAGAATGTTAATCCCAAAAGAGCTGAAGAGCTTGGGAGCTCCAGAGTTTTGGGGAGAAGAGATGGAGGGTTCTATAGAGGCTAACTTATGGTTAAATGATGTTATAATAATGCTCGAAAGTCTTCAATGCTCAGATCCGGAAAAGTTGGGTGGAGTTGTATCTATACTTAGAGGATTAGCTCAGGTATGGTGGTTAAATACTATAATGTATGCACTACCGAAGCAAGTGACTTGACAATTCTTCCTGTAATAATTCAAGAACAAGTATGTGGGTGAACAGTTCAGACAGGCAATACTATTAAAGTTCCTTAATCTGAAGCAAGGTGATCAAGTCATACATGAGTTCGAGGTTGAGTATAACAAGTTGAGCTATTTTTCTACTGAAGTCGTTCCAAATGATAAGGCAATACATGATTGGTTCATAGAGGGTTTGAGGCCAAAGTTGAAAGAGATGATGTTGGCTTTGAACTTGCCGAGTTTATAATAAGCCAAAAATAGAGCCAAAGTTATTGAAAGAGCTCAGGAGGAGACAGGAGACTTTAGCTGTGGAGCAGAGTTTACAGATGGGGAAAAGAGTGGGAATGCCTTCCACTCCTCATCATGTTAAAAGAGGGAAGGGCTCGAGTTCCAGATATACTGATAGAGATAGTTCTGCAGCAGCTTCACAGAAAAATAGACAAGCTCAGTCTTTTGTTGTTAGCACGGGTAGAGCATCTGGGGGAGAATTCCATGTCAAACATGTGGCAAATTGCACAGTGGAGCATGCAAACTTCTCAGTAGAGCTTGTTTCTAATGTGACGAGACTGGTCACTTTGCTCGAAACTGTCCTAAGAAATCTAGGGAGAATTCGGCGTAATCTGAAATATCAGTGGTAGCCTCAATTAGAAGCAGAGTAACGGGTAGATCCAGGGACAATCGGATTCAATGCAGAGATAAGAGACTCGGGGAGTCGCTAGAATTTACAACATTAAGACTAATGAGGAACGGGATGACCCTGAAATCAAAACATGTATTTTCTATCTTTTTAATGAACCTGTATTTGTTTTAGTCGATCATAGTTCTACACACTTGTATATCAGTACAAAGTTGATTAGAGTTAGAGAAATCCCTTTAGAACCGATTGTGAGTGAGATGATAGTGGTAAACCCTAAGGGTCATAGTGCGAGAGTAACTAGATTATGTAGAAAATGCCCTATAAAGATCCAAGAGATTGTGTTTTCGACAAACTTGATAGAGTTACCCTTCGATGAATTTGAAATCATTTTAGTAATGGATTGGTTGTCTTCACATTATGGATGGGTCGATTGTCGTAAGAAATGCTTGTTTCTAAATGATACCGAAGGTTCATAAATTGTAGTGATCGGGTAAAGAGCGAAATCACCATCAAATGTAATATCATCCATGAATGCAAGGAAAATGATTTCAAAATGATGTATAGATTTTCTAGCCAAAGTGATAGATACTCAAATTTCAGAGTTTAGAGTAAATGATGTTCCAAGGGTAGAGAATTTCCAGACATTTTTCCCGAAGAGTTATCGGGATTGCCTCTAGATCGTGAGGTAGAATTCAGGATTGAGGTTTACCCGGGTACCAAACCTGTTTCTATGGCTCCATATAGAATGGCTCCGACTGAATTGAGAGAATTAAAAGGCTAATTGCAAGAGTTACTCGATAAGGGGTTTGTAAGACCCAGTGTTTCTCCTTAGGGAGAACATGTGCTATTTGTGAAAAATTAGGATGGGTCTATGCGATTATGCATCGATTACTGCCAGTTAAATAAAGTAACAATAAGGAACAAGTATCCTCTTTAATGGATTGATGATCTATTTGATCAATTGAAAGGAGCATCGGTGTTTTCTAAGATAGATCTATGGTCGGGGTACCATCAACTAAAGATCAAAGAGGATGATATTTCAAAGACAACTTTTTGGACTCTGTATCGACACTATGAATTTGTAGTGATGCCATTTGGTTTAACTAATGCCCCTGAGACATTTATGGATTTGATGAACTGAGTATTCCAACCGTACTTGAATCAATTCGTGGTGATATTTATAGAAGATATTTTGGTATACTCTAAGTCAAGAGAAGAACATGATGCTCATCTTCGAGTAGTTCTTCAGACACTCCACGAGAAGAAGTTGTATGTCAAATTGTCAGAGTGTGAATTCTGGTTAGCCGAAGTTGCTTTCCTTGGTCACATAGTCTCCACAGAAAGCATAAGAGTAGAAACTAGAAAGATCCAAGCTATAGTGGATTGGCAACCCCCAAGGAATGTTTCTGAAGTTCGGAGTTTCTTGGGACTTGCTGGTTATTATAGACGGTTTTTGAAGAGCTTCTCAATGTTAGCTTTGCCGCTAAATAAATTATTACGAAAGGATATGACATTTGTCTAGACGAAGAAATGCCAAGAAATCTTTGAAAGGTTTAAGAGAATAGTAACAGAGGTCCCCGTTCTGGTACAACCTGAGTCAGGAAAAAACTATGTTATTTTCAGTGATGCATCCCATAATGGATTGGGGTGTGTGCTAATGCAAGATGGAAAAGTTGTGGCTTATGCATCAAGACAGTTGAAGAATCATGAGAAGAATTATCTAACTCACAATTTAGAATTGGCAGCCATTGTGTTTGCATTGAAAATCTGGCGTCATTATCTGTATGGGGAACGGTGTCATATTTATATGGATCACAAGAGTCTAAAGTACTTGTTAACTCAGAAAGAACTGAACTTTAGGCAAAGAATATTGATTGATCTTTTAAAGGATTATGATCTAATTATCTATTATCATCCCGGAAAAGCGAATATGGTAGCAGACGCTCTGAGCCAAAAGATTTTTGCCTCTCTACGGGCTTTAGATGCTCATATGTCATTAAAGGAAGATGGTTCCTTGATTGTTTAGCTTAATTTAAAGTCGATGTTTTTGGATTGGATAAAAGAGCTACAAGGTCAAGATGAGAAATGCTTGTCGAGAATGGTACAAGTTGAAAAGAAAAAGACCAAAGACTTTGAAATAAGAGATGATGGATGTTTATATTATCGGGGAAGACTTTGCATTCCGATAATGATGAATTAAAGAAAGATGTTCTTTATGAAGCACATTATAGCCATTTAACGATGCATCTAGGCGGGAATAAGTTGTATCAAGATTTAAAAAGTCGTTATTGGTGGCCTGGTATGAAAAGAGCTATATCAGAGTTTGTGGTAAAATGTTTGACATGTCAGGAACTGAAAGTTGAACATCAACTACCCTCCGGAATGCTTCAATAGATATCCATTTCTGAGTGGAAGTGGGAGCGAGTTACCATGGATTTTGTTTCAGGGCTACCTTTATCACTAGGTAAAAAGAACTCCATTTGGGTAATTGTAGATCGATTGATCAAGACAGCTCATTTTATTCCAATTTGAGTAGATTACTCGATGGATAAGTATACAGAGTTGTATATAAAAGAAATAGTCAGACTGCATGGAGTACCTATATTAATAGTGTCCGATCGAGACCCAAGGTTTACTTCAAAATTCTAGAAGTTGAGGATATGCTTGAGGATATGCTAAGGGCATGTATGATTAAGTTTAAAGGATCATGGGAAAGGTATTTACCTTTAACAAAATTTACGTATAATAATAGTTACCAATCGAGTATTAAGATGGCCCCTTATGAAGCTTTGTATGAGAGAAAGTTTCGATCACCATTAAATTAGTTTAAACTAAAAGAGCGAGACCTAATTGGGTCGGAGTTGATTAAAGAAATGGAGGAGAAAATAAAAATTATACATCACAATATAAACATAGACTCTGATCGACAAAAATCTTATGTCGATTTGAAACGTAAAGGAATCAAATTTCAAGTGGGAGATAAAGAATTTCTGAAGGTGTCGCCTTGGAAGAAAGTTTTAAGATTTGGGCGCAAAGGAAAGTTGAGCCCGAGATTCATTGGACCTTATGAGTTCTTGAAAAGGGTTGGGCCAGTAGCATATCAATTAGCTTTGCCTTTGGATATGAATAGGATCCACAATGTTTTTCATGTATCGATGCTCAAAAGATACCGATCAGATCCGTCCCACATTATAACACCAGAGAAGATAGAGATTCGATCAGATTTAACTTATGAAGAAGAACCAGTGTGGATCATATCTAGAGAAATAAAGGAATTGCACAGAAAAGATTCCTTTAGTTAAAGTACTCTGGAAATATCATAAGGTTAAAGAAGTTACTTGGGAAAGAGAAGAGGACATGAGAATGCAGTTTCCATACCTCTTCGCTCCAGGCTTTTATTTAAATTTGAGGATGAATTTTCTTAAGGGCGAGTATTGTAATACCCCAAACAGCAGGTCAGGGACTCTATTGAAAAGATTTGAAATTTTAAACATTTATTAAATAAGTGGTAAAAGATGAGGATATAATTTGAAATAGTGTTTAGACTCATTTGTAACCATAGATAAATTAAGAAGGCATTTTGGTCTTTTAAGAGGGTAAATGAATTTTTAATAAATTCCCTATTAGGGATTTTAAAAGGGGGAAAAATAGGAAAATAACCATTTCTACTCTTCTTTTTCATCAATTACGTGGGTATTGCTCTCCTCTCTAGCTAAGGTAAACTTCCATTAGCTAGTTCTTCCTTTAAATTATGGGTTGCTTTGGTAACATTAAGTGATATGTAAGCTTAAGGAAAGATTAAATAAAAATAAAACTAAGTGGTGGATGTTTTATAGGAGATTTAAAAAAATGGGTTTTTGAATGTTATGTTAATATATGTGTTTTTATTGAGGTTTATTAATAGAATTGACTTGTCAAAGGATTGAATAAGAGATTAGAAGCATGAGATATGATTAAAAACATGTTTAGAAAAATGATATGATTCTTGAGTTGAGATGTTCCATGAAGATGTTAGAGGTTAAAGGTGGAAAAATGAAGTAAAGTTAGTTGGGTTAAGTAAAGAGAAGTTAAATAGTATTGTTGGAGGTAAAAGTATAAGATTAGTGGGGAAAATTAAGTGAAAATCGAGCTGTAAAATGGTAAATATGGGTAATGGTATCGGTACTGATAGAATAGTACCGATACTCTAGGTGTAAATAGGTAGAAATGGGACGAACAGTATCAGTACCTATGCAAGTGGGATCGATACTAATGGGGTATCGATACTAACAAAGGGAAGTATCGATACCATGGATCCATAATGTCAAAACGGTATCGATACTGAAATAGTGTATCGATACCATCGTATAGTAGTATCAATACTGAGAGAATGGTATCTATACCATGTAGCATAGAATATAGAAATGGTATCGATATTGAAATGGAGTATCAATACCATAGTATAGAAGTATCGATACCAAGGTAATAATACTGATACTAATGAGCTTAGAACTGCAAGATAGGTTGAAATTATTATAGAAATTGAAATAATGATATTTTTGAATCTTATTAGAGTAAATGTTAAGGAGTATATTAAAATTGATATATTATGTGTACTTAATGGATGTTTGTGTAGATCGTAACCAAGCTCCTGAATCTAGCAAGAAAAGAGGGAAAGATAAAGTTATTGATTAACCAGACATCTCTACATCTTTTTAGCAGGGATTACCAGGTGAATACAATTATTATAATTATTTGAGATGAAGAAGATTTATACTAACTCAAATTAGAATGTTTAAATTAATGTATGTTTTATAGTATTGACTATGTTACTACAATTATATGAACGGATGCCATAACTAAAATGCATGAACAGATGCACTAAGGCATGAAAGGATGTCATAACTAAAATGCATGAACGGATGCATTAAGGCATGAAAGGATGCCATAACTAAAATGCATGAACGGATGCATTAAGGCATGAAAGGATGCAATAACTAAAATGCATGAACGGATGCATTAAGGAATGAAAGGATGTCATAACTAAAATGCATGAACAGATGCAATAAGGCATGAAAGGATGCCATAACTATAATGTATGAACGGGTGCATTAAGGCATGAAAGGATGCCATAACTAAAATGAATGAATGGGTGCATTAAGGCATGAAAGTATGTCATAACTAAAATGCATGAACGGGTGCATTAAGGCATGAAAGGATGCCATAACTAAAATGTATGAATGGATGTATTAAGACATGAAAGAATGCCATAACTAAATTGTATGAACGAATGTATTAAGGCATGAAAAGAGGCCATAACAGTAATTAATGAATAATTGCTAAAGAAAAATGAAAGAAAGAAAAGTATGTTGGACATACTAAAGATGTTTATGATGATATTATGAAAGAAGTTTGGTTTCGATAAGAGTGACTTATCTAATACTTATGGATGAGACGAATTAGTTTGAAATCAAATAACCATGAGATACTTATGTATACCTTAATGTTCTTTATAATATTATATCTCACTAAATAAAATCTTAACTTGTGTTATTTCCAAGCGTAGGTAAAAGCATAGATTAACTAAGTAAGGAGTGCAGCTGTAGCAGCGGTGATCATTAATTAAGGTTGACTCATCAGTGACACTAGGACAATCTAGTTTTTTTTTTTGTGGAAAAACTTATTTTGCAAGTAATCAAAGTATTAAAATGCTCTGAATTTTAATTAAGTAGAACTTTGTAACAGGTTGCAATCAATTTCTTGCTTTATATTAAATTGTTATGTTTTCAGAAATCGAAAAACAAAATTTTATGGATTTTCAAATGAGGAAATGTTTTAAAAATGATGTGATATATGTATCTTGTGTACGAAAAGGTATACGGGAGATGGGTGTTACACTAATGACTGTTGGACTCTTGGCGAACACAAGTTTACTTTGCTTGAAACTTAATAACCCTACCTCGATGAAATCTATGACTTTTTTTTCAAAGCACCATAATTTTTTATGGTGTGCCCTAACCTTCTTATGTGATAGCTACATGTGGCGTTAACATCATAACCTTCGGGATATGGGGGCTCTTCTGGCTGAGACTGAACAGGAGTCAAAAGGTTCCTCTCCACTAGTATTGAGATCAAATTCGCATATACCACTAATAAAACCTGATCACTTGGCCTCTTTCCATCTCTTTGAACTTTTACAGTTGTCACTATTTCCTTGGTATCTCCAGATAGTTTGTTGATACGAATGATGACTATGCACGATTTCTTAGGTTGGATAGAATCATCTTGTTCTAAAGTATACCCTTGAGTATCTGACATCACGAGGTTGTTTTCTTCTAATTATTCCCCTCCTTATGCATAAGACCCTTTTTCCTTTGGCAAAAGCAACTATCCAATCCATCATCTTGGACAATTGCTCTTCATCTCTTGTATCTTATTTTGCTCACTAGTGGTGATAGCACATTTTGATATATCTAACATGTGACCTTAAGATGAATTTCTACCCATTCATCTCAAAGCTTATTCAGCATGGCACTTTGTAGTTATGTCATGGTCTACTTGATTGTGAAATCCTTTATCTATCATGAAAATCTTTTGAATTGATGATCACTCAAAAATCAAACCCTTTTGTTTATGTCATGATAGCATGATGCAAGAAGGAAAAGAAAAATATAAACAAGTTAGTTCAAATATGATAACCAACAAAAAAGAGAACACCAAAATAAATCACATCTAGCATGTTGTCTACCCGAACACGGTTCATAAATTAATGCAGGATGTAGATGTAATTGTAAAAGGTGTTGATCCCAAAGATGAATATTATATAAAAAAGTTCATTAGGGACAAAAGTCTATATTATTACAAGATAATCCATTTTTTTACAAATGCAACTTCACTTGGATGTTTGATCCTGTCTTATTTCCTTTGATCAAAAAATGGGTTTGTGCTCTACCTCAAGATTTCTTCTTTGAAAGCTATGCCTATCAAGTGCTTCATGACCTCTTAGGCTTGTGTAATGACTTTATTTAAAATGTGATATGTATCTCGAATTGTGCCATTATGATGCTATAGTAGAGCATTGTGCCTTGATAATTAAAGGTGGAACAGTTATATAATTATTTCATAACTACACCACTGTTTGGATCATGAGCTCTTTTTTTAAGTCTTGGACTTCGTTCAATTTGATGTTGAATTGTGTGTAACCCACCAACTCTGATAAATGGACTTCAAGCGAGTTACCAACTTGTTTTCTCTAAGCCTTTTTCCTATTTGTGAACGTCTATATATGTGACTATTTGATTGAATTTTTTTCTATTTATGAAAAATTTTCAATTAGATAGTCAACTACAAATCAACACTTTTATGTCATGATGATGAAGATGCAAATGCAAGTAACAAAAACAAAAGAGGACAAAGGAAATGGTTAGTACCAATAAAAATAATCTACAAAATAGTAGATATTACTATCAACGAATAAAAACTACCTTTACATGTTGGCTACCCAAACATGATTTATTAAAGTATATCCTACCTTTAAATAATTTATACTCCATGCATTTGTTTGGCAAGTAAAACTTAAATGCATACGTTTCTAGTTCACATGCATTTATTCAAATATATCTATGTTATGAATTTAAAGTAGAGAGCAGAAGTTAGAGTAGGTTTCTCCTTTGTGTACACCTATTTTGGGTTTCTATTAAGGAATAGAGTTTCGACATGGTTTTAGATCGGGTGGATTTCTATGGCTTACATGGAGTTTTGGCTCTAAAGATAGAGGTACTTGAATTGTCCTTGCTTGTATCCCCGTGGGCCGGCCAAACCCTCGATCCTCACCCACTATAGGAAAGATATAGGTACTTGAATTGTCCTTGCCTGTGTCCTCGTGGGCCGGCCAGACCCTCGATCCTCACCCATTATAGGCTCATACAGGGTGAGTTCAAATTGAGAGGATATATTTCCCTATACTCATACGATGAACAGAATCTCATGAATATATAAGGCATATGTACCATTGAAGTTATTCGCTAAGGCCCATACAAAGAATAAATTCTTACGAGAGCAAAGCATTCACCCTTACCTAATTGGGCTGGAACTTAGGTATAAAGCTTATTTCATGTGAATGCACGTGACGTGTATGCGAAGAAACTTACAAACCTTCGAAAAAACAAAACAAAAAATAGAAGCACTATTGAAAGGAAATTTCAACGAAGTTGAAAACATGAGTTTAAACATTAATATGACAATTTACATAAAGAATACATAACAATTGAAAAACTAAAAAAAGGATCATAAGCTAAATATGAACTCAAATCCAAAATTTCCAAAATTACGACAACGCATAAGCAATTGACGACTTGACTCTCTAATGTGTCCTCAACGGAGTCGTTAAGTTGTCTTAACATTCCCTCAGGTTCCTTTTAAAATGAAAATTTGGGTTCACGACTTATTTTAAAAATCTTGGATTTTTTAATTAATTTAATTTGGAGTTTCCATCAACCTTTGGGTTAGACAAGTTGTATACCTAAAAAAATGTCTATTAAAGTAATTATAATAAAAATCTTTAAAAAGATAGACTAGTTTGTGTTTAACAAAAAATCATTGTAAAAAGGTTTCGAGAGTCGATTATGCTTGAGAAAAGATTAATACCCCCATAGCACCCAAAATTAATACACAATCACTTATACGTTGTCATAAGAATGGAATTTACAAATTCGATTCGAAATTTAAGATACGATTCTTTTATTGAACTTTTTTGATTTATTTATTAATTGAATGAATTTTTGGAAAGCAATTTATTTTAAAATATCTCACTCGTCGAAAAGGAGGTTCTTTTTCTTTGGAAAGAACCAACGGGATTTGCACATCCGTTATTAAGAAATCTATTCCATCGTGTTTTTTCAACAACAAAAAAACAATGTTGCCATTTTTATTTATGAGAACGAAATTATGCTCAAATCAAATTTGAATGTGTCAAATATCACATGAACAAACAAGATATCAAAGTATGCTAACAAAGAATTGATGCACATTATCATTATTAATATTAAAGTAATTTTTATTTAGAGAAAATAATTAATTATCACTTTATTTACATAATTTTATAGAAACGTACTTAAACCATTTATTAATATCATTTTATATTAAAAATAAGCTTGATTTATTTCAAGTTCACTTTTTGTTCGAATGATCATATTAAATTGCATGACCGTTATTAAGAATGCTTTTCGTGACCATTCTACAATAAATATCATTGAAAACATATGAGTAATAATATAAGAAATATTAGCAAATATATAAAAAGAGTATTTTATAATTTCTCAAAATGTTTTAGCAAAAATATAGATACATAAATATATAAGGGTTCAAGTTGATATATATATATATATATAATACACACGGGAAATGAAACAACTAAGATATGAAATTATTTACTATATTAATATAACTAATTATAACATACATTTATACAGTCTAGTACGAATGCATATATATATATATATATATATAAACAGTATACTATAACATATTAACGTAGTTAATGAGAAAAATATTTGCTTTATATAAATATAGCTAATATGAATATAAACTAGGTTGATCTTTTGTCTCGAACTCTAATACTCCATGTTCTAAAAGGCACTAAACTCGGCGCTTAAAGATGATGCAGTTCCTAATAGAATATCCTTAAGCTCCACGATGATATTCACAATGGACATTGACGTCATACCAATTTAGATATAGAGGTTGTCAAGGCTTAACATAATGTGAGGCCACTACTCGTACCTCTAAGATATTATCATACAATTCTCCATATGATAAGAGAAATTAAAACAAGGACTATTACCCCCTGACCTTTGACCATCATATAAATGTGATTTGATTTGAGCATCAAGATTCTTATCATTATTTGCTTTCACGATCTCAAGCATCCTAATAATTGTTGGACTCTCGGGGAACACAAGTTTACTTTGCTTGAGACTTAATAACCCTACCTCGATGAGATCTATAACTTTGTTTTCAAAGCACTGGAGTCACAAGGTTCATCTCCACTAGTATCGGGAGTTAATTCTCATATGCCACTAATAAAACCTGATCACTTGGCCTCTTTCCATCTCTTTTAACTTTTACAGTTGTCAGTATTTCCTTGATATCTCCAGATAGTTTGTTGATACGGATGGTGATTGTGCGTGATTCCTTAGGTTGGATAGAATCATCTTATTCTAAAGTAGACCCTTGAGTATCTAGCATCACAGGGTTGTTTTCTTCTAATTCTTCCCCTCCTCGTGCAGAAGACCCTTTGTCCTTTGGCCAAAGCAGTTATCATATTCATCACCTTCGACATTTGCTCTCTCATTCCTTGTATCTCATTTTGCTCACTAGTGGTGATAGCACATTTTTATATATCTAACATGTGACCTTTAGATGAATTGCTACCCATTCTTCTCGGAGCTTTTTCAGCATGGCACTTCATAGTATGTCATGATCTACTTGATTGTGAAATCCTTTATCCATCATGAAAATCTTTTGAATTGATGACCACACACAAATCAACACCTTTTGTTTATGTCATGATAAAATGATGCAAGGAAAAGAAAAATAGAAACAAGTTAGTTCAAATATGATAACCAACAAAATAGTGAGCACTAAAATAAATCACATCTGGCAAGTTGTCTACGTGAACATGGTTCATAAATTAATGCAGGATGTAGAAGTAATTGCAAAAGGTATTGATCCCAAAGATGAATATCATAAAACAAAATTCATTAGGGACAAAAGTCTATATTATTACAAGATAATCCTTTTTTTTTTACAAATGCAACTTTACTTGGATGTTTGATCTTGTCTTATTTCCTTTGATCAAAAAATGGGTTTGTGCTCTGCCTCAAGATTTCTGCTTTGAAAGTTATGCCTCTCAAGTGCTTCACGACCTCTTAGGCTTGTGTAACGACTTTATTTAAAATGTGATCCCTATCTCGAATTGTACCATTGTGATGCTAGAGTAGAGCATTGTGGCTTGATAATTAAAGGTGGAACAATTATATAATGATTTCATAACTACACCACAGTTTGAATCATGGGCTCTTTTTTTACGTCTTGGACTTCATTCAATTTGATGTTAAATTGCGTGTAACCCACCAACTCTGATAAATGGACTTCAAGTGATTTACTTCCTTGTTTTCTCTAAGCCTTTTTTTCTATTTGTGCACGTCAATATATGTGATTATTTGATTAAAATTTTTTCTTTATTTATGAAAATTTTCAAATTAGATAGTCAACTACAAATTAACACTTTTATGTCACGATGATGAAGATGCAAATGAAAGTAACAAAAATAAAACAGGACAAAGGAAATGATTAGTACCAATAAAAATAATCTACAAAATAGTAGAAATTACTATCAACGAATAATAACTACCTTCACATGTTGTCTGCCCAAATAAATCTATGTTATGAATTTAAAGTAGAGAGCAGAAATTAGAGTAGGTTTCTCCTTTCTGTACACCTATTTTGGGTTTCTATTAAGGAACAGATTTTCGACATGGTTTTAGATCAGGTGGATTTCTATAGCTTACGTAGAGTTTTTGCTCTAAAGATAGAGTACTTGAATTGCCCTTGCTTGTGTCCCCGTGAGCCGGCAAGACCCTCAATCCTCACCCATTATATGCTCATACGGATTCAGTTCAATTTGAAAGGATATATTTCTCTATACTCATACGATGAATAGAATCTCATGAAGATATAAGACATATGTACCACTGAAGTTATTAGCTATTTAAAGGTCATACGAAGAATAAATTCTTACGAGAGCAAAGCATTCACCCTTACTTAATTGGGACGGAGCTCGGGTATAAAGCTTATTTCATGTGAATGCACATGACGTGTATGAGAAGAAACTTACAAACCTTCGAAAAAACAAAACAAAAAATAGAAGCACTATTGAAAGGAAATTTCGATGAAGATGAAAACATGAGTTTAAACATTAATATGACAATTTTCATAAAAAATGCCTAATAATTGAAAAACTAAAAAAAAAGATCATAAACTAAATATGAACTCGAATCCATAATTTCCAAAATTACGACAATGCATAAGCAATTGACGCCTTGACTCTCTAATGTGTCCCCAACATAGTCGTTAAGTTGTCTTAACGTTTCCTCATGTTCCTTTTAAAATGAAAAACCGGGTTCACGACTTATTTTAAAAATATTGGATTTTTTTAATTAATTCAATTTGGAGTCGTCAACAACCTTTGGGTTAGACAGATCGTATACCTAAAAAATGTCTTTTAAAGTAATTATAATAAAAATCTTTAGAAAGATAGACTAGTTTGTGTGTAACCAAAAAATCATTTTAAAACGGTTTCGAGAGTCGATTATGCTTGAAGAATGATCAGTACCCCACAGCGCCCAAAATTGATACATAATCGCTTATACGTCGTCATAAGAGTGAAATTTATAAATTTGATTCGAGATTTAAGATATGATCCTTTTATTGAACTTTGTTTGATTTATTTATTAATTGAATGAATTTTTGGAAAGCATTTATTTTAAAATATCTCACTCGTCGAAAAGGAGGTTCTTTTTCTTTGGAAAGAACCAACGGGATTTCCACATCCGTTATTAAGAAGTCCATTCCACCGGTTTTTTCAACAACAAAAAAATAACGTTGCCCTTTGAGAACGAAATTATGCTCAAATCAAATATGAATGTGTCAGAATATCACATGAACAAATAAGATATCAAAGTATGCTAACAAAGAATTTATGCACATTATCATTAACACTAAAGTAATTTTTATTTAGAGAAAATAATTAATTATTACTTTATTTAAATAATTTTATAGAAACGTACTTAAACCATTTATAAGACTTTCCCCCCATTATTTAATCTAAGAAGGTAAGAAAATGTAATTATACCCTTTTTTAAAATAATTTCAAAAAATTGCTCCTTTCTTTTATAAAACAACCTTAAAAATATGCGAATATACCATTTTATATTAAAAATAAGATTGATTTATTTCAAGTTCACTTTTCGTTCGAATGGTCATATTAAATTGCATGAGCGTTATTAAAAAGGCTTTTCATGACCATTCTACGATAAATATCATTGAAAACATACGAGTAATAATATCAGAAATATTAGCAAATATAAAAGAGTATTTTATAATTTCTCAAAATGTTTTAGCAAAATATGGATACATAAATATATAAGGGTTCAAATTGATATATATAATACACACTGGAAATGAAACAAATAAGATATAAAATTATTTACTATATTAATATAACTAATTATAACATACATTTATACAGTCAGTACGAATGCATATATATAAACATAAGAAAAATATGTATATGTACGTAAACAAATTTAATGCATTATTCTTGTAAATCTTCATTGTAATTTTGGATATTTTCTATTTTTAAAAACTGACGACTTTAATGGGAGTTGCTTGAAATGGAAATGCTCTGGGTGCACGTTAGCAGGCCTAATGGACTCTCAGATTTTCTTCCTCGTTTCTAATCCTTTCTCGTTACTAATTTTAGTGAGATTTCTAGGTTTTCTTCTTTTAGCTGTATGGAATCGTAATCCTTGAGCCTTGATTGGAAGAAGCTTTTCGTGGGATCGAAGGAGCAGTCCCTCGACTTTTTTCCCCCTGAGATGCGCGATGGAGTGGCCACTGTTATTCCTCCGCCTGAGGTAATCGATGAAGGTATAGTTGATTGGAACAATGCTCTTGTAGGGCAATTTATTGGTTCAGCCCCGAGTTTCGGATCTATGCAGCGAATCATTGAAACAATTTGGGGAATTCTGTGCAGGTTAAGGTAAGTCTCACCGGCCCTAATCTTTATGTGTTTTCGTTCTTGGATGCTGGCTTGAGGGACTAGGTTTTGGATAATGGACCCTGGCATGTCCAGAACAAGCCACTGGTATTAAGGAATTGGGTCCCTGGTATGCAGAAGCTTAGTTTTGATCTTTCTTTTATGCCAATTTGGATCCAGCTTTATAATGTTCCTTTAGAGCTATATTCTCGGAAGGGTTTGAGTTACATAGCGAGTGCCTTAGGTAACCCTCTGTTTATGGATTCGGTTACAGCTTCAAAGAATAGGCTCGAATTTGCCAAGGTTTGTGTGGAGGTTGAAGATGGGGTTGTTATACCTGATATTATTCATGTTATTCTAAGTGATGGATCCTCTGTTGGTATTAAAGTGCATGTACCTTGGCTGCCTAAGTGCTGTGATAAATGCAAATCATTTGGACATCATGTCAATTCTTGTTCTGTGGATAGGCAAATTCCTCAAAAGCTCAAAGAGGTTCAAATATGGAGGAAAAAGGAGGTTGCAACGCCTGTAAGTAAGGGGGACTTACCAGAAACTTCTTCTGATGCTATAGAGATTATTGGTTTAGTTAACAGTTCCAATGAGGTGATAGATTCTCTCTCTGAAAGTGTAAATAACAATGCAGAAGGAATTGTGAGTGGTCTGCAAGTCGGTGTAGTTGTTGAGACTACAGTACAGGCATTGCAGGAAGCTACTGCGCCTTTTTTGGAAGAAGCCACGCAGGTTTTTACTTCCCCACAGTATCTTGTTGCTGATTTGTCGAGTATTGTGCCCCAGAAGGTGATTGGCCCTTGTGAGCAGGATAAGGATCATGTTACTGAGGGTAGTTTGGTGGGCTAGCTATAGGAAATGGTCCAATCTGGGGATTTCCCTTCTCTCCAAGACTCCTTGAAAAAGAGGACTAAGGGTAGGAAAAAAGAGATTATTGGCTCTTCTAGTAAAATGGAGATTGTGGTTGAAGCTCCCAGGAAAGCCCGAGTGGCTTCTATGGGTGTGGTAATGTTGCTCAATGAGATCAAATCTAAGAAAAAACACCATCTTGAGAAAGCTAGGTGTACGGTAGGTATTCCAAGCACTGGCAGTAGTGCTCAACCTCCTCCATCTTGAATGTTGGTTACTTTTTGAAATGTTAGGGGGATTAATTACCCCCTTAAGCAGTTGAAGGTGATTAGAAGATTTGATGCTTATGGTCTGGATGTTTTTTATGTGATGGAATCTCGCATTAAAAGAGTTAATTCTGGTAGGTTTTCTAATGCATTGACTGGTGACTGGAATTATGCTGAGAACTATGAGTTTGTTGAGGGAGGTAGGCTTTGGATCTTTTGGAGGAAGCATTTGTTGTTCAATGTTTTGAGTTGTTGTGACCAGGCAATAACTATCATTGGGGTTGTTGATG
This sequence comes from Hibiscus syriacus, assembly GCF_006381635.1. Taxonomy (NCBI): domain Eukaryota; kingdom Viridiplantae; phylum Streptophyta; class Magnoliopsida; order Malvales; family Malvaceae; genus Hibiscus; species Hibiscus syriacus. The sequence goes on from NW_024062674.1 coordinate 1,303,581, forward strand.
GGCACATGACAGCCATTACTGCTGTCTATGGTAGTAACAATGGTGTTGTTAGAAGGGGCCTTTGGTATTATCTTAGTGTTGTTGATAGGGACATTGGTCCTTCCTCCTGGCTGGTGGGTGGGGACTTTAATATCATTGCCAAAGTTGAGGAGAGTTCTGACTTTGATGTCATGGGACTCCACTGCACCCCTGATATGAAGGATTTCCAGGAGTGTTTGGAGAGCCTTGACCTTATTGATCATCCTTTTCTTGGGCCTTTATTCATCTGGTCCAACAAACAGGATGGCTCTTTCTTAGCCCGCAAGCTTGACAGAATTTTAGTAAACGATCAATGGTTATTGGATTTCCCGGACTCTTTTGTAGAGTATAAATCCCAGGGGGTATTTGATCACTGTTTAGGCTTATTGTGGTCACACAAGGCAGCAATGACCAAGCACCCTAAGCCTTTCAAGTTCTTCAACTGTTGGACTGGCCATGATAGATTTCTGGCTATTGTTAGAGACTCCTGGCAGAGACAATGTGCTGGTTCTGCTATGTGCTATTTTTTCAGTAAGCTGAGGAGGCTCAAGCCATTACTTAAGGAACTTAATAATGAATCTTTCTCTGACATCTCTGGCTCACACAGCTCCAAATTTGGAAATTGTTAATAATGAATTGGAACAGATCCAAATTTTTAATCTGGCTCACACAGCTCAAAGAAGGATTGATGAAGAGAGTAGGGTTCACTCTGAACTTGTGAATTTGGAAATTGCTGAAGTTAACTTCTATAAACAGAAAGCTAAACCACACTGGCTTAGAGAGGGGGATTTGAATACAAAAAATTTTTATCAGAAGGTTCAGGCTAACAAAAAAAAAACACTATCAGAGTTATAAAAAGTGAGGATGGGAAGTTGTTTGATTCTTTTAAAGATATGGCTGTTGAGTTAGTGGACTTTTTACTAACCTCATTGGCTCTCCTGACCCCTCAGTTAAAGGTTGCTCTGCTGAAAGTCTGAAGAGCTTGATTAATGTTTGTTTGCCTAAAGGTGCAGATATATGTCTTACTAAGGAGGTGAGTGATGTGGAGATCAAATAGGCTCTCTTCAGACAAGGGAAGGATAAGAGCCCAAGTCCTGATGGCTACACTGCTGGCTTCTTTAAAGCTGCCTGGAGCATTGTTGCCAGTGATTTTACTTCTAAATTCCACAGCCCTAGTTTTGGTCCCTAAATCCCCTAATGCTACCTTAGCTAAGGAATTTAGACCTATTTCTTGCTGCTCAGTTGTATATAAAACTATCACCAGAATTCTTGTTGATAGAATTACTCCTTATTTTCCTGGCCTGATTTCATGCAATCAATCAGCTTTTGTCAAGGGTAGAAACATAGCTGACAATACCCTGTTAGCTCAGGAAATAGTGAAGGGTTATTCTAGGAAGAATCTTTCTCCTAGATATGCTGTGAAAATTGACTTGCAAAAGGCTTTTAATTCTGTTAATTGGGATTTCTTGTTGTCTGTTCTTGAGGAAATGGGGCTGCCTGATGTGTTTTGTAATTGGATCAAGGCTTGTATTACTACTCCTATGTACTCTGTTTGCTTGAATGGTAGTTTAGTGGGGGTATTTTAAAGGGGCTAGGGGGATTAGACAAGGGGATCCTCTATCCCCTTATCGTTTTGTTATTATAATGAATGTCCTTTCCTCCCTGTTGAATATTGCTGCCAAGAGAGGAATTTTTAGATTCCATCCTAAGTGCAAGAGAGTCTCTCTCACTCACCTTTGCTTCGCGGATGATCTGTTAGTCTTTTGCCATGGTTCCCTTGAGTCTGTGTTGGGAGTGCATAGCACTTTAGAGGTTTTCTATGAATTGTCAGGATTAAAGCTAAATCCATTGAAGACAGAATTTTTTGACTGTGGCTTAAACATAAACACCCTTGATCTGATCCAGCAATCTACTGGATTTAAGATTGCGCAGCTCCCTGTCAGGTATCTTGGAGTACCCCTTGTTACTCGTAAACTCACAGGGAATGACTGCTCTGCTCTTTTGGAACGTATTAAAGGTAAACTAGCTCACTGGTCTAGCAAAAAGCTCAGCTTTGGGAGCAGGCTGCAGTTGGTGAAAACTGTCATGTTCAGTATTTTTAATTTCTGGAGCAGGCAGCTTGTTCTCCCCAAGGGGATCATAAATGATGTCGAGAGGCTCTGCATGCGTTTTTTCTGGAAAGGTTGTGATGCCCCTGCCAGAGGTGCTCGTGTTAGTTGGAGCCAGGTCTGCTCACCTAGGTCTGAGGGGGTCTGGGTCTAAGAAGTCTTGTTCTTTGGAGTAAGGCTTGCTGTATATTGCTCATTAAGAAAATTCTTGCTAATGATGGATCACTCTGGATTGCATGGTTACATGCATACTTTCTTAAAGCTGTAAGCTTCTGGGAAGTTGAGTATAAAGCCTACTTCAGTTGGATTTTGAAAAAACTGCTGAAGCTTCGTGAGGAGGCTATGAATTTGTTTATTCCTTGTGCTAATTGGAACCTGATCAAGGGTAAATGGCTTTGGGACCAGATTAGAGTCCGTGCAGAGAAAGTTAGTTGGCACAGGATCATTTGGTTTCCTGCTCATATTCCAAAATTCTCCCTTATTGCTTGGATGGCCACCCTTGATAGACTGCCTACGAGGGATAGGCTGATTCGATTCAGTTTGGTCTTGGATAATGGATGTGTACTGTGTGGGTCTGGGATCGAGTCCCGTGACCATCTCTTTACTGATTGCTCCTTTGCTCAAGAAATTTGGAATGTTGTGTAGGTCTCATTTGGGATTTGTCTTGCTTTGCTTAAATGGAATGATCGCCTTCAATGGCTGATTGTTGACTTGAAGGGTAAATATCTCAGGGTAAGGATTCTAAAGCTCGGCTGGACTGGTTTTTTGTACCATATTTGGGAGGAACGTAACCACAGAAGCTTCAGGGGTGTTTCTCGTTCTGTTGATATGATTATATAAGTAGTATTAAAGATGATGTTAAAACCAAATTGTATAGCTATAGTACACAGGGGATTGATGATGTAAGTAGGCAAGTGGGTATAAATTGGGGGTTAATCTAGTGTTGGATTTTGCCTTGTCTTTATAGCAGCTTTGTTGCATTCTTTTGGATGAATATAATTTACTTATCCAAAAAATATTAATGCATTACAATAATAATAACATAATTATATATTTGTGTGTGAACATAAAAAAGATTAGTAATAAATAGATAGATATACACTAAAAGCAATTTATTTTTTATACATATATATAATAAAGCAAATTAATGCCAATAGTATTATGATTCAAAATGCTTGAAAAGTAAATCTAAATTATCTATTACATGAGAAATTATTTCATGAACCTTGTTCACCACCTCATCCATGATCCCTATCCAATTAAATGGATATACCTTATTTTTTTTTCATATCATATTTCTTTATGAATTAATACATTATCTTCTTCTTTCTCCCATTTTCTTCTTTCTTTCATCTTCAAACATAAAATCTAGATTTTAAGCCACTAATCCAAGCTAGATTTTACAATTAAAAATAGTTGGGAAGTATCAACGACTTTATTTTTTAAAAAAAATTCATTACTTAGGAGCCAAATAGACCAAATTATAACAGGGGGAATTGAATTCCAAAGAGTCTTGTTTTTGGAAGGGAAGGCGACGCCCTGCCAAGCGGGAAGAAAAACTTTAAGAGAATTGGGGAAAACCAAATATAGCCACTAACAAGCAGCCAATCTAGACCAAATTGACCAAGTAACAACAACACAAGAGAAAAAAGGATGTTCAACGGATTCATCAAAGGACTCACACAAGGGGCAAAAAACATCATTTTCTGGGGGATGCCCATTTTATGCAGTTTTTTCTTCACCAGAACATGCCCCTACTGAAATAGCCACAAAAAAAGCTTCGAGTTTGGGAGGTGCAATACCGATCCATACCATATAATTCCAATTAAAATCAGAATAAGTAGAGTTGCTGATAAGGGTTTTTACCGATTTAACTGAAAAGAACTCGTCACTTGAACCCTTCCATAGAACCCAATCCTCTTCTAAATTATAACCTTTAAAACTTGAAAGCAATGCCCATAGATTGGACCATTGAGCAATTTCCCAATCAAAAAGCTTGTGACGCAACCGGATGGACCAACACCATCCTTCAGAACCCTTCGACCCAAACTCGGATATCGGCCCAAATTTGTTCCTAGCCAATGCAAAATATCTGAGGAAATTTCCTAGACAGAGGCAATAACAAATCCAACAATTCCTCCCAAAAGGAGATGGCTTTACCATCGCCAACTTGAAGCACCATATTACTGCGAAGGGTTAACCCCATCTGATCATCCGAATAAAAAGATTTCAGAATGTTTTTCTAATACCAAGAAGAGTTTCTATGTGGATCACTAGGAGGTAGAATGGTATCATCCAAGATATATTTACTTGAGAAAACCTTTCTCTACCAGCTGTCCTTCTCCGAAACAAACCTCCACACCATTTACCCAAAATAGCACAGTTAGTGACATCAAAATCACCAATTCCTAAACCACTGGCATTACACGGCAGACAAAGAGACAACCACTTCACCCAATGTATTTTCCTTTTGTCCAAAGAGTCTCTCCAAAGGAAATTGGATGTTGGTTTTTTGGAAAAATCCCACATTGGTTGTGTATAAGGAGGAGGGGAAATTCTTTTGTTATAAATAGAGCCCTCATCCTCCTTAGTTTAGCATCCCACAAATATAAGTATTTTTCACTATTAAAGGATATTTGTACTCTTTCTCTCTTTGTAATATTTCATTTATTAGTGAAATATTATTTTAGTAGTGTTCGAGGACATAGGCATAATTTTGGTCGAACCTCGTTAAATTTTGGCGTTCTCCTCAGTGTATATTTAATAGTTATTGTCGAGTATAGTTGTTGTTAATTATTGTCCTATTAAAATTACTTGCTTGATAGTTTGTCTAAGGAAAGTGGGTTTTAAGAAGGACCATTGTGACCCCTCCTCTTTCCTAGGAATCTACCTTGGGGTGATTTTTAGTACAATCATTTTCACACTAGTAACCTAGATAATAGTTTTCAAGGTGAATTTGTTATTATTGGTGGAAATTAACCCGAATTCCATAACAATTGGTATCAGAGCTCTTGGTTTATTTTAGTATGCTCTGTGGTTGCGGCTTAGGCTAATCTTCCACATCGGAAAAACTTTTCTTGGGATAATTGACATTCCGTATTGACAGCTATTAAATAGAGTTTGTAGCAGAAATGGCAAACGACACAAAAACATCAGCAAGAAATGTTGTGACATATGTTAGATTTGTAGTGGAGATTTGTTATGGCACCGATCATTTCGTCATGTGACAAAGTGAGGTTCTAGATGTCATATTTCAGTAGGGTCTAGACATTGCTATTGAAGGAGAGAAACCAGATGATGTTGAGGAGAAAGAATGGAAGAGGATCAATAGATTGGCATATGGTAATATTCGATCGTGTCTTTCTAGAGAGCAGAAGTATACATTTTCTAAGGAAACTTCTGCAAGTAAATTATGGAAGGCACTAGAGGATAAATTTTTGAAGAAAAGCGGTCAGAACAAGCTCTACATGAAAAAAAGATTGTTCCGCTTCAACTATGTACCAGGTACCACTATGAATGATCACATTACTAGCTTTAATCAGCTGGTGACTGATCTGATGAATATGGACGTGACTTTTGAAGACGAAGATCTGGCTTTGATGTTGACGGGATCACTTCCTGATGAGTTTGAGTATCTTGAAACTACTCTACTTTATGGGAAGGTTGATGTGTCTCTCAGTGAAGTAACTGTTGCCTTGTATAGTTATGAATTGAGAAAGAAAGACAAACAAGAAAACATAAATGTCGAAGCAGAAGCTCTTGTTGTTAGAGGTTATTCGAAGAGTCAGAATAAAGGAATGTGATGGAGATCGAAGTCAAAGTCCAGATTGAGCAAAGATGAATGTGTCTTTTGTCGAGAAAAAAGACACTATAAGAAAGAATGTTTCAGGCTAAAAAATAAAAGCAAACCTGAAAGGGGAAAGGTTGTCTTAGAATCAAATGTGGTCAAGTATGATATGCATATTCAGATTTCGCATTCGCTGTTATGCCATCAACCAGCTGTTCCAGTTCATGGCTGTTAGATTCAGCTTGTAGCCACCATATGACCCCCAATAGAGAACGGTTCTTTGATTTTAAAGAACTAAAAGGTGGAATTGTCTACACAACAAATAATTCCCCTCTTGACACATTTGGAATTGGTTCAATTCACTTAAGGAATCAGGATGGATCAATCAAAACCTTAACAGGTGTCCATTTTGTACCAGATTTAATGAGAAATCTCATCTCTGTGGGAACCTTAGAGTCAAAAGGTTTAGAAGTGAGGCCAAAAGATGGGATTATGAGAATTATCTCTGGTGCACTGGTGATAATGAACGGAATCCGGAAAAGAAACAATGTGTATTACTTTCTGGGTAGTACAATTGTTGGGACACCGGCAGTGGCAGCTTCTACTGATGAACATGAGTCAGAAGCAACCAGGTTATGGCATATGCGCTTGGGGCATGTTGGTGAAAAATCCTTGAAATTGCTGATAGATCAATGATTATTGAAGGGTGCTCGGGCTTGCAAATTAGCTTTTTGTGAGCATTGCATCAAAGGAAATAAGACGAGGATGAAATTTGGAACAGCAATCCATGATACTAAAGGTATTTTGGATTATGTTCATTCAGATATATGGGGGCCTTCCAAGATAACTTCATTGGGAGGAACACACTATTATGTCACCTTTGTTGATGATTTTTCCCGGAGAGTTTGGGTGTATACAATGAAGACAAAGGATGAGGTGCTAGGATTTTTCCTTAAATGGAAAAAGATAGTGGAGACTCAAACAGGCAGAAAAATTAAACGTCTCCGTACAGACAATGGTGGAGAGTACAAAAAATGATCTATTTCTGAAAGTCTGTAAAGAATAAGGTATTGTCAGGCACTTCACTGTCAGAAATACACCACAACAGAATGGGGTGGCAGAGCGTATGAACCGGACATTAATGGAGAATGTTTGGTGTATGTTATCTAATGCTGGGTTAGGCAAAGAATTTTGGGCTGAGGCTTTGGTCTATGCTTGTCACCTTGTGAACCACTTACCATCGACTGTTATTGGTGGTAAAAAACCATTAGAGAAATGGTTTGGAGTACCTACTACAGATTATGATTCCTTACATGTGTTTGGTTCCACTACATACTACCATATTAAGGAGTCAAAGCTGGATCCAAGAGCAAAGAAGGTGATCTTTATGGAGATCACCTCTGGTGTGAAAGGCTATCGTCTTTGGTGTCCAGAAACAAAGAAAATAATCTTCAGTGGGGATGTTACCTTTGATGAATCTACCATGTTGAGAAAGGTGACTTCAAAAAAATTGGAGCAGACAGATGGAACTCCTAAACTGGTGGAGTTTGAAGAAAGCATAATTATCCCAGCCAGTAAATAAACTAATGTTGACTCTCCTATGGTAGAAGAAGAGTCAGATGAAGAAGAGATCATACCCAAGAACCTCCACAGCAACATGAATCAATTGCACTCAGAAAGGAAAAGAGGACCATTAGACAACCTGCTCGTTATGCAGATATGGTCTCTTTTGCATCACCAATTGCAATTGATGACGTTCATGCCACTTTTAATGAAGCAATCTAAAGTTCATAACATAAAAAGTGGAGGATCACCATGAATGAAGAAATGCAATCCCTTCAAAAGAATAAGACTTGGAAACTAGCTAGTCTTTCGAAGGGAAATAAGGCAATTGGGTGCAAGTGGGTACATGCAAAGAAAGATGGATTTCCTGACAAGAATAACATCCGCTACAAAGCAAGATTGGTGGCTAAAGGCTACACTCAAACGGAGGGAGTTGATTATAATAAGTATTTTCTCCAGTTGTAAAATATTCCTCCATCAGAATTTTGTTGGCTTTGGTAGCGCAGTTGGATTTGGAACTAGTTTAGATGGATGTAAAAACTGCATTTTTACATGGAGACTTGGATGAGGAAATCTACATGACTCAGCCAGATGGATTCAAAGTTGCTGAAAAAGAAAAGATGGTGTGCAAATTATAAAAATCATTGTACGGTTTGAAGCAATCTCCAAGGCAGTTGTACAAGCGATTTGACAAGTTTATGATAGGGCAGAAGTACACAAGAAGCAAATATGATCATTGTGTGTATTTACGCAAGCTACAAGACGAATCCTATATATATCTTCTTCTTTATGTTGATGATATTCTGATAGCTTCTAGGAGTCAGACAGAAATTGTGAAACTAAAGACTCAATTGAACAGGGACTTTGAGATGAATGATCTTGGTGAAGCGAAGAAGATTCTAGGCATGGAGATATCAAGGGATAAGAAATTGGGGAGGCTTTGTTTGTCTCAAAAAAGAATATCTGAGGAAGGTACTAAAACGTTTTGGCATGAATGAAAAGTCAAAACCAGTTAGTATACATCTTGCTCCTCATTTCAAGCTCGGTGCATCCATGTCACCTAAGGATGATGCAGAACATGAATACATGTCTAAGGTTTTGTATGCAATTGTTGTTGGTAGCTCGATGTATGCAATAGTGTGTATAAGACCCAATATTTCACAGGCAGTTGGGGTTGTGAGTAGGTATATGCATGATCCTGGAAAAGAGCATTAGCAAGCTGTGAAATGGATTCTACGGTATATTCTGAACATCGTAGATGTTAGTTTGGTCTTTCAGCAGGAAAACAAGATGGTCAGTGTGTAGTTGGGTATTGAGATAAAGACTATACAGGTGATTTGGACAAGCGTCGACCAAATAATCTACTATTTCTCATATTTATTTCAATGACCTCGAAAGCTTCACATAAAAAAAGTTCATCCGTCAATTAAAGATTCGAGATACATATATTACTATCATTGCTCCCCATTTTGATACCGAAGAATAATCTCAATGTAGACGCTTTTAATAACATAAGGTTAAGAGCTTTGCCGACAGGCTTAAATAATAAGGCGACAATAGACACCCTTGTCTCAATCTTATAGAGACATTGAACTAATCAGATAACGACCCATTGACGATAACCAAAATAGAACTAGTGAAAATACATCTAAAAATTCACTGCCACCAGTAAGACATGAAGCCCATTCCAACCATAACTCGACTTAAAAACCCCTAGTGGACAAAATCATAAGGTTTAAAGAAATCAATCTTGAATGTGATACATTCAGTTCTTTTGAACATAATCAATTTTTTTTCATTCGTGATAAGAGAACAATCGAAGATTTGTCTTCTAAAAAAAGGCAAACTGGGATGAGCCAATGAGCGAATCCATGAATTTACTTAGTATATTACAGAGAACTTTAGATAGAATCTTGTAGCCACAACCAACCAAAATGATAGGATTGTAATCATCCGATTGTGAAAAACATCTTCAAAAAAACGCAATAGATAGTCTCTCAAACTCGACTAATATTTTCTTTTTGAAAAAACTCATATTGAAGCCATCGAGGCCAGGGGCCTTATTCCCTTAAGAGGAATGGACATCCTCCCAAATTTCTTCATAATAAAACTTCTTTTCCAATTCTACAAACTACTTTTGATTTAGTTTTTTAAATGGAAGGTTTATAGACACAATGTCAATAGCCACATATTTGTAGTAAGCTTTGTAGAAGTGGTCTTTGACCAAATTCTTCATCCGAAGAGGACCTCCAACATAGTCATTTACATGAAAAAATTAAGGAACAACATTTTGTTTATGTCTCACATTTGCTACAATATTGAAAAAGTGAGTATTTTGATTGCCTTCCGAGAGCCTTGTAAATGCATCCACAAATGAAACATAAAATCAAAACCTATTCGATGTCACATGAGGGGGTCCCCATAAATATGAATATACAAGATTAAAAGAAGCAGTAACTGATGTATTTGAATCAACAAAGGGTAGTTTGTGGCTTTTCCCATATGACATGCTACACAATTCTTATTTACATTGTAATGCACTTTAATGCCAATTTCATTAGCTAATTTGACTAATGTTTCAGCAATTGGGTGACCAAGACGCCTGTGTCAGAGGTCTTCTATCGAGGAAGAAGCTAAGTTGGTATTAACTTCTGCAAGATTGACTCCTAAGGAGCTGCTATCCATAGTAAACAAGTATAAGACTTCATGTTCCTTTCCCTGAAGTAGATCATCATCGGTTGCCTCATCACGAACACAACAACTCTTTGCATGGAATTCTGAAAACACATTGTTATCCCTAGCAATTTTAGAAACAGAGAGCAAGTTCTTAGTTATTTGTGGAACATGCAGTAAATCTTTGAGCAAAAGTATACGTGATGAGGCATTAATATGAGATTGACCAACTAGGGTTACATCGAGTGGCATACCATTGCCAACTAGAAGTTTACATGTACCAAGGAATTCTGATGGACTCAAGACATTATTGGCGTCTGAGGTCACATGGTGTGTGGCACCCGTGTTAACTACCCAATTCTCAGAGGTCATGGAAGAGGTATTAGCTCGTGGTTAACCAGCCATAGATGAGCCAGACTTGCGTTTGGCACATCATTCACATCTAGTATCAGGGGATGAGGCTGTCAAGTTATATGTTGAAGAGACTGCTCTACGATCTGATCGATTCAATCCATTATTTACAGCAATGACACAGGAGAAATCTTCATCAAACTTGTCCCAACATCGATCAACAACATAACCTATCTTTCCACAGAGTTGGCATTGCACTCTTAACCTACCACGATCTCTACCACCAGTTCGAGCTCCAGACCGTTGATCCTAACTTGAATTCGATATTATTGAGTTTTGAATTTCCCCTTGAGCAACATTAGCACTCATTGGTAAGTCCTCAAATTGATCTTTAACACTGGCAAGTTGTGTTTCTGCATCAAGAAGCATAGTATAAATGTTATCCAAGGACAAAGACTCTCTCATGGAGGTTATAACCTCTATAAATGGTTGATATTCTCGTGGCAGACCCTTGAGAATACTTGCAATGTGCTCAAATTGAGGCACAACACTACCACAAGAAGCTAAGGCATTGCAGACTTCCTTCACGCGAGTAAGGTATGTACGCATAGAGTCACCTCCTTTCTTTAACGACTGAATTTTATAGTGGATACTCATTACAGCCGTCGTTGAGCGATTGGCAAAGAACTGAAG